>NC_035178.2:6707212-7355857 GCF_001659605.2 Manihot esculenta
AACACTGAACCGGTTTAAATTTCGATCTTGGTTGTTTCATGAATTTAAAAAAAAAAAAAAATTATACGGTATGTTTAAATATAATTGCAACTTTTTTTAAACAATAGGGGACAATTTTTAGATAACTTTTTGAAGAAATGACTTTATTCTTAAATTAAACAATTAAGACTGCTGATTTTGTTAAGGATGTAACAATTAAAAATTGGACTTTAGTTATTATTAATATTTACATTTTAATTTCTATTTCAAATAACTATATACACATTTTAATATAAATAATTAACTTAGTATTTACGGAAATTATTTTTATATAAGATTAAACTTAAATGCATTTGTATTTTACTGACATGATATAAACATTTAATTAAGATATTTAATTAAGACATTAAACACAAATCAACTTAAGGGAAGAAAGGTTATAAACAAAGAATGTTCTTTTAGTTTTATCTTAAAATTATTATTTTATTTTATTATTTTTTTTTTCAAAGAGAAAATGATTCAATTGTTATATTTTTCGAGCCACAAGCTTTGCATCTCTCTCGAGTCCATGTGCTAGAAAACTTAATTTCCATGAAATTTTCCCATCATTGCATTCTACAAATTAATAAATAACAGTTTTTTAATTCAAGGCCTATTGTTTTATTTGATTATTTTATTTTATTTTTATGGTAAAAAAAGAGTCCACCGAAATGTATGTTGCTTAATAATATTCTCAGTTATTCATTGATTAATGCAAAAGACGAATATATGTTTCAAATTAAAATAATACTGATGATCTGAGATCCAATAGAATAGGGTTTTACAAGGGTTTTGTATTACTGAATAAGGCTTAAGTTTTCTGAGGGGAGGACTCCTCTTTTATACATTGTCTTGCTTGCTGGTGACGTGTAAAGGTCTCTCTAGGATTGGGCCACGCGTCTCTGCCATGCGGATTCGGAGGTACTAGGGTATCAGCCGCCTGCTCCATGCGTAACGGCCTCTGATTCCCCTCGTGCGTACGTTCGAGCGGATCTGCCAGGCTGTCTGGTGAATATTTTTCTGGATCCTGGGCTGGGCCGAGAGTTGGGCCGGACGCTAAGCCTGAGTGGAGAGGATGGGTCGAGTCCGGCCTTGAGGGTTAGATGAGCCAGGCTTGTTATGTGTATCAGGTGTGTGGGCCTCTACGTCATGGGCCTTGGGCTGTGGTCAAGCCCCTGGCCCGGGGTGAAAGAATCCAGCGGTCATCAATTGCCCCTTCACCTTCTCGGCAGTTATTGCTCCAACTGCCGAGGGGGTGAATACCAAGAACTAGTATGATCGCGTCTGTTCGGGTTCAGGTGCCTTAATAACATCCTTTCATCTTTCAGTCGTTGCGCAGCTTCTGAATTCTATCTGCTCTTTTCTCTTTCTGTCTTTTTTTTTTCTATTCTTCTTGTCCTCTGCCGCCTTTGCTTTTTTTTTGTCATCATTATCTGGACATCTCCTTTCTTTCCTTTCCCGTGAATATCTGTTAAGAATCTGACATCCCTGGCTTAGAGTCTAGTGTAGCTCTGCCCCGTACTAAGTCCTCAGGCTCCGAGTATATATCAGCGCCAGCTTTTCTTCATTCTTGAGCCTTCTGTTGAAATGAGAAATTCTTGTTTTATCTGTGGCAGGTCTATTTGACGCCTTCTTCAAACAGATTGCCTTGTGCCTCAGAGGTTTGTTTTGATTTTGCTCTTATCATCTTAAGGGAGAACTGTTTCTGACTTGTCTCTGTTTCAAAACTTTTTGCAGTTCCTGAAATAAAAATGGGTCAGCTCAAAATTCTTGAAAATTTGATGTTACCTCTAAGGCGTCTGGATGGTGCATTGAAGATCCTTCTGGTATGGCAGTCGAAGGGTGGGACCATTCGGGAAGCTGCTGAAACTGCTTTACCCAGGTCGTCTGGCCGGCCTCCTCCTCTGCTTGTTGCCCGGGCTCCAAAGAAGTTCTGGGCTATTGAGGGGTTCGCTCTAACTTCACCTTTTTCCGCAGAGAAAAGGGGAATTTCCTCGATGCCCCTGTTGTCCTCTTTTGATATAAACGGGAGTGGCGCCGGCGCTCAGCTTGTTGTTCTTTTTGATGTGAAGTACCAGTATTATTATTCCCTTTGGTGTGAAGTACCAGTATTACGTGAGACTGGGATCTGCTACACTCAGTCAGGTGTCCAGCGATTTCTTCGAATGTGTACTTCGCGATCTCTTCGGGGCCATAGCTCGAAGACTTATGTTTTTCATGTGTGGTGCATGGCCGGCATACAATATATGAGCTTGTTCGAATGTACCGTGCATCACATTCAGGTAACCGAACGTTTGCCCAGGGGGACAGTGAGAAATGCTTATGGGAATCAACTTGTCCAGTTTCCCTATAATAGCGGGACAGATCTTGGCCTTTTCTGAAAAATTCACATTCCGAGCTACGAGAAGTTCTCCGAGCTGAAGACTAGAATAGTAGGGTAGGTGATAATCGTAGATGATGAAGTATCTGGATATGTAAATCCTTTAAGGATAGTCTTTCATCCCGTAGTGTAGGCCTTTGTAACGTGCTGTAATGTACTTTTCTTTTAATGAAGTTCTTGTTCTGCTCTCATGCTTAAGCTGTTCTTCCTTTATCATGTGTGAAATACTTTAGATTGCTCGCCTTATAATTTTAACCAATTGAGCTCTGTCCTGCTTTTTTCCGAGCTGATCTAACCATATCTGCGAGCTCTGATGAGTTGAATTCCGGATCCACTTAGCCAACTGGACTTTCAAGTTTCCGAACTGGACTGCCTGACCGACCTATGAGCTCGGTCTTTACCTTGATGAATTGAGCTTTGAGTCTCCTTCATCCGGCCGGGCTCTCAGGTCATGTTGTCCGGGCTGGACTAACCGACCTGAGAGTTCTGTCTTTGCTTAGTGAAATGGGCTCTGAGTTTCCTTTAGCTGACCGAGCTCTCAAGTCGTGTTGTCCGAGCTGGACTAATCCGACCTCTGAGCTCGGCTTCTGATGAGTTGAACTCTAAGCTCTCAGTTCTGTATGATTCCGAGGTGCTCTTGGCGCCTCTTTCCGATCTCACATCCTTTGTTTAATAACGATAAATCAAATCTTATAACTTTTTAAGTGATGAGCAAGTCTGACCTTTATCATGCTCCCTTTTGCTTGTACTTTTGAGTCTTTTCATGACTTGCCCCTCTGTTTCCTCGGCATTTACCATAGGGATGGTAAAGTAGTAAGCTAAGTTGCTCTGACTGATGAGTTGGGCCTGTATTATGTGGATGGCGAATGGGCTTTTAAATGATGGGCTGTCATCGTATACTTGGCCCTTGATAGATGTAGATAAGCCCAGCGATCATCCTTTTGCCCCTTTACCGTCTCGCCGGTTATTACCTAACCGTTGAGAGGGTAAACTTCGAGAACAATTAATGATCGCGCCGCTCCAAGACAAAACTGTTCAGATCAACGCCCTGCCTCATAATTGCCTTTCTTTTCGAATTCCTTCTGTCTTTTGAAGAACTAGCTCTTGTCTGCTCTCTGTCTTCCTGCAACTCTTTGTACGGTTTTTCATCCCATCGTGTTCTCAGGTACGCTTCCTTGTTCTTCCATGGCAAGTTCAAAGCTTCCTGATGTTTTTGACCTTGAGTCGCATATTACACCTTCCAACATAACTAATCACATTTCCCGGAGGCTTTTAGATACTCCGTTGTATCTTATTCGAGCACCTCTTCCAAATGAGAGGATAGTTCTTCCTTACCCTCGTCCTCCTGGTTTGGTGGATCCCCAAGAGGTTCGTAGCATAGTGTTTTTCCTGAAGCAGAGAGAATTTGGTTTACCGTTTCCTTTTACCCCTTTCTTTGTCGAGGTCTTTGAATACTTTGGGGTAACTCCTCGAATGTTATCCCCAAATTCCATTTTATTCATGTCCTGTTTCGAGTCTATCTGTCTGGGTTGGGGTTTCGCACCTACGGCCTGTCTGTTTGTCACTTTTTTCCGTCTGGTTAGGGCGAAGCAAAACTTCTATTACTTTTCCCCCCGTAATGGGCTGTCTCTTCTTACGGGCTACAAGGATTCTATAAAGGGATGGGTAGAGAATTTCCTTGTGGCGGAGTTAAAACTAGGGTCCTGCCGATCGTGGGATGTGGACCTAAGGTGGGGGGAGATCTTTCCGGGCTGCAACGATCTGCCGAATTGAGTCTTATTGAGCAGGTCGGGCTGCTTCGACTGACTTCCGTTGAGAGGAAGTATGATGTCGAGAAGTGTATGTTTGCGTCCAACCTTAGGGATATCCGGGACACGGGTATAGTGCTTTGTCCGGCTATTCTGTTTCTTCTTTGCTCATAATATCAGGAAGTATGCTGACTCTTTATAACTTCTTGTTTCTTGCAGCTTCTGAGGTTAGAATGGATGGCATCAAATTCCCCAAGAATTTTGACCTGTCTCGGGAGAACATGCATGCAATTTTTGACGCCTTTGGGGATGGGCGTTCTGTAACTGAGATTGCTGCAGAGCTGGCTCAGGCCGCTTCCTCCAAGAAGGTCAGCCGACCTCCCGTTAAAGCTTCTTCTCGAACTTCCAAGCCGAGCTCTCGCAGCATCAAATCAGCTCGGCCATCTAGCCATGGTGGGTCGAGCTCAACCTCGACGCCTGCTGAAGGGTCTAGATCCGTTCCAGCCTCCTCAGAGGTCGTGAGGGAAACTTCCCTAGCTATTGTGGAGCAGACCCAAGCTACTGAACAAGTGGGGCAAAGTGCTGCCCATTCTACTGAGGGGGTGTCAGGGGGGAAATCTAAGTCCCCTGTTGAAGACAATGAGACCTCTGGGACAGGGATGGAGATCATCCTCCTAGAGGATCAAAGCCCAGAGGTTTCTGGTGAAGGTGCCCCTGCCCCTGTGAGGACTGAGCCTGAGGGATCTGAGGGCGTCTCCTCAAAGACCGGGGGCAAGCGTCCGACCTCTTCTGGAACGCCTGTCCCATCTCCTGCTCGGAAGAAGTCCAGGACTGCTGCGGGTCCTTCCCCACCTCTTTCTTCCATTGGGAAGGGGAAGGGTGTTTCTGTTGTTCCTTCGTCGTCCCCTGCTGACAACATTCTGGACCTGTCAAGCATTTCCTCTGAGTCTCCGGCCTCTGCTGTTGCCGCACTTCTCCGGGAGCGGATGTTCGGCGGGATAACAGAGGCTTCGGATCCTCGTCTGCTGGCCCTGACTGGTCACTTGGCCAGTTCTACCAAGGAGCAGGTGTCCTTCCAATCTCGCTCTCGTGAGGAGCTCGGATCCACGATTGGAGAAATGCTTCTGATGGTAAGTTATTTTTTTCACTTCTCTTTGAGTTTGCTTTGTTTCTTTTCTTGACAATTGTTCTTCCGTACTAGGTGTTAGGCCTGGTTATGGAGGTGGATGCCCGTGACCTCTCTCTCCGGGAGTCCGTGGACCGCCGGATCGAGGAAGCGCGTCGCGATGAAAACCTGACTGCCACCAGCGACGCGAGGGGCCACCTGGCAGCCGCCCGGGAGCAGATCCAAGCTCTCCAAAGGGAGTTGCATTCTGCGCTGGAGGCCTCTAAAAGAGCTGAGGACAGAACGGCTGAGGCGGCAGAACATAGCAAATCCCTGGAATCAGAGCTGTCTCGTACTCGCAGGGTTCTCCAGGAGTCCGATGAGAGAGCAGCTGAGGTGGAAGCTCGTTGTGTAGAGGTTGTGAAGCAGCTGTCCTCTATGACAACGGCCCTTCAAGAGAGGGATGAGGCTGTAAGCCAAAAAGCTGAGGTCCAGCGCCAATATGAGGCCTTAAATGCCGATTTTGAAGGGCTTCAAGCTCACCTGAATGAGGTGAAGGCTCAGAGGGAAAGTGCCCTAGCCCGGGTGGAGGTCCTTGAGCAGGAATTGGGCACAAGTTCTGAACGTATCAAAGATCTGTCTTCATCGGCTGAAGAATTCAACCTTCGCCAACAACAGCTAAAGAATGAAGTCAGGGCTTTGGAGCGTAAATGTTTAGCCCTGCTCGAGGTGGTAAAGTGTGCCGAAGGGAAGGCTCAGCTAAAGCGTGAACAGTATATAGCAGAGTATCAGGAGTCTGATGAGCTGAAGGTTAAAATTGAACAGGCCTGTGAAGCTCATCTTCAGGACTACAAAGACTCTTCTGAGTTTAAGGAGTTTGTAGCTGAGGCTTGTGAAGAACATCTTAATGAGTATAAAGCTTCTGGTGAAATGAAACAGGCAATCTATGACAAGGCCTACCGCATGTATGTAACTGGCTACAATCGTGGTTTAAGAGAAGCTAGACAGGCTCCTGATATTCCTTTGGCCGAGCTTCGTAGGCGCGAAGTGGACTCAGATGGCGAGTCAGTGCTATACGGGGAGGATGATTTTCCTTTGCCCTGAGGAGATTCCCGGAGGAACATAGACCGGCCAGCTGAGTCTTCTTCAGGGGAATCCGAGCTAGGGTCGGAGGAAGATGATCTGGATTTTGAGAAAGATGGCCTCCACCCTGGGGCAGAAGTTGCCCCTATTATTAATGTTGAAAGCTCTGGCCCAAGGGACACCGAGCTTCCATCAGAGGTGGCTGTACATAGAGATAATGCAGGCGAGGGTGTTCTTACTGATGTAAGTCCTTTAAGGACTATTTATCCTCCTGCCTCGCCGGAGAGATAAATTGTAATAGTCATTAATGAAATATCAGTTTCCTTCTTTTTTATTCTTGTTTTTTATATTTCTTGAAATCTATCTCTACTCTTCGTACTTGTGATGTAAACTACATATTTTCATTCATAAGCTCTGAATTAATCTGAAGGTGCGAGCTCAGCTCGTGGCGGATAGTCTGAGAGAACAAATCTCGTACCTTTTTAATGGCAACTATCATGTCAGTTTTTGGCTTTTAGTCCTTCTTTCTTGGTTGTGATTTTGTATATTTGTTCCAGATAAACTGATTTAGGCTTTGATTATAGCCTTTTTATCCTCCTAAGGATTTCTTCATTTATGAGTCCTTCTATGGAGGGAGCTCGGCCTTTCTCTTTGGCCTTCGTATCTTGATCCTTTAAGGATATGAGTCTATCTGAGCTGAGAGCTCGGTCTTGGGCCTTTGTGAATATTGGTCCGAGCTGGGAGCTCGACCTCTTCGAAAGCCAAAGTTTTGGCGTTAGCGTCTTTTTCGAGGTTGGGGCTGCTTTAGCTTATTAGGCCTTTGTTCTTTTTTTCATAGGTCGGAACCTGACTATCCGAGCTGGAAACTCGGCCTTTTTCGTTCGTACCTTGAATTTTTGCGAAGATAAGTCTATCCGAGCTGGGAGCTCGGTTTTTTTTTTTTTTTTTTTTTTTTTTTTTTTTTTACAAGCTCTGGGCTCTTCTCTTTCCGAGGTCGGAATTGGATTTTATAAGTTGTCCCTGTGGTGTGGGAAAAATTTTTTCTTTAGGGAGGCTCTTAAGTCCTTCACCGACCTATTTTTGATTCTAGGAGATCTTACGAGATCCTGGTTCGCTTTGAATTTCCGGGACGACCTCGGGGCCTCGCCGGTTGTTTTTGATTCCAGGAGATCTTACGGGATCCTATTTTTCTTTGAATTTCCGGGACGACCTCGGGGCCTCGCCGGTTGTTTTTGATTCCAGGAGATCTTACGGGATCCTGTTTTTCTTTGAATTTCCGGGACGACCTCGGGGCCTCGCCGGTTGTTTTTGATTCCAGGAGATCTTATGGGATCCTGTTTTTCTTTGAATTTCCGGGACGACCTCGGGGCCTCGCCGGTTGTTTTTTATTCCAGGAGATCTTACGGGATCCTGTTTTTCTTTGAATTTCCGGGACGACCTCGGGGCCTCGCCGGTTGTTTTTGATTCCAGGAGATCTTACGGGATCCTGTTTTTCTTTGAATTTCCGGGACGACCTCGGGGCCTCGCCGGTTGTTTTTTGGTACCCGCTTTGGGGTTTTGTACAAGATTCAGGCTCATTGGCCTTACTGTCGCTTCGTCATCTCAGCTGATTTCGTGCCTAACTGAGGCCTTGTTTCATGTAGAACGTTATTCATAAAGATAATCACATTGTATAAACAATTTTTATTTACTCATGTCTGTCAAAATACAACGTTTTTCTTTACGAATATTTCAAGGAAAATACCTTTTTAGGTGCTGGATGTTCCAAGCGTGGGGCTCGGGGTTTCCTTGCATATCTTCGATTCGGTATACCCCGGGCTTAACCACTCTTGTCACCTTGAATGGACCTTCCCAGGTCGGTGCTAGCTTGCCTGCGGCTGCTCTTTTTCCTGTAGCTTTCAGGTTTCTTAAAGTCAGGTCTCCCACCTTCAAGCTTCTTTCTCTGACCTTTTGATTGTAATATCTTGCCGCTCGTTGTTGATAAGCAGCAGTTCGGATTTGGGCTTCTTCCCTAACTTCTTCAAGAGCATCTAGGTTGCTCCTTAATTTGTCCCCATTAGCGTTCTCACTAACGAATTGAACTCGATGAGTGGGGATCTGCAACTCAACTGGGACTACAGCCTCTGTGCCATAAGCAAGTGCAAACGGGGTTTCTTGAGTGGGCGCTCTGGGAGTGGTTCGGAGTGCCCATAGAGTGCTATTGAGTTCTTCTGCCCAATTCTCCTTTGCGCCATCCAGCCGTTTCTTTAATCCTTGAAGGATAGCTCTATTAGTGACTTCCGTTTGGCCATTAGTCTGAGGATGAGCCACGGAGGAGAACTTATGCCATATGCCCATGTTCGTTGTGAAGGCTCTGAAAGTGCTGCAGTCGAATTGTCTGCCGTTGTCTGAGATAAGTACTCTTGGTATGCCAAATCTGCAGATGATATGTCCCCATACGAAATCTATCATCTTGCGAGCTGTGATTGTGGCTATTGCTTCTGCCTCTGGCCATTTCGAGAAATATTCCACAGCCACCACTACGAATTTCCTTTGCCCCGTAGTCTTGGGGAAAGGTCCCAGGATGTCAATTCCCCATTGTGAGAAAGGCCATGGACTGGATATGCTTGCTTGAGGAGTGGCAGGGGTCCTGATGGCATTAGCAAATCTCTGACATACGTCACACCTCCGGACAAACTCTTCTGCTTCTTTTTTAACAGTGGGCCAGTAGTATCCTTGCCTGAATATTTTGTTAGCTAATGTCCCTGCTCCCTCGTGAGCCCCACATAGGCCTCTATGTATTTCCTCCATTACCTTTGCAGCTTCCTCCGGACTCACACACCGGAGCCATGGGCTGGACTTCCCTTTTCTGTATAAAGTTCCCCTTACTACTTGGTAATTGGCAGCTCGCGCTGCTATCTTTTTGGCTTCAACTTTATCTTCGGGGAGTTCGCCCTTTTCCAAGTATCTCAGGTATGGAGTCATCCAAGTTGGGCTCTGTTCCACCTGCAGTACTGTGTTTGTCTTCTTGAAAGCAGGTGTGCTGACATGCTGTATGTATACTTCATCAGGGAGCTGCTCTAACTCTTCTTTGGTCAGTCGACTAAGCAGGTCTGCCTCCTCATTTTCATCTCGAGGTATCCTCTGAAATCTGGTAATAACTCCTCGGCTCGTGAGGTCGGCTTCCACAGTTTTTACTTTATCAAGATAACTCTGCATGATGGGATCTCTGGCCTGATATACTCCCGTTACCTGGTTGATCACCAGCTGAGAGTCACTATTTACTTCGAGGTCGGTTACCCCTATTTCCAAAGCTACCAACATTCCGTTCACCAAGGCTTCATATTCGGCCACATTATTAGAAGATTTGAATTCTAGCCGTAAGGCATAACATACTTTAAAGCCCTCCGGCCCCTTAAGTATTATCCCAGCGCCACTGCCCTCAGACCCTGATGCTCCGTCTACATATAGCTTCCAGCTGGACTCTTGGGAAAGCTCTCCCTCTCCTTCTTTTCTTGGTATCTCCGAGGATGATCCTTCCTTCTCCTCGTTGAATGTGCATTCTGCTATGAAGTCAGCCAGCGCTTGAGATTTTATAGCTGTCCGAGGTCGGTACTCCAGACAGTAAGGGCTGATTTCCACGGACCATGCTAACATCCGTCCTGAAGTTTCCGGCCTACGTAGGATCTTCTTTAAAGGTTGGTCCGTCATCACAACTCCTTGGTGGCCTTCCAGATAAACTTTGAATTTCTGGACTGCTAACAACAAGGCATACGCCAATTTTTCTATGTTTGAATACCTGACTTCGGTATCTCTGAGCACCTTGCTGACGTAGAAGACAGGCTTCTGCTCTCCTTCTTCCACCCTTACTAGTACTGCGCTGACTGCTTGCTCTGAGGCTGCCAAGTATATCAGGAGTTCTTCCCCTTTTATGGGGCTGCTGAGCACGTGAGGCGAGCTGAGGTATTCCTTAAGCTCTGTGAAGGCTTTTTGGCAGTCTTCTGTCCATTCAAAATTCGGGACCTTCCTCAATTTTTTGAAGAATGGCAAACACTTTTCTGCCGACCTTGACATAAATCGGTGAAGCGCCACTACTCTCCCGGTTAATCTCTGGACGTCCCTTACACAGGTCGGCTCTGGCATATTCAATATGGCTTCCACCTTCTCCGGATTGGGCTCAATGCCTTTTCCACTCACCATGTATCCCAAGAACTTTCCTCCCCTGATGAAGAAAGCACACTTTGCTGGATTCAACTTCATCCTGTATTGGTCTAACACCCCAAATATCTCCCTTAAATCCGTTATGTGTTGTTGAAAAGTTGAACTTTTAACCACCATGTCATCCACATACACTTCTACATTCCTGCCGATCTGGTTCTTAAAGATTTTATTCATTAATCGTTGGTAAGTTGCCCCGGCGTTTCTTAATCCGAAGGGCATAGCTCTGTAGCAGTAAGTCCCGTCTTCAGTTATAAATGAGGTCTTCTCCTCATCCGTCTTTTCCATTGGGATTTGGTGGTAACCAGACATAGCATCCAAAGAAGACATATAATCAAAACCGGCCGTTGAGTCGACCATCTTATTAATATCGGGGAGGGGGTAACAATCTTTAGGGCAGGCCTTATTCAGGTCGGTAAAATCTATACACATCCTGTATTTGCCATTGGCTTTTTTGACTAACACAGGATTTGCCAACCACTGTGGGTACATAACCTCCCTAATAAAGCCTGCCTCTTCTAGCTTCTGCACTTCTTCCTGGGTAGCCTGCTGCTTCTCTCTTCCCACTACCCTCTTCTTTTGCTTTACTGGTCTGGCCTCGGGGAGGACATTCAATCGGTGTGTCATCACTTTGGGGTCAATTCCTGGCATGTCTGAGGGCTTCCATGCGAAGGTCGGCGAGTGACTTTGGATCAGGGCCATGGCTTCACCTTTTTGTTCTTTGGTGAGGCCGGCATTGAGACTGAAGACCTTACTCGCTTCTTCTTCTGATAGGGAGAAGGTCTCCAGCTCTCCAACGGGCTCTGTCCGGGCTTCCTTTGTCTCATCCCTGACCTCCAAAACTTCCGAATCAAGCGCTTCTCCGGTTGAGTTCGGTTCCGTCACTGTGGCCAAGTATACTGCCCTTGCTTCTTCCTGGCTGCCCCGGACCATTCCCACTCCTTCTTCCGTTGGGAACTTGAGTGCCAGATACCTGATGCTAGTGACAGCTTCAAAGTTGAACAACGCCGGCCTCCCCAAAATCGCATTGTAGCTCAGTGGGAGTTTGACCACCAAAAACACCTTATGATGGGTGCGAGCTCCGGGTGCTTCTCCCAAGGTAAGGGCCAGCTTCACCTTCCCTTCTACAAGTACCGGTGCTCCTCCGATCCCTTTGATGGGTGACTGGTCCCGAACCAGCTGTTCCTTTGGGATTCTCATCTGCTGGAAAACCCGATATGGCAATAAATTGACCTTACTCCCATCATCCACCAGAACCTTCTTCACCCGAAAATTATGAATGACTGCTTCAATGACAAGCGCGTCATCATGGGGCATCTGAATGCCCTGTGCATCCTCCGAAGAGAAAGCGATGGTCATGGGAGAGTGTTCAACGATCTGCATAACCTCGCCATTGCTGGTCTCCCCTTCCCGGTTTCTCTTCTTTCCTCGACGGTTCATCCGTCCTCCAGTTCCTCCAACAATCATATTAATAGTCCCACTGGACCCATCATTCACTGGTCCAGCTCCAGTTCTCCTGGGCATCTGGGCTGCCGGACCGGGTTGAGGCCTCTGCCCCTCCGGTTTCTTCACAAAATTTTTGAGATGCCCCCTTTTTATCAATCTTTCAATTTCCGCGATTAACTGAAAACAGTTATTTGTATCGTGGCCATGCGTCCGGTGGTACTGACAATACTTGTCAGGATTCCTCTGATCTGCTTCTGACTTCAAAGGTTTGGGCCACTGGAGAAACTCCTTATCCTGGACAGCCATGAGCACCTCGGCTCTGGACGCATTTAATGGAGTCGGTTTCTCCGGGACCCAAGGAGGGAGCACTCTTGGTTCATGAGCCCTGGGAGGAGGGGGAGGCCTTTGATCCCTTCTTTCCCAGGCCTGCTTGTATGGCTCAGGCCTCTTTCCATGCTTCTTCTCGTGTTTCTCCGGCCTCCCCTCCTCCGGGGCTTTCTCTTTTCCTGCCACCCCTTTGGCAAATCTACTCGTTACTAAGGCGTCATCCTGCCTTATATACTTTTCCGCCCTCTTCATTAACTCGGCCAGTGAGGTCGGAGGTTTCCTGCTCAGAGAACCAAAGAACTCGGCAGAGGTTGTTCCCTTTTGCATGGCCTCTACCGCCCTTCCTTCGTCAAGCTCGGGAATCTGCAGGGCCTCCGTATTGAAACGGGCGACATACTCTCTGAGGGATTCACCAGCTTTTTGTCTCACTGTTTCCAGATAGCTCGTCTTCCTATCTGCTGGCACCCCGGCTACGAACCGGCTAATGAAGCGGGTGGAAAGATCTCCGAAACTTTTAATGCTTCCGGCCTCCAGGCTGTTGAACCATGCCCTCGCTGGTCCCGAGAGCGTTGTTGGGAACACCTTGCACATCAGAGCATCTGACAGAGTTTGCAACTCCATGAAGGTCTTATAGTTCATGACATGCTCTCTCGGGTTACCAGCTCCATTATAGGCCGCCATCGGCGGCATCATAAACTTTTTGGGAACGGTCTCCTGCTGCATTAACTTTGAGAAGGGAGAAGAAGTAGGCAAGGAGGTTTGACTCTGATCTTTCTTACCTAGCTCGGCTAGGAGCTGCTCCTTCAACCTTTTCAGCTTTTGGTTCATTTTCTCGTCTTCCGGGTTGGATCTTTTGCCCAAACTACATTCTTCCTCCTCTGTTTCAGTTCCCGTTTCCCTGGTTGTTTCAGCAGAATAGTCGTTCACCTCTTCATTTTCTATCAACTCTCTTGCCCTTCTCCCATGGATTCGGGCCTCCGGTTCTTCCTCTTCTCCGGCATCGTGGTTGTTAGTTTGGAGGCGGGCAGAGGTAGGTTGGGGTTCATCGGTTCTGGGTTCCTCCACTACTGGGAGTGCGTTTACTGGGGTGCTAAGTCCCCTTTGTTGCATTATCTGCCCCAACCAGTGAGCAGTGGTTTGTAGCTGGAGAGCCATGGTTTGAATGTCTTGGTTAGACAGGGTCATGGTGGGAGTATTCCCTGCCAAGCTTGGCGAGGGATTAAGAGAAATAGGTGTTTGGTTATTCAACGTTGTAGGGCTAGAAAAGGAGAATTGCTGCCCCTCTTGGGCAGAGCTCAGGTCATTTGGAATATTAGGGTTACTTTCTTGGTGGTTTGCCATCGTGGATCTCAGTGGGTTTTGAAAGTGAAAACTCCGGTGATGAAAAGATCTCCTTCGTTTCCCACAGACGGCGCCAATTGATGATCTGAGATCCAATAGAATAGGGTTTTACAAGGGTTTTGTATTACTGAATAAGGCTTAAGCTTTCTGAGGGGGGGACTCCTCTTTTATACATTGTCTTGCTTGCTGGTGACGTGTAAAGGTCTCTCTAGGATTGGGCCACGCGTCTCTGCCATGCGGATTCGGAGGTACTAGGGTATCAGCCGCCTGCTCCATGCGTAACGACCTCTGATTCCCCTCGTGCGTACGTTCGACCGGATCTGCCAGGCTGTCTGGTGAATATTTTTCTGGATCCTGGGCTGGGCCGAGAGTTGGGCCGGACGCTAAGCCTGAGTGGAGAGGATGGGTCGAGTCCGGCCTTGAGGGTTAGATGAGCCAGGCTTGTTATGTGTATCAGGTGTGTGGGCCTCTACGTCATGGGCCTTGGGCTGTGGTCAAGCCCCTGGTCCGGGGTGAAGGAATCCAGCGGTCATCAAATACTAGCTCTTGTTTGAAGTTGTTCTGCCCTTAGAATCATAGAAACAAAAATTGAAAAATTTTGAACTTCCATTTATTTATTATAATTTCATTTTTATTGTAATAAATATAGTTTTTTCAATTTGAAAGTAGTCCTTTTATTAATAATAAAAAAAAGAAGACAACAAATCATGTTCAAATATCTGGACTATTTTATTCAATTACGTTTAAAATGTGTAGTATTTTGTAATAATTTTTAATGTTAGTTTTTAAATTCCTTTTGACATTTTTATCCCAGTTTTTTTTTCTTACACAATTGAAGTTAATTTGAAATTTTTAATATTTTTTTATCATACAAAAGTCTAAAGAACTAAAAATATAAATTCAATAAATATAACATTAAAGTCCAAATATATTCTATAGAAAATTCAATCCAAAATTACAAGATCATAATTTGGCTCAGTACTGGAAAAGGTAAGCTATCTCTAAATTGCCAAGCCACAACTGATGAAAATTTTGCTCAAGAATCAATTGCTATCTAAGCATAAATATGTACAAAAAAAATAGACATAAACGGCACAAAGCAAAATAGATGCTACCCAAACACAAAAACATATAAAAAATCAGACGTAAATGAAACAGAATAGATGAAAGAAATATAATATAATACCACAAAAAATAATACTATTATCAATTCACTGCTGCTACCACCACCTGACTATTGACATCATCCAGTGAAAATATATAAAAAATAAAATATGCAAATTTTGATGGCAATAAGAGAAGTTCAATCTAATTACGGACCGAGCAAAAGATTAAAATAAAGTTCTATTGCACTAGCCAACAACCAAGATTACTAGTAAGGATTTAGTCATCGAACGAATAACATCATATAAAATGGGAGAATGTAATAGAATTCAGTCTCGTTAGAGATAGTGAGTCTCGTTAGAAATAGTGAGAGTATTAGTTATTGATGGATGTATCAGTGTAATCTCGGTATATCGATGTTGAAACTGATAAATTTTCTCTTCAACATAAATTAAAATATTATGAAATGAAATATCTAAATGCAAAATTTGCTAGAAACAAAAAAATTAATAAACTATAAAAATAAACTTCAAAAAAGAAAAAAAAATATACATGGCCAGAGGAAGAAAAAATGCAGAAGATGAAACTCTCCCTACTAAAATACCTTTACCAAAATCACCTATAGACTTCTAACATATATTTTTTTTTCTCTTTTAAAAATTTAGCATTTTGATGTGAACAGATTGTTGTAAAGTGCATATATTATACTATAAAATAATGTATAAAATAAATTATTATATTTTTAAAAAAATTTCAAAATAATGTCTATAAATATTAAAAAAACGATAATATTGGATTAAAAAAAGCATTGGTCAACGAAAACCAAAAGTTAAAAGTGCACCAAATGCGGTGCGTCATAGGATTCTTACCCAACTGAGTTTGAGTTTTGCTTCGGGACTTCATGGTGCTCCAGGTGTCGCCAACTTTTCCATTTTAATTACCATTATATTTTATAATTTTTTTATTATAATATGATAATTTTGGATTCCTAAATAGAGATTAGAATGTAGCGACTCTGTCCAAGCAATACAAGTCATATGTATTTAGCTATTAAATTTAAATTAAATTAATTATTTTTAAGGCTGATTATTAATAATAAAATTTATATTTTTTAATTTTAACAAAATAACCATAAAAATTGCTTAAAATTTAATTATCGTGTACTTTACTCAATTACTTTCCGTACTATATAATCGTTATCCATAATTCATTTGCATTCATGAGTTATATTATGAATATTAAAAATAAATTATTAAAAAAACAAAATACTAAAACCTACTATAAACAAATCCTATGATATTGACATGAAAACAATTTCTTTTGTTAAAATGTTCAACATTATTTTTTTGTTTGAAATGCTAAATCTTAATTAAAAATATAATTTTTTATATTTTTTTAAATGAAATTAAATACTAAAATAATAAAATTTAAGATCTTTTAAATGTATTCAGATACACTTACTACTAGATTAAATTTATAAGTGTATAATTTTTTATATTTTAAATTTTCTTTTAATTTATTAGAGCACTAGAATAGCAAACAGGCTAATATGGTTATATTTTATAACTGTAGCTTTGATATTTTATGCAATTGATATTATTTTTAATGATCAATTAAAATACAAGCATAATAATATATAATATAATTAAATTATATTTAAAATTTAAATATTAACACCTACATACGAGGGCATTGTTAAGGGAGTGGACAATTAATATTTAAATTCTATTAAATATTAAAAAATGTTTTAAGAAATTTTATTAAAATAAAATAAAATAAAATTATATTAATCAATTTGTATATTATTATGATGTAAAAAAATGAATAAAAATTTTAAAATAATAAAAGAAGACAAAAATGAAACGCAAGAATATTATATTGGGCTGTGAATTTCTCGCGAGTGCTAATTAGTTAATTAACAAAGTGCCCATCTAATCATCAATCATCATTGTGATAATAATAATAATAATAAGCAACGTATAAATTAGAGCGACTTTTGATTTGGAAGTCAAAATATGTTGGTGTATTCTGGTGCCTGGAGGAAGATTTTTATATCGCAGCTACAGTTGAATCGTTCCCTCACAGGCTGTAACTCGGAAGCTTCTTCTCCTTTTCTTTTTACTGTATAACAAACATAAAGTCATCGGTGGTTGTTTTCTTAGTTTTCAAATCCAAGCCTGATTGGTTGATGAAGTAAAAAAATTTTAAAAATTAAAATCGTGAAATAAGAATTCTATTGGTTAACCCAGTGACGGGATATATGAATACAATGAATTTCATCAATTCCCGTTTAAAAACGATATTATTTTATACATTTAGTGATGTGTGGTCGTTATTTAAAAAAAGAAACAAAGCCACGTCTTGACAAAACCATGAATTAATGATATTGAAAACACCATACTTTCAAAGAATCCACTTAAACGAACAAAATTTATTTCCCGTTGAGTCTTTTGTGAAATTATTACATCCTCAAACAATTCTAACATGTTATTCATTCATAAATTCATAATAATCCGTAACTTTTTATTATTCTGTCGTTAGTTGATTTTTTTTTATTAAGGAATAACAATAACCTCAAACTTTGGCACATTCAAAGTTGGCCATCAAATATGCAACATTAACACGCAGTTGTCTTCTTGCCTATAAATATACTTTGCTTGGACGGTCATCCCTCGTCCTACTTCTAGAAAATTCAGAAGCTCCATCACTTTAATATAATTTAATTTAATTTAATTTAATATAATATTTAAATTCTGATTTTTTAATTTGTTTTTTAAATAATAACAAGAGTAGTGCTAAACTGAGAAGTGAGAAAAGCAGCAGTCAAGCAGACTATTATTGTTGGATGCTTTAAAGGGAAGAGGCTATTGAAAGATCCCTTTCCGGTGGGGTCGCGTCACAGATAATCCAGAGGAAAAAAAGGAAGATAACACAGCACTGCCTGTTAATATGTACCAGAAAACAGAGGATCACGGATACAGTAGTTTGACTAAATTCAGTCAAAGTTTTTTGCTCTGATAACACGTGGCCGTCATTCGTCATAGTGAACAGAATCAGAAGCTGTGTATGCTGACGTCATCCTCCTCTCCGGTCCAGGCTCCGATTATTTTTTTTTCTTTTTCCAAAAGAAATTTTTGTTCACCGCACACCATTGTAGATTTTTTTAAAAGCATTTGTATAATTATTTGTTCATATTCATAAACTTTATTTTATTAAATATTATTTTTAAAAAATATCATCATTTTACGGATTTATTGGAAAACAATATTTTATTTTATTATATTCACTTTTTACCTCCCTTGCACTCCTTATCTTTTTTTATTTATCAAAGTATAAATAAAAAATGAATTATTATATTTAATGAAATTTATATTTATTAAGTTTACTAACAATTTATTCACTGGCTAATATTTTGCATTTTTATTATTAAATAAACTTTATCAAACTTTAATTTAAATATTTTATAATAAATGTGACTATGTTTTTATTTTTATTAAGAAATTAAGTTATAAACAAAATTTTTACGTTAGTTCTCAATAGATTTAAAATTGTTTTTAACTAAAATTGTTGTTTAATAAAATTTAAAATTATTTTTAACTTTTATAAATTAAATAATAGTAACTTTATTAATAACTTATTAATTAATTTAACTATAAAATAAGAATTTTAAAAAGTAAAAATAAAATAATGATTTCCAATTTAAAATAAAATAAAAACATGGTAATTTGTTTTGTATTTGATAACAAATTGCTTTATGTTGTTAGAGTTTTTTTTTATTTAAAATTCAAAAAACTTTAATTATAAATTGAAATAAAAAGAGGTAAACAAAATAACATTTAAAAATAAAATTGAGTAAAGCCCCGTGGCCTTTATTTTTTTGGGGGCAGTTTGCCCTTTTGCGGTCCACCATTCACGAAGGTCTTCGTTAATCATCCGCCGTCCATTTCTTTGCTGCATTTTCACGCGTACGTGGCTTGTAGACCCCATGCATGAGTTTTATTTTTTATTTATTAAAGAGAGATTAAAAACAGATGAATTCTTCAACTCCTAATTAAATTTTAATACAATTATTTACCACTAAATTAAGCTCACGACAATCGATTCACGAAGATTTTGGTCTTTGATGTATGATGAAACGCCATCTTGTCGATTCTTGCTTGTAATTGTAAATATATATATCTCAATTAGAAACAGACCGATTTTCTTTTTATTTTTAACAATACTTTAAATACAATATATACAATAAAAAAATAATTCACATTATAATATCTGAATTTTAATAAAATTTATAATTTAATTTTTATTTATTTAATAATAAATAATTTAGCTTTGAATTTTTACTTTAATAATAAAATAATCTTTTTATTAATTTTATTATTTATCAACTATTAATTAAGAAAATAAATTTAAATTAAAATATTAAATTATTACATATTATTAAAATTAAAAGAATTAAAAACATTAAACGGTTGTAAAATGTGAAATCTGAAAAATTAAATTATTTAGTTTAATGGTAAATTTTAATAAAAAATTATTTTATTAACGGAATAAAATTTTAGGAGTTAACTTATTTATTATTAAAATAATAAAAATTAAATTATAAATTTTACTAAATCTCATGATTTTTTATTATAAATTATTCTAAAAAAGCCGTTTCATACACTATCGTTTTTATAGAATATGAAAATTATCACTATTTTTTTAATTAATAAAGTAATGAAAAATTCTTCCAGAAATTTATACATCCATTCGTCGCCTAATAATTAATACGTAATTTAAAATTAAAAAAAATATCTAAAATATGATAAGACTCATATATTAATTTATAATTTTAATTTTTCATTAATGAAATATCTAAATCAACTTGTATAAAAAAATTTCTAAATCAATATCTTATATAATGAATTTAAATTTAAGATCATAAACTAAATGAGGGAGCATATTCTAAATTGACGAAATTGATATCATTGAAATAAAAAAATTTAAGTTGTGAATTTGATGTGCATTGAACTACTTCGATTATTATTTTTTATTTAAAATCATCAAATTTAATAAACTAAACTAAAAAGAAAGGATTAAAGGTATAAGTAATTGAAATTCAAAACAGGTCATATATAGACAGTAGCATGCATATATGGATAAAAAGGGTATTAACACTTTATTTATTAAAAACGTTTTGCATCTAATAATTTTATAAATCTATATTTTTTAAAAATAATTTTATAAATATTTTAATTAAACTAATATTGAATAATAATTTAATTGCATCTACTCGACGTTTCTCAACTTGTGACTGATATCATATTATTCACATGGTAAATTAAATTTTCTCCTAAAAATAATTTAATCATTGAATTAAATTACTATTAATTAATATTTTCAGGACAAGAAATTGCTCCATTTAATAATTACGAGAAAATAATTTTTTTTTTAAATGAACGAGAAAATAATTTATATATATAGATTTTAGTGATATTAATAATAATTTAATTTTTTTATTTGACTAAAAAAATATATTATAAACATAGTCCTATATAAACTTGACTTCATATAAAAACGAATTAAATAACTAATTTTACTCGATTTTCTAATTAAAAAGATCAATATTTAAATATTAGAAATATAAAAATATTCTTTGAAAAATTAAGCAACCTTAGCATTTTAAATGTGAAGTAAATTGTAAAAATGGTCACTAACAAATTGGTCAAAAACATGACAATGATATATAGCTTTAGTCAATATCACAATGGATAGCAATTTTTCTTGAACAAAGCAACAAAATCGAAAAAGGGAGTACAAAGATAAATCAAACGTGCAGCCTCTTCAATGAGAATTTTTCAACTCCATGTTTCAAATAATTTATTGATTTTGCATCGCAACCATACAAATTGTTGTAATCATTAATCTTTCGGAAAGAGATATATAGATACTGTATGAATTAATATATATTTCAATATCCAATTCTGCATTTAAGCTAGCCAACCACCGGTTCGAACAGGTTTCAAGTTAGAATTAGAGTTACGTCCGTATTAAAAGATGAAATCAGACTCAATTGTAAATTTAGTTCAAACTGATTTCAATTCCTTATTTGGCATAATTTAAAATAAATTTTAATAAAATAAAAATAATGTGTAACTTATAAAAATTGTAGACTTCCGCTAATATAAATTTAACATTGATGACCGCTGGATTTCCTCACCTCGGTCTGGGGCCGGTCCCATGACAATAGCTCATTACTTAGAGGTCCCCAAGTCACTCACGCAAACTGGGTCCAGACCGCTCAGCCTTGCGACCAGGCTTCATCTGAATTTCTCAACCAGGCCGGTCCAGCCCTCATGGCCCATTAACTTATCTTCCGGCCTGGTTCGGAACCAGAAAGGAGTTCAACCCATTCGCCTTATGGGACCATCTGCATGCGCACCTGGGAAAAATCAGGGGCTGTTACGTATGGAGCAGAAATCTGATATCCTCGTACGATTGTATCAGTATGGCAGAGACAAGTGGCCTAATGGAAGCCAGGCCATTACACGTCACTGACAGACAATGAAAACAAATAAAAGGAAGAAACATTCTCTTCTCAAGGGACTTTTTTTGGCTAGGTTTACAGAACCCTTGTAAACCCTATTTTACTGGATCTCAGATCATTAAGTGGTGCCGTCTGTGGGGAACGAAGGAGATCTTTTCATCGCCGGAGTTCTACTCTTACAATACGCACTGAGATCCACGATGGCTAACCACAATGAAAGCAACACCATTAACACTCCTAATGACCTGAGCTCCGCTCAGGAGGGACAACAGTTCTCTTTTTCTAGTCCCACAACCCCAGACAATCAACTACCCATCCCTTTCAACCCCTCGCCAAGCCTGGCAGGGAATGTGTCCGCCGCTGCCTTGTCCAACCAGGACCTCCAAACCATCGCCCTTCAGTTACAAAACACCGCCCACTGGCTGGGACAGGTGATGCAACAACGGGGCCTTAGTACCCCAATAAATGTGTTGCCAGTGGTAGAAGAACCCCAGACCAATGAACCTCAATCTACCTTCAACCATCCCCAAACCGTCAGCCGAGAAACCGGGGAAAAGGGGCAAAAAGCCAGAGAAGAGGAAGAACCGGAAGTTAGGGCCCATGGAAGGAGGATGAGGGAGATGATTGAGAATGATGGGACCGACAGTTACTCTGCCGGAACAACTAAGTGGACGAGAAGCGAAGCGGAGGAAGAGGAGTACCGCCGGGAGAAGAAATCCAGGCAAGAGGAGGAGAGTGTAGACCAAAAGTTGCAAAAGATGAAAGAGCAGCTCTTGGCCGAGTTGGGAATGAAGGATCAGAATTAAACTCTCTTGCCCACCTCTTCACCCTTCTCGACGTGGGTGCAACAGGAGATCGTTCTTAAAAAATTTATGATGCCGCTTATGGCCGTATATGACGGAATCGGGAATCCCCGGGAGCACGTCCTGAACTACAAAACTTTCATGGAACTGCAGACTTTATCAAATGCTTTGATGTGCAAAGTGTTCCCAACGACGCTCTCGGGGCCAGCACGGACGTGGTTTAATAGTCTTGAGGCCGGAAGTATCAGAAGCTTTGGAGATCTGGCCATTCGCTTCATCAGCCGGTTCATCGCCGGAGTGCCGGAAGATAGGAAGACAAGCTATCTGGAGACAGTCAGGCAGAGAAGGGATGAATCGCTTAGGGAATACGTGGCCCGCTTCAATACGGAGGCCTTACAGATCCCTGAGCTGGATGAGGGCAGAGCAGTCAAAGCCATGCAGAAAGGGACGACCTCACCCGAATTCTTTGGCTCGTTGAGCAGGAAGCCTCCTAACTCGCTGGCCGAGCTAATGAAAAGAGCAGAGAAGTACATAAGGCAGGATGATGCCTTGGAAACAAGCAGATTTGCCAGGGGAGCGACAGATAAGGGGAAAGCCCCGGAGGAAGGAGGCCAGAGAGACACGAGAAGAAGCACGACAAGAAACCTGAACCCTACAGACAACCATGGGAGAGAAGGGACCAAAGACCCCTTCCTCCTCGGGTCTCAGAGAAGAATCCACTCCTTCCGTGGGTTCCAGAGAAGCCGACCCCGCTCAACGCCTTTAGAGCCGAAGTGCTCATGGCCGTCCAAGACAAGGAGTTCTTACAATGGCCTAGACCTATGAGGACTGAAGCAGATCAACGAAATCCTGACAAATACTGTCAGTATCACTGCACACACGGCCATGATACCAATAACTGCTTTTAGTTGATTGCTGAGATCGAGAGGCTGATAAAGAGAGGACACCTCAAGAACTTTGTGAAAAAACCAGAGGGACAGAGGCCTCAGCCTAACCTAGCAGCCCAAGCGCCGAGGAGAACGGGAGCCGGACCGATGAATGATGGGTCCAGTGGGACCATCAACATGATTGTTGGAGGCACAGGAGGTCGGATGAGCTGAAGGGGGAAAAAGAGGAACCGAGATGGGAAAAGTAGCAATGCCAAAGTCATGCAGGTCGTCGAACACTCTCAGGTGGCTATCATTTTCTCTCTGGAGGACGCTCAGGGAAAGAAGTCTGAAGGTGGGAGATCTGGCCCTGAGAAACCTAGAAGCTACAGGAAAAAGAGCGACAGTAGGCAAGTTGGCGCCGACCATATCGAATTGAAGATATGCAGGGAAACCCTGAGCCCCATGCCTGGAATATCCAGCACTTGAAAAGGTACTTCCCCTGAGGTATCATCAAATGTAAAAGACCTATTGTACTTTAAAGCATGATAATAAAACAGACGTTGATTATCGTCCCAATTCATTATTTGTCTCTACTCACATTGCTTTCATGAAAGAAACAAAGAAAAAAAAATGAAACAGGTATAAATACCCAAGACCTCGGGGAGGTAGAATACTGGGATCCCCAAGATCTCCCGGAGCAACAAGTCCAGGATCCCCAAGATCTCCTGGCATAACCGAACTGAGACATAGAGACCTCAGGGAGGTAGAAGACCGGGATCCCCAAGATCTCCCGGAACAACAAGTCCAGGATCCCCAAGATCTCCTGGCATAACCAAACTGAGACATAGAGACCTCATGGAGGTAGAAGACCGGGATCCTCAAGATCTCCCCGAGCAACAAGTCCAGGATCCCTAAGATCTCCTGGCATAACCGAACTGAGACATAGAGACCTCAGGGAAGTAGAAGACCGGAATCCCCAAGATCTCCCGGAGTAACAAGTCCAGGATCCCCAAGATCTCCTAGCATAACCGAACTGAGACATAGAGACCTCAAGGAGGTAGAAGTCCAGGATCCCCAAGATCTCCTGGCATAACCGAACTGAGACATAGAGAACTCAGGGAGGTAAAAGCCCAGGATCCCCAAGATCTCCTGGTATAACCGAACTGAGACATAGAGACCTCAGGGAGGTAGAAGCCCAGAATCCCCAAGATCTCCTGGCATAATCAAACTGAGACATAGAGACCTCAGGGAGGTAGAAGACCGGGATCCCCAAGATCTCCCGAAGCAACAAGTCCAGGATTCCCAATATCTCATGGCATAACCGAACTGAGACATAGGTCCTCAGGGAGGTAGAAGATCGGGATCCCCAAGATCTCCTGGCACAAAACGGCCGGTGAAGATCCTCAAGATCTCCCGGAGAAAAAACGGCCGGTGAGGTCCCCGAGATCTCCCGAAGCAAAGCTAGATCCCGACCTCCCAAAGGAGCTCAGGTCCTAAGAGAAAGGGACTCAGATCTCACACGACAACCAAAGGAGGCAAAGCGCCATGCCGATCTCAAGAATGTACCAAAGCAGATATAAAAAGTCTAAATCCGAACTCGGATTACAGGCTAGTGAGACACCGACTCCAAAGATTGATTGATGGCACTAAACCAGCTCGGCTAACCTAGAGGAAGATCTAAGCAACAAAGAACCCATCCGAGACATATCCGAGAACTGAATCATCAGAAGACAAAGATAACAAGAGGCCAAAAGTGCCGACTTGGAAGCACAAACTCGGACAACCAGGCAAGAGAGAACTGAGCTCAAAAAGCTCAAAGGCAAACTGAAGGCAACAAGCCTCCTATGATCCGAGAGGAAATTCAGTGGCATGAGCTAAAGGCCCGAGCCTCAATTCCTATCAGAACAGAACTAAAACAAAAGGCCAGCCTTGCTCATCACCTTAAAAGGTACATGATCTGACTTATTATTACTCTGCAAAGACTATGTGCCCGAGACCATAGTAATAAAGTAATAAGAGAAAAATGAGGATGTCCTTGCAGGAATCATAAAAACTCATAAGTTGAAAGTTCAGCCCATTATTAAAAACTGAGTTCACGGGTAAGGCTAGCCCAGCTCGGAAAGAACGTACAGATAAGAATACCTTAGTGAAATAGATAAATTCATAAGTCAAAAGTTCAGTCAATTGATAGAATTTTAGTTCTGATGGGCTTGAAGGCAAAAAGGAAAAAACAGTATAGTGGAAAAATTACGAAGCATATAGTTTAAGTATTTCATTCCTGACAAGACAGATTGTCTAACAGAATAAGTAGCCCAGTGAAGCTGAAAAAGCAAGTAAAATAAATGAAAATGAAATTTCATTAAAAGAAAAATACATTACAACCTATTCTAATTATCTACACGAGATGGAGGGAAAACTGTCCTTAAGGGACTTACACGCCTAGGGGCATTATCATCTACACTACCTGTATCTACATTTACATTATCTACATTGCTGTTCATGGGAGGCCCAGCGCCCTCCTGGTCAGACCCCCCATTGCCCACAAAAGGCACGATCTCCTGCCCTTGAGGCCCAGCATCTTCATCTTCTAGCTCGGGTTCTGCCCCAAAAGACCCGACTGAGGTGCGAGAGGCCCCCTTGGGCAAGGGCCTGTCGTCCTCCCTGTAAAGCACCTCCTTGCCATCAGAGTCTACCTCCACGGCTCGGAGTTTAGCTAACGGGGCGGAGGGAGTATATCTGGCTGTCCTTAAGCCCCGGTTGTATCCGAAGACAAACATGCGGAAGCTCTTATTCCATATGGCAGTTTTCATTTCATCAGAGCCTTGGAACTCCGCAAGTCGCTTCTCACAGGCCTCAGCTACCTTGGCTTTAAATTCAGAAGAACTCTTATAATCCTGAAGGCGAGCTTCACAGGCCTGCTCGATCTCTTTTTTCAGCTCGGGGGACTCCTTATACTCCATCAGGCGCCTCTCACACTCGAGTTGGATCCTGTCTTCAACGAGTCTAGCATCCTCGAGCAGGGCCGAGCATCTGTGCTCCAAAGTCTTGACCTCATGACGGAGCGCTTGATTGTGAAGTTCAGACTCCTCTGCCGCTGAGGCTAGATCTCTGATACGGTCAGAACTCTTACTCAACTCCTGCTCGAGAACCTCAACCCGAGCTAAGGCTCCCTCCATTTGAATTTTCACCTTGGCAAGATGAGCCTGAGCTCCATCGAAATCAGCCTTTAGGGCCTCGTATTGACGCTGGACCTCGTCTCTCTGGCGAACAGCCTCGTCCTTTTCACGAAGGGCCTCTACCATGGAGGACAGCTGCTTCAAGACTTCTTCACAGCAGACCTCAGTTGCAGCTGCCCTCTCGTCAGATTCTTTGAGAACCCTCCGGGTGTGAGACAACTCCGCTTCCAGGGACTTGGCATGCTCATGGGCCGCGGCTAGGTTGCTCCAGGCATCGCTAGTTGCCGACAAGTTCTCTTCGAGACGCGCCTCCCCAATACGACGGTCCACCGAGTCTCTGAGAGCATGATCCCGGGCATCCATCTCCATAAAAATGCCTATTGTCTGGCCAAAGAGAAGAACAAATATAATCAGAAAGAGAACATGGGTAGAAATCAATTAAAACAGAGAAGAAATGAGGGCGGAATACCATCAAGAGCAGCTCCCGGGCAGTGTCCCCAAGCCGATCTTTGGATTGAGCCCGGAAGGCCACCTGTTCTCGAGTAGAGCTGGCCAAAAGGCCAGAAAGAGCCAGCAGGCAAGGATCTGAAGCCTCCGCAACTCCACCAAACATCCGCTCTCGAATTATCTTCGCGACCACGCTCGGGGGTGATTGATGGGTGATTTCCTCTGCGTTAAGAATATCATTATCAGGGGCAGAGAGCAGCAGCACCATCGAGGTCTTCTTCTTCTCGAGCGGAGGCAGAGCTGGGGCAACATGTCCGGAGGCCTGAGGTCTCTTTGGAACTGGGACAGTAGCGTCGGAGAGAGAAGGACGCTTGCTCCCAGCCCCCTTAGCCATGACCTCCGAGTCAACCAACGACTTCCCCTGAGGGAGAACTTCATCCGCAGGCTCAGACTCAGCCCTCTCAATGACAGGAGGGCCCTCAGCAGCAACTTCTTGATCATCCTCGTCCACAAGGACGACCTCCACCTATCCTTTCGGAGCCCTCTCTTCAATAACGGAGACCTCCGGCCTCACCTCAAACCTCACTTCTGGAGCTTCCTCAGAAGGAAGGGCAGGATCCGACCTCGGCGGCCTAGTGTCCTCGGCCAGATCAGAAATGATCCTGGGAGCTTCTTCTGTCCCCTCGTTAGAGGCACGTCGAGGCGGGGCTGCTTGAGAGGATTGATGAGTCTAGCTCGATCTGTTGCGGCGGGAGAGTTGAGACGATTTACTACGTCGGGAGCTTGGCTTAGGAGCTTGTGAGGAGACCGGAGGGGGAGGAGGTCGGGTAACCGACTTGGAAGAAATAACCTCTGCCACCCTTTGAGTAGCCTCCCTCACGGATTGCCCAGCCAAGAGGGCATCCAGGGCAGCGTCCATGCTCTCCCGGGACAGTATGAGATTCTTGGGAGGCTTGATCTGATCCATCTTCACCTCAGAGGCTGCAAAATTAAAAATCAGAGCAAGTCAGAACAGTTTTCAGCAAAGATCACGAAAGCGAAAACTAAAGCAGGCAAATAGGATAGGATACCCGCGTCCTTAATATCCCGAAGATTGGACGCGAACAAGCATTTTTCGACGTCATACTTCTTCTTCACAGAAGTCAGTCGAAGAAATCCGACCTGGTCGATGAGGCTCAGCTGCGGCAGGTCGTTGCAACCCAGAGAGACATCCTCCCAGGGGAGATCGAGCTCCCAAGCCAACCCCGTCTGCTTCTTCAATTCTACCACCAGAAACCCCTCTACCCAGCCCTTGATGGAGTCCTTATAGCCCGTAAAAATAGATAACCCTCCGCGAGGGGCAAAGTAGTAAAATTTCTGGCTCGCTTTGACCAGCCTGAAGAAACTGACGAACAGGTGAATTGTGGGTGTAAACCCCCAGCTCAAACACACAGATTCAAAGCAAGACATAAAAAGAACGGAGTTAGGGGTTAGCATTCGAGAGGTGATCTCGAAATACCGGAGGACCGAAGAAAAGAGGAAAGACAAACCATACTCCATCTGCTTGATAAAGAAGACTAGACTGACGTCTCTTTGAGGGTCGATTAAGCCGGGAGGAGAAGGAACAGGGAGAACGATCCTCTCATTCTGGTAAGGGGCTCGGATGTGAAAAAGAGGGGTATCCAGATATTTCTTGGAGATGAAACTCCTAATGTTGGATGGAGTGATGCTAGACTCTAGGTTGACAACATCGGGGAGGCTAGAACTATCCATGGTAAAAGGAGAGGCGTACCTGAAAAACGATTGGGGCGGATGAGCAAAGGAAAGCAAAGAGAGCAGTAGAGCAGAGAAGAGCGAATGTTCTGAGGAAACTGACAGAAAATGAAATTTGAAACAATGAAGAGCCGAAAACTTGTTTGGAGCAGTTTTATCTTGGGGCGGCGCGGTCATTATTACTCTCGAGGTTTACCCCCTCATCAGTCGGACAATAACTGACGAGAAAGTAAAGGGGCAATTGATGACCGCTGGATTTCCTCACCCCGGTCTGGGGTCAGGCCCATGACAATAGCCCATTACTTAGAGGTCCCCTAGTCACTCACGCAAATTGGGTCCAGACCGCTCAGCCTCACGACTGGGCTTCATCTGAATTTCTCAACTAGGCCGGTCCAGCCCTCGCGGCCCATCGAGTAGATCCTCTCTGAGCTCAGTTTTAACCTTATCTTCCGGCCTGGCTCGGAACCAGGAAGGAGTTCAGCCCATTCGCCTTATGGGACCATCTGCATGCGCACCTGGAGAAAATCAGGGGCTATTACGTATGGGACAGAAATCTGATATTCTCGTACGATCGTATCAGTATGGTAGAGACAGGTGACCCAATGGAAGTCAAGCCGTTACACGTCACTGACAGACAATGGAAACAGATAAAAGGAAGAAACATTCTCTTCTCAAGGGACTTTTTTTGCTAGGTTTACAGAACCCTTGTAAACCCTATTTTACTGGATCTTAGATTATCAAACATAATATTATATTTTTATCATATTTTTACATTAATTTTATTTCTCTTATAAATATTTCAAATTTCAATATAATTTTATGTATAATGGTATATTAAATCTCATATTTATAAACACATTTGCTATTAAATTAAATTTTAAAATAAGTTAAATCTGATTAAATTTAATATTATAAATTAAAAATAAAATTTTTCTACTTTAAATAAAAAATGTAATATAAAAAATAAAATAAAATAAAATTTTAATTCTATTAATTTGGATTTAACCAAATTAATTTAATGCAATCAATCTAAAATTTAAATTTAGAAAATAACGTAAAATTCTTATATATAATAATTTAATGAGCAATCTAATTTTTTTATAATAAAATAATTAATTTAAGTTGAATTCGTTTGCTTCCACATGAAAAATGGAATATTAAACAAATATCGATTATACTAAGAGAAATTAAATATAGAATGTTGAAAAATTGAAAAGTTACTCCATCTGGTAGCATATACTTCACAATTATATAATTATATTTATCCTAAGTGTATATTATTTTTTATGGTATTACTTTATTTTTTAATATTTTTTTATAACAGATAAAAATATTAAAATTTAAATTTAAATGATGAGTGATACGTCTTTACTGCTGAATCAAATTAGACTGGACAAGTGAGATGAGCAAAATCACCGACCACCATTTATAAACAATACAAATCATATAACAATAATATTATAATATAAAATAACAAAAAATAATAATATGGAAAATAGAAAATTATAAAGAGAAAAAACCTTTTCTATTGCTTGTAATATAATTTAATGTTTTATTGACTTTTTTTAATTGAGAGAGTTTGCTGAACTATGGATCCTTCAGATTAATTTTAAATCGAAATTTAAGAGAATTTGGATTGAATTACGTCGTCTTGTTTTTTTTTTTCTAATTTTAATTCATATATAGTTTTGATTAATGTAAAATACTAAAAAAAAAAAAAAGAAGATTTGAATCCAACGATTTTAGTTGGATTCAAACAAAACCCATCTATAATAAATTAATTAAAATTAAATGAAATGAAATTTAAATATAAAATTATAAATCCAATCATGACGGTGAAACCCCAATCTTAAAGAGCAATCATAAGATACAAAGTTAACATAAAAAATGCAAAAGAAAGAGAAGAGAGGCATTCTCTTTTTGACTAAGTCTCAAAACTCCATAAAATCCCAATTATTCCTAAGCATCAGCAACGTAATCTTGAGCATAATTGCATGCGCGCGACTGTGAGCACGCAAATCCAAAGATATGGAGAGGGAGAGAAAGAAGCTGCCCTTCCTTTTTGTCTTTTTATATTATTTTCTTCAGAGTGGTTTGCCCACCTTGACATTCATTACCCATTATTCATTATTTTATTTAAAAAAAACAAACTTACAGGGTCATGAATAGGTTTTACTTACAGGGTCATGAATAGGTTTTATTTTTTCTTCTTCACCCAATGCTCATAGCTTGAATATAGCAGGAAACAATGGATCCCCACTAGCCCAGAAGCATGCAGTAAAATCATCTATTGATATGGTGGAATGTTAAAAGTAAAAGCAAGAATAACAATGATGTAATATTTGAAATTAATCAATTAAATATTTAAATTTAAATATACTACCTTCATTTCATGATAACGGTTATTTTAGAAATTTTTTAATCTTAAATTATTTATTATTTTAAAAATTTTAAGATAATATTAATTATTATTTTTCATATATCTCCTTACTATCTTTTAAGCCATTTAATATTAATATATGAAAAAATATTATTATTTAAAGGGAATTTTTCTAAAATTAAAATTATTAATTAGTTTTTTGATTTAAGTGTATAACCCTTAAACAACCATTATTGTGTGATATAAGTAGTAATATAACATGTGTTTGAACTTATAAAAATAGTAATAGTTAAACACAAATTAACCATTAATTACTCATAAAAAAAGAGAATATTCTTACCTATTGCTCCCCGTACTCTAAAGTTTGCAAATTACTCTACATAAAATATAAACTATTATCATCAAATTTTATAAATTTATAAAAATTTAGAGTACAATTAACAAAATTTAAAGTGTAATTAGTAATTTTTATAAAATTAAATATTTAATAAGTTATAATTTTAGTTCAATATTCAATAAATTGATTTCAACCACAAAGTAGAGATTGATCAACTAGAGGAAAGTAGATATCCAACTGAACAATGATCTTCAGGGGTAAAATGTAGTTTCAGAAACTACTTGACCTTTGTGCATGGAGAATTTGCTTAGTTTCTATTCCTTTTAACCTAATGACATCTTTATTTTCTGTTTTTGCTTATCCCAAAATATTAACCTCTTCATTTTTGTTGTTGATTCTCTCACTCTCTTCACATCTCACACACACACATTGGTCCACCATGCCTGCTGGCCATGTGATTATGCAAAGTGTGTCTTTGACTGATTTTATTATTCCTTTCTTCTTTCAATTTATTGTATTTATATATGCTCTTCTTTTCACACTCTGTCAATGTGAAATCCTCGGCTTTTTTAATCATATATATATATCCTTTTCCCATTTCTTTATATTAAGTCTTTGTTTCCGCTACTACACAAAAGGATAGAAGCATAATATGTGGAGAATCATTTTGGAGTCCATGTGGTGATCTTAATTAGGGTACAACACTTATTCAATCCACATAATCTCTTTTGACCTTAAAAATGGCAGCATTTATAGGTAATAAGTACATTTTACCTTGATTCAAAAAAAAAAAAAAACATTTTACCTATTGAGCTCCTTGATCTATGCAAGATTGAGCTTACACTATTAGTAGGGTATGACTCCAATTCCTTATAGTATAAGGATTCAAACACCATGAACTGATGGATTGAGATAGATTATTTGCTTATTTGAACAATAGTACGTAATTATGCAATTTTAGTAAGAAAAAAATTTAATTAAGCCCTCCACTTTTCTCCTCTGAGATTTTCTACCTCATTACCCATTAACCAAAATGCGTTTTATTTTAAATTCAATTATGCACGAATCTGACAAACATTTATATAAGCGTCTAATAAGTGTAAATCCATTTATCTAAAATAAAAAAAAAAGAGGTGAAAGAAATTAAACTAAAATGAGTAGATTTAATTAACTTTTTTGTTTTTTTTTTTTTTTGAAATTAAACAAAACACATAGAACCAAAGGGTTAATGAGTTCAAAAAATCAATCGAGAGACAGCAATGATAAAGTTAAGTACTTGTAAATTAACAAATTAAAAAATAAATAATAAACTGCGGAAAAATTTAATCAAAATGCTAATTGGGTGTGGGTAATGCTTCAAATATGTTTGAAAGAGTATAAAGTCTATAAAGCCAAGCCAATAGGAATTGATGGGGCAACTATTCTATCCAGAATAGGAGAAATTTTACGATGATTCGTTGTATTGTAACTACTTATCATGGTGATCCTAGGTAGGTACCATACAATAGCTATATTAAATCATCTCTCTTAAAGTAGAGTGTAAAACAATGATATCTAAGGGATAAATGAAGGTAAAATCGCTTGCTCTTACTTTTATCCTCTATTAACTCACATTTCCAAACAATAATATATAAATTTTATCGGTTTATCTGTAATTATCAATGCTTGAACTCCGACCTTTCCAGTGGAAGAGTAAGATCCACAGCGAGGGAACACCGGCACTTGCCAGTGGTATACTATTGCCTTCACAGTTTAAAATTTTTAAGGCTTGGAACTCAAAATCCTTTGCTATTTCATCTTTTCTTTTACTTATTACCCCCATTGCCCACTCTTCTGCTGCAGTTTTTTTCTGCATTCCTCTAGATGGAGGTCAAGATTCACGAGAAACATTGAGATTCAAAAGACTCCTTCACCAACAAGTGCCGGAGAGAAATTACACAATGAACCTATTATTTATATAATGGTTTTGTTTTGTTTGTTGAGTGGCTTGTGATTTTAAGTCGAATAATTATTTATTTTATATACTGAATAAATTATACATGAATTATGAATTTGAGCTACCAAATTGAGTTGAACTAGAATATTTCAAGTGCACCATGAAGCAAGTGGGAATATGGATATATGGATATATAAACAAGATTGAGCTTTTATTGAGTTTGTGGATGAAGTAGAGTTTGAATTTAAACGAATTAAACCTAACCTGTAATTCTGGGAAAAGCGACAATATCAACATCATTATTTACTTAATCAAGTTGGGCAGAGTAAAGGGTTAAAAAGGACATCGTGCAGTTGAATATAATCCATGATTTACTTGTCTCACCATCACGACTAAACACAATATATACACATTTTTATATACCATTCTAATACTAGAAACGAGAGAAATAATAAAGATTCAATTTGCAATAATTCATTTGCCAGAAAAATTCAAGTGAATTTTTTATAAAATTATATATGATTTTATTTTTTAAATAATTTATTAAAATTTTTTTTTATTCTAAATAAAAAAATTGATAAGAAAAAAAAACCGAATTAAATTCTTATGAAAATTCATAATTTTCTAAATAAGGGGAATATGAAGCAGCATGTTAACCCTAAAGTGTGGGGAAATAGACAGGGTTCATGCAGGACAGGCCTACGATAGAAAAAAGCTGCAAGTTGACGTGTTTGGCATACTTACTTGGGGGGCCCTAAGCTTGGAAATGGAACCTACAAGCTTTAATGAAATGACAAATAAATAGAACATAAGCACTTTTTATTTTCTTCCCTCTGTAGCTGCACTGCAGCCTTTTGAGGAAGAATGAACCTCAACATATAATTCCAAATTATGAAGGTTGGCAAGTTGGACCTTTGGCTTTGGAGTGGTTATCGAACAATTCAATACTATAATATCAAAGTGAGCTAGTGCTTATGAGGATTGGGGTGGGGTTGGGTTCTTTTTCTTTTCTTTTCTTTCCTTTTCCTTCCAAACGTAAAACATAGTCACGGTACACATATATATATGCAGAGAAAGAATGCATATTTTTTCTCGAAAGAGAGAGAGAATAGCCCCACAATCAAAGAAGATAGAAAGAACATACCAGTAATTTGGATTGCTCCATAGAGTCAAGATATCCTTTGTGATCATATCGGCCTTGGGAAAAGAATCTCTACCCTGCACGTTTCAGCTAATCAACAGTAGTAAAGGTAATGTAACAATGACAAACCCTCGAACAATGTTCTTTTGACACCTGGGTCATAATAGGGTCAATGAAGCCAGCTATACCAATTAAAGCAAGAATATCTTTCAACAATGGCCCCTTCAAACCATGTCTTATGACATAGACATTGCACCCAAATCAATTATATAGCTGCTAATATTCTGTATCATTTCATAGCTGTCACACAAAAGAGACCAAATATCCTACAAATGATTGATTAATTGATATATCTTGACTCAGTTTCCTCAAAAGTGATTCATGTGACCTTCGACAAAAAAAAAATATTAAAAAAATATCATGTGACTGAAAAACCAAAAAAATACAGGATTTCCGGTTGCAACAGTACAAAAACGCTGTACCGATGTCATTGTTTACTAAATCTGACCTAATTAATTAAAGAAAGATTTTTCTTCTTAAAAAAATAGAAACCAAAGAAAGATTTCAGATTAGAAAAAAAAAGATAAAAAAAGACAGAATTTGTGTGTGTTATAAAAATGGATTTGTAAACATAACACAAATAATTTAATTAAACTAAACAAGTGGTAGAACAAAAGACCAAAAAAGATATTCATAAAACTTCTGTTGTGCACGTCCCAACATGACAGTTCATGTTGCTCCCAGTTGAAAGTGCCGAAGGCATCTTCTCCATTCAAGTTTCCTTCTGACCAGTCCTAGAAAATGTCAACACTGTAGTCACATGAGACACAAGACCTATTACATCCAGTAAGACACCAATCAATATAGGATTCTTAGAACCAGTACCTCAATTATAATCGTATGGAACAATGCTAAGTGATAAGCGTGTCATTTTTATTAAGAAAATGGAAGGACACGAACATGTGGAAGCATGTTTTTCTAGTTGTTTAGTTGATAACCAGAAAAATTTCAGAAAGCTTTGAGGAAGTTGTTAATGACCTTAAACTAACTTGATTTAATAATGTTGTTCACCATGTGGCAGGGCCGCAGGGCTTGTCGGCTTGAAATATTTAGGATGAATGAAATTGTTTTACTCATTGATGCATAAAGGCCCAATACAGATCTTAAAAGGAGAGAAGAGATCAGTACATGTTTTTTCTGCATGTGGCAGGATATTCTTTGTTAATTACTTTAAATGATTGTAAAGATAGGAAAGAACCAAATCTTATTAGAGAAATTTTAAACTGGACACTGGATACCAGCACATGCACAAACACCAATCTATGTCCATATGCCACAAACATCAGATGTAGCAAAACCAAACTTGATAACCTTAGCTAGACAACAAACTTTGAAGTATTCACCATTAAGAAGCACACATCCTAAAAATGCAGATTTTGAAGACATACAACTAGAGACAGAAAATTTAGAATCCCTACCCCTACCACTGATACAAAGATGAAGGCAAATAAAATAACTCAAGTGCTCATCAATAACGAGAAAGCAAACAATAAAATTTTCAAGTATAACAAGAGTTTGTAGAGATCTTGTATGGTACTCTTTCATGGCAATTGATAAAAATACAAGGACAAGGGAATTACTCAAAGCAAAAAGAATACCAGATATTCAACCTCAGTCATGCCACCAATGGAGTTCCCTTTTTGAAGACAATTAACATAAATAAGATGCATGAGAGCTACCACTTTTGTGGTGCTATTTTCTGAGCAATACAGGCCTTTGAGAAGTTCCACATGGAACCGCTAAAAAAGCTGAAGACAACTTCCACAGGAAAAGTATTTTTTCCAACTACCAAACTCCATTTTTCAGTTCCACAGGATCATCTTATTAAGCACCTTATAGATGCAAAAAAGTAATGGAATCCAGCCATAGCCCCATTGTATATCTTGCATGTTGTACTTTAAGAATTGATACTCACCATTTAATTTCTTTTTCTTGCCATGTAGAATAGGCATCAGTTGTGCTCAAATAAAATTTTCCAAACTATGTACCTGTTACATTTTCTGAGCCTCTAAGAAAGGAAAGGGCTAGAATTACTTTGGCAGCAATTATATCAAATGCATTCTTCAATGAGAAAATAACTCTACCTATTTCCATCAGGATGAAGCTTGCATACTTGATTGAAATCACCAATAGCTAATAAATATCCTGAATATGTGAAGTCCTGCAAATAAATGAGTGAAATAAATAAAACTGAATGCAGTATTTCAAGTCTATGCACCAGTACCCTTGTGAAATGTAATGGCATCTGAACTAATGCTAAATATCAATAGACCATTCATGCTAAATCTTTTTTCCCAAATTAAAAACATGGCTACTGAATATTCCTATTTCGCTAAGGATTTCCATGCATAAAAAGATGGGCAAAGGTTTATAACCAGTGTTCATAAGAAAAGAAAAAAAGGTTATAGCAACATAATTGGAATCCTAACAGAATTTGAAATATCTTCCACAGTTTTGTTAGTTTTGGCAGAAAACTACGAAGTCCTTCTGCATGTTAACATTTCTAAAAACAAGGCAGCTACAGATGGTTGCACAAGTAGATATGGCAGAGCTAGCAAGTTCTCCTCCAAGCTTAAAAGCCTAAGAAAAATGTGCCTATGAGTAACTAATACCCATAAAATTTACTTGAAACAAAGACTAAAAGATAAGCATGAAATCCCCAGTTTCTAATACAAACTAAAAAAATCCTTCATCTCCGGTCTACATTGGAACAAAGTGTACGGACAAATTATTTAAGAGTACGCATTTTCAGCTTGATAACAAGATAAATGAAGGAAATGATTAATATACCGATCTCAACTAGTTATTGATAGCTTAGTCGAGTTGTGCATGACATAGTATTCAAATTTGCACAGTAGCAACAGATCTAGGAACTCTTTCAATTGGCTATACCTGGATAGTGACCACATTGTATACTACTTGATCCCTGTTTTTTTCTCGTTCGCTGACTCTCTTCCACTAAATGCACATATCCACACACACACACACAATGCTTGAAAAAGATGATTATAATTATTGGATATTGATAAAAAAATGGTTTCAAATGATTATATGGCTGGCCCAACTAATTGGGATTAAGACTTACTTTGAGGCAAAAAAGCGTTATCATGAAGAAAAAGTAATCAAGCTTCTGCAGAGAAGTTCAATCCCTACAATAGCTTGATTAAAGGAACAGACAAATTCAGGCTAGTTTTTCCTTAATTTCTGACAATGGAATTCCTACAACTTTTAAATTTTATTTGCGACTACCTTATTCTCTTCGTTTCATGCAGTATTATGTGTTTGTTAGATTCCATAAATGGATCTGGAAATCCTGGGAATAAATCAGGATATTTTCTAGGAATTGATATCTGACTTTTAGGGGGCTGATTTTAAGGATAGACCATCAGCCCTTAATGACCAGATGTCCACACATTCTGTGCATATATGTAATACCCGGCTAGAATCCGGCATCGGAATTCCTGCCCTCCGGCGGAATCTAGGGTGTTGGATCTCTCTAGAAGGGGTAAAATGTGTTTTCTAAAATGTTTTTCACATGATTTCATGGTTTTAAATGAAAATGAATTGAGTTTGAAAAGGAAAAGACCAAGGAGGCGTTTGCCAGGTTCGGCCGCCGAAAGTGAAGTTCGGCCGCCGAACATGGGAAGACTTCGGGAGCGCCTTTGGCCTCCGAAAGTCTTGTTTGAACGAGCTAAGGTTCGGCCGCCGAAAGTCAAGTTCGGCCGCCGAACATGCATGAGTTTAGGGGGCACGTTAGGCTGCCGAAGGTCTTCGACCAGGCCACCTATAAAGAGCCCTCAGATCGGAAATGGGTGAGTTTTCTCCCCATCCTCGAGCTCAGGTGAGTTTATGCCTTCCTTTGGTCGTTTTCGTGTTTTCTCTACCCATCTCTCAAGTTTTTCATTATTTCTACCCTTGTGTTTGAAGATTTAAAGCTTAAAAGGAGTTTTGGAAGCTTGGAGCTTTTGGAGCTTGGATTCTCCACTCCTCCGAGTTAGGGGTCACACCACCCTCGATCTTCAAGAGGTAAGTGTAGATCCTTGCTTCCCTAGTGTTTTCATGAAGTTTTAAGTAAGTTCTATGAAGTTTTTGATGGTTGAGTATGGGTAGATATGTATGTTTAGGTTTATGTGGGTTTTATACCCAATGTATGTTATGTGATGTTTGTGTTGAGGAGTTTATGTTAGTTTATGCTCCTTTATGCTTGTGGGAGTGAGTATGCATGATTGGGAGAGAGTATGAGAGGATTTGGGTATATGTGAGTTTGGTTTTTGGCTTGGCAGAATCGGACCTGTCGTCCAGAGGGGACCAGGTTCGGCCGCCGAAAGGAGTTTCGGCCGCCGAACCTGCATGGGAGGCAGTCTTTAGGCTGCCGAATGTGCCCCCGAAGGAGGGACTTTCGTTTCTATCCTAGGGTTTCGGCCGCCGAACCTGCCGCCGAACCTACCCGAGTTTCGTCTCTGGAAGGGACTTTCGGCCGCCAAAGGTGCCGCCGAAAGTGCCCTGTCCAGCCGTTTCTTGGGTGTTTTCCATGCATGTTTAAGTGATGTTTAGAGGGGTTTTAGGGGGTATGTTTATGAGTTGTTAGAATGTGTTTGGCACCTCATTCGAGTCCACCTGTGTAGGATCGGACCCGAGAGACCGAGGAGGCCATCAGGGTTAGCAGTTGCAGAGTCAGTCAGCGTCTGCCAGGAGGTGAGTAGAACTAAACTTAATCTTTTATGCACAAAATCTAATGCCTAAAGCATGTTCATGCATCATGATTATGTATAGTAGGTTGATTGCACTAGTTCACGAATATGTTGCATTGCATTATTTCATGTTGATGCTGAGGTAGGGTGGACCGAGGCGACTTCAATAGCCCATATCTGTCACGAGTCTTGTCTTAGTCCTTTGAGAGCCGGACAAGTACATGTAGGAAAGTCCATGTGAGCTCTCTGTGGACCAGACACCATGTCATGTATGTTACAGGCCTTTGTGAGCTCCTATGGGGGAGCCGGGCACCGACAGAGGGATTTTTGATGTCATGTCCATCCTCTGAGAGGAAAGATGCATGCAAAAAGTCAGACTCTCAGAAACCAGGGTCCGTGGGGAATACATATTGCATAAGCCCCCAAGACGGACAAGATTATGTGATTTCTCTGTGTTATGACGCATTTCATGAAAGCATGTAATTAATGAACTGTTTTCTCTGTTTCTACTCACTGGGCTTTTTAGCTCACCCCTCTCCCCTAACCCCAGTGCTGCAGGTTTAAGTCAGAGCTCAGAAGTCAGCAGGGTAAAGATTAAGAGACGTGTGTTTTATGTAATAGTGTATGTTTATGTATCAGTTTAGTAGTTTTAGCAGTGGACATGTAATATAAGTTGATGTAATGTAAATTGAGATAATGTATGTAACTGATTGGAGAGTTAATGTTTATGGATTAGAGTGTGCTTGGCCCTATAGATTGGTTAATCCCCGTTAATGCATGGTTATGTTTATATTATATGTTGAGTTGAGAACCAAACTTGAGGCATGTAATGTTACCCCATTGGAGTATATGATGAGGACTCCAGTGGAGGTTTTATGATTTTATGATGTATGTTTCATGTCAGGATACATGCACAGGTCAGGTTTGGGTTCAACAGATGTTCAGATTTCAGGTTTTATGTTAGAGTTTTGATCATGCATGGGATTTTACCAGGTAATAGTATGTATGTTTGGCTTGCTACGGGTCCCGGCGGCCTTAAGCCGATCTGGATCCTAGCGCCGGTGGCGGTCCGGTTTCCGGGTCATTACAGTTGGTATCAGAGCTTTGGGCCTCGAGAGTACGGTGTGTTGCACATCGGAAAGAGGTTGGCTTAGAGGTCATAGTAGGGCAAGCACATTAAGAAAGATTAAAAGTAAGAGCATGTCCACTAGGATAGGATGTCGAGTCCTGTCTTGCTTTGATGATGTGATATGCCATGATTTCATGCATGTGCATAAATGCTATGATGTATGACATGTTATGTATGCTATGTATGTATGATGTAGGTTCATGTGTTTCCACATGGACCGTATGATGCTGATGTTGTTTGCATGCTTGTGTGTTGTTCTTCAGAGGAGCCAGAATGCGAGGTGCTCGTCGATCTGTGGAATCGACTGGAGTTCCATCTGAGAGGGAAGGTTTGGACACCTTTCCCCCTACTCTGCCAAGAGCGCAGTCGTGGGGCGTCAGCAGATGGGGAACATCAAGGGACCCTGGAAGGTCTTTTGATGCAAACAGAGAAGGAATGGCTCTAAGGAGGATGTCAGCTAGTATGAGGGAAGTAGAGATGGATGTGCAGAGAAGGGATGTCAGTTTGGGAATCAGAGTACCTGAAGAAGGTATGGGAGATTCTCAGGAGGATGCTCAGACTCAGGATTCCAGGATCTCGGGTTCAGGAGGGATTGATCCCTCCACTCTGAGTACAGCTGCCACGAGAGGTAAGAAATGGAAGAGAGGTCTCAGGAAGTCGCAGAAGAAGTTTTGGCAGAATCTGAAGGCTAGTTTGGGTTTTGGTGGCTCAAGCTCTGGCTCCGGCAGTTCAAGATGCTTGAGGTGCGGAAGGCCGCACAAGGGAGTCTGCCGTTATGGGACTACAGCTTGTTTCAGGTGCGGACAGGAGGGGCACATAGCACGTGAGTGTCCCACTGCGCCCAGGTTGGCTCCGTCCCAGCCAGCAGCTCCAGGTAGAACAGCTCAGCCAGCAGCTTCAGCCATGTTTCAGGTTAGTGGTCGAGGCAGAGGAAGAGGTTCAGTCCCTCATTCCTCAGGTTCCCGTGGAGAAGGTCCGTCAGCGTCAGCTCGGATCTTCACCCAAGCTCAGCAAGAGGCAGACACATCGAACATGGTGGTGTCAGGTACGCTCACTTTTGAATGTTCTGATGTGTATGTTTTGTGAACCCTAGTGTTTTTCTCTTTCTTTAGTTACTCTAGGAGCCGTCGAGAGGTTGAGTTGATAGCTTCTGGGCTAGAGTGTTCTCTCAGGGTCAGTGGACCCAAGTGTGATCCATCTGAGGCAGAGTCAGCCTGCCGGTTCAGTTCAGGTGTCAACTGAGGATAGAATCCATCCACCCGATTTTGAGGTCTTGGACTTGAATGTTCAGACGTCACTCTCGGAATGGATTGGGTTTCTACTTGTGGTGCTACCCTGGTCTGCAGAGACAAGGTAGTCAGGTTCAGAGGACAGGATGGGTCAAAGAGTTTCTTCTGAGGGGACACAGTAGGGATGCCTAGAGGTTTGATGTCAGCCTGTAAGGTTCGTAGGGTACGTAGGAGGAATTGTCAGAGGGTTCTGGCTCTTGTTTGAGAGTTTAGCAGTCAGGTCGGGGAACCAGCCTCAGTGCCAGTCATTAGAGAGAGAATTCGTGGATGTATTCCCAGGCGAGTTGTCAGGATTACCATCTGTCAGGGAGTTAGAGTTTGGTATAGGAGTGGTGTCTGGACGCAGAACCATTTCTACCCTTCCCTATAGGATGGCGCCTGCATAGAGAGAGGTAGCAGTAGAGTAGAGGCGAGACTTGGTAGACAAGGGGTTTTGTCCGACCTAGTACCTCACTCTGGATTGTTCCAGTATGGTTGTGGGAAACGAAGGATGAATCCTTGAGACTTTGTAACGACTGTAAGCGGTTAAACAAGGTCACTACCAAGGGCAGGTATTCCCATGCAAGATGGATGATCTATTGGGACAACTAGTAGGAGCTGTTTGTTTTTCCAAGATAGATCTGAAATTCGGGTACTACCTGTGAGAGTTAGAGTTAGTTTTGGGTTAGTAGTGAGAAGAAGCCAGTTAGTAAAGAAGAGAAGAGAAGAGAAAGGATCAGAGTAGCGCAGCAGAAGCTTGTGGAGTTCAGGAGAAGGTGAGGTATTGCTATAATATGTTTGAAAGGTCGGGAGTTCTTACTCCAGCAGTGCCTGTGTCTCTCTTTTAGAAGAGAAGTTTTTAGGTTTTGCTTGCTTGATTGCTTGCTTGTTTATGTATGATTGATGCTATGTTTCAGATGCCTGTTTGTTTGTTTTAACATTCGGGGACGAATGTTTTTGTAAGGGGGGAAGAATGTAATACCCGGCTAGAATCCGGCATCGGAATTCCTGCCCTCCGGCGGAATCTAGGGTGTTGGATCTCTCTAGAAGGGGTAAAATGTGTTTTCTAAAATGTTTTTCACATGATTTCATGGTTTTAAATGAAAATGAATTGAGTTTGAAAAGGAAAAGACCAAGGAGGCGTTTGCCAGGTTCGGCCGCCGAAAGTGAAGTTCGGCCGCCGAACATGGGAAGACTTCGGGAGCGCCTTTGGCCTCCGAAAGTCTTGTTTGAACGAGCTAAGGTTCGGCCGCCGAAAGTCAAGTTCGGCCGCCGAACATGCATGAGTTTAGGGGGCACGTTAGGCTGCCGAAGGTCTTCGACCAGGCCACCTATAAAGAGCCCTCAGATCGGAAATGGGTGAGTTTTCTCCCCATCCTCGAGCTCAGGTGAGTTTATGCCTTCCTTTGGTCGTTTTCGTGTTTTCTCTACCCATCTCTCAAGTTTTTCATGATTTCTACCCTTGTGTTTGAAGATTTAAAGCTTAAAAGGAGTTTTGGAAGCTTGGAGCTTTTGGAGCTTGGATTTTCCACTCCTCCGAGTTAGGGGTCACACCACCCTCGATCTTCAAGAGGTAAGTGTAGATCCTTGCTTCCCTAGTGTTTTCATGAAGTTTTAAGTAAGTTCTATGAAGTTTTTGATGGTTGAGTATGGGTAGATATGTATGTTTAGGTTTATGTGGGTTTTATACCCAATGTATGTTATGTGATGTTTGTGTTGAGGAGTTTATGTTAGTTTATGCTCCTTTATGCTTGTGGGAGTGAGTATGCATGATTGGGAGAGAGTATGAGAGGATTTGGGTATATGTGAGTTTGGTTTTTGGCTTGGCAGAATCGGACCTGTCGTCCAGAGGGGACCAGGTTCGGCCGCCGAAAGGAGTTTCGGCCGCCGAACCTGCATGGGAGGCAGTCTTTAGGCTGCCGAATGTGCCCCCGAAGGAGGGACTTTCGTTTCTGTCCTAGGGTTTCGGCCGCCGAACCTGCCGCCGAACCTACCCGAGTTTCGTCTCTGGAAGGGACTTTCGGCCGCCGAAGGTGCCGCCGAAAGTGCCCTGTCCAGCCGTTTCTTGGGTGTTTTCCATGCATGTTTAAGTGATGTTTAGAGGGGTTTTAGGGGGTATGTTTATGAGTTGTTAGAATGTGTTTGGCACCTCATTCGAGTCCACCTGTGTAGGATCGGACCCGAGAGACCGAGGAGGCCATCAGGGTTAGCAGTTGCAGAGTCAGTCAGCGTCTGCCAGGAGGTGAGTAGAACTAAACTTAATCTTTTATGCACAAAATCTAATGCCTAAAGCATGTTCATGCATCATGATTATGTATAGTAGGTTGATTGCACTAGTTCACGAATATGTTGCATTGCATTATTTCATGTTGATGCTGAGGTAGGGTGGACCGAGGCGACTTCAATAGCCCATATCTGTCACGAGTCTTGTCTTAGTCCTTTGAGAGCCGGACAAGTACATGTAGGAAAGTCCATGTGAGCTCTCTGTGGACCAGACACCATGTCATGTATGTTACAGGCCTTTGTGAGCTCCTATGGGGGAGCCGGGCACCGACAGAGGGATTTTTGATGTCATGTCCATCCTCTGAGAGGAAAGATGCATGCAAAAAGTCAGACTCTCAGAAACCAGGGTCCGTGGGGAATACATATTGCATAAGCCCCCAAGACGGACAAGATTATGTGATTTCTCTGTGTTATGACGCATTTCATGAAAGCATGTAATTAATGAACTGTTTTCTCTGTTTCTACTCACTGGGCTTTTTAGCTCACCCCTCTCCCCTAACCCCAGTGTTGCAGGTTTAAGTCAGAGCTCAGAAGTCAGCAGGGTAAAGATTAAGAGACGTGTGTTTTATGTAATAGTGTATGTTTATGTATCAGTTTAGTAGTTTTAGCAGTGGACATGTAATATAAGTTGATGTAAAGTAAATTGAGATAATGTATGTAACTGATTGGAGAGTTAATGTTTATGGATTAGAGTGTGCTTGGCCCTATAGATTGGTTAATCCCCGTTAATGCATGGTTATGTTTATATTATATGTTGAGTTGAGAACCAAACTTGAGGCATGTAATGTTACCCCATTGGAGTATATGATGAGGACTCCAGTGAAGGTTTTATGATTTTATGATGTATGTTTCATGTCAGGATACATGCACAGGTCAGGTTTGGGTTCAACAGATGTTCAGATTTCAGGTTTTATGTTAGAGTTTTGATCATGCATGGGATTTTACCAGGTAATAGTATGTATGTTTGGCTTGCTACGGGTCCCGGCGGCCTTAAGCCGATCTGGATCCTAGCGCCGGTGGCGGTCCGGTTTCCGGGTCGTTACAATATAGTTCTTTCCCATTATTGCATATATATTTTTTCATTTTTAAGTGTAAAGCTGTTATGCCCACCAAACAGACATGGTTGTATCAATTAGGTTAAACAATTATTAAGAATTATATTAGTTTTCTCAAGGGAGATTTACAATTTAGTCCCTGAGTATTGCCATTATTAACAAGTCAGTCCCTATATTTTTAGAAACCTATTAAAACGTCATCTTTTCTCTCCGTTAACGAAATAGTCCTTCTGTCTATTTTTGCCGTTAAAAATATAGTAAAAGACCAAATTACCCTCTTTTCTTTTCCTCCTCTTCCTCATCCTCCTCCTCCTTCTCCTTCCTTTTCTTCTTCTTGCTTCTTCTGCTTCTGCTTTTTCTTCTTCTTCTTCTTTTTCTTCTGCTTCTTCTTCTTCTCCTCCTTCTTCTTCTTCTTCTCCTTCTTCTTCTTCTTCTTCTTTTTTTTCTTCTTTTTCTTCTTCTTCTTCTTCTTCTCCTTCTCCTCCTCCTTCTTCTTCTTCTTCTTCTTTTTTTTCTTCTTTTTCTTCTTTTTCTTCTCCTTCTCCTCCTCCTCCTCCTTCTTCTTCTTCCTCTTCTCCTTCTCCTTCTCCTTCTCCTTCTCCTTCTCCTTCTTCTTCTTCTTCTTCTTCTTTTTCTTCTTTTTCTTCTTCTTCTTCTCCTTCTCCTCCTCCTCCTTCTTCTTCTTCCTCTTCTCCTTCTCCTTCTCCTTCTCCTTCTCCTTCTCCTCCTCCTTCTTCTTCTTCTTCTTCATCATCATCTTCTTCTTCTCCTTCTCCTTCATCATCATCATCTTCTTCTTCTTTTTGGAGGAGGAGGAGGAGGAGGAGGAGGAGGAGGGACTATTTTGTTGACGGAAAGAAACAATAAGGACATTTTAATAGATGTGAGAAAAGATAAGGACGTTTTAATAGATTTCTGAAAATGTAGGGACTAACTTGTTAATAATGGCAATATCCAAGGACTAAATAAGAGGTTTTATTTGAGGGTAAAATTGGATTTTAAAAATTTTCTCTCTCCTCCTTTATCTAATTTTAACGGAAAAAATGACGGAAAGACTATTTCGTTAACAGAAAGAAAATATAAGGACGTTTTAATAGGTTTTTAAAAATACAGGGACTGACTTGTTAATAATGGCAATACTCAGGGACTAAATTATAAATCTCCCTTTTCTCAAATACTTTCTGCTCAGCATTCTATTCTTCTTTCTTCAGATTGCTATAAAACAATTGTGTCTTCTATAATTACTTTGATGTTAAGTCTATTTATGCTTTGGGTATTTCACCATCGGGTTGGACTTTAACAATTTATCTTATGGTTATTGACAAAGTAAGATTTACTTTGTAAAAGACAAAGTTACCACTGAAAATCCAACAACTACATTTAGGCACAATATGCTGCTTTAAGTAAATTCTTTAATTGCCACAAGTACGTAATAGTTTGTGCATGCCTGAAATCAAAAGAGCATCAGAATGCACAGTCAAGTGAATCAATGATGGTTCCACAAGATAACTGATAATTGGAAATGGCAAATCAATGATAGAATTGGATGCTGCAACAATTTAGAAACATACATTCACCTTGATTTATAGAAAGATCACAGAGATTTTCAAATTTGTTAAAAAAACTGCAATGGTATCTTCTCTTCTTAATTGGTAAGCAGCACTGAATAATTCTCTTTTATTGCATTCAAGCATGTTCTTGGTTTCTAATTACTGACACTCAAACCTATAGCAGCAAGAGAAGAAATAATACATTATGTTGATCAAGCATTTTAGAAATGGCCTCTTGTGAAAAGAATAATTAACTGGTTACTGCCAGCTAGGTATATAGGAGCATGGATACTCAGAATGACACAGAAGATGATCTATTTACCAGCACTAACAATGAACTTCTTTGATTTATATGTTGAAGTGCATAGTACGCCATCAACTTTAAGGTCATTTAAGTAAAGATCGTTTGGCCATTTTCTTTTAACATCAAGAAATTGTAAGGCCTGAAATAGATAATATTGCCAAAAATAAGCATATGGATGTCCTAAAAGTTCATTAGTTGGCTGAAGGAATTACGCTGCAAAGCATCAATGCTCAAGTTACCAAAAGCAAAAAAATGGACTATAATAATGTTCCCAGGCAGTAAGATAATCTGAAACAACCCTTGATAGAGCCTTCGGCTTGGTCCCAATTGATGTCTTAAATATACCCTGAAACATTAATGAGGTATATTCCTATGAAATTCTGATTGGAGGCTAAGAGGCTAAGTTACTAAAGATTACAAAACTTTCACATAGCTTTTAGCACCTTAATTATGGATTAAAATACTATGGAATAGTCCATTTCTGCATCACTCTTTAACTCTTTGCCTTTCATTCATACACCATTCTAACGAGTTCATTCATTTCTGTACTTCTATCTCTAGGTCCACATACTCCAAGACAACTTGACAAAATGCAATTTCCCTACTTGCACAAATATCATTAAAGAGACACTAAAATCAGCACAAAAGGTCCCAATTCAAATAAATTCATTATTGGAAACAACTTACTTTTCTGTGACAAAGATCCTTTGTTGCCTCTGTAACAGCAAGAGACACCACGTGCTGCAACAAAGGCACAACTCGCCCGTCCTCCATTTGAGCAGTAAACAAAACAACACTCAACCTAATGGAGATTCCCACACATGCTTTGACAGACCTAGGCAATCATCAGCCAGCAAACCATTACGAACTGCAAAAGCATGTAAAAGCCGCCAATTCACAAGCAAAAAAAAAAGATATATAACTTCCAACCTCGTCCTTTATATTGAAAATCAGCAACACAAGCTGTGCCAATGGGAAGCTCACATTAATTCTGCCGAAAGCCAAGACATAACAATATCATTCTAATACGCACATAATACAAGTAAAGGAAAGATTTCAATTTGGTGATGCTCAATGCTGACTGCAAAACGACATCGTGAGTCGAAGTTAGTCGCAGAGACCAAAAGAGGAACCTATCGAATCCACTAGTGGAAAGAGAATTGAAGAACAGCTCTACATTGAAAGGATCTTCTTTGTCCAGTTTAGCGATCTCCGATTCCAAGAGTATGGAAACTTCGGTATTATCAGGGATTTTAATAGCAATGTTTTTCGTCAGAGATTGAGCGAGTTCCTTCTTTGCAGATGATTTTCCAGATAATGCAAGCGTACATGTCGAGCCGCCGCCGCCGCTATCCAGGGCAGCTACTGATCGGAAGAGCGAAGAGCCTTTTGTTGTTTCCAGATATGAGCTTGATTAGAGAGAGCGAAACGACAGAGACGTACACCGCTGGAGGCGACTCATGAGTGCCATAAGCCGGAGAAGTTCTCCTCACTCTCCTTTTTCTTTTGCGAGGGAAATTTTTATCTTTACTGGGAGCCGGGAGGAACGATGTGAGTTATTGGCACAGCAATGCTTCACTATTTTTTCCTCACAGGCGGTCTGGCAGCCGTAGATTTTAACGATGGGACCCATCATATGCATCGTTCGGTTGAGACTGCTGAACCATAGATTTTTTTTTTTTTTTTGTCATAGAACCATAAATTTTTGATCCTTTATAAAAGGTAAAATTTTGAAGTTGAACGTTCTGGAGGCAGAAGCAGAGAACGTGCCGCGTGCGTGCGTGTCCATGGAGGAATTGCAGAGCGCTCTTCGAGATCGGGGTTTAGCTGTTTCATATGTTCCAGAGAAAGGACGGTGTCTCGTCACCACCAATGATTTCTACCCAGGTGATTCATGCTAATTTATGATTCAAGTAGCTGCTTTTGAAGTGAAATTACTCCGGTTGGGCGTGTTCATTTTCTTTTTGTTACTTTGCAGGAGAAGTCATTATAAGCCAAGAACCCTACGTCTGTGTACCAAACAACTCAGCAACTGAGTCGCGGTGTGATGGATGTTTCGCTTCAGGAAACCTCAAGAAGTGCTCAGCTTGTCAAGTTGTGTGGTACTGTGGGAGCACATGCCAGGTGTGTGTGTGTGTGCTAACTTATTGCCTTCCATTCATGTTTCTCTCGAAGTTTAGGCTTTTCAATCCTAGATGGTTGTTGTTTTTCGATGATGCATGGATTAATGATTGCATCTTTTCATTCCTAGAGGGGAATGTTAAGAAGAAATAATGAGATTGTGCATAATTTTTCAGAAGTCTGAGTGGAAGTTGCATCGTCTGGAGTGTGATGCTCTTTCTAAGCTTGACAAGGACAGGCAAAAGTCTGTTACACCTTCTATACGTTTGATGGTGAAACTCTACCTGCGAAGAAAATTACAAAGTGAGAAGGTATTAGTTTATTATTCCTTGAGCTATCAATTGCCCTATATTTTCCTTTTTGTCATTTATTTGTAATTTTCTGCATATAATAATATTTTTTACTCGCAAGTATTTGATGCAATTTTTAGTGTTCAAATTAATTCTTAATACTCTTGATTCAATTGAATGCAGACTATCTCCGCCACTGCTACAGACAATTATAATTTAGTGGAGGAGTTGGTGTCTCGTATCCTATTCCTGGCTAATTTGCATGTTTGGGTTGATCTGTTTGATGTATTTCTGTTCAGTAGTAGTGCAAGGCCACAAATTGATTTGTTTTGTTTAACGTCCTATTTTTTGAAGACATGAAAGACATTGATGAGAAGCAACTGGTATTATATGCACAGATGGCCAACCTTGTGAGCTTGATTCTTCAGTGGCCTGATATCAACATAAAAGAGATTGCAGAAAATTTTTCCAAGGTCCACAACTTATTCTAGTTTATATCTTAACTGGTTGTTGCAGTTAATCCCCATCTCCTAGAGAATCTTCAATATTGTTGCTCAAATAATCCATTTTGCGTTTTTGGTAGATATAAGATGCTTATCGTGGGCTAAATTTTCTTACATGAAGCTACCTCTCTTTCACTCCTATGAAAAAAAAGAGGGCGAGTGTCATTTTTATCTTGGAATCTTTATTAGTACTTAAAGCATTTATTTAGAACATAAGTGATGTCTAGATTATGCTTTGAACTAGTTGGGCACTTTATACAATTTTATGTATTTGGGCAGGGGGTGCATTAGAAGTCGCACAGAATTTTTACTGTTGGATAGCTGATAGCCATTATCAATTAATTTTCAGTTCAATGAAAGTGATTCTCTGTGGTTTAGGCAAGTCTCAATTATTAAGACTTTTTCTACTAAATGATTGTGACATTTGATCCTCAATAAACAAATGCAGCTCGCTTGCAATGCCCATACCATTTGTGATAGTGAACTGAGACCCCTAGGCACAGGACTGTATCCTGTTGTTTCCATTATTAACCACAGGTATCTTCCATAGTGGAATCTTGTATTTCATTGTTTCCTCATATTGCTGGTCACTCAATGCTTCTGGTACTGCAGCTGCTTGCCCAATGCTGTTTTGGTATTTGAGGGAAGGCTGGCTGTGGTGCGTGCTTTACAACATATGCCAAAAGGTGCTGAGGTAAAGCATACCTTTCTTGGCCATTATTCTTTGCAAATTAACTGTAGAAGTGCAGAGGTTGCTGTTCATTTGACAACCATGAAAAATACTTGATCATCCTGAAGATTTTGTGAGATTTGGTTGGTGGTCACTTTAAGTTATTTGATATACAATTTTTTATCTTATTATGCTCTCTCTCTTTTTTTTTTGAGTTCTTTCCAAGATTCAACCAACTTCATTCTCAGTCTATTTGAAAATATGATGTTGTTTATAATGCTTCTGTATTCTAAAATTACTTTAGAGTGTTCAATGCCACTTCAATATTCTGTTTCATGTCAATTTTGGAATGAGTTTTTGGTTATGTTTTAGGTGTTGATTAGTTACATAGAGACTGCTGGAAGTACCATGACACGTCAAAAATCTCTCAGGCAACAGTATTTTTTTACCTGCGCATGCCCCCGCTGCATTAAAATGGTAATTTGTAGTTTAACTTGGTGAGAAGCTTCCTTTTGTTATTTTTTAGCATGCTTGTCTAAATAGATTATAGCTCTTGTAGTTAGGGGTTAAGCCATTTTCATTCGACCATCTTGTGCCATCTCAACAGACGACTCCTTTTCTTGCTGTTGTTCTTACTGCTAAAAGTTAATAATAATACAGATTTAAGCAAAAAAATAATATTGTTTATTTGTGTTCTGCAGAGCGAAAAGATAAATATTGTGACCTAAGCTTACTGAACTAACTTGATTTTTACATGTTTTATAGTAAGTCTACATAATTTCTTAAAGAAAATCCATTTATATACATTGAGTGTGAAAATGAGCCAATAATAAGGATCCCTAGATATGTAGCTACCTGCAAATTATGTTTCAATTAATAATGTTTTTTTTCTATTGAAGGGTCAGCAAGATGATATCCGAGAAAGTGCAATTCTGGAAGGTTACAGATGCAAAGACAATATATGCAATGGTTTCTTGCTTCGTGATTCTAGTATGTAATTTGGTTGTGGATTTTTTGTCAGGTAAGCAATTATGCTCTCCTTCCTTCTCAATTTCAGCTTTGAAATTGCAGATGACAAAGGTTTTGTGTGCCAAGAGTGTGGCCTCATTAGGAGCAAGGAAGAGGTGAAAAAGATAGCAGCTGAAATACGAGAAACTTCAGACAAGGCTTCCAAGTCTCTGTCCTCTGGCAGTATCCTGTGCTGTTGCTTTTGTTTGAGAAAAATTAATCTCTTCGGACGTTTGATCACACAAGTTTATTTCTTTCTTTTTTGCCCCTTAATAATGTTCTTATAAACTGGAATCATTATAAACCGGAATCATCTAGTAACAACAGCTGGCTACATTTATAAGAAGTTAACAAAAAGTATGTTGCTTAACTTAGCTTAGATCTAAAGGAATGCATCTCTATGCATAAGATGATTGAGAAACTTCAACAGAAATTATTCCATCCCTTTTCAATTAGCTTGATGCAAACTCGAGAAAAGCTGCTAAAGGTTAGCAACTTGAGTGCCTTTTTCTTTAGTAATTGTCCTCTACTTTGGTTAAATTTTAGAAATATAGAACTCCATGTTCATAGCAATATTAATATACATGTAATAACATAACTAATTTGCTTATTCAGATGTTGATGGAGCTAAACGACTGGAGAGCCGCTCTGTCATATTGCAAATTGACCATTCCTGTGTATCAAAGTATGCCATACTTCAAGTTTAATTTTGAACAGGACTTACATGAACCCTGCTTTCATTATTCTGAATCTCCATAACATTAGTTTATGGATAAATAGTCAGAGTCCTTCAAGGATCAATCCTTAAGAGCGAAAAATATCTATTTCATTCTTGAATTAAGTCAGCATACTCAGTTCATAGATACATACACACATTGAACAGTTCTTCAAATCACTCTAAAAGGTTGCAAAAGCTCTCAGGAAATGGGGTTCATCAAATTTATATCTACCACTTTGCATTTATTTGAACAACTTAATGCGTTGCAAAGTTGAAATTGACATTTCTAATCACCTCTATATTCTGTTGCAGGAGTATATCAAGAATTTCATCCTTTGCTTGGATTGCAATATTATACTAGTGGAAAACTCGAGTGGTTAGGTCTTTTCTTCCATTATAAATTTAGTTGTGTTACCTGAACTCTCAGAGTTTTTCATTTTGTTCCCTTAGTTGCTACTTTTGAGGATGGATAGAGGCAATCCCTTCTTCTGAACCAATTTGTTTCAGGCCTCTACCTATTGTTTTCATTTTGTAGTCTTATTGCCATCTGAGTTATTACACAAGTACAACGATCTATGAAATCTCTCGGCTTGCTTTGATACAACACATGAAAAACTGAGATCAAATCTTCAAATGTTATATTTTAGCTATGATGATGATGTCTTAATTTGTAAACCTGGACTGTATGCTTACAATACACTAACCATTTTAATGAGAACATCATGATGGTCACAATTTTGTACTTAAAATAAACTAGCTGTGGATTGTTGATGTTCAGGTTGCTTGGGAACACGGAGGATGCTATCAAATCACTGAGCAAAGCGGCGGACATACTTAGAATAACTCATGGAACAAATACACCCTTTGTAAAGGAGCTGATGATGAAGTTGGAGGAAGCACGTGCTGAAGCTTCTTACAAACTTTCATCTAAAGATGATCAGTAGTGAATCCATCGTATTTGGTGGAGTTGGTGCTAACATCAGTATTATCACTGCAGGGCTATTCCTCTAAAGAAAGGACATGAAGTTTTAAAAGATCGTCATTTTTTGGGTCTCTCTTCGGTCATCCTTGAGACCATTCTTGGATTTGATATGTGGCCTAGATGTCAGACGTCAAGCTTTATTTATAGCTACATTGAAGGCTGTTTCGGCCTCTGACTTGGCAACCCATCCAGATTTGTTCCGGTGACTTTTTATTTTTTGTTTTTTGTTTTCTCTGATGTGAAAAGGTGGTGATTATTTATGTTACTGATGTGAAAAGGTGGTGATTATTTATGTTAATTTATCTATCGGGATTTTGTTGTATATTGGCGATTCATGGATGTCGGAGAATTTCAGCTTTAAGAATTTCCCTTCTTTTTTAGAGTTTTATGTTTGTATGTGGGGGTTGGGGGTTTAATTTTTCTAATCTTTTACAATTTTATCAAGATTTAAAGAATCCACCATGAGTTTTTTGTTATTTTTATTTTTTTAAATGAAAAATAAAAATTTTGAAATTAAATATATTATATTTTCTCCATAATAAATTATTTAAAAAATTGCTATTTATAATCATAAATAAAATGTAACATTATTATAAAATAAGTGGCACATTAAAAAGTAAAGTACCTTTTTAAATGCATTTAATAATTTGAAAGTGATATTTTTTTAATATATGTTTTTTATACTTTTAGTATTTTTTATTAAAAAAATGAAAATTGAAATTTTTTTAGAAAAAAAGCATGAAAAATAAAAAGCATTCCCCTGTGAAATGGCGCCAATATGCAGTATACACGCCACATACTTTATCATGCAAACCTGGATATTTCCTATTGCGCATGAATGGAACATGTGCGGTTAAGTCAATTTTGTTACATGGACGGGAATGATTACTTGAATGCGTTTCTAAGTGCAGTGATAGGTCAAAATGCTTTCTCCAAAAAGGATATGCGTATATTTGGAGCAGAGGATAACTCCACTCCTTCCCGAACCCAATAACACTGGAACAAGTATTACAATCGAATTAATAGATTGAACATGATTTTTCAGCCGAAAGGCTCCTTAAATTTACACACTTTAACACTTACTTGTGTACCTGAATCTATTTCGAGTCCCTTTCCAACTTTGACAGACATTCTCTCAGTTGAAAGCTAAGCATAGACATTTTTGCAAGCAACTTACACTGTTGGTCTCTTGATGTTAACGACTGATGTATTAGGAGAGCAACTGGGTCAGTAAGCATTTGTTGGAGGTCACGACAGAGCTTGGAGGCTTCCTGATTACTAGCACAAGCTTCAGCAACAAGTTGAAGCAGCACAGAACCTTGCTCATTGGATAAGGATCGTTGCCGAGGGACCGGGGGAACGAGAAAAGGATGTTGAAGTAGTTGAGGAATTCTCCATCTTTCATTCCGATCCCAGGCAAGACATTTTTTCATAAGATCAAGAAGCCAGGGATTGGAAACTGGAACATAACTTATTTCATGATTTGGGTCTGTTATTACTTTGAACTTAGCCCAGAAAGTCTTGTACTCTGCAAAGGGGGTTCTCCCATATACCATTTGGTATAGTATGCAGCCAAGCGACCAAATATCTGATGGCCGACCACACTTTATTGCGTTTCCATTCGCATCACTCTCATTGCACATGAAAGACTCAGGAGACATGTAGCTTAGAGTACCCACCTGCAGTAGTTGAACATGAACTTTAAGCAACCAACACGACAGAAAACCTCAGGTGATGATACTACCCAAACACATCAGTGTATTAGCACGTACAATGAGTAGCTTGTATGAATTCCCAGATTCCAGATCTATTGACCAACCTAAATCAGAAATTCCAATTGTTTCTTTGACAAATAAGAAGTAAAAAATCAAGTTAATTATTTCATAATCGTAAAACCCAGATTTAGCTATTCAATAACCCAAAAAAATCATAAAACCTTCACATGTTTATCAGCAAAATCACTTTACCAATATTCAATATCCAACAACAACAATTAACAGAAATAACTGTATATGGGTACTAACATCATGTCTACCATTAAATGGATCCAGATTCCCAATGAAATCATAATCCAAGATGATGGAGCAAAATTCAAACAACCCTTCAGAGTAGTAGCATTTTATTACCTTACAGAACTGGATAAAAATGTAAAACCAGAAAGCAAGTACACACACATATCGAATGCATTAATTTTGGCAGGCAGACAGCATTAGCAATGAGCTTCTCTAATCTGATATTGCACATTGGTAAACAGAAAACAGCATAAAATATCAAGGAGATTATGAGTTACAAATACTCTTAGTCATCAAAGTGTCTGCCTTTTGTATCAATAATAGTAGACACAGTATTCCTAATAGCAAGTCAAGTCACCACAGGATCCATAAAGTGGAAGCAATCTACTTATATTGTAACAATAATTTGAGAAGACAAGCATCGCATGGGTGAAGATTACCTGTGAATCCCTTTGGATGTTAGTCGTATCGCTCATTATGGCTTTGGCAATGCCAAAATCAATCAACTTTAGAGCCCCTTTGACAAGAAGAAAATTAGCTGGCTTCAAGTCAGAATGCAATATCCGTTCCTCATGTATGGTGTTTACAGCTTGAAGTATTTGCTACAAAATGTTTTAACAAAATAAAGTCAGTCTTTAAATTTCATACGCTGAGATTGATCAGTATGCCTAAGGCTATTTCGTGCTATAAAACCAAGACAACCTCATGATCAGCTACTTTAACATAGATAAGAGCGCTTGAACTCTCAAGAACATATTAAGCCCTTAACCTTTATTTTAAATTACCGATCCCTTCACTCTTTTTTCTTTTTTTTGTATATTTATTGACTCTGGTTGCTTCAGACATATGCAGAGAAAGGTTAGTCATTTTTGCTACATCTTGATATGAAATCCAATTCTCCTGTTTCTCTTGTCATTTTATTCTTCTATGACCAAATATTTAAAATGAGAGAGTTCACTAGTTTTGCTAAAGAACACAACAGGGTGACCTTCGTTCACTTTCAAAATGACTTCATTAAAGTGGTAAGACCAACAAAGTTGTTTAATAATTAATAACTACAATCGCGGAATAAATGTACGACTTTAACCTGAATAAACCAGTAAACTATCTCCCCCAAAAACACCTGTAAAGCATTCCAGTAACGTTATTTAGCAACTATGACAGCGTAAACTGCAGTCAAGGACCTGCCAGTAAAATCTCAGCCAATTCTCATCTATGGACTGATTGGTGCTATCAAGTTCCTTCCATTTCTGTGAAAGCATGTGAGCCAAATCAATTTCCCCATATTCAAGGATCATGTATATATATCCATCATCCTTAACTCTGCCATCTTTATTACTTGCAGATCCATTCATGACTTCACATAGCCAATTTTTATCTGTCACCTAATACCAAAAGAAAGTATTAGAGATACAACTGATGCTAAAATCTAGAATAACACCTTTCCATAAAACTAAGAAGGGAATTAAGTCCCTAATGCATGAGGTACTTCACATGTTTAAAAATATCTTGAAGCACTAGTGCTGCAACTTCTACTACAGTATATGCATAAAGAAATAGACCAGGAGATTTATATGATTCATCCATAATAATATCTTGGTTATAGATAAATGCATTAGCAGTCCCCTTCACGGTACCACATATTTAATTATTAATACAATCTTAAGCCATACTTCTCTAATAGATAGCACAAATGGCTTATTTTGCAGTGGTTACCACATTCAATGACGTTTGCATTAAACAAGAGATGGACACATACATACTCACCTGTGTGATATACCGATAAATATGCCATATAAATGCATAATACTTCTAAATTTAGAAATACAAATTGAAATAGCAATATAGCATATGCAAGGAAGTTTTAAATCACTCCAAAGAATCATATGTTATATCATAAGCAAAATATTGTATCCTGCTTAGCACTAAATTAAATTTAAGGCATGTTCTTCCCAAAGCCCACCAAAGTTTCTGATCAAGGCATAATAGGAGATAAGAGAATATTCAATGTGCAATCATGATTGGAACAAACATGTATACTAATTAATTTAGAAACTTTTAAGTAGCAAGAGAGTACCTCATAGTCTATTAACTGTATAATATTGTTCTTCCTATTCAATTTGTTTAGATACTCAATTTCCTGACAAAAACCATAAGCAGTTGCATAATCACGGCCCTTGAGTTTGATTTTCTTCAGTGCATAGATTGTACAATCTGAAGAGATAACTTTGTGCACCTCACTACTCCCTCCACTCCCTATCTTACCAAGCCTTTGATAGAGCTTCCCATTAACTTTAAAAAACAAGTCAGGGTCATAATTCTTTTTACGAGGCACTGGAACAGTGTTACCACTTGTGACGTTTTCTTGCTTTTCTGGTTTGAAAGGCTCCAACTTCACATCTGAGGATGGATTTTTTGACAATGGATTCTGAGCTTGTATATCATGGACATTGTCTACTGATCCTCTCTCTTTAGTTGTGCTATCATCAACATAAGAAGGATTGCCTGAAATGTTAGTCTCCTTGGCCAGATAGCCCTGTTTCTCCCTGGGCAGATGGTGCTCATTCATTTGGGCATCAATAGCAGATGTAGAAGCTTGGGCTGCGATGGCTTTTTGGTCAATTAGCATGCCATTTGTGTCCTTTAAAGAAGTATAGGACAGGTGTTCCATATTTCTTTGAATTATATGCAGAGAATTCACATTAACATCTCCCAATGGTTCAACTCTCACAGAAGTGCCACTCTCTGCATGTGAACGAGAGTAATAACATGTTGAGTTACGCATAGGAGCTGAAGTAGAATGGACAGATGTTGTGGTGGCACAAGATGAGCCAACAACTGAAGATTGAATTGCAGGTTGGCCTAAAAAGTTTCCAAGTTGATGCAATTGGTCCTGGGCAAGTATTGTTCTTTTTGCTAACAAAGATGCTGCGCCATCAGTCCTCAAACTGATATCAGATTCCATGCTCTGAAAATTCTGATGCTTTGATTCATCATTGATAACATTTGATGCATCTCTTTGATTGCTTGCATCCCACTCCATTTCTGTCAATGCAAGTGAACCCGAATGAGAAGATAAGTTTTACGATCCAATGGCCATTTGATCATCAGCCCCTGCAAGTTGGAAGAGAAGGGGAAAAAAAATGTATCCAGAACATACTGACACATTCAAGAATGATTCCCTACCAGCAAGAATTCAAAAACTTCTATTGCACAACTTCAAGAATGGGTGAGAGAAGAACTCCAGCACAGCTGACTTTGAAACAAGAAACTCAAAATAATAGCAAGAGATATATTACCTTGGGAATTAGCAATTTTTACGACTGAAAACTGGACCCTTCTCTTGCCATCAACATGTAACAAGGACATTGGATTATTTGCTTTACAATCAACAATTGATGGGGATTGACTTTTCTGCACATCAGGTGGGTTGAAATTCTCATCAAGAGTCTTTGTGATGGTGCCTGAAATGGAAGGAGGAGTAATTGACTCTTCTTGAGTTTCCATAACAGCAGCTGGATTTTTACATTGCATAGTTGAATCTTTTAGATCGAATGGAATCACACGTTCAGATTTCTTCATGCCTGCCTTAGGGTCTATATCGGAAACTGCAGCTTTAGATATTTCACATTCTGGAACCAATATACGCCTAGGCTTTATACTATAGGTCGGCATGGTACCTAAAATAAACATACCAAGCATTCAGGGAGTTGACAAACTTTGTAGTTGAATGGGCATGGTCAAAAGTGATATGAAGCGTTCTCTTTGTTAGATGAAGAAACTTCCTCAAACAATGAAATTCTCCCAATTCACCTTTACACAGAAAGCAATTATATATATTTTCCTTTTTTTTTCACAGAATCACTAATACATATACGCATCCACTTTCCAAAATGGAAAACAACAATTAAATCAAACACATATAAGTTTTATGCGGCTCATAATTAGCTGATTAAGTTTATTCTGATTAATTGAAGGTGCCCCATATCATTTTTGTGAAACAAAGAAAATTTTGAAGCAGCCCACAATCTGAGTTGACAATTCTACAGATGTCCCCTATAAATGCTCTAACTAGCCTATTTTTATCACTGTAAATGCCAACAAGAACATTCAGTTTCCATTTTATCAATTGACAATGGATGCATGCCCGACTTACAGAAAACAAAACCATAATATTTCAAAATCGAAGGAACGACAAGCTTATGGAATGAAAAACGAAACCAAAAAACCATTTCATACACAGTTATACATATTCATACATGTATACATTTAGAGAAAGAAAGAGAGAATAAGGTACAGATGGGACGGTGGCGCTTGAAGGCAGCTTGAACATGCTTGAGAAAGTCCGGAGGGGAAGAGGAGGAGAAAGACGAGGACGAGGACGAGGACGACGTCGTGTCGGAGTTTATGGTATGACGGACGAGATTCCCGAGTGGAGGAGCAGCCGAGACCGGAAGGTTAGCCTCCCTGTCCATGGCTGGATCTCAACTGCATTTCCGTGTGAAGAAGTCGCAATTTTGAATTATAAAGAAGAAAATAAAATAACAAAACAAATTCAATTGGTGAAATTAGGGTTTAGGCCGTGTCCGCGGTGGAGAAGCGATATTAGACGGATAGTGAACAGTGAAGGAGCAAAACGGCACTCCCAGTCCCTGGTCATTGGTTACTGGGAAGGAGAAGAGGCACCATATCAGTAATTTGAAATTGGCTTAATGGCACACTCGAAATTTAGTGAGCCTTAAATTGGGCTCAGATTTCAGAATTGGGCCTAATCGAGAAATGGGCAGACATTATGGACAATTGGAAGGCCCACCAAATTCATTTCCTTTGGAATCATATATATATATATACACTCGAGAAAGAGGCGGGAAAATGAGTGAGGAATCATAATTCAAATATTTGGATTGTGAATAAACAAATAAATATTCGGTTCCAGAATGAGTTTGGTAAGATTTCAATATAGTTTCGAGATTATTTTTATAATTATTTTTTAAAATTGTATTAAAATATTAATTTAAATAATGAGTTATATTTTTTCATTATATTTAATAAACGGATATAAATTTAAGAATATCATTTTTGGTATAGAAAAAATTTTTTTTTATGGAACTTAAAATCATGTGAAATGAAAGTATTTTACAAATTAAATGCATACACCAAATGTAGAAAGTAATCGCTTGTGGCCTGTGGGGCATATGGACACAAAGGTCAGAACTTTTCCAGTACATCCGAGTCCAATAAGATGAATATGAATTTTCAATTATAAGATATTTATATTGAAATTTATAGTTTTTGTATTTAAATAATCGGTTTTCAAAATACAATCAACTCACTCAATAGCATTGCATTTCTGATTTGGGTACTCTCCTTAAGAAAAAAGCCTGGCAGTCGCCGCATCCACCGACAAGTGGATCCCCTGCTCCAATCCCATCTTCTCCAGCAAAGGCATGACTATGATCATTCAAAATTCAAATAGGGGCTCTACATTTTTATCTTCATAAGATGTACCAACAACGGCAAATATGTTTTTTTAACAGTCCAATGAATTAGGAATAATGCTTAGATTAAAGGGTAAAGGTTAAAAAGCAAGAAAGTGCATTAATTTAATTAATTTTTGGTAATTGTATTAGCTAGCATTAAAGTAGAAAGCTTTATTCTAGAGCATAGAAGTAGGAGGAGTCGTCTTATGATTTTGAGGCAAAGGGAATCAAACAGAGCTTTTCACCTAGAGAAGCAGCATCATGAAGTAATTAGTGTTGGACTTGGCTCTTTGGCCAAAAAATTCACCTTGGGATGTCAAGCTTTCAAGCCTCCATCTCTACTTCTTCATCAATGGATTTTCAACCCCATTCCCATTTCTGCTGCCTTTCCTCTCTTTACTTCTTGCTCTGGCAGTAAACTAATTCAGGAAAACTAAATTCTAAATAAAATGACAATTATGGAGAAAGTATGTATACATACAAATATAATTTGACAATTTAAATTCTTATCAATGAATTTTAGCTTAAAAATTATGAAATTATTTTGAAGATTATGAAAGCTTAAGTTAAATCTCCAACCGGAATTAATTGTAACATATAAATATTTGCGTTGTCATCCTTGGTGGGAGGGTAAGAAAAATTTGTCTGCACATTTGAGCTATAAATGAATAGATTTTATTTATTTTTTTATAGAAAAATTTATTTATTTATATTTTGAAAATGTCTTAATTCATAATGGATGAGAGATGGAAATAAATATTGTCTAAGCTGAATAAAATTAAATAAATAAAAAATAAATGGAAATGAAAACTAAAACTATGATAAAACCTCGGGGCGGGCCTATTAAGGATGATACCCGAGGAACTGTCCCTACCTTCGACTTCTTCTAGGAAAATTAATTTATCATCATTATTCATCACAATGGAAACTCTAACAAAATCATTAAAAATCACTTAGCCAGATGGCTTTTTTAACTTTGCTGACACTCCAGCAGAGTCCTCCTTGATGTTCTAAATAGAGCAACATATAAACTATTCAAAGCAGACAGAGACAGTCCATGTGGTAATTTTAATACCAGGACCCATATTAGTTTCTTCTGCAACTGATCTAAGTATCTCTCTTCTAATTGAACGGTCAGATTCTCATCATGAACAATGTGATATACATGGCAATTACTCTGCTATAAAATCAAAATTTTCATATCAGTAGATCACTGCAACTCTTTCATCCAGAGAAAAACTGCAGCAAACCAAAGCTTCTCAATGAAACCCATCAAGGAAATCCACCAGAACCAGAACCAAAACCAACATCCTCAAAAATCAGAACCATCACCTTCATGGCTAGCTGTTAGAGGTCTTCTCACCTGCAAGGACCTGCAAAAACAGCAGCAACAGGAGCAAGCTTTGGAGGAAACCAGCAAAAAATGCAAGAAAATGAAGTGTTCAGGCTCTCTATGCAGCAACACTAAGGTCATGCATAGGCCTGAAACAGCCTCCCCTGAAGTCCAAAGAAAAAGGGCTGCAGTGAGATTAACTAGCAACAATAACACCTCATGCAGATCCATGAAGGCTCCTTTAAATGAAATTAATGGGGTTCCTTCCTCTACTACTTCTTCATTGTCTGTATCTTCTAATTCCTCCATTAACGGTGCATCTGGGTCCTTTAAAGGAATGCCATTCAGGAGATTATCTGGCTGCTATGAGTGTAGAATGGTGGTGGATCCTGTTATTGGATTCACCAGAGACCCCTCTTTGAGAAGTAGCATTTGTTCTTGCCCTGAATGTGGAGAGATCTTCGTGAAACCTGAAAATCTGGAGCATCATCAGGCTGTTAGACATGCAGGTAAATTTCCCTCAAATTTATTCTTCTCTCCATCTTTTAATTAACGATCCTTTTTTTTCCTTTATGGTTAATTCTATTATTGATCAAACTCTTTAACTTGAATTTGGAATCACTTGACAGTATCAGAATTGGGTCCAGAAGACACAAGCAAAAACATAGTGGAAATCATATTCCAGTCAAGCTGGCTGAAGAAGGAATCCCCCATTTGCCAAATAGACAGGATCCTCAAAGTCCACAACACTCAAAGAACCATCTCCAGATTTGAAGAATACAGAGACTCCATCAAAGCCAAAGCCACCAAGCTCCCAAAGAAACACCCACGTTGCATAGCAGATGGAAATGAGCTTCTCAGGTTTTACTGCACCAGCTTTGCCTGTTCACTAGGCCTAAATGGTTCATCCAATCTCTGCAATTCAATTCCACACTGTAATGTATGCAGCATCATCAAGAACGGGTTTAAAGAATCCACTGCTGCGGGAGGCAAAGGAAATGGGATTCTGACTACAGCAACAAGTGGTAAAGCGCATGACAAAGCTAAAATATTAGAGGAGAGCAATGGCAAGAGTGATAAGAGAGCAATGCTGGTCTGCAGAGTGGTAGCAGGAAGAGTTAAGAAGAATATGGAGAGTAACATGGAGGAATATGATTCTGTAGCTGGAGCTGTGGGGTTCTACTCCAATTTGAATGAGTTGTATGTGTTCAATGCGAGGGCAATTTTGCCTTGTTTTGTTGTTATCTATGGAGGATTTTAGTATGCCCTATTTATTAAGGTTTGTTTGGTTGGAATTAACTTAATTAGGAAATTTAAAGTTTTAATATATTTATTTAGTTGGTAATTTTTCTTTTATTTCTTTGTGACGAAGAGAATTTTTACAGGTCTAAATGTATTTCGTGGCTATAAATGTACTTCGTGACTATAAGAGGAAGGGTAATGTTAAGCCACCTATTTTGTTTGATTGCTTTGTGGTTTGTACCAAAAAATCTCAGATCTTTTGTTTATACAGATATTAAGCTACAAGCAAGGATCCACCAGCAAAAGGATACTGCAATTTTGCAAGGATAGACTTAGATAGTTGGGGATTGTGAGAAAACAATTAACGATGCATTGGCAGGGAGCAGTCAGAAACAAGGCATTAATGGTACATTTGGAGCATGTGCGGTGTTTGGCTACTACACCATATGCCACCCGTGCGGTGCGGCTGCAATTTAAATTTCAAGGAGATTGAGAATCAGAACGAAACCACAGCTCGGACTTTGTCTCGAGACCTTATACTTTTAATATATATAACTATCAATTTAATTGTACGTAAAAATGAACATTATAGTTATCATTTATGTGTTTGTATTATTTTATTATATTTTTAAATAATTTTTTTTTTGAAATGAATATTTTTAAATAATTTATTGATATAAATTTAATTTAAAGACATAAAAGCTATGTAATTAAATTTAATAAATTTTAAGTGTATATAGTCTAAATTAACAAGAAAAATGAAATCAAATAAGCTATTAACAAATGAGAAATAATTTTAAAATAACAACTGATATAAATTGTATATGATAGATAATTTATCTATCAGCTTAGTTTTTATAAAATTACCAAACGACTTATTGTATATATTTAATTATGTACCGGCTACCAGCTCTTTTTTAAAAAAAAAAAAAATCAAACATTTACTTAATTTCAATTTAGTGTGATGTGATTTAGTTTTGTTTTCTCTTATACCTTTTTTTCCTTTCTTGTGTTTGAAATGTAGCAACGAGGGGTAGCTCATAAAGATTCATTCTTTCCATGTTGATTGTAATAATAATAAATAATAATTCTAAGCTAAATAAAACTTAATAGAAAGAAAAAAATTTGTTCATATTTTTGTTAGCTTGTCCTCACTCAACAAGAGTATTGCTACTGGCGCCAAAGAGCAGATGGTCAAAGAGACATAAAGGACCCTTTCCATGCAAGTTGGCTAGCTTTGTTGCATGCAGTGCCTTTTGTTTTTGTGATTGAAAGGAGATAAGTCCACAGCCTAAAAGAGGAAACACAGGCACGATTACTAATGTAGAAGCGGCGAAGCTAGACAAAGTCAGAGAGGATGAAATGATTGAAGAAAGCAACGTTAGCATGAGAAAACTGAAAAAGAGCGTTTTAAGACAGCCAACTGCTGCTGAAATTAGGGCATTGTTTGTTTTAGGGGAATTTAGCTAAGGAAGTAGTCCTTCCCTAGAAGTGTAAAAACAATTTTTGTTTGGTTGGCCACATCTCCCAAATACCTAGGAAGTCATTAACTTCACTTACTCCTCCATACAGTAAATAAATTACCCACCTCACCCCAAGCAAGTTTCTGAGCACAAATTTATTCTTTTTTTTTTTTTTTTTACCCAAGTAAAATGTGTTATATTAAATTAATGATTAGTGTTGGTATTAGAGTAAGGGCATTTATGTCATTAATATTATTAAATTCATTAAAACAGTTTTAATTCCTAGAAATTTAAAATACTAACCAAACAAATTAAAACATATTTCTCAGAAAATAACTTCCTAGTAAATATATTTTCCAGGAAATAAATTACTCAGGAAATAGACTTTTTTAACCAAACGAGGCCTAGGTGAAGCCTTACAGGACAAGGGGTCGAAGCTTTGCATCAACTGTGACAAAGTGGTCAAGTGGGGCTCTCTGGTCTGAATCCGCTGGAACCCACCCATGATCAGGTACTTGCTCATGTATATGTCAGGTCTGGGTCAAACGGCTGGACCAAGCTAAGGAGCAAGGACCATTCCATTCTTTCTCCTGTGGTAACATTTGCAAGTCTGTATCAGAAGCAAATTATTGTGTTAATAACTGCCTAACCAAGGTGATACTGAGTCATGCTAGGAATGAATAGACAAATGCCATCTACCAATGCAAATTTAGGTTTTCAGACCCTATAAGAATGCAAATCATAAATGAAATCCCCTGTAAGTTTTCTTTTTCTTAAGAAGGACCAAAATGTACCAAAATCAAGAGAGGAAGTCAGAGAGACCGGGGGAAATCATTGGATAGGCAAAAAAGAGTTGATTTTGATTGCAAAAATTCAACTCAGATAGGTAGGGAGTAGCCTCTGTTTAAGACTAACCGCATACCTCTATTTGAGGTGGTACATGATGGCTTTGTCCAAAGCTCACTTACAAAAAATACTTGTATAAAAATGAAAAATTTGATGCTCCCTCTATCACGGAAAGATATACTAGCTTTCTTTTTCCATCCATCCCAAATCATGTCACTTTCATTTTTAAATGTTCAACTATTTAACACGCATTGAAAATGTAAAATTTATTAGTTTCAAGAATCATGGAGCAATAATGGGTGGAGGTATATTAAAAAAGTTAATAATTGCTTTAACTGAATTAATTTTATTTTTTTAATCCATGTGAAAACAAGGAGTTATATCTTTATGAGATGGATAGAGTATTATTATTTATTTTTCCTTTTTTTTGGTCTTCTTCGTCACATAAACCTTAAACTAGCTTTCATGCCATAATCGCCTCAGATATCTTGTTGTTCTTCCTTTTTCCATGTGCTCTAACTCGCCTTGTCTTAGGAAATTTATCAGTATGCTGGAACAGCCAACCTGCACCATTTGTTTAGTAAAACAAGTTAAAACAAATAAACATAGAAAACTAGAGAGAGAGAGATTATTACATAACCAATGTCAAAGACACTAAGAACATACAACTGTTGTTGGTGTGTCATGCATCAAAGTACATGTGCAATTCAGCACACCTGTAACCTGAATTCATAATAGTTCCAAGCTTTTCCATCAAGGGTTTCCTTATGGAAACATTCTGATTGTCATATACGTGACATGTTGTGATGTATCCAGATCTCCGGGTGTAAGCAACGTGATTCAGTTGTTTACCCAGGTAATTTACTCAAGTTTACATCACAGGAACTTTGGACACGACTAGCTTGGACCAGGAAACACAAAGCATATATCTAACTGGAAATCTCAATCCAGCTCTTTCCAGCTTTCTTTATGCCCAATTTTTTAGCCGCTTCCCTCACTTTGCTAAGATTATCCCACATTCCCAACGTTGCAAAAGTATTTGAAAGCGTGACATACACTGAAGGATCATCTGGGGAGGTAGCAAGGAGGTTTTCTTCAATGGTACTAACCAATTCAGTATTCCCATGAGTTCCACATGCCCCAAGCAAGGAGCTCCATATAGTTTTATCAGGCCTAAATGGCATCTCAGCAATCAATTTCACTGCCTCGTTGAACCACCCAGCTTGGCCAAGAAGTTCAACCATGCAGTAATAATGTTCCATATGAGGCTCAAGTCCAAAATTAAACTTCATGGACTTAAATATGTTCCATGCCTCCTCAACGAGACCAGCATGCCTGCAGGCAGTAAGGACACCGAGAAAGGTCACTTCATTTGGCTTTAACCCTATTTGTACCATCTTTTTGTAAAATTCAACAGCTTCCTTAGCTCTTCCATTCTGCCCACACCCCACAACGATCCCTGTCCAACATACAACATCCCCATCAAGAACAGAATCAAATAAAGTTATGCCATCCTCAATTTCACCACATTTTGAGTACATATCAATTAGAGCTGTAACAGTAACCCCTTCGGTTTCATATCCATTCTTAATACACAAAGCATGAACCTGTTTGCCACTTCCAAGAGATGCTAAACTTGAACAAATTTTCAGAACACAGGAAATAACATATTGATCAACTTCAAGGTCCAAATTAACCATATCTCTGAACAATGAAAAACCCAACGAGTTTAATCCCATCTCGGCACTCCCCATAATTAAACCAGACCAAGCCACAATATCTTTCTTTGGAAGCCTGTGAAACAGTCCAAAAGCATCCTTAACATTTCCGAGTTTTGCATAGAGATATACAAGGACACTTCCAACAACATAATCAAACTCATACCCACTGATAACAACCAAACCGTGCACTTGAATCCCCAGTCTTAAGTTAAGCAAGTTAATGCAGACCTTCAAAGCACTACTGAGAGTATAAGAATCAAAATAAGCACCTGAAAGATAGATTTTTGAAAGCATACTTAGAGCTGTCTTGTTTTGTCCATTGACAACACATCCAGAGATCATAGAATTCCAAAGCACCAAGCTATCAGAAATTAAACTGTTGCCACCTGAGTACTGATCAAATAGCTCTATTGCTTCATTTAACTGATAGCAATGTGAGTACATATCAACCAGTGCTGACATGGTGAAACAGCTAGATGCAAAACCTGACTTTATGACATAACAATGAATCTGCCTCCCCATTGATAAGGAACCATCATAACTGCATGACTTGAGAGCGCAGGGAAACGTGAAATCATCAAGCTTAAGCCCTTGGTGGTGCATCCTGCAGACAAACTCTAACGCACCAAAACTCCTGTTATCCGCAAATCCAGCAAGAATGCTATTCCAGGAAACAGCATTTGGCTCTGGCATTTGATTAAACAAATGCAACGCCTCCTTCATTAGCCCTTCCTTACAATACCCTGAAATGATCGTATTCCATGTAACCGAATTTGCACCCAGACAAATTCCATCAAAAACTTTCCTTGCTTCATCCAAACTGCCACATTTAACATACATATCCAAAAGGGTGTTCATTAAAACTATGTCATTATCAAAATTTTCTCTAGAAATTCTCTTGTGAATTAGTTTACCCAGTTCAATATTGCCCACAAGACCACAAGCTTTTAAAACCACAGAATACATGAATCCATTGGGCACCTCGGCTTTAGAATCTAACATCTGGATGTATAGTTTAATGGCATCGTGAGGTTTTCCGCTGCTAGTATACGCAGAGACCATTGTGGTCCAATTAATGATATTTTTATCGGGTATTTCATCGAACACTTTATGCGCATCCTCCAGAAAGTAGCAATCAACATACATCGATATCAAATTGCTGGCCATATATACATTATGAGAGTATGCAGTTTTAATAAGACGAGAGTGAAATGATTTTCCATGTTTCGGCATTTGAGCTCGCCCACAATGGCGTATAGCTGCCGCGACATGCTTCAAGTCCATATGGGTACGACGTTCATAGATTGTCACTCGACTAGTCTGTTGAGGAGGAGTCTCATCCTCAGAAGTATTGGAACATACAACTTTGAATCAAAATGCTTTCTCAGCTCGCACCATTCTAGTGAAAAGAACGCTTATGTTCATGCGCAGATGCGCCCACATTAGTTTCCATTTCGAAATGCGGGCATTTCCAATGGGCTATGTCGTTTGAGACATTTGTTAATAACGACATGTAGTTTCACAATAGAGGTAACTTAAAATAAAAATGCTTCTGAAACCCACGACAAAACTCACTACAGGAGGTCCAAGGGTCAACGTCTCAAAAGCCCTAGAGCTCAGAGAAATGAAGAAAGAGGAAGACTGCTGGTTTTGCCTGCCACTAAACTAGTCAGAACCAAAGCAACTGACTTGAACACTTATAATATAAATTTTAGTAAATAAAAATAATTTTTTAATTTAAATTTTATATTTTAAAATAAATAATCTTTGATTACATAATTTTTATTCATTTTATTTTTTTATATTTTTTTATTAATTTTTTAAAAAATTCATTAGAAATAAAATAAAATTATAATAATTAATTTATATATTATTATAATATAAAAAAAAAAGTGAACAACTGAAAAAAAAAGTTGGACACTTATTATAATAAGTAGAGTACGATAAGATATATTCTTTTATATACAAATTTTAAATTAGTAAATTATTTTATTAATATATAAAACTTTAGGTTTAGGATTATGATTATTATTAACTTTTTTAAATTCAATTTAAGCTTTTCACTAAAATTGCGAGTTATTTGATTTTTATTATCTAAGATTTGAAGTTATTAAATGCAAATATTTGAATTTTTTTCAGTAATTTTTTTTTCCTCATCGAGTAAAAAGGTTTCATGGAGGCCTAAGCTGGAAAAATCATCTTACCAAGATGCAAAAAAATTCACGAGGCTGAAGGAAGCTTTCACTTTACCCACAAACAAACAGATCATATTATTCCAGAAAGTCAGAAATCTCGATACTAGATAAATGCTTTATAATGAGGGAAATGTGGCCTTTGCACAATTATAAGAACAAAATAAAACCGATGAAGCTTCATGTCAGCCTATCAATATTAGACAGAGAGAGGGGGGGGGGGGGGTGGTGAAAAAGAAACAAAAGTAATCAGAGGCAGCAAGTAAATCTCCAACTCAACTCAACTCCTGAATGCTGAAAATGCATTGCAGCACATTCCAAACAACAATTACCTATTTGCAGCCAATTAACACTCAGAAAACACCAGATTAAGAATTCCTTAACTTATCAAAACTGGAATTCCTGAATTTCTCAATGGTAACTGAAGCAGCCGTCTACTTTTTTATGCAAGATTTGATCAACAGGCTGCACAATGCTATAACTGCATGACTGACGTCTGTACAGGAGGAAAACTAATGGAGCAAGGAATTTGTTGGTTATCTAGTGGACTCGGGCATGCTTGTAGTATGTGTTAATTTGAGTGATGAGTTGTGTGATAGGAGACAGCCACATTCTGGCAAAGGGTAAGTATAGATGGAAGTTTTTCTATTAATTTTTCTAACTCTGGGTACCATCACTCCTTGGCGATCACTTTCTGTGAGCATCATTTCCATCTGATCCTTGAAAGCCTCCCAACTGCAAATCAAGAGTAGACATTGCGTCATCTCTAACATATACTTAGAAAAGGCCTAGATAAATTGCTTTGGACTTCTAAACTCCAGCCTTTAACTTAACCTCAAGAATATCTTACAAAACACACCATATTATAAAGAAAAGGAAACCTTCAATAGAGTAACAAACATGAACTTTACCCACAAGCCATGTAAATAAAGAATTTCAACTAGCGCAATCCATGGACTTCTAGTTTAGCTAACCAACAAAGGTTCTAAGTGGCATCCTACAAGTTACCATTCGTCATATTCACACTGTTTCTTATTGAGTTAATGTCGGGCAAAAGTCAGAAAGTGCCACCCTCGAGATACCAGCCATCATATTCACACTATTTCTTATTGGTTAATGTCTGGCAAAAGTCAGAATGTCGTGAAGATAGAACCAGTCCTAGTCCAAAATTCTGAAAGGCTCTGACAGGCATAAATTTTTCAAAATGCAGCACTGTTTTAACAAGGAATAATGCATTAGAGGTAACATACCTGATTTCCATATCCTGTAGGAGAGCAACAAGCTTGCGCTTATCAGGCTTAATGGTCTTTGCATGCCCGTCAAAAAGGTATCTCCGTTGACCCATCAGAAAATGCGGGAAGTTTCCACCTTGAGTTGTCACAAAAACCTCACTAAACAAGCATACCGTGTAATCCAAAGCTGCCAACCTCGAAGAGTATCCCTAACAACAAAGAGATTGAAAAAAAAAAGAATTAAGAAAATTAATAGAAAATAAATTGAATCAGCAAATTATAACAATTTAATTCTCTGTTTGTTCAGGTGAGTAACTCTGCAAGGAAATACATAGTCACTTGTTAAGTAGATTGAATCAATCGCTAAAAATTGCAAAATCCAATTGAACTGATTGCAAACACAAGTCTTCATTTATTTCAAAGAACCATTCAGGAAAAGAGACATAGAGGACTAATTTCTAGTGATCTGATTCGATGCCATGATCAGTTTCATGGTACTAAGTTGAATGAATTGCTTACGTGATACATTGCCTTCAAATATATTTTAAAACCCTATGAATATGGCCAAAAACAGAATGGCTCTATGGGGGAAAAGGGCATAATTGGGCTTGACCACAAGTGACTGTAAACAAACATGGTATTCAGATTTCAGACATAGCATCCTTACACAAGTCAATTTACAAAGCCAATAGCTCCATGAGAATCCTCAACTATATATTGCAAGCAGTATTAACAGTTACCTCAAAAGAAGCAAGCTCATCTGGGGTTGCAAGAGACTCCTTGGTGTAAAGTAGGGGAAACATCTGCAACAAAGGAGCTAAATGTCTTTCTGCCTTGTAAATTTTCCCCGAGGCTAAATAAATTGATGTATTGTTATCAAATCCCATACCACGTAGCACCATCCCAACCTATGCTGACAGTAAAAACATCAAGACACAAAAAGAGTTATGTTTTGACAAATTAAATTAGCTTGAATGAAAATCAACAAAGTGTAATTGAAACAAAATGTACCAGATCACAACAGAATAATCATCCACATGTAGCATGCATCACAATCTATGCTAACATAACATGGCATCAAAATCATTATTATTTTAATTTGTGCATTATAACATGGTGCTAAAATTATGGCAAAGAATGGACTACCAAAAATCAAACTGGAGAATACAAGTGGAGTTGAGTTAATAAGCTATGGGCTTAGAAAGGCTCCCAAATCACTCTTTTCTAAGGCTATATACATTTAAGGCATGGATCAAAAACCTAAATCTCAAACATCCTAACACAGGAAAACTGGGAAAGTATTTTGAGGAAGAAAGAAAAAGCCTACGCAAGCCACAATCTGCAAATAAAAACATAAAAATAAATATGTGACTCGGCCATACCCCAGGCCATTATGTTCTTCGCAGCATGTTGAAGTAAATAATGTTGCTACTGTTAGTATAGAGCTAGTATAGTATTTTAGATGTTAGTATAATATTTTTAGTATATTGTGTTCTAGTAGGTTCTTGTATTTTCTAGTGAGCAGTTTATAGGTCTAGATTGTCTATATATAGATGGTATATGTATACTGAAAAATTATTTCAGAGCATATAGTACAAAATACATGTCTAAATACTCTCGTTAAATCAAGATGGTATTAGAGCCTTTGGTTACTTGACCTCTCTCCTTCTCCCGTCCAGAAACGTTTCCTTGAGACAAGAAACCCTCTCCCGTCCAGAAACGTTTCCTTGAGACAAGAAACCCTCTCCCGTCCAGAAACGTTTCCTTGAGACCTTTCTTCTTCTCCCTTCCAGAAACTTTCCTTGAGACAAGAAACCCTCTCCCGTCCAGAAACATTTCCTTGAGACAAAGAAATGGCAGAAAGCAGCTCTGCTAGGGCACTAAGCAACTCGGCTCCAACGATCTCCAAGACGATAGTCGACGACGCCTTGATGCTGCAAAAGTCAGATAATCTAGCGATGCTTCTCGTCTCTGTTCAATTAAACGGAATCAATTACCGAGGACAAAATAGGGCAATGAATATCGCTCTCAATTCAAAGAATAAACTCGCATTCGTGGAAGGGAAAATCGACGTACCTAAGGACGGATATGAAGAATATGAGAAGTGGAGAAGATGCAACTATATGGTGACATCGTGGATCCTCAATTCCATTTCGAAGGACCTCGTCGGAAGCTTCCTCTATGTCACCACCGCTCGAGAACTGTGGGTTGAGTTAGGAGAATGATACGGCGAAAGCAACGGACCAATGGTCTATCAAATCAAGCGAAGAATAGCGTCAATCTCCCAAGATAATCTCTCTATGACAACGTACTATGGCAAATTGAAGCAACTATGGGACGAATTGGCCAACATTGTCCCTATACTTGCATGCATTTGCGGATCAGAGAAGCTCGCAACAAAGATTCACAATGCGAATCATCTCATGCAATTTCTGATGGGGCTCAACGATACCTTTGATCAAGTTCGTAGTCAAGTCCTGCTACTGGATCCACTACCGACGGTGAACAAAGCTTTCTCGATGGTCCTACGGGTAGAGTCTCGGAAAGAGGTCCAAACCAACCTCACAGAACACACTGAGGTAGCTGCTTTGGCCGTCCGATCTCAAGGCAACAGACGAGATTACATAAGTACGACGCAAGGAAGGACCACCGTGACTACTATAATTTAGATGGACATACACGAGCTGGATGCTTCAAATTGATCGGCTATCCAGAGTGGTTTAAGAGCAAGAATAAGCAATTCAACAATCCAGGGACGTTCAAACCGAGATACACTGCTCACATCTCACATGCTGAAGGTCACGGTGTAGAATCAGTCCCGGAAACACCGTTGGCAGGTGCTGGAACGATTGCCTCCACCGAATTAAGCAAGATAGAAGAAGTTAATACAAAGCTGGAGCTGCTGCGACAGGAGATGAGTAGACTAGTCAAAGGAAAAGCGGTTGCTACAATAAACACAGTTAGTTCGCATCCAGCCTACTGTCACAATCCAACCAATTGTTCTGGTAACAACTTCAGCTCTTTCAATCCAACTGATTATTCTGGTAATAGCTCTTTCAGCTCTTTCACTCATAAAATTTCTTCAATATTTGCTTGTTGTGCTATGGCAACTAGATCAGAAGCATGGATCATTGATATCGGTGCATCAGATCATGTCACACCATATAAGCATCATATGAAATCTATATGTTCTGTTACTACACCAATAACTAAACACTTGCCGAATGGCTCTTCCACACAGGTCACACATATTGGAAATGTTGCATTGCACACGCACATGAAGTTAATTAATGTCCTCCCTGTTTCTAATTTTAATATGTATCTTCTGTCTATATCCAAGCTGTTTAAGCATGCCAACTTAACAATACATTTTTATTCATCGTGTTGTTTCTTTCAGGACCAGAAGAATAGGTCTATTGTAGCTGTTGGCCAAATGATTAGTGGTTTATACATTTTAGACAATAATAGTTTCTCTGTTTTCAGTATTCAGTATTCAGTCCTGTGCTGACTCTGTGTGTAATAAAATTGCCCCAAACCTCACTGTAAAAGTTGCTGAGCTTCAAAAATTGCAATAAAGAAGCTACATTCCTTGCAAATTCTATAATAAAAATTCCTTTCTCTATTATTCATGCTAAATTAGGACACTCTTCTTGTCATAAAATATTTCATATACTTGTGCTGAAGCAGATTGTTGACACTAATCACACATGTACCTTATGTCCTCTAGCTAAAATGTCCAAATTGCCCTTTCACAATAGTAATACGGTCGCTGCCAATCCTTTCGACCTTGTGCATATGGATTTATAGGGACCTTTTTCTATTCATTCTGTCACTGATGCTAGGATTTTTTAAACTATTATTGATGATAAAACTAGAGCAACTTGGACCTATATGCTTAGGTTTAAAGATCAGACATATTCTATTTTGACATCTTTCACTCAATATGTCAATATACAATTTGGAACAAAAATTAAAAATATAAAATCCGACAATGGAGGAGAATTTATTATTAAAAGGTGTGCTTCTTTGCTTTCTTTACACGGCATTGTCCATCAAACTACTTGCCTTTACAAACCCCAACAAAACGGCACAGTAGAAATTAAACATAAGCATCTTCTCAACATAGCTAGGGCCATCCAATTTCAAACTCAATTTCCAAAAACTTATTGGTCTGAGTGTATATTTACCTACATTAACAGAATACCAGTTAAAGCTTTAGGTTGGTTGACTCCCTTTGAAGCCTTGTTTCATAAACTACCTAATTATGATCACTTAAGAACTATTGGTTGCCTATGCTTTGCCATTAATAACAGCCCTCAAAAGGATAAATTTGATCCTAGATCTACCAAATTTATTCTCCTTGGATACTCAGCTACACAGAAGGGATATAGATTACAAAACTTAGACACAAAACAAAACTTTGTTAGTAGAGATGTTCTTTTTCATGAATCCACTTTCCCTTTTCAACATAATCCCTCTCAGGAGTCTTCCTTTTCAGATATTGTTCTTCCTATCAGTTTACCTGATGATGAATCAAATTCTTTCTCTAATGTTCAGATTCCAACACAATCGGATTCTGTTTTCCAATCACATTCCCAGGAACAGGTCTCTTTTCCCACCCTCCCTTTAAGAAAGAGCACCAAAATTCATAGTAAGCCATCTTGGATAGAAGATTTTGTTGTAAATCATTTATCCACTGCTTCTAACTTTGCTTTGTCTGTTCACTTTCCACCTTCGCATCACATTTACCTTAACACAATTTCTCGCATTCATGAACCTTGCACTTACACTCAATCTTCAAACGACCCTTATTGGGTTGAAGCCATGCACCATGAGCTTTCAGCTCTTGAAAAGAATGGAACTAGGATTCTTACTGATCTTCCAAGAGGTAAAAAGGTCATTGGTTCCAAGTGGGTATACAATGTTAAAACCAAGACCAATGGGGAAGTTGACAGAAATAAAGCTCGTTTAGTGGCTAAGGGATATAATCAAGTAGAGGGATTAAATTTTAAAGATCGTTTTTCTCCTGTAGCTAAAGTCGTTACCATTCGAATTTTTATTGTCTTAGCTACTTCTAAAAACCGGTCTATCTTTCAAATTGACATTAATAATGCCTTTTTACATGGTTTTCTAGAAGAAGAAGTGTACATGCAGCCTCCTGCAGGTTATTCTAAAGCCAGTCCGGGACAAGTTTACTTGTTAAAACGATCACTTTATAGTTTAAGGTAGGCTTCTCGGCAAGGAACTTGGAGTTCACGTCTTTTATCCAAATCCTTGTGCTTTATTTGGTCAGTACATGATAATTGTCTTTTTACACGGGATGACAATGGTACATTCACTATTCTGCTTATCTATGTAGACGATGTGATTATAAGTGGTAATTCTGTACCTACCATTGATCAGATTAAAAGTGCCTTACATTGCAAATTTACTATTAAAGATCTTGGACATTTGAAATATTTCCTTGGTTTAAAAATCGCTAGATCTCCTTATGGTACTCTTATCAGTCAAAGGAAATTTATCTTTGATGTTTTAAGTGATATCGACATGTTACATACTAAGAGTGCTTCCATTCCTCTACCCAAAGATTTGAATCTTGATCCTACTGGTGATTTACTTTTTGAGCCCCTTCTACTGGTGATTTACTTTTTGAGCCTAATAAATATAGGTGGCTAATGTCTGACATTAGCTTTGCAGTTCATTATCTCAGTCAATTTATGTCAAGTCTTAGAAAGCCCCACTGGGACTCCGCCTGCCATGTCTTAAGATATCTTAAGACTTATCCAGCTAAGGGATTATATTTTTCTGCCACGTCCGATTTGTCTAATCTTTCAGCTTATTGTGATGCAGATTGGGCCACTTGTTCCTTTCTAGGCAAGCTTATTGTGATGCAGATTGGGCCACTTGTTCCTTTCTAGGCAAGCTTATTGTGATGCAGATTGGGCCACTTGTTCCTTTTCTAAACAATCTGTTACTGGTTTTTGTATTTTTTTAGGAGGTGCTCTTATCAGCTGGAAAACCAAGAAACAGAAGACAGTTTCCAAATCCTCTGCCAAAGATGAATATCGAAGCATGGGGGCTGTAGTGTGTGAGCTTTTATGGATTTCATGTATATTAAAAGACTTAAGAGTTAATATGCAATTTCTTGTTTCTTTGCAGTGTGATAACCAAGCAGTCATTCATATAGCTAACAATCTCGTTTTTCATGAGAGAACCAAGCATCTTGACATAGATTGTCATATGGTCAGGGAACAACTCCAAAAAGGTTTTATTGCTCCTGTTCACGTGTCATCCTCTTCTCAGCTTGCGGATGTCTTCACTAAGCCATTGGCCACTCCATAACACCATTTTTTTGTCTCCAAGTTGCATCTGGTTGCTTTGCCCCCTGATCCAACTTGAAGGAGGGATGTTAGTATAGAGCTAGTATAGTATTTTAGATGTTAGTATAATGTTTTTAGTATATTGTGTTCTAGTAGGTTCTTGTATTTTCTAGTGAGTGGTTTATAGGTCTAGACTGCCTATATATAAGTGGTGTATGTATACTGAAAAATTACTTCAGAGTATACAGTACAAAATACATGTCTAAATACTCTCATTAAATCAAGAGCTACAAGAAAAAGTTGAAGAACAATGAAATTTCTGTTAAGGTTCCTAGCAGAGCACAATATCAACTGCTTCAATGATTAGTGAAGTCCCACACAAAGCTAAAGAACTCAAATCAAAATGCCAAAGATCCAAAGAGCGAGAGAATTTGTGGATATACAGGGTACCTCCAAGGGGGTTAGCGGGCATTTTCCTTCAATACGATTGAGACCAGGTATAATGACACGGTCTTTTCTTTTGAACTTCCTTTTCCACCCTATTTCTCTAATTGAATCCATTTTGAGCTTTTCAGCATCTCCTCCATCATACACACAACATGAGAAGGCCACCATGTCCTGAAGGATAAGAGAGATACTTGGATATTATCTTAAACTGTTGCTAGATATTTGAACATAAAACACATAAATGATAGAAACATGCTAAAGAAAGATAAGAGGATGTAGTATTAGCACCTCCTCAAAGCGGAGGTGTATGGAGACATATTTTCCACCAGTCCTTGAGCTCTTCTCAATCATTCGATCTACTAGTTTGTGCGCAAGTGTTGATATGGGGGAAGAGAACCTGAGGGCTTTATAATTTGCCATACATCTCAGCAATTGAATATGAGGTGGGACACTCATTGCCAATCTATTTGCAAAGGGAGCAATGCGGATAACCCTGCTTCAGAAAGCCAAAATTAGAAACAACCAGGATATATATTTCTGTGAATTTTAGGTTAGAAAAACAGTTATAGATATATGGAAAAAGAAAATAGCATATTTAGCAATCCTTTAAAGTATTTGTGTGCTTCTATTTCAGTTTCTATGCAATTGATTTCTTTTGTAATAAGACAATGTGAAATAATATTTCAAAATAATCCAACATACCCTTTCTCCAGCAGGACAGGATAAACTTCTCCCAGGTAATAATTAGCAGGAGCCCAAGCTTGGACACGAATGTTTGGAATACTACTAATGTTGTAGTCATATCTTTCCATCACTTCATCAGGTAGCTCTTTAACCACTTTCACATGACCCTCAAGAGTGGCTATAAAATAATCCTCATCATATATGTCCCTAAACTCACTGCAAAACATATAGATTTCAAGTAAAGTTGATTTGATGTGCAAATCCATGAGCTTTCACTTCAGAAAATGCACTTCTTGCAAGTTTTCCATGCTTGGCCAGTTTGTTGGGTAGCAAGAATGAAATGAGATTTTTTCAGTGACCAAATACTTTTGTTGGACCATTTATGTGGTACATATAAATCCTAATGTATTTGGCTCCAGCAGCTGGCAGTGTATGAATGGAATCAACTTTTTAGCACTGAGCAATTTAGACAGAATTACTTATTGAGTGAATAATGGCATTCAGGCTGAAAGATCGTTTTGGCATGTCCCCATCCTTTTTATCCAAAATACTGAAGTTAAGTTGTAACATGAAAATTTGATCGTCTGTAATAAGAGCATGCTTGGAAAGCAAATGTTAGTTTATTGCTCTTGCAGATACAACCCTGAGAGAAGCATTATCCTAGCAAATTCACGGGATCTACAACCATTTATGTTCAAACCCAGCTACATTCAGGGAAGTCTAATGCACTTGCAGTCTTCCTATATAAGATTCTCTCTAAAAGTGAGGGTTAGGTATATGTGTGTGTACAAGTATATATATGTTTCTTTTGATCACATACATGTTATGGCAGACAAAACCTTAAAATTTGAGTCAATAATGTTTGTAATTGAAAAACTTAAGCAACTAGGTATCACCTTGGGTCCCTCCAGACACTGTTGAATTCAAAGTGAGGGATGACTAGTATTGCATTCAAAAGTCCAGCTAATGCAACTGCATTGCAGATCTATAGCAAACCATAAAACATCAGGAACAAGAAAGCAGTAGATATTGAATATTCATATGGATAGAATAGCATCATCATGTACATTTGTATTAACTTGAGATAGATATAAACTAGCAGGTAATTAATATCAAAGCAACAACATACCGCAGAGCGCTGCTGATTGAGACCACCGTTTGCCTCAATAATCAAGTAACCATTAGGGCCAGATGACTCTGCAATTCAATTGACAAATACAGAGCTTTAATTTATATAACTACAGAAATTTCCCCCAAAGTATGGGTCGAAAGTTATCCTCAGTCCTCACAGCTCACAAAGTTCATAAGCCTTGTAGATTGAAGGTAATAGATAAATTTTGAGGTCCCATGTTTAGGATATTCAGGAAACACAAAGAACGATATGCTTCTTTCCCCTTTTTTTCGTATTTATTTCATCCAATCTATGGGTTTAGAACCGTGCTGCTTGCAACATTAGCAAGAAGCTGCAACTCCCACGTCAAAAGTTTTCCCACAAGAAAAATCAAACATCAAATCGGTAGTTCGACTTAGCTACCTTCATTCATAGCAAAATGTTGCCTAGCAGTTGAATTTGGACAAGGCCTCTGCATTTTCAACCTCCTTTTGAATTTCCATACAGATGACAACTGTAGCAAGAAATGGAAAGTTCGCCTATTATAAGTTAATAGGAAAAATAACATTGCAAATGACATAATCGAATCCATCCATGGTGAACGCTACTCTTAATAGAATTGGTATTCACCTTGGCCACTCAAAATAAATAAGCAAAAACCTAAATCCCTTTGAAAATATGAAGTGATCAATCATTTATGATCAGAAATTACAAAGCGTAACTAGCTCAACTTCAAGAAGTACAAATGCTGCAGCGGCACAACACGCATCTCCTCACTAATCGCTATGAATCAATTCGAAATTAAAAAACAAAAGCTTAACTACATCATTTGATAGCAAAGCGTCAGTTTAACAAGTTCCATCAGAAACCATCATAGCTTTCAATTTTCCTTTTCCTTTTTCTTTTTCCTTCGGTCCCATATAATAATTCTACAGCTAAATACCCTTTTTTTTTCTTCTTTTGCCTTGCTTTTTCCACTCTTACTCAACAACCAAACAGAAAATAATATCCAATAAATAATGAAAATTAACTAAAAATGATAAAGTGAAAAAGGAAAACCTCAATTGCAGTAGAATTATCAGCTGCAATATCAGGCCAGAGCTTTGCAAACAACTCATGACTCCGATACACCGAACCAGGAAGACTGGGCTGAAGCAAAGCGGAGAAGGGCCCCACACACATGATCAAACCAGAAATATACAGCAAAGGCAACAGCAGCAAGTACCGGATGTTCCATCGGAGAAAGATCCCAGCAGTCAGGTTCTCCCGGCGAAAATGAGCCTGAACTTTAGAGCGTATCCGCCTGCGGCATTGAGAGATGCCGGTCTGGAGATGACGGCGGGGCGACGGCGGCGGGCTGGGAGAGTTGCTCTCAGTACTTCCCTCGCTGAGGCAGCCATTGTTGCCGTTTACGTTATGTGCCTTGGCTTTCATTGCAATGGCAGTGTTTATGGCCATGCGAGAGAGAGAGAGAGAGAGAGGGAGAGAGAGAGAAGTGTCTGTTTCTCGTGAGCAGATAAAGCTAAAAAGCTGGGTTTTGATTTTATACGGTGCGGTGGCTTATGCCGCTTCAGCTTTTTCTAGTGCCGTTTTCAGGAGATTTTTTTTTGCTCACTGCTGAGCCAACAGTGAAGCCATGGAGGCTTTTATACCGGGCGTGGCTTGAAGCCAATAATAGAGGGAAGAAGAAGAAAGGAAAAGAGAAAAAGAAAAGAAAAGAAACAAAGAATGGAGGAATGAGAGCTGAGCTTTCTTTTTTTGTGCGCGCCAAACAGGCCCTGATTTCTTGGGATATTCTGCTTCTTAATTACGATTGACGCCTGGGATTTTGGATTTGCATGGCTTAACTGAATTAGCAATATTTCTAAAACCTAATTTATAATTCAAAAGTCAAATAAAAAGTTAATGGTAAAAATAAAATATTAAACTTTGATATAAATAATATTTTCTTCTAAAATTCAAAATTCTGTTTTATACTACTATTGAAGACTCTAATGGTTTTAATTATTATTTTTTTTATATTAATTTATTAAGATTTACTAAATTAATTATTGACTTCATTTTATGAATTCATTTTGATCATTAAATCTAAATGGATGTTTGAAATATAATAAAGGGAGGCTCAAAGTATATTTTGGCAAGTTGGATTTAGTTTGTCCTTCTATGTTTTTTTATTTCTTTTTCTTTTTGTCCTTTAATAATATGTAATCATTCTTTTGCGTTTGTATCCTTTTGTTATAATCATGTTTGACCGTATGTACGTACGTATTGCATTTTTTTCTATCATCAGACGGCTATTTAATTTTATCTGGCGCTATGTCGACACGATCCCGAACGTTACGTATAATCGTCGTCTTGCGTTTGTATCCTCTTTTTATAGTCATGTTTGACCGTATGTACGGACGTATTGCGTCCTTTTCTATTATCAGACGGCTATTTAATTCTATCTGGCACCATGTCGACACAATCCCGGACGTTACGGAGTCTGTTGTCTCATCCAGTAGGTTAATCGAGTCAGGCCTCTCATATATAAGGTCAAGCTTGATCCGGTTCGTCAAAATAAGTCCTGGACTTATGTGAAGCAAACCTATGTATTGAGCCTTAATAGAGTTAAGTTCTGGGCTTGTATGTGAAGCAAATCTATGTATTGGGTCTTAATAGAGTTAATGCTTGACTTTTTCAGTATAGGCTCAACCTGGACCGGGGTGTCCAGGGCTCGATTATCATCATATATCTCTTTATCTGTTCATTAATTATTCGATAATTAATAAGGGGTAAATCCTGAAACTCCAATTATTACTGCGCGGCTCTAGGAGAGTTCTTGTCAAAACGTCTCTTCTTCGCCTTTATTCATTTCAAACTTACGCTCTTGACTGTACTTACTGCTCTGCTTTTTGCGTTGCTTTTGCTATCTTGCCATTTCTCTTCTTTGTAATTCATGCCTTTCCAATCCGAGGTACGTCCTACCCTTCTCATGGCTTCTGCTAGGATTTATGATATAGTAGGGTCTGGTATCCTCCATCACCCCTTCCTTCTTTTCTCACTACTTTTTCAGCAACTACTCTGACACTACCATCTATAGAATTAGGGCTCCTTTACCTAATGAATGGATTGTTCTCCCTTACCCACTGCCGGCGAGCTTGATAAACGCCCAGCAAGGGCGCAATTTGGTCTTTTTCATCAAACAGTGCAGTTTGGTCTTCATTGAGGTCTTTCACTACTTTAGGGTGACTCTTTGTAGATTGTCCCCCAATTCTATTTTATTCATGTATTGTTTCAAGTCCGTTTGTTTGTGCTGGGGTTTTGCCCTTTCTATTGAGTTGTTCTACACTTTCTTCCATCTCGTTAGGTCCACCCATGGGTCCTATTACTTTGATCCCCGGGCTGCACTGTCCATTTTTGCTGGGTATAAGGATTTGATAAAAGGCTGGACAGAAAAAATTATTATTGTCGAGCTAAAAGAGAGCTTAGGGATCAATTGGGATATCAACCTCTCCTTGGGAGAGGTCCCTCAGGACTGTAACGACTTCCCTAAGTTAAGCCTAGTGGATCAAATTCGCCTTCTCCGATTGATCTGTATAGAAAAGAAATATGACGTTAAGAAGTGCATGCTCATGTCTAACCTGTGAGACTGCCGGGAAGCTGGTATTCTTTTTTGGTTTTCCATCTTTTTATGTTTGTCTTTCGTTGCTTTGAGCTCTAACTGGTTTGGTATTTTCTTTTCAGCTTCCGTTGTGTCAATGGGTACCGTCAAGCTTCCCAAGAATTTCACCTTGTCTCGATAGAGCATGAAAGCGACTCTGGCCGCTTTCAAGGCCAACAAGATCGTAGTTGATGTGACCCAAGAAGTTTTTCAGGCAGTCGGCCCTGCATCTGTAGCTCGTTGCTCTGCCCCTGCCCCTGTGTCTTCCCTAACTTTGGTGCCTGTGACAGGGGGCTCTCGCTCCGCAGCATCTAAGACGTCAGTCCCCGCTAAAACGTCGTCTCCTGCCAAGACTCCTCATGCTCCTTAAAGAACTCTTAAGGAGCCCATCACGCTCAGTGAGTCGATTAAGAGCAGCTCGAAAAAGGGCACCGGAGTCGCTCCTTTAGATGTCCCACCTATCTAGGCTGTGGGAGCTGTCATTGTAATACCCGGTTAGACTCCGGTATCGAAATTCCTACCGTCCGGTGTAATCTCGGATGTCGGAAGCCTCTAGTAGGATAGAAACATGTTTTCATAAAATGTTTTAAGGTATTTCATGGTTTTAAGTAAAATGGAAATGAGTTTTTGCATAAAAACAACCTTGGAGGAAAACTCAGGTTCGGCCGCCGAACCTCAAGTTCAGCCGCCGAACATGCATGCCTTCGGGAGCGCCTTTAGGCCCCCGAAAGCATAAGTGAGGAAAGTCCAGGTTCGGCCGCCGAACCTCAAGTTCGGCCGCCGAACATGGCATGCATGTGGAGGCACGTTCGGCCCCCGAACGTGGCCTGGCCAGCCACTATAAAAGGGTCCCTTAGCCGAAAACGGGCGAGCTTTTTCCCCATTATCGGCCAAGGTGAGCTCTCCGCCGTCCCTCACCGATCTTGAGTTCTTTCCTTCCAATCCTACTCGATTTTCATGAGTTTTTACCTTGTTTTGAAGATTTTCAAGCTTTGAGCAAAGTTTTGGAGTTTTGAGGTTCAAGGGAACTCAACCCCTCCCATCTCCGAGTTAGGTCGTCTCTCTCTCGATCTCCATGAGGTAAGAGCCGATCTTAAGCTCATTGCATGTTTTAAGTAAGTTTTAAGTGGATCTATGGGGTAGAATGCATGTTTAGCTCATGGTTAGGTTTATGGGTTTTATATGTGTTTATGAACAATGTGTGTTGCTTGAGGTGTTGTAGTTGGGGTTTTTGATGGTTTGATGCCCCTAGGAACTTGTATGCTTGTTTGGGAATGTTGTAGAATAGGTTTATGCTTGATTGGATAGTTTTGGAGGCAAATGTGCATAGAAGAGCTGAGTTTCTGCCACTAAGGGAGAAACCAGGTTCGGCAGCCGAAGGAACTTTCGGCCGCCGAACATGCTTGTGGAGGCAGCCTTCAGCTGCCGAAGCTTGCCCCCGAAAGGAGACTTTCGTCTCTGTCTGGGAGTTTCGGCCGCCGAAAGTGCCGCCGAACATGCATGAGTTTCGCCTCTGTCTGGGAGTTTCGGCCGCCGAAGGTGCCGCCGAACCTGCCTGACTTTCGGCTCTGGAGGGACTTTCGGCCGCCGAACCTGCCGCCGAAAGTGCCCTGTCCAGCCCTCTCTTGCATGTTTTTCTATGATTGTTTCTTGATGTTTTAGGGGGTTTTTGGGGAGTAGTTTAGAATTATGTTCATGTTTGTTTGGTCCCTCATTTGAGTCCACCTGTGTAGGTTTGGACCCGAGGAACCGAGGACCCCAGCAGTGAGTCAGCTGCTCCAGTGTCTGGTCAGAGCTATCCAGAGGTGAGTGGAATAACCCTTTATGTTTTTAAGCAAATCAATTGCAAGGATTGAGCATGATCATGCATCATGAATGCCATGTGATGAATTAGGTTGCTTGCATTAGAATTCACGAATATGTTGCATTGCATATTTTAAATGTTGATGTGGATGAATGTTGGATGATCCATAGCCCTCGATCTATGATATGACGATGTGATATGTACGGTACGGAATGTAAGACCAGTGGGACCCATTCTACGTTCGCTGGCACTATGTAAGGGAAAGACCAGGACCCATTCTACGTTCTGGCACAGTTGGACACTGTTATGTTATGATGTGTAAGGGAAAGACCAGGACCCATTCTACGTTCTGTCACAGTTGGACCATGTAGAGGGCTATTGGTGACAGGTTCATCCTTGACGTGATTAGCTGTGATGTGATGCATCCCATGTTATCATATGTTTTTAAATGTTTTATTATTCTGCTCACTGGGCTCTAGTAGCTCACCCCTCTCCCAAATTTCCCCAGGATTGCAGGTACAGGGTAGACCAGGAGGTTTACAAGAGTAATGAAGTTTGGTATATGTAATAGATAGTGTGGACATGATAAATGTATTAATGTTATGTAAAAGTACATTTTCAGTCATGTAATGATATTGAGGATTAGAGATTGTGCTTGACTTTATGTATGAGGTATCCCTTTTAATACATGATCAAAGATGTTTTATAATGTTCATGTAAGCCAACTCATCTTATGATGTATTGCCCATTGGGGCATTGATGGGATCCCACAGAGGGGTCATGATTATGATTATGGCTATGTACAGTGCATGCTCAGGTTGAGTTGGGTGTATGAAAGAAAAGTTTTAAATTTTTATGTATTTTCTTGATCATGTATGGGATTAAACAGGTTTTCAGGTTGCATGTTAGGCTTGCTACGGGTCCCGGCGGCCTTAAGCCGACCCGGATCCTAGCGCCGGTAGCGGTCCGATTTTCGGGTCGTTACAGTCATGATCGGAGGCAGGGTTGCCAAGAGTTCTCAGACTTCAAACCTTGCAACTAAGGGCAGGGCTGCTAAGCGCGCTCAGACCTCAGAACTGCAAAGGCAACTCCTTCCCCTCCTATTGATAAAGGGAAAAAGGCAGTAGAGCACTTGTCATCTGCCCCAAACAATGAGCTATTGAACGCCGTCGAGGTGACAGCTGAGTTTACTCATGCTTCTGTGGTCGAAATGTTGCACGAGAAGATATTTGAGGGGGTCTCAAATGCTTCTGATCCTCGCTTTCTAGCCCTTGTCAGCCATCTGACCGACTCTACCAAATAGCAGGCGATCTTTAGTTTGCAATCCCAAAAAGATCTTGGGAACAGTCTGAGGGAGATGCTTCTCATGGTAAGCTATCTGTCCTCGTTGAGGGTATTTTTGATCTTCTGACTTTCTTTACTTTTTTGCTCCTTCTGACTTTGTTAATTTTATTTTTTGCTTTTCTGTAGAAGGCTTTGGGTGTGTTCATGGAAATCGATGCCCGAGACCAGTCCCTACAGAGCTCAATGGATCAACACATTTCTAAGGCGTGCCAAGAGGAGAATCTAGTTGCCACCGGTGAAGCTCGTGGACACATCATCGAGTTCCAGGGACAAATTGAGGACCTCACCAAGCAGCCGAGGGAGATGAGGAAAGAGGTCGCCATCGCTTCCCAATGGGCTTCTGAGGCAGAGTCTCAGCGAGATGAAGCCCTTGTGCAATTGTTCGCTTTGGAGGAGACCTGCCACCAGTGTGATGAGGCCTTGGCTCATACTGTTGTCCTCCAACAGGAGCTCAATAAATACATCGAGGACCTGAGGGGCATGACTTCGATGGCAGAGGAGTCCCGACTTTAGCAACAACAACTTCGCCAAGACATCTCCGCCCTGGAAGAGAGGTGTACTTCATTGTGAGGGATGCCCGAGCTGTAAAGGACAGGGTCTAGCAAGCCTGTGAGGAGCGGTTGTAGGAGTATAAGAACTCTGCAAAATTGAAGGAGAAAATTCAGCAGGCTTGTGAAGCGCGATTGGAGGAATATAAGGCCTCAATAGAGCTAAAGGAGAGAATATATAAAGAGGCCTTTCGTATGTTCACTTTAGGCTTCAACCAGGGCCTTAAAGCAGCTCGAGATGCCCCCTCCTCTCTATTGGCAGACCTGTGAGTCCCCAAACTTAATTCTTATGGCAAGGAGGTCTGCTACGGAGAGGATGACAACCCTTTTCTCAAGAACCCTCCTCCTTTGCCCTCTAGACTGTAGGGGGCAATTCTATAAATAATAATCATGTTAACGACCTAGTCAGTTTTGCTCCCCCTTCTCCTACTACTTCTATAACCCATTCCAATGGCTAATTGAATTAATAAAATTTAAAGTTTTTCTATTATTTTCCATCTTCTTGCTTTCATTTTTCTTGTTTATTTAAATTTATTTGTATTCTCATACTTAAACTGTTTTTATGTATATTGCCCGTGAATTGTACTGGGCTGGTTACTCGTTGAAATATTGCTTGTAAAGCGTCTAACTTATTGTGTTTTGTACTTTGTTTATCGAATATTTTAGTGTTTCATGCTTTCTGTTCCTCTAGAGCCTTTAGCTCACCAGGCTTTTGTTTGTTCTTATCTCTGGCTTTTATACAGCTCTTTGCCTTGGTTCTTATTGTTCTAAAATTGTACTTTCTACTTGCTCATATTTTGATATTCGCGGGTCCATTTCTAGGGTCAATATCATGCCTTGGTTTTATTTTGATTTGGACCGAGCTATCTTTTGAGGTCAGTGCTATGCCTTGGCTTTAACTTTCTTCTAGCTTTAGAGGTGTCAAGCCCCCCTTTTCCGAGGATGGGATTATGCCTTAAGTTTATTTCCCTTTAGATTTTAGGGGTACCAAGCTCTTTTTTGAGGTCGGCATCAAAACTTAGCTTTATTTTTATGTAGGCCGAGCTTTTTGGTGAGGTCGGCATCAAGCCTTAGCTTTGTTTATCAGTGAGCCGAGCTCTTTTGGTGAGGTTGGCATCAAGCCTTGGCTTTATTTTTTTGTGAGTCGAGCTCTTTGACGAGGTTGGCATCAATCCTTAGTTTTGTTTTCCTTTTTCTTTAGGCTTTACAGATGTCGAGGTCCTTTCTTAAGGTCGTATCGCGCCCTCTAGTTTGTTTCTTTTAGCTTGTAGCTTTGCCAACATAGGCCTTTAACATGGCCTTCATCTCCTCAACTGATTTTGTGGTGTCGGTGATTTTATTTTCGAGATCGGTCACCCACCTCATTGAGGTCTTCGTCTCCTCAACTGGTTTTGTTGTATCGACAATCTTATTTTCGAGACCAGTCACCTACCTTATTGAGGTTTTCATCTCCTCAATCGGTTTTGTGGTGCCGGCAGTCTTATTTCCGAGGCTAATCACCCACCTCATTGAGGTCTTAATCTCCTTCACCAGTTTTGTCGTGCTGGCAGTCTTATTTTCGAGATCAATCGCCCACCTCATTAAGGTCTTTATCTCCTTAATCCGTTTTGCAGTGTCGGCAGTCTTACCTCATTGAGGTCTTCATCTTCTCAACTGGTTTTATGGTGCCGGTGATCTTATTTTTGAGACCGGCCACACATCTCATTGAGGTCTTCGTCACCTCAACAAGTTTTGTGATGTCAGCGGTCTTATTTCCAAGATTGGTCACCTATCTCATTGAGATCTTCGTCTCCTCAACAGGTTTTGTGGTGTCGGCGGTCTTATTTCTGAGACCGGTCACCTACCTCATTGAGGTCTTCGTCTTCTCAACCGGTTTTGTGGTGCCAATAGTCTTATTTTTGAGACTGGTCATCCACCTCATTGAGGTCTTCGTCTCCTTAATCAATTTTGTGGTGTCAGTGGTCTTATTTTCGAAACCGGTAACTTACCTCATTAAAGTCTTTATTTTCTCAATCGATTTTGTGGTGCCGACGGTCTTATTTCTGAGACCCGTCACCTACCTCATTGAGGTCTTCATCTCCTCAATTGATTTTGTGGTGCCGACAGTCTTATTTTCAAGACCAGTCGCCTATCTCATTGAGGGCTCATCATTTGATCATAAGTGTTTGGGGTATAAGAGATAATTTTATTTATATTTTCGATACAACAGTTACATTGTATATCTCTATGGAAAATACCTTTTAAAGTGCTGGATGTTCCAAGCTTAAGGTTTTGAGTTTCTCTGCAAGTCTTCGATTTTGTATACTCTCAGTTTGATGACTTTGGAGATTCTGAATGGTCCTTTCCAAGTTGGTGCTAATTTTCCAACAGCAGCCCTCTTTCCCCTGGCTTATAATCTTCTCAAGGCTAGGTCCCTAACCTTCAAGTTCCTCTCACGAACTTTCTGGTTGTAATACTGAGCTGCCTTCTGCTGGTAGGCATTTGCTCGTACATGTGCTTCATCTCTGATCTCGTCTAGGGCACCCAAGTTTCTTCTTAATTTCTCACCATTGTTGCTTTCATTATTGAATTGGACCAGGTAAGTAGAAATCTGTAGCTCTAGAGGGACTATAGCTTTTGTCCCAAACACTAGCGCGAACGGTGTCTCCCCTGTTGATGTTCGAGGTGTGATCCGAAATGCCCATAAAATGCTATGTAGCTCGGCTGTCCAATTCTTTTTAGCACCATCTAATTGTTTTCTCAGACCTTGTAGGATAGCTCGGTTTGTCACCTTGATTTGGCCATTCATCTGCGGATGAACTACTGAGAAAAATTTGTGCCATATGCCCATGTTCCTTGTGAAATCTCGAAAAGAGTTGCTGTCAAACTGCTTTTTATTATCTGATATGAGCGTCCTGGGTATCCCAAACCGGCATATGATGTTGCTCCACACAAAATCTATTCAGGCTATGATGGTGGGTATGGCTTCTGCTTCGAGCCACTTGGAGAAGTACTCTATAGCCACTATTACAAATCTCTTCTGCCCTACAGTCTTAGAGAATGGCCCCCGAATGTCTATCCCCCACTGTGAGAACGGCCACGGACTTAATATATCTGATTGTGGCATAGTCGGGCTGTTGATGGCATTGGCAAACCTTTGGCAAATATCACATTTTTTCACAAATTTTCCAGCTTCTTTCTTTACTGTAGGCCAATAGTATCCCTGCCAGAAAGTTTTGTTCGCTGAAGTAGTCGCTCCCTTATGAACTCTACAGACCCCCTGGTGTATCTCCTAGATTACCCTGGATGCCTCTTCTGGTCCTACACATCTCAATCATGGACTGGACTTCCCCCTCCGATATAGGATTCCTCTTACTGCTTGATAATTGGCAGCCTTAGCTATAATTTTTTGAGCTTCTGCTCTATCTTCAGGCAATTTCCCAATCTCGAGGTATTCTAGGTATGGGATTATCCAGTTTCGTTCTTCATCAACTTGCATGACGGAGGCTGACTTCTCGAAGGTAGGGACATTGATTTGTTGCACATACACTTCATCCAAGTGCTGCTCTAGCTCTTCCACAAACAATTTGCTGAGAAAGTTTGCCTCTTCATTCTCTTCTCAAGGTATTTTTTGGCACTTGACAATGATTCCTTGCTCACCTAGCTCGGCTTCCAGGGCTTGTACTTTAGCCAAGTACATTTGCATAATGAGACCTTTGATTGGTACACTCTTGTTATTTGGTTCACTACTAGCTGCAAATCGTTGTTTTTTTTTAGGTTGATCGCCCTCACTCCTGAGGCTATTTGCATTCTGTTTAGAAGAGTTTCGTAGTTTGCTATATTGTTAGACACCAGAAACCTAAAGCGTAGGACATAACATACTTTGAAATCATCAAGCCCTTTCAAAAGAATTCTCGCCCCACTACCCATGACGCTCGATGCCCCATCTACGAACAAATTCCACATGAACTCATACTATTGTTGACTCCCCTCTCTTTCTCCTACTAGATTCGGTCGCGCATCATCTTGTTCTTTCTCAATCGTGCTGAAGGAGTATTCGGCTATGAAGTCGGCCAAGGCTTGAGTTTTGATGGCTGTCCGAGGTTGATAAATGAGACAGTATGGACTGATTTCCACTAACCATGCCAACATTCGTCCTAAAGTTTCAAGCCTGTGTAAGATCTTTTTCACAGGTTGATCAGTCATCACTATTTTCTAATGGTCTTCTAGATACACCCTGAATTTCCTTACTGCCAATAATAAAGTAAATATTGATTTCTCTATGTTCATATATCTGATCCCGATGTCTTTAAGTACCTTGCTGACATAGAAGATGGATTTCTGAACCCCTGCCTCTTCTCTTACTAGTATGGCACTCATTACCTGTTCTGATGCAACCAAGTAGATCAACATCTCTTCTCCTGCTAAGGAACTGCTAAGCACATATGGAGAACTGAGATATTCTTTAAGGCTTTTGTACCTCCAAGAGATTAATAACATAACCGTAAATAGTAAGACTCTAATTTTTATTTTTGATTATATTAACATGATTTTTTATGATAAATATAATAAAATTTATTATAATAAATTATTAATAAAATATTTAAAAAAATAAAAAATTAAGAAATATAAAGTTGTTGTAATTTTTATTGGAACTAATATTAAATAGAAAAAGTTAAAGTTATGATTTTTTTTACATTAAACCACAGAGAGACGAAGATGAATAAATTTAAAAATTTTGAGTTGAATTATATTAATTTTTTAAATTTTAAATTAAATTATAAAATAATTAAAAATTTTAAATTTTTTATATATAATATTTATTTACGTGATATATGAATATAATAAAATAATTCACATTATAAAAACTATACTTTCCTCTATTTAAATTTTAATCTTGTATATAATTATAATAAAATTTATAATTTTTCATGCAAATAGACTTGTTACTTAATTACTAAAATTCCTTAAAAGCTAATGAATTTTATTGTTTCAATACATATTAATAATGTTATTATTATTATTGAAAAATTAATAAATAAATATATTTTTTGGATCGATAGAATCATATAATATAAAATAAATAAATATTAAATTTATTTTAAATATTGATCTTATGTTAAATTTTTAATAACACATAATTATTACAAATTCACGAAAATATATTTTTGTAATTATAAAAACACTTACAACGGATCTTATAAAAGCGAGCAGCCTACCTTAATAGCCGGAAGCATGGAAAACGAGCTAAGCCGATCGGAGTCAACAGCTTTGACAAATCTGACTAAACTGTCATTACGCAATTAATGAAAGGATAAAACGTCAGAAGCATGAACGGATTGCGAAATAACGGAACGGGACGCCTTCGAGGGAAAAAAAAAACAGAACGGGACGCCACTTGCCTGGTCTAATCTAAATTCAGCATTCGATCGGTTCGATTCAAAATGGAACTGAATCAAATAAATTGAAAATTGAAATTTTAGTATTTATAAAAATCGAATCAAATTGATTTTGATCAAAAATCGAATCGAATTGATCTGATTCGATTCGATTTCATCGGTTTTAATTTTTAATAATTTTTTTTTATTTTTTACACTTTATTTTTAATATTTTAAATTTTAATTAAAATATTTTAATTTTAATATAATTTAATTTTTCTATATTATTGAAAAAATATATTATTATCACTAATCGGTTCGGTTCGATTTTTTTAATTTTTTTTTAATTAAAACTGAACCGAACCGAAATAACTGAAATTTTTGAAATTAAAAATCAAATCGAATCGAAATGTATAAAAAACCAAATTAAATTTTTAAATTGATTCGATTCGATCGATTTTTTCAATTTAAATCGAATACTGCTCACCTCTAATCGTAGCAGAATAAAATTATAAAATTACTTCTATAAAAATGAATATGGAGTTAAATTGAATTTATGTATTGGCCACGGGATTATATCAGATTATGCAAATTATATTACTTCCATCTATAAAATTATTTTTTATTTTTCTATAAATTAAGAAAAATAACAAATATAGCTAAATTTCATTTTATCTTTTTAATACACATTTTACTTCTAATATTATTCAAAGATAAATGATTCTCTTCATCCTATAAAATTATGAAATATATTCTCTTCTAATATTTTAAATTATTTATTAATATTAATAAAATTTAATATTTTAAAATAAATATAATTAAAAAATTATTTTTTTAATATAGTGAAAATAAAGTGTACAAAAGTAACCGAATACATAATATGTATGCTATAACGGTTTACAGCCCGTCATAAAGTGCGTTTCCTCGGGCTCCGTTAATACCCCACCTCACGGCCCACGACGCTTCCTACGCTTTATAATTATCCTTCTTGGACCGTTATACCCTCCACGTATTACGGTTGACCGCTGCTTTTTAAGGGCATTAAGATATTTTGGGCTCGCATCCCCACTTTTACATGTGATGATCCCTTTGAAGTGGCAAATTAATTCTCTCCATGTGAATTTTTAATCTTTTTTTTTTTACTCATTTATTAAATTCACAATTTTTTTTTTACCAAAATCAATTTCTTTGATGATGGAAGGGTCAAGGCCATTATAAGAAGGGATGCGAGAATCTCTGACTCAGCTCTCAAGGCATTTCATGGTTAAAAAAGAATCTTGTCTAGTATATATCCTAACTCAATTACAAGCAAGCTCGGACAAGCAAACTCTACAAGAGAAGAGGCCAAAGCTGATCCATGGAGAAGAAAGTTCAATATAGTCCATTTCATGAAGCTTGATTTGCACAAAAAGGTTAACCAAAAAACATATTTACAACCTCACTTGACAATATGGAAAGAAATTCATGCGTCCAATCAAAGATGGAGCCATCTGTTGTGCGGACAAGTAGAGTAAAGCAAACAACAAACTTAAAAAAATAAAAATCAAACACGGATAAAATTTCTCTATTTCAAAATAAAAAAAAACTTATAGAAGATTCACAATATCAATCAAGTGTGATCGTGATGTGAATTAAATATATCAATCTTAAATGTTTAGAGATAAATTTATTTTTACCTTCTCGTAAATTAAAAATATAATTAAATTAATCAATTTTATTGTATTTTTAAAGGTGTCCGAATGATCTATATAAAGAGAGAAAGGCTAAAAACTCGCACTCCGAGACTTAACCTGGTGGAAAGTGCATCCTGATAGACTTGAGAGGTCTAAGGTTCGACTCCCCCAACCCCCTATTTCAAAAAAAGAAAGGATAAAAACTCATTAAAGCATTACTAATATAAGATCTTAAATCTGATTGGTACTTAGGATAAGTGAGAAGAAAGTAAAAATAATTATCACCTTCGATTATCTATGATATTACATAAGACTCGATCAAAATAGGCAGTAAGCTATTACAAGGTCACGTGGTAAGAATCTGATAATCTTTATATATGGTCTCATCAGCAGATCTCCTTCACGCCTATGATTACGAGATTTTTAACTAATTAGCCAATAAAATTTTCTTATAAACGAACCGGCTATATCATCGTCGGATTATCGAAAAATAATGAATTTATCTCTATTTTCTTATAGTATAAAAGCAAACGATCATAAAGGCAAATGTACGCTGTCCTCTCATATAAATACTTTCAAATTTTTCATTCACCACTTTCACTTGAGCGTTAGAATAGCTACCGTGAGCACTCACTGCTTCATTTTTTATGTATTGCAGATTTAGCCAATTACAGCCGCTTATCATTTTGATTTCAATTAATATTTTGAATAGATTTAAATTTAATTAATCGGTAGTATTAAAATATGAAATAATTTAGATAAATATATTTAAATATTAAAATAATTTAATAAAAATAATATTATTAATATTAAAATAAATTATTTGAAATAATATAATTATATTTAAAAATTAATAAATAACATGGTTTATTTTTTTACAAAAACATAATAAAATTTAATATTTAATTAATATAATAATTAAATTTTAAATATTATTTTAACAATGATCATAATTTCCACCAAAATTTTTATTATAACTTTTAATTTAAAAAAGTAGTAATTCTATTATCATAATTCTATTAGTATTATTAATTCATAAAACTCATATGTTAAAAATTTTTCTATTATTGAATTTATTTAATTTAATTATTATTAATATTTCGTTACGATAATACAAAATATTTTTTATATAAAAATAATGATTACTTATTATAATAAAAAATAATTAATTTTATTAATTATTAAATTAAATGTATTATAATATATTATATAACTAAATAATAAATATAATAGAGGAAGATAACATGCAATACACGATGAAAAAAGTTAGTGTGTGCACTTTTTTTTTTTAAATTGGGGATTGGAGGAGTAGAACTTTAGACCTCTCAAAATTACAATGATGCACTTTTCACCAGACTAAATCTCGGAGTGCAGTGTGTGCACTTTTAAAAAAAAAAAAAAAACTAAATAGTCTAATTAATCTACAAAAGTCAAGTGAGATTATAATATTATATTTTTGGTATACGATATTTTAGATTAGTAATTTTAATACAATTTTTATCCAACGCGCTTGCTTGCTTATTTTCTTGAAATCTGCTTTTTATTAGGAAGGTACCAAAATTAAGAAAAATAATGGAATAAAAATTTTAATAATTTAATTTGATTAGGTCCTCACTTTAATGGATTTTTAGTGCTTTACCATTTTAATTTTATTTTTTTTCAACTTTTAATTAAAAAAATCCCACAAATAGGTTGCAACATTTCTAACTTCCTCAAAAGCAAAGCAATATGAAAAGGTAATTTACACACCAATTTAGGAATTTTAACCGTAGATTACATAAATTTTATTTTATAGTAAAAAATACTTTCAACTTTTGTTTAGATAATATAAAAAGATAAAATATGGATTTCTATATTAGTCCTCGGTTAAAAATACTCTCATTTTCAATATTTCATATTTTAAATAAAAATTATTTGATTGATTTTTTAAAAAAATTGAAAATAAAATAAATATTATCCATGAGTGAGAAAATATGTATATTTTTAATTTAATAAGTATAACAGCCATAAAATTAATAAAAAATTTGTTATATTATATAAAAATTGAAAGAGTTGTATATTATAAATTAGTTGTAATATTTTATTATTACAACTTTTAAGTTGATGCAGCGGATGTGTAAATTACCTAAAATGAAAGCGAAGGTGTCTAAGTTTTGGGCATTTGAATGGAAATAACATGAGGAGCTTAAATGTATGTAGAAAGATCAGTGGACCTCCATCCCTTTACTGACACTGCTGGTATCAGTAGGAAAGTATTGTTAGGGAGACATGAAGGTGATGGGACCACTGTCTACATTTTCAATATTCAATTTTTGGACCCTTTGTTAGATGTGACTCGTAATTGCTTTTGTCCTCATTCATCCTCTACATCCACCCACGATTCATTCCTATCACACTGCTCCTCATTGTGGACCTCCCCTTCCTTAGGGCATTCTTTTGCCGACTTAATTTGTTAGATTATGGCTTCTCTGGCTGCTAGCTGTAGCAGAGGTTCACAAGCATAACCTCATTTTCCATGAGAGTTTGCACAGAAAACCTGACTTTATGCCAGTTTTCATTGTCGGGTAATGCCGACCTTACGTAGTGGGTTAGGTGCTTTTGGGCCGAAAGAGATTTGTTGCACTCTCTTCCCTTTTTGAAATCTCTGGGATACCTTTCATTTTCACTGCTTCTTGTTGATTCACTAATTTGGTGAGTTTTGAAAGATTTTGAAACCTTCAAAACCTTATCTCCCTCCTTCCAAAGAAAGTCTATATTTTAAAATCTCCTTCGAAATCCATTATTTCAATTACTTGGTTCATTAAAATTATATGCTATATGACCAGACCAAGGGTAAAAGGCTGGAAATGGTTCAATAAATGCCTGGATATTGAATGGCCTGGATGCCAAGTCCCTCTGTGTTATGTAAGCCACAAATAAGGTCATTTGAGCTTTCTGATGGGCCTTAAATTTGGTCTCTAAACAGGACTAATCTGTTGCAATGGGATTATGGCACCTAGTCTTTATTTGACAATACTATTTGTTTTACTAATTATTAACTTTTTAGTAGCAAATAGTTATTTTTATGACAATAGCAGATTTTTCAGATTTTTCATAATTCACCCCTTTATTTCTAAATATCGGTGTTTTGACTAAATCAATATTCCAAATAATACATTAAAAGATGGTCATTGTTGCCAAACAGATCTTGATGATCCTCTTCAAAATCGTCAAGAACAAGACTGAATACATTTAAATCAGTTGTCATACCAAGCTCAGTTAGCCAAAGACCATGAAGCCTCTCGCTTATGTAGACCTGATCACAGGCTAGTTGGGCATAATCCGCAACTTTTAAACTAGGCTGCCTGACAAAAATCTTACAAATCCTAATGCTAACCCTCAAATCTACTCATATAAAGCTCAGAGTAGAGTAAAAGAAAGAGCAAGTCGACAATGGGAGCTTCCATTATTAACTAAAACCTTAAAAGTCTACCGCCTGTAGATTGGTTCCACATGAAATTCACAAAATGTATGGTATCAGTTATACAGTATAATGCCCAAGAGGGCTCTCTCACCATCCTCCCATTTATATAAAAAAAAAAAAGTAAAGCAGAAACACATTTAGATAAACCAGAAAAATAAAAAGAGTCATCCAGCCTGTTGCTTTCTTTACTCGGTTGCTCCTACCCTATCACGGGGGATCAAGCGGAGTTCGGAGCCATGTTTAAGGAAGACATTGCCTGAACCAATCACAATCATGCCAAGTAAAAAATCTAAAATAGCATTTGATATGATAAACTGCCGAATAATAAAAAACTACAGTAGACTTGCGTTAAATATTTCCAAAGCTTTGGAGCTACACATTCACACAGCTAAAGGATGCAGTGTTTTTAATTTTCTATATTATATTATTGAGCCCAAAATTGCAATAACCACACTGATGTACCAGTGAATGCATTCTGTCGCAATGATAATTTACCCAAGAAATTAGAAGACTTTGTCTAACCAGGAGCAAAAGGACATAATACTGGAGTAGCAAAAGAGGCAAAAATATCAGAGGAAAACGCTATCCATCGAGGCATCATCCATTTTCCCATTAAAACCTTAAGCTATTTCCCCAATTCCACAGTTTTCCAATAAACCTACTACTATGAACAGTTATTCAGATTCAAGGAGAAGATTTTATGAAACCAGAACAGTTAATTATTTTGACTAGCTGTTCACATCATAACATATATCATCACCTCACTTCTAGGGTGGAGAAATTTAGATCATACATACAGTGAGCAAACCAAGTGCTTCAACAAAACCCATATAAAAAGATTGGTCTGAAGAATGCATTAGCATACCTGCGCTTTGTTGAGGATTGATTCCTACCCCATCTGGATGTCAACAGAACAGTTTGATGTAAGTAACAGAAAGTACTATAGGATGAGTTAGACAAAACATGTAGAATTTGACTAAACTATGCCATATCCTATAGGCTAGTTAAAGCAAGAGGAGATAGGGAAATTTTTAAGCTAATAAAGCTCAAATCAAGAATGCAATTTAAGCGGGATTAGTATGATTAATTCATTTATGACACCAAAAACTTTTTTTATTTTCTTTGTAAATTTTATTTCTGCAATCTCTTCTGATCCAGCAGGGTTAATCAGTTGTCATCCCAATGCCAAACATAAGGATCCAAGGCAGATCACTGAGTCGAAAATATAATTAAAAACTAGAATTTACGAAAGATAAAAAGAAAAACTAATACAGGACTAATTAATTGCTTGAAGAAAATTAGCATTTTTATTCCCCAAATCAGATCACTAACAAAAAAAAAAGTAATAATCGAGAATCCTGAGAATGAAGAATTCCGGCGGGAAGGGGGGGGGGATCAACTAAAATCAATGTGAAACCCTAGAATAGCAAATACCGTTAGTAATGATAGCGCTGGTTTGGGGAGGGACTTTAAATTCCTCGGCTGCAAATTTCAGGACAGCCGTGAAAGGGGCTGCCTCCGGTACGCTAAACCTGAAATCCAAAAAAAAACAATTAGAGATAACAGAAGATAACTCTAATCGGAGAGGGGGAAACAAAGAACACGAAGACAGAAACAATAAAATTAGGAACTAAAATCGAAAGAATTATACTTACACCTTGAAAGGAAGTTTGGGATCGGAGGTAAGTGTCACTTTGAAGGAGACCTTCCCTCCTCCACCAGTACCGGCACCGGCGCTCGCCATATAGAATTTTTCACTTCCCCTACTCGCAGACGATTGTTTAGTGCCTGGTGCCTGGTGGCTTGTATATGCACGCTATCGCGTACTTTACGATCTTTTCTCTTTTTTGGGCTAAACACGTGTTTAAGGTTTGGTCAATTTTTTCCCTTCTGTCGGAAGTCCAATGGACTGGCCCAAGAGCCCAGTTCAGAAGTAATAATCTTTTTCGCCACCCCAAATTATCATTTCATTTGCGCTATAAATAAATCAAGTTAGCGAGATTTCGAGTAGGATTAAAAGTTTGAGTTAACTTGATTTGTTGTTTTGAAATGAAGACGACTCAAGTATAATTTTAAATCAAACTCAATCTTATTTACGTTTACCTCATCAAAGAATGCAAAGTCATTTATTTAATAAGTTTATAAACAGGTAATTTTAAATTTATTGTCTTAAATTTAAAATTTGGTATGATATAAATCTAGATATTATAGATTCAAAAAAAAAAATCGATTGACTGGATTTATTTTTTAAACAAATTAAGTTTGAATTAAACTTTATAACCAAAAAAACGTTAGATTTAAAAAAAATTATAACAGGTTAAATTTAAATGATTTAAAATTCAACTTACCTAACCCCAACAAAATTTTGAATACTTTCTCTGTTATTTCGGTAGGAATCCAAAGGAAAAAATAAAATAAAGTTGCAGTCGATTAAAAGAGAAGCATTCAGCATATTATAATTATTTGAATCTCTAGGGGCCAAAGTAATCAAGTTTACGAAGCACTTGAATAAGTAGATTAACGGCATAAAGCACATCAGGATTTGCCATCTCTTGTTTGTCTCTCTCTCTGTAGGTAGAAGATTGAAAATGGAACTAAAACATTTCATTTTTAGGCAAAAAAAATTGGTGGCGAAGGATAAGTGTTGAGAGGAGGGAGGTTTAAATCAAAACCAGCCCATTAGCTTCATGCAGAATTAAAGCTACACGAATCTTTTCCTAATTCTTTCCAGTAGAGAACTCCACACCATTGCTTTCTTTTATTTATAAATTAAATCGAATTAATTTATTAAAATTTTTAATAAAAATTAAAAAGTCAACTGAATTGAAAATAAAATAAATTTAAATCAAAATTTTAAATTGATTCGACTCGGTGTTATTTCGATTTAAACCATGCTGAAATTCAATCTGAACTAAAAATTCAAAAATCTTACCTTTTTTTTTCTTGATTACAGGAGGATAGAAGCAATGAAGAAGCACCAAACTAACAAAGACAAGAATGAGCAGAGACGCAACCAAAGGTCAAGACAGCCAACTACCAGGAGGGGAGCGTGAAGGAGCTTCACTTCTGGATGAATGGGCTAAAAGAATGAGATGAGAAGGGGGAGACTAGTTCAAGATGAGAGAGAGCTGAGAGGTGAAAACTAACTGATTATTAACGATATATAGAGAATAAGATGAAGATTGAGGAGAAGAGTGTTAAGGAGCAAGTATTTGGGCTGTGATGGCGAGAACTTGGTGGTGACAAAGCCAACTTGGTGGCTGAGGGACTTATTGGTGAGGAATAGGGCATGATGAGTGGGTGGAGAAATGCAATAGTAGAAGCTTATAAAGCTATTGAAGTTGGGGGAATGTGGGAAAGGGATTAGGGATTTTTTACTTATCCCCAGTCTGATTTTGTGCTATATATACATATATTACTCGATTCAGTTTTTGCAGTTTCCTTTAAAAAACCGACCCAAGCTGAAATAAAACAATATTAGAATATGAAATTGCACTAAATTGTTTATACTAAAATCACACTGATTGAATTAAATTGGCTCAGTTCAATTTGATTTTTTTTTTCATAATCAAAATTTACACCCATATAGAGGAGGGGAAGGAGGAGAAGATGAATCAATGGAAAACTATAACAAATTGGCAAAATAAAAAAAATTAAAACAAAAAAAGTTGATAACAAGGTATTGCGTCTACGTTAATGGTGAGGAGGCACGGGAGCGAGGACTGTAGGTGATGAGTAGGGAAAGTGAAGTTTTAAATACATACGCGAGGGTGAAATGATTTAGATCAACACAAAGTACAACCTTTAAAGTTGTCCATGCTCAATGAGTTCATCATATCAAATAAAAGAAACACTATCGGTACTTAGCAAGACGGTAGCTCGGCTCCATCAATATGTAATTAACCATGGGCTTAAAACATGATATTGGGGTTAGGAGTTGAACTATTTTTTAATACTCTGTAATTTTTCTCTTAAGATGAGAGTTTCTTGAGCAATTCCTTTCTTCTGCTGCTAAAGTCGGAGACCTACGATCAATCTCTGCCTATGAATGTAGGTTTTCCCTCCTCCATCCCTAGATGGCATGTATATATTTGTTCTTTTGGCAGATCTAGTGGTTTTATTGAGGGGTCTTTTAAGATTTGCTTTTCTTTGACTCTTTTCGTTGTTTTGTTGGCAGATTTAAGTTTTTATGGAAGTATTGTTGTTTGATCCACCAGTTTGTGTTGTTTTTCTCTTGGTTGTTCCTTTATTGTTGTTGCATGCAGATGGAGGTGAAGAGTTGTCTTTACTTCTGGTCCAGGCCGACGGTTGTTGCAGAACAGTAGCTCGCAGATCTTTGACTCGTAAAGCGTGATTGAGATGCCGATGATCGTGCCCTTCTCACCGTTGTCAATGTCTGTTTCTCAATCGTTAAGCCTTCCTTCTCTGGTTTGTTGCTATGCTTCCTTTGGATGTTGAATCTGAATGGTTGGGATCCCTTTGCTCCTCTCAGTACGCTCTCAGATTTACTTCTATTTGTTGGCTCTTGGTGCTTTAGTTTCCTTTCCTTAACCTTTTCGGCTTAGGAGCTTGTCTCACCACCGAAAGTGGCTAAAGGGTGATTGGCATGATCTGAGTTGGGGAGAGTTTTGGAGCTATGAGGATCATGACCTTTCAAGATTTCCTTTCGAGTCAAATCGGGATATGTTTCTAAGTCTCGTAGGGTTGAGCTTCATTTGTATTTCCTTTTTATTTTTTTGGACCCTAAAAGCTTGTATATCGAACTATCTTTGTAAAGATTAAACCTTTTAAATCGACCAATAAATTATATCTCTTGATAAAAAAAAATCTGCGTAATTAATATGAATATTTTTCTTTTCCCGGTTCGATTCAAACCCCCTTGACTCACTGTTGTCCACAACTCATTTCAGCTAGTATAAAACACTGGTGAAAAAATCGAGATTTCAGTTCCTTATCTATCAACTCAATCAACTAGAATTTTAACCTAAAAATAAATTAATCCTTTATGATGACCGATCCCGATGGTAATTCAAATAAATAACGAATGAATCAAACTCGAACCCACCCAACAACTTTGCCACATCTTTGTACACCCTTTAATAAAAAAAGAAAAATTACTTCTTAGTCTTTGTACACCCTTTAATAAAAAAGGAAAAATTACTTCTTAGTCTCTGAAATTTAACGTAATTAACATTTTTATCCCTCTATTTTGGCGACCCAACACTTAAGTCCCTCACTTTCTCTTCTGTTCAAATTCGTAGTCCTTCCGTCCATTTGAATCGTTTGGTCAAAGAATCAAAAGTGAGAGGTGATAATTTTTTCCAGAAATACTCACTTTCTCTTCCATCCAAATTTGTAGTCCTTCCATCCATTTAAACCATTTGGTCAAAGAATTAAAAGTGAGAGGTGATAATTTTTTCCAGAAATACCATTCTCTTAATGTGAAATTAAAAAGAAGAAGAAAAGGCATTTGGGTTTGAATTTAATGAGGGTTAATTTTGTCAATTCACGTGTCCCAAATGACTATTTTGGACGGAAGAACTATGAATTTGGATAGAAAATAAAGTGAGGGACTTAAGTGTTGAGTCGCCAAAATAGAGGGATAAAAGTGTTAATTACGTTAAACTTCAGGGACTAAAAAGTAAGTTTTCCAATAAAAAATCATAACAACTATTGATGTACAATCTTTAGATTTTTCTTTCCCACGAACCCAGTTGCAATCCTCACTGAGATCTCAATAATCTAAAAATTAATTAGATACCTAAATCATAAAAACCTCGAACTAAGCATTAACTAAATATACAAGACCCAAGGTGCAAAAAAAGGACATCCAAGGTTCATCAGATCCTAATATTTAAAGTCCATGCCTTTTCCCACGCAGAGCAAATTCTGGCTCTTTTGAGGCAAAAGCAAATACCAAAGAAGAAACAAAATCCTCCTTCTCTCACATTCTTTAAGCATATTTTGTCTTTAACATTCACGTTTATCCCAATAAATTAAAGCTATCTAAATTTACCATCTCACAGATTAAAGAAACAACAGAACCTTGGGAACACTACACTTGCCTTTACACCAAGCCAATTCTTAAGTAACTATTTGACTGACAAGAAAAGAATGATAAGCGTTCTGAAACTTTATTTTGCAACGGACCATATTCTGCCATGCTGGAGCTAAACTGGACCACCTAATCTGGAAACCCTTGATCATATTATCAATATCAATGACCCTTACCAGTTTCTTCATTAATTTATAAAACAAATTCGAAATTCATTTCCCTTTACACTATTATTTGACAAAGATAGGAAAGATTTTAAAAATCAACTCTTAGATTTTCCAAGGACTTCAGCTCCACTTGGCAACGGTCCTTGTAGAGGATCATTGCAGCAAAACCTTAAGCATAATGGTAGAAGTACAGTAAAAGATCCATGAAATGAGCAAGAGGGCATCCACACTAGAATTATAATAAGAACTCCATAAGTTAGGAGAAGAAAGACATACTTCACAATTAGAATCACTTTACTGAAGATAAAGGTAATAGGAAACGTAAGACTTATTAATCTTCAATACCTTCCACTTGTTATTTCATACATCAAAAAACAATGAAAAAGAAAATTAATATATATCGAGATAACTTGTCATTGCACCAATTAAATTAAAAACAGCCACCAATCATGAATATAAATTTTGACACTTTGTAAATCACATCCTTCATTTCTCATTAGAGCTCCTAAGGCTTGATAAGAAGACAGATGAATTAAGTCAATCTAAAGCCAGACAATGAAGAGAGCCAATTGACTGTAAGTGATGGACTTGGAGATTGTCCTCATGGTCTCTTGGTGAGAGATTACCATGACAATAAATGAAAACTATGGTCAAACTGAAACTAGAGACAGGCAACCCTTGCTCTCATGTTCTCTTGGTCAGAGATTACCTTGAGAATCCATGAAAACTATTAAGGAGCACTCTGACCAAATCACAAGGGAAAAAAAAAAAAGAAAAGGAGAAGTTTCTAAAGTCTATTCCAAACCATCAAGTACACATTTGTACTGGAATAACAAACATGGTTTCCAGAAGTATGTGAAAGCACAAGCTTCTATATGCTTGCTCCTGATGGCAGATAATTTAGATTTTTATGTTGGCAAAAGTGCCAAAATGTTGGATATTCCTACAGGATTGGCAGCCTTAACAATCTTTAGGAATTTGTAAAACGTATCAGAAGCCACATTCAACAACATTCAAACTGCATAACATAATTCTCTGTTTGGGTCATTATGGTTCAAAACTGGTAAAGAATCTGAAGAAGCCAACCTCCTACATTCATCCCCATTGTCCATTGGTCTAAATGAGCTTATGCCCTTCTTTTTCACATAATCGCATTCCATCCATTTGCTGTATTCTTCATTCTCTTTCAGTAATTGGTGATATAATTTTGTTTTGTTATAAATCAATGACATGGACCATAAAATGCACATCTATCATGGATCACAAAAGGACCAGATAAGATCACACACTGAAAAGCCACCAAGTAGTGGATGATCAAGACTCAAGGGGATTCCAATCTTAACCCATCAAATATTGGCCTTTCATATGATTCCAAACTCCGGATAAGATTATGAAAACATTAGCCATACAATTGAAAAAAATAATAACAGCCACTTGCGACATGCCCAGCCCCGTAAAGTAATGACCTGGTTGATATCCTTCCATAGAAAAACATTAACTTCATTTATGTGCATATTTGTAAACGTTAAAAAGACATCCACACTTTATTAATGTAATCAGATAAACATTGCAAAGAACAAGATATTCTATCCACACAAAATAAAAGGGGGACAAAACCTAGAAATCCAACTCAACTAGCTATCATTTTCAATAAAGTAGCGAACTAACTTCTTGATGTATCTATATTTTAAACCTATGTTTCTCAGCTTAAAACAAAATCTTATCAATTCAACCCTAATGTTTAAGCAGACGATCAATGGCTGTTTGCTATAGAGTTTAACAACAGAAAAGAAAAACCAAGCAGCAAGCCATCTTGAATATGATAAACACGTCGCATGATTGAAAAAGGAAAAAAAAAAAAAAAGACAAAATCACTAATTTCATATAGGTAAATGGAATCATTTTCATCATGTTAAACAAATAACTGAGGGGACCAAAAAAAAAAGGAAAGGTAAATCTATATCTTAAGCAAACAATTACCAACATTACCAAATTTTTCCCAAGAAAAAAACCCAATGAGGAAGAAACAGAGAGGCAATGGCTACAGAAATGGCTTCTGCTCCGTCCCCTCTGCTAATTCAATCACTTGAAAAACAATCACCAAACCTCGAAAATGCAACAATCCACAAAGAATTAATTAACGGAGCACCATCATTAAGAGAAACACCCACATTGTTTCAGTTTTGATCAGTATTGGGGCAATCTCTTGCAAAATGCCCTTCCTCGCCACAACTGTAACATGCCCCGCCTCCTCCACCGGAGTATCCGCCGTCGTATCTCCTACTTCCTCCACCGCCGCCACCGGTTTGATAACAATCTCTCGCTAAATGACCATATCTCCCACAATTATAACACGCGCCACTGCTGCCGCCAGTGCCATATCCTCCACCGGAATTATATCCAGAACCACCGCCTGACCGGCCACCCCTGCTACCTCTCCCATATCCAGCATCGCCTCGACCACTTCCATATCCTCCACCGCCTCCTCTGCCCCTCCCGCCATAGAATCCTCTCCCACTACCGCCGAAGCGGCCGCCACGCGGGGCCCGTCGAGATCTGGAGACACCAACTACATCGACAGCCTTGGTGCGGCCGTCCTCTCCGAAATCGATAGTGAACTCGACGGGCTGGCCCTCGGAAAGTGTCCTAAATCCATCGGATTGAATAGAGGTCTGGTGAACAAATAGATCCTCGCCGCCGTCGTCGGACGCAATGAAGCCGAAACCTTTCTGCGCACTAAACCACTTGACGGAACCAGTGGATCTCTTACCTTCCGCCATGGAATCTTCTAGCAAAATCTAGAAGTTTCTGAAGGCTGAGTGAGGCCGGATTGGGTTGAGTAGCGTTTGCGTGACAGAGTTTTGGGGGGGTTTTAAAGTCTGTTTGAGTTGGTTAGGGCGGGACCAGATGTGTGGAGATCGGACGGTGTCAACTGTTTTCGATTGCTATCCCACGGTTAAAAAGCAATTGCTGGCTTATCCGTAAATTGTTTGACTTTGACCGATCAGTTGTAAATTTTTTTTTCTTTTATTCAAATTCCAAATTTCCGTTTAGTCCCTTAATATCCATACATATTTCTCCGCTATGAGGTTGTTAACGATGGTTTTGAACTCGAGCTGTGGATATCTCTTCATTCTGGAGATTTTATACGGCACACATCAACGTTTCAGGAGAAATCTAAAATATATATATATGCATAAACTCTATCTAGATTCTCAAGATAAAGAAAAATCTCTTGTTTTTATTTTTTATTTAGAGGAGTTAGTCCTCTCTCTGCACTTTACTACCCTTTTAAGATGAAAACCTCACTTTCTCTTCGCCCATGACATGGATTCACCATCTCTTGGTGGAGAGTATACATATTTCCTTTCTTTTTCTTTTTTTTTGTTTTTTCCATTTTGCAGTTTGTATGATTCTAGTAGATGAAATAGGGAATGAACTATAATTTTAATACAATGCATTTTAGAACGGCATTATAAAATGTGTATATATTCACGTGACTTTTAATAAAAATAAATAAGAAAGAGTCGATCACACCTCTCGGTACTAATGAATAACTATTATTTTTTATATTGGCTATTCAAATTTTAACTTTTTATAACTTCGACTCACCTTAACTAAATTATATTTTTATAATATATTTAGTTATCCTATATTTTTTATTCCAATCACATTTTTATTCATTAAAACATTATTTAATAATGAATTTATTATTTTTTATTATGTGTTTTTGACTATTTTTTTATTGTTAATAGTCAGATTTCATTATTTCTATGGACATAGCTTGCCCTTTGCTTCTAAATTGACAAATTTGATTGTGTGAAATTTTTTAATCGTATATGAAAGAACTTATTTAAATTGAGTCTATATAGATATATAATGTAAATGTATAAATTTTATCGTGAATTTAATTTAGATTTTTTTTATTTTTATAATCGAATCTTTTATTATGGAGTGGATCTGATACTTGTTGGATTCTAAAGGTTGTCTTGCAACTGATTTTCAATGCCAAATAGGCAGTGGGGAAATACTTCAGTTTTTATGCTAGGTTTTCGATTATAATGAATTATGGGCCTTAGATTGGCATTATGCATTTAGACCTTTAGTAGATTTCCCTAAGTTAAAACTTATATTATTGATTATAATGGGATTAATCAGAGTTTAATTATTTGGAATTAATTTAAACCATTTGATTTTCAGCATACTCAAAATTTTAATTTAATATTTAATTTATCTTATCCAATTATTGGAAATTTAGTTTTTATTATAAAACAATTCAACTCAAATCATTTCTCTATATTTTTCAATAATGTTTTTCCTAACATTATTTCCTAATAAAATTTATCATCTTATCTTCTACCATATATATATAACTTTTATATAGCCCTTTGGATTTTTTTTTCATAAGGTAGTTTAAATTTAAAATTAAATTGGCTCCTTTAAATTGTGAATGATAAAAAGAAAAATAAATCCACATAAAAGTAAAAATATAAAACAATGAAATAAAAAAAAAAAAGTTTTATTACAGAATAATAAGAAAAGGTTGTCGTGGGCCGGGGAGGGGGAGAGGGTTCACAATTCAGGGATCGAGTTTCGGTTTATGAACTTCCCAAATAAATAGGCTATTTTGAACTAAGGTCTAACTAAAAGATGGGCCGTAGGTTAGAAATCAAAATTTGCAGGATTTAATCAAGAGTCCCACATCATTTTGATGGGACATGGATGATCATGAAATACCTTGTGCCCTACGATGCCTGAGCTTCACTTTATTTTCCAGCCATGCAAGTAGTTTTCCATTGCTCCTTTAACCTCCTCCATTCACGTCAATTTTGCTGCACCTTTTTTTTTAAAGGATCGATTTTCAGGAAGAATTTTCTTTTATTATACGGAAAGAATTTTCCAAAAAAAAAAATTTAAGCAAAATAATTTGTGTTTAAAAAAAATAAAAAAATGTGGAAAAAGTTTCGATGATAAATATTTAAATTCATCGTCAATAAGAAAATTGAATTACAACATATTGATTTGTTTATAATATTTAATAATAAAAAATTTGTCAGTATTAATTTTGAGCAACAAACATTTATTTAAAAAAAAACTTTAATATAATATTATTAATCAATATAAAATAAAATAAATTAATATTATTAAAATGAAATATTAAAATAAAATGTGTTAAATTTTCTAATATTAGTAAAGCTTTGTAAACAATAATTTTTATTACATTAAAAAAATCAAAAAATTATGTATGCTGAAAAATAACTCTATATTTCAAACTATGAATAATTAAATTTAATTATATCCTAATAATTAAACAAAAATTTAAAATTAATAATTCTTATATTTTTATTTTATTAAAATTTTAAATAAATATTTTTATATTTTATTTCAATTATTAAATTTAATTGACTATTTAAAATAATATGGTATAATAATATTATATATGTAAAAATTTAATATATATACATATATATAATTTATAACTTTAGATAAGACTTGATATATAAGGGGCGTCAAAGTCAGACCAGGAGAGCCAGAGCGTTAACAACCCAATAGGCATTGGATCGCGACTCTCCTCCCATCTTCATTCTTTGTGTTCTATTCAGCTGTCTCCAAAAAGCTGTTGCAGCCTTCCGCCATAACCGCCATTCTCGAGCTCACACTCCGTTTTACTGTTTCTCCTCTCCCACTGCAAGATTTACAACTTATCTCTATTCTCTCTCGCCTCTGCGATCTAATTTTACGGTATTCCAACTCTTCTGCGCGGGAGTTGGAAAAGGAATCCTACACCGTTTCAGCTGCTTTAGAGTTTGAATTGAAAAGCGAGGAATGCGAAGTTCTGATGTGAGAATAATACAATCGAAAATCCTAAAAGGACAGTTTTTGCCCTCATCATTCGATGTCTAAGTCTCTCTCTGTGTTCTTTCCCAGAATTGCTTCTTAAGGTGAGTCGGAAGTTATTTTCCCCTTTGATTTTCATTTTCATTACCATTTGTTTTGTTTTGTTGTCCTGTATTTTTTTATGGTTAATTACATGGATGTGAAGAGGTTCACTTTTTAAATGATTTTTTCATAAAGTTCATTTAACACGTATTAGAGATTTAGCTTACATCCGAATCCAATCAAAAGGAACAAGTGGGGCTAGTTCCTTTTTTCCCCCTTTTTGCTTTGCTAGTGGAGAGCACATCTTGGAACTGTCGATAAGTAAACTTCTTGTGCTTTTCTGGCAGTTGAGGCCTGAAATAATGTGATTGAATTGCCTAATTTTACTGTTCAAAGCTGTTTTTGGAGTCCTTTTCTAGTTATGTTGGTTCATGGGATCCACTTTAATCTTTTTATGCATACATCCAAAAACTACAAGACAATTGTAGTTGTGTTAACAATATTTTAGTGGGATCAGATTTTGATGCTAACATAAGCCATTAAATTATTCAGCTTCAAATTTTTATATACCATTTTTCTTTTTCTGTGGTCGGTAATCGAGACAAAAAGTTGTTGTATTCAATTTAGTGGTATCATATCTTGATGATTGTATACCCCGTTAAAATATTGAAGCCCATGTGCCTAATCTCTCCTGTCTATCTATAAATTAGTCATCTAGGAGAGCTAAATTGAATTTTCTATTTCAATAAATTGATTACTGAATGATTTAGTTATTAATGATAGTATTTAAATGGATTGTAATGGCAGAATAATTTTGAATTTCTTGTCAAAATGTCTACTTGTTTGTGTAGAACTTACTGTTGGCAAATTTCTTTAATTTAATAAGAGGTGTCAAACCGGGCCCCAACGTGAGTAACATTTTTAAGTCACAGGAGACAGGGTCTGCTTAGATGTCAAGGAACAACTTGTTCAGTTAAATGTGGTGTAATTTTACTGTTGTCTTAATCCCACAATATATGTATTTATTTAAGGCAATATAATCCTATGTTACACTTTATTGTTGTAATAATGCAATTGGAGTATAAATATAAGATCTAGTGTGAATAATTACTTGGACAATATTTTTTATTTGTTCTGGAAAATCACTAAAGCTGCAGTGCAACTTTGATTATGCTGAGTGACTAATTTGAGTTTGATTGTCCCGACTCCGACTGACTTAAAAGCTATTATTTTGTTTTTTTGTTTAAGGTCACATGCCCCTTATCATCGTATTTTCAATGCCTTACTTATTTATTCAGTTGATGTTACTCGAATTGTTTTTGTTATCTTTGAATTAGCAGCGAGTCATGTTATCAGTTTATTCCAGACACAACAGGCCGGTTACGTTTTAGAAAATCTCCTCGACCAGTAGTTTTTTTCTTGAGTTTACATAATTAAGAATTAACAGTAGGACGAAAATATTTGATTTCACTTTTTGGTTGTTTTACTGAAAAATATTTGTATTTATATCTCATTTTTATTTATAGGCGTGCATCGGATGAGACAATCTTTTCTTCTTTCAATTAATCCTCTTGTTTGACTTTGTTGCTGTAAGAATTTTATCTAGATGAGAACACGTTGTCATGTTTACATTTGGTACTTTCTTAGAGCTATAGAGATTGACTTTTAGTTTCTAAAATGACAAGCATAGCATTATCATCTTCATCAGCAGCTGCATCATATAATTGTCGTATCTATTTGGTTTTAGAACCAAGATCATGATGTTACTTCAACTTTTGAAGTTATTCTATGATGAATGATTTCTGCAATCTGCACTCAGGGTTATGGAGGATGGGACTAATGACTCTGTACCCAATCTTACTGCATCATTTAGTCGGGCAAGCAGTTCGGGATCTTCACTGAGGAGGCGCTCCTTAAGTTTATCACACACTGTAATAGACGATGATACTGAAAGTGAAAATGTTTCAGAGGCAGGTGATATTGGGGACAGGGCTCTTCATAGCAAGAGGCACAGTGAGAGTAGCAGCGTCCGGTTTTCCCTTGATAACGCTTTAGAGAATGGACTCGTGTTTCCCATCAGAGATGACAATTTATTGCAATCACATGGGATGCTGTCACACAATTCCACAACTTCGAATACAGCGTTCCCTCAACAAGTGCCAGAAGAAAACATATCTCCTCTTTCCACGGATGCAATGGTGTGCTCTAATGACCAAAAAAAAGTGAGCTTTCTACTAATCACTTACCTTGATTTTTTCTGTTGATGATTAGAGTCAATTGGTTGTGTTGTTTATGATACATACTACACCATAGTAATCATTCAAGTGTTTTCTGTTCAGATTATATGAGTAGCTAAATTTTGGTCTTTCTTCTATGTGCAGGAAAAAGAGACGGCGCTAGTTTTGTCCCCAGTATTGGAATATGTATCATGTCTTGTTTATCTATCTGTTTTTGGTATTCTTGGGGTAATATGCTTTACATTTTACTCTCTTACTTTTTCTATATCGGCACTAGTGAATAGTTAACTTAATGCCAAAAAAAAAATTTGTAGTTTTTTTCCCCTATTGTTTCCATGAAGTATCTGCCTATATGTTATTGGTGATTATTGAGGTGGAACCCATAAAATGTGCAAAGGGATTGTAACATAAAATGTAAATTTCAATTTTCAACAGATGACACAGCTCTAAATAGAAGTTCCGCAGTGTTTTTAAATGTTTTCAAATAATCAAGTTTGAGTTTATGTCTGTCCTCATCCCTTGTCCGTTTCGCTGTTTCAGCTTGGTCGTTGCTTTCTCCTAATATGTGTTGTCTTGATCTTGCTTCCTATCATGTTTTATTTTTTACTTTCTTTCTATTTTAGCCTATAGTTCTCCGTGATCTGCCTTGGTCGCTACTCCATCAGCCAAGATCGTTCAAAGCTAAAATATTTGTATTGTTCATTTTCCAATGAATGCAGTATCTCATCAGGTTCTAACTGAAAGGGTGGATGCCCATTCATCCTGTACATGCTCTTCAATGTCTAATTGTCTATTTCTGATCAGGTAGTGTAGAATGGCAGTAACAATGACTACGAGGTTTATATCTTTTCTACCATACATGAATTTCAGCGGCTAGGATAATGTGTCATAATCCAATGGGAAAGTTCACTTTAAGGCTTATTCATCCAATCAATGCAGTATCTCATCAGGTTCTAACTGAAAGTTCATTTTCCAATTTATTGTCAGAGGGCCCACTAACTTTTAGGTGCAGATTATTAAGGGATTTAGTTATTCAAGAAAAATAATTGTTTTCAGAATAGTATAGATTCTTATAAATTATTTTAAAATAGTATAATTAATTTTTTTTCTTAGACTTCTTGTGAATCGTAATATTGACATAGTATCAGATTAATCATGGTTAATCTGGACCTTCAATCATGATGAATTCGTATTAGTGTCCATTGAAGTAGAGAGTTTTTCTTGGATGATGCTTAATCCTGGGAGGGTGTCAATGTCATTGAACTTTCGAAATTTTTAGTGCTCAGACCATTGCACAAGTAAATTAATGAATCGTTTCACTTATCCAAAAGCAACTTTGATTTAGCTTATTATTGATAATTTTTTGTGAAAGAATCTCATATGCTTTATTGGGTTATATAGAAATAGTGCTTTCTCAGAGAGAACTCAGAAATCTATTTGTCTCTAGGGTAGTTTTTGCATATTAGTCATCGAGATACTCTGTTAATAGGGTTAGCACCAGAGGTTTAGTCTGAAAATTTGTGCTATCAGGATCTCTCGCTAAATGAATTATAATTGTCATCTCAAATTCACTTTTTTCTCTTGAATCCTTGTTTTAGTTTAGATAATTGAATGAATATAAGACATCTATTTTTACGTTTATTTTTCTTCCACATGATATATAGGCGATATAGATGAATATTTTATATATGTGGTGGACATTTATTGCTGTTTGTTGAGTTCTCTCATGTGCTTTGAATGGTTCAGTTTGTAGCATGTATTGCACAGCACGGCCTACAAATGAAAATTGTCTTTGGAAAATAAACTATTGTTTCAAATTTTCTCTTCCCTTATAACTTTGCTTTTGTATTTTCGTTTAATTTTAGTGAGAGAGTGCCCCCAATTTAGCTACGTATTGATCAGTGCAATACTAATGCATACCACATATGATTGCAGGTTTTGACGAGGTACTTACTGCAGAAACTTTTTGGTCCTAGTGTGGCTGGTGTGACAGGTGATCACTACCCTTTATACCTCGACCTTCCTTCCAACATGGTTGGTACTCTCCTTCTCTCTCTCATGCGCACATATACACGTGTGCACACACACAGCCCATGTGTGAACCTACATTACAAACAGTTCCTCCTTGTCCTTTTTTTCATCTATTTCTAACGACATGCGTCCTCTACCGGTGCTATTCTACATGGTATAAACAGATGCGCCATATCTTTTGTTGGGAGAGTTGTCTAGGATGACTATTATTAATGAAGATGCTAGCTTTGGTCCTAACTGTATTTGCTTCCTTACACGTTTATATTTCTTTCAGATAATGTGAGGTTTTGATTGTTTGAAGTATCTGTAGTCTAGAAATAAGATAATGAATTACTGATAAAATTATCAGAATGTGCATGTGGGCATTCCAGTATTTTTTTTTTTTTTTTTTTTTGAAGAAGGCATCCAGTAAAAAGTGGAGTTGTTATAAAGTTAATTGTCCGTAATTACTAAAGATCGTAATATCTCCAATTCTGATTTGAAAGTTCGGGGAGAATTGGTTCTTGAGCAATCAACTGAGTTCTAGCGAAGTAAAGAACTATGTGTAGGGTTGACTTGTGAATTTGGCGCTAAACTATGGAGTGGAATTTGTATTTCCAAAGTGGCCTCTCCCTCCAAGAAAAAAAGGAAGAGCTTTAACAATATGTTTGGATAGAGTGAAGTGACCTCCGATTTGGGGAGTTGAAAAAGAGTGTTTATAAGTTTTAAAACTTCCAAAAGTCTTACATTTCTTACAAAACCTTCCTCCCAAACATGATTATTACTCTAAAAACCTTTACTTTACCGTTTGAAATTTCTTTCCAAACACATTGTTAATGTATGTTATATGGTTGCAAAGTCTTGTATTTAATGACAGAGTGTGAGAAATTGTAGTAAAATGTACTTGGTTCTCTTCCCTTCTAATGAAGTGATAGTATCTTCAACTATAAGCATGCAGCAACGAGTCATTGCTAAACCCATGGTTTCTTTACACAAAGGGCATTTAAGAAATTAGAGTGCTGTATTGATGCTTTTGGTTCATTTTTTCCCAAATGAAAAACATTTTCCATTCACTTTCCTGCCATCACCTCCACACTGGGATTTTTTTCAGTATAGTAAGTAAAAAACATGCCTCTCATGTAAACTTTATTGTTTAGGTTGGTTCTTTTTTGATGGGATGGTGGGGCGTTGTTTTCAAAGGAGATATAGTCAGTGTGTCTGATCATCTGGCCATTGGATTAACTACTGGATACTTGGGAAGTCTCACAACTTTCAGCGGCTGGAATCAGAAAATGCTTGATCTCATTGTCGATGGCCACTGGGTGTTTGCGCTGGTTGGCTTTCTTCTAGGTAATATGACAGATATGCGTAACTTTTAGGGGTGTTGATAATTTGACTCGGAAACATTTTATGCACTTGAAGATGCGCTTAACAGATTGCTGGATGGTAAAATGAGCTCTTTCTTTGTATATATTTTCAGGCTTGTTCCTTGCAGCCTATTCCATCAAATTTGGCATTGGGACAGCCAAGTGTTTCAAGTTGTTTCTCGAAAGAATAAATAGAAATAAAACTAAAATTAGCAACTGGAGGGTAGACAACCGCAAGCGTCATCTGGCAGTTATGGCAACTTTGGTGCTTATGCTAGGCATGTTATGGAGTGTGAGTGGGACACTGCTGAAGGAGGACTTCAACAGTGGGAGCAGTGGGGCCCAATTATGGTTGGCTTGCTTAGTTGCAGCCCCAGGGGTATGGATCAGGTGGTTCTTGGCACGGCTTAATGGACGTGGATTAGGAAAAACAGGGCATCTAAAATGGGTCCCATTTGGAACTCTAATGGCCAATGTTTCTGCAGCTTGTATCATGGCAGCACTCGCTACTTTGAAGAAAGTGGTAAGTTCTATATCCTTTAAAGAGCACAATCATGGACAAGGTTAATATTGAGGGTTAACCAATAAAAAAAAAATTGTCATCTGGTTCAGTGCATTGGCATTACGAATGTCTTAATGTGAAACACACAAACCTCTACTGTTTGTTGGGCAGGTGTTCCTTTTCCAATTTCAATGTTACTGTATTATTTTTTAAAGATATTTAAAAAGTCTGAAGCTGAATCCTGCAATTGCATCATAGACATTCTGCAAATTAGAATTCTGATTAGTTGAAATCTGGGTGATGCTGCAGGTTCATACCAAGACCTGCAATACCATTTCAACAGCCATACAGTTTGGATTTTTGGGTTGTCTGAGTACAGTTTCAACTTTCATTGCAGAATACAATGCCATGGAAGAAAGTAACAAAAATTGGAGAGCTTATGTTTATGCTCTAATGACAATACTCATATCATTCGGAATGGGGATCCTGATATACTCAGTACCTGTTTGGACAAAGGGATATGAATAACCTATGCTATGGCCAGCTTATTGCTATCTCCCTCATAACTTATGTCAAGTTAAATGGTGCAGAATTTGATTTGTACATGCTGAAGAAGACCCACGTTGCCTCTTGTGCATAGGTGAGTAAGCCTTTCTACAGATTCCAAATATTGTAAAATTCTGCCACTGCAATCTACATCAGCATAGTTTTTTATCATCTCTTAACTGCATATGCAATACCTTGTTAATATCTATCTTGGTCTGGAAAAAAGAGTAGAAATTTAGAAAATAGAAATAGATAACGATTTTCTAAAATTATTTTTTTGGTTTATCTGATACTAAAATACATTTTGTTGATCAATGAATAAGAAATAAAAAAATTCTAGTTGAAAACAGATATCATCGTATTGGTTTTATTTTTTCGGACACAATTGAATAATAATAATTTTGAAATATTATTTAAAAAATTGAAAATTTTCTTTGTATATCAAAGAATGAAAATACACCCACTTCTGGAATTTATGTTTATATATTGCATAATTTTTTAAGGCACAGAACAAACCCTTTGGAGATTGCAATATGGCTACTTCGTCCTAAATTGTTCTCTCTCAACATTGATTTGTAATAATTTTTGTTTAGATCTCATATTAGAATATTTTCAATGATGAGACGGAATCAATTCCACATTACCATAAGTTTTTATTTTGGTTTATTAATTGAACTGGCATTTACTTATTTATTCAATTAGCAGATATTAATATTATAGTTAATTATTAAATAATTTGTTAATAAAATTAAAATTAATATAAAACAACAAAGTATATTTGTAAGCTTATTTACTTTTAAAACTTATTCTATGTTGCAGGTTGGATTGTTGGATTTAAAATTGAATTAAATTAAATAAATTAAAAATTAAAATTTTAGTATTTTTAAAAATTGAATCGAATTCATTTTGGATGGAAATCAATTTAAATTAAATTGATACGGTTCAGTTTAATTTAATGGATTGGATTTTTTTTATTTTTTAGATCTTATTTTTAATGTTCTAAAATTTAATTGAAAATTTTGAATGTTAGTTATGATTTAATATTTTTATATTATTAAAAATAATATATTATTATCACTAATTAATTTGGTTTGTTTTTATTGATTTTTTTTATTAAAATTAAATTGAAATAATTAAAATTTTTAAATTTAAAAATTAAATTAAATCAAAATTTTGAATTAATTTAATTTAATTGATTTTTTAAATTTTGATTGCCCTTTGCTGATTGTGAAACAAGCTTTTCTAAGCAATGAATTTTATCAACACAAGGTTTAGCTATTAATAATTGATAAATGACTACTTATTATATAAAGAGATATAATTAATAGCAGTAATGATAACGTAATTTTTTAAGATACGATAATTTGTGTGAAATTTAATTGTAAGAAGTTAATTGTACATAAAAATTTAGCGGCCATATATTTACATGATTAATTGATAAATGATTGTTTAATTTTTAAAAACTCTTAAGATAGTATAATTTATGTGAAATTTAATTATAAGATTGTATATATTACATTGATTTTTAAATTACAAAAATTATATAGTTCTATTCTAGTTTTAAAAGTAAAAAAAAAAAGTAAATAATTATGTTTTGAAATTTTATGAATAAAATAAAGATAATGGCATATTAGTTATTCGCATATTACTAATTAATAGTTTGCATTTCATAGGATATGGATTATTTTAATATGTCAATTAGCTATCTTCAATTGCAAGACTAAATAATAATTTCTCTATATATAATTAATTATTATTATTACTATTATTTCGAGCTTCACCCTTTTAGAAAGAACAGGAAGTTTATGCGAGAGCTAAACACAGTGCACTGGGAATATCGAGTTTTATCAATAACTATTACTGTGGAATATTGTTTAGCTTACAATAACAATAATCACCAAACGTTTTGGCCTTGTACTTGGCTGGATTCTCTCCATTAACGAGCCAGGGGTGAGGACATATAATGACCTCCGGCGGCGGCTCTAGGAACATCGGCCATGACATTCTTTTTTCCCCTGTTTATTGGTTAATTTATTGCTATATAATGGAATGTACAAACTGTGTGATGATTAACTACTGTTTTTAATTAATTTCTCGGTTGAAAGACGGGGAATTTAATTTAATATGACTAAATAGTAAATATTGTTCAACTGAAAATTAAGCTAGATTACAAGTTCTGTTTTAGTGTCCTTATAACGCGGTTTTGAATTTGATTAGATAGCTCAAAGAAGAGAGGCTGTAAAATATGTAAATGAAGGTTATGTTTGGCCATTGTTAGAAAATAGATCATGAGAAGTTAACTTTTAGTGTTAGCCAATGGCTACTAAAAATTACTAAAATAATTATTGTTAGCCAATGACTTTTGGATATATAAATAATGCCCTGCACAAAGATTAGCATATTCCATACAAGTATATAATTTCATACTCTTGCAGGCTACTCAATGTCACATCATTTATACATTCAAGAAGCTTCTTGATTCAGTGGCAATTATATTATACGTTATGCATATTAACTAGAAAGATCAAGCCGTTTATTACATCACATTTCCAACCAAAAGCATTAAAACGCACTAGAGATGCCTCACAATTAACCGCAGCAGGAGCCACACGCTGGCAAGGAACCTAACATTTCAGGACAGTTTTGTTTATGTTAAGAATGCTGAATAAACAAATACTTGAATATCCATAAGAATAAACTAAACTAGAGCCAAAACACTTACTATGGTCAATTCCTCGTACATTATCTAAGCCTCGAGGTGGACCACGTGGACCACCGCCATATGGTCCACTTCCAGGCCCACCTGGCCCACCATCCCATTTCTTTCCAGAACCAGATCCTTTCCGGTAATCATTCGACTTTTCCATCTAAGACAGGAAGGCCAACAACAAAACTTTTAGTCTTTTGTACAGCACTATCAACATAGAGAGTTAAGCAAGACAATGATGGGGAATGATGCTATTACCGAGAACATTGTAGCAAAGAACACTCCTATGAAATTTACAATTGCCCAGAAGAAATCAGTTACAGTTTTCAGTCGCCATATTGATCGTTTCGATTTTACAACACCTGAACAACAAGAAATGAACAAAATGTTAGCATTCTCGCAAGAATACACTGCGAGAACCCGCCAAGACAATTGAATTTGTTCCTCTTCACGTCATTTCTTCTCCTTGAATTCCCATGAAAACAAAATCAAAGATGTCCATGCTGCTACCACAGCAATAGACAATTAGCCATAGCTTAAGTTAATATAACTCTTTCATGCAATGCATCACATAATAGTATAATGTCCCAAGCTTCTCATGGATAATCAAACTAGCAAAAACTTTCAGCAACCCATTTTCACAAATAACAATAATACATACAAGCAAACATCGACACACAGAATATAATGCGCAACAAAAAAGAGCAGAAGAATGCTAGCATACAGTTAGTCTGAAAAATTGAACTATGAAACTTTCCAGCATTAGGTATCAATGCAACAATCGCCAGATGTATTTTGAGAAAGGATTTGTAGTGTACACATAGAGAATTACCAATAAATTTCCCTTATTCAAGTATAATATGCTACCACTCTCACCAAACGTGTTATCATCAAACTTAAAATGGATTATACTCAAACTGATCTGACTAGATCAGAAATCATGTAGTCTTGGTACTGATCTAAAACTAAAACTATAGGCGCTGAAAATGTAATCTTCAGACTTGAAATGGTCTATACTCCAACCAATCTGATAAAGATAAAAATCTTTAAGTTATAGGTGCTAATCTAAAACTACATTATACATACAGCAAACAGAAAAGTAGAAGATCTGAAAATGACCTTCTCAGGAAATAATGAGTTCACTGTGCAACAAGTTAACAAAGACCACTTCAACAAACCCAGTACGTAAGTCATTACTGGTTCATTGCTGATAGTTTCCGGAAAAATAAAAGGTAAAAACTACATATGCACCGTCAAGCACAAAAATTCCCATGATGCTGTTATACAAAAAGATTATTTCAAATAACTTTGTCCCTGTGTCTCCATAGGCATGTGTAAGTGAGCTAGAATCATAGAAAGCAGAAGGGAGGTGGAGGAAGGGATAGGCCGATGAATTGTGCTCCAAAACAATTTTGAAATGCAAGAAATTCTTCCTAATTGATCACGCTTGTACAAAGGCCCAACATTCCTTCCTACACCACTTAAGAGAGAAATAAGCAGCGCATGTAACTGAAGGAAAAAAAGGGATATGCGGAGCCAACAAAAATCTCAACTTAATCAGCCACAATGACAATCTAGACGGATACAGTTGTTGAATTCTTTGCCTCCACTCTGTTTGGGTTGTAAGCAAATTTTTTTAGGGTATACCTTTTGCATAATTGACAGAAAAGCTTTAACATCAACCTAAATGGCTTTAAAATTTTGCAAATACATATATAAATTAAACAACTAAAGACTAAAAACGAAACCATTTCCAGAACCCTTAAAATAAAAAAAGAATAAAAAATGTAAATGAATTCAATCAAAAACGGGGGGAAAAAAAAACAATTTCAATGCAACCCACAAAATCATTAAAACTAAAAAAGCAAAAGGAGAGGAAAGCAAAAAAAACAAAATCACATCCAGGTTTAGCAATCCAAATGTAGATGGAACCGAGTACGGAATCAGATATTCAGGATTAATTAAAAAGCAAGCGATTAACACACAAAATTAAACCTATTGTTAGGGTTCTTCTAATTAACCGTTCAATTTGCACCGAGTCAACCTCAATGCTGACTTCCTTAGTTTCCCCAAAGGAATCAAGCGAAACAAAATTCCAGAAAACCAAAGTGCACAATTAAATTCAGTTCATTTTAGGAAAAGATCGAAACAGATTTAAAACCAGGAATATATTACATTAAAAAGCAAAGAAATAAAATTCCATAACCTCGCTCGACGTAAGCCATGAGAGCTAATTTCCAAGGCCTTCTCGTTCCTCTTACAAAGAAAAAAATCCTCTACTCCTCTCGTGGCGTAGTAGTCTCGATGATTCCGAGTGCGGTTGACTTTGATCGGGTAACGCCGTAGTAATTGCGGAACGGTGTCCACGCGTCAAATTATCATTAAAAGCATTTGTAGCTGTAGAATCCGTTATTTCCGTATGCTGTAATGGACACAGCCCAATTAATATGCCACTTCGAGCCTGGCCTTTCTCCTTACACTATGTTTGGGAAGTTTCTCAGGAGGAAAGAAAATAAAGAGGAAAAATTAAGGCGGAAAAATAAATAAATAAAAATATATTTTTCATTCTAAAAAACAATAATAATAAAGGTAAAATATTAATTTTTTTAAATAGTAAAATACCTATTTTATCCTTTATTTTAATAATTAAAATAAATTATTATAAAAATAAAAATATGATTTTAATTATTTACTATTCACTTTCTCTTCAAGAGAAAATTATTCATAAAATTCATAATTTACTTTTTCAATTTATTTTTCTCTCCTTATTTTACTCTCCTTATTTTACTTTTATCCAAACGATGGATAGAAATTAATTGTTTATGATTTTGTATTTTGTAAGTCGGCTCATCATTAAATAGCTTACTATTTATCGTAATTGTTTATGTACGAATGAGGCGCGTCCCTCAATAACCCAATGTGCGAGGCAAAAATCATAAAATATTCTGACATTATATAGGAAGATTTATAATTTAGTCTCTTGATATTATCATTATTAACAAGTCAGTATTTATATTTTTAAAAATTTATTAAAACGTTTTTATATTTTATTTTCATCAACGAAATCGTCCTTCCGTCCTCTTTTCCGTTAAAATTAGATAAAGAATGAAAGAAAAAAATTTTTAAATCTAATTTTACCCTCAAATAAAATCTTTTATTTAGTTTTTGGATATTGTTATTATTAACAAGTTAGTACTTATATTTTTAAAAATATATTAAAATGTTTTTATCTTTTTTCATATATATTAAAACGTTCTTATTGCTTTTTTTCGTCAATAAAATAGTCTCTATCTTTTCTCATATCTATTAAAATGTCTTTATCGTTTATTTTCATAACGAAATAGTCTTTCCTCATCGTTTCTTTCAGTCAAATAAATCGTCCCTCCCTATATTTTCAAAAATTTATTAAAACGTTTTTATCGTTTCTGTTTATCAATAAAATAGTCTCTATCTTTTCTCACATCTATTAAAACGTCCTTATCGTTTCTTTTTGTCAATGAAATAGTCCCTATCTTTTATTTTCTCCTCCTCCTCCTCTTCCGAAAAAGAAGAAGAAGAAGAAGAAGAAGGAGAAGAAGAAGAAGAAGAAGAGAGAAGAAAAAGAAGAAAAAAAATAAGAAAAAGAAGAAGAAGGAGAAGAAGAAGAAGAGAAAGAAGAAAAAGAAGAAAAAAGAAGAAAAAGAAGAAGAATAAGAAGAAGGAGAAGAAGAAGAAGAGAAAGAAGAAAAAGAGGAAAAAGAAGCAAAAGAAGAAGAAGAAGAAGAAGGAGAAGAAGAAGAAGAAGAAGAAAAAGAAGAAGAAGAAGAATAAGCAGAAGGAGAAAAAGAAGCAGAAGAAGGAGGAAGAATTGATGAAAAAGAAAAAGAAGGAGGAGGAGGAAGAGGAGGAGGAGGAAAATAATGGGGTAATTTAGTCTTTTATTATATTTTTAACGGCAAAAATAGACGGAATGACTATTTTGTTGACGGATTTAAAAAATAAGAATGTTTTAATAGGTTTCTAAAAATACAGAGATTGACTTGTTAATAATGGTAATACTCATGAACTAAATTATAAATCTCCCTATTATATAAATATATAATTTTATTAGTTTAATTATAAAAAATATGAGAAAAATAAAAAAAGAAAAAAAATAATTTCATTATTTTTAACCCAAGAATCTACTATACCAAGTAAAAGGACTTTTACAGATATTTTGATAACAAAATGAAGTTGATAAACAAATATAAAACTACCATTATAATTGAGGGACAGATGACATAATTACCTAGCATACCCATCCCCATCGTTACGCATCCATAATAATCATTTCCTTCTCGCAATATTAACTCAACTATCTATAGAATTAATAAAAGCCCGGAGGAGATTAGTTTGATGCATTTAAATGCAAATTTAAATAATAAGATAATGAACTATTTTGATCGGGTGCAAAAATTGACTCCTTAAATAAATACTGACATTGCTTGGTATAATTCAAATTCAGAATCAATAGTAGCCCTAGTTATCAAAAATCATAGGAGTGAAATTTTGGATGGTCAAGTTTTCAAAATTTTGTGCATGTCTCCGTTGGCAGATGAAGCGCTAGCAATGCTACAAGATTTAAAGTTGGCTAAGAAGTGGGGTTTTCATTCTATCATAATGAAAGCAAGACTAAAAAATGTTGATTTTTTATATTAGAGAATCATCTATGGAGTTGCCGTAGAATATCAAAACTTCTCTCTTTGCCATTCAACGGCCTTTTAACTATTTGATTTCTGTTAATTTCTCTCATGTCAGAAATTTAGCGATTAATTGTATAGCAAAATTATATTTTAATTATATTTTAAAGACATTCTTCATTCTAATCGATTATCCTCCGCTCAGAATTTAAATCATATTTTGTACAAAGATTATCAAAATTAATGTATCTTCTATTGGAGCTAAAAAAAAAAACCATACTTCACTAAATAATAATAATAATAATAGTACGAGCCCTTAACTTCTCTATTTTTTTTAAAGATGTGTGAAATTGTATTTTGATATATTTTGTAAAAGCGTATTTTTTAATTTAAATAATTTTATAATTTTATCACATGCAAACCTAAATTTCATACACATCATTGTCGTTTTGCCTCAAATACGAGCTACCGTTCTCTTATCATACGCTTGACCACACACTGATAATATCCAAGAGCCTTAATACGAAGGACCACATACGGATAATATCCAAGAAGCCATCAATATACAAAAGCATGAATATAAAGGGTCGGAGTTAATTGCAGCCACTAAATTTAGAGATATTATTTAGTATTTATTGTATTGAGATGATACGTCAAATCAATAATATTAAAATATATAATTAAAAAATAAAAATTACTCACTAAATTAATAATATTATTAAAAAATATACTTACGTAAAAATTAAATTTAATATTATTAAAATATTATTAGATTGGTATTCCACACCACCGCGCACCTAACAATCTTTTCCAAACTTGATGGCCACGAATTACAACAAACCGTTAGTTGGCACGAGTTTAACAACTAACTCCCACACACGAGAGCCAAAATACGTGGACAAAAAGTGAGTTTGTTTTTTTATTAGAAAAAGATATCTGTAACCAAGTAGACATGAAAGGTAACACTTCACACAATTGTTGGTCATTTGGTTTGGCTATATTTTGAAATAATCAATAAAAAGATAGAAGGAAGAGGATTCAAAATGAGAGAGACTGTGAATTTAGGAACCGTATCCTCTGTTGCCCGGTGAATTAAAAGGCAATTTCTTCAAAATAAAAATATATTATTAGAAAAATCAATTTATACGTACACATTTAATTTTATGAAATGTATATTTAAATAAATTTAAAAAGTTTTAAATTTTATTTAAAAAAAAACTGCTATCAATTTTAATTTTTTAAATTAAAATTAATTTTTTAACGTGCATTTGCACTTATTGTATATACTATTTATTTATATATATTATTAATTTTTTTATTATTTTAAATAACTGATTGAATTTAATTTTCTATTATTATAATATTAAATTATCATGGATGTACATCATTTATATCTAATTAAAGTTAGTTACAAACGTTTTAATGAAATAAAATTAAGAAAATATATTACTTTGGTTAATTTTATAATTATAAATTAAATCGTATAAATATGATAGTATACGATAACCGTTAGGCTTTGCATCCTCTCTGAGCCGAGTCGAGACTCATAGGGACAGAACAGGTCTCTAGTCCGGAGCGCTCCTTGGCAAGCCTGTCTAACTGCTTCCGCCCGGATTTCAGTAAAAGTAACAGGTCGGGTAGCCAAAAAGCCCAAATCCAGAAAGCGGAAATTTGGCTATGTGATTTGATAAGAGAAAATATAGCAGGTCCAGTCACTTTGCAACCCTACTCATTTGGGCATCGGGGAGAATTAAATGGCCGCCTGACATGGAGAGGGTCTCTGTGTTATCCGTACGTACAGACCAATGCGACAGGAAATGTGACTTTATAATAGAAAGACCGTTATACGTTACTGGCGGATAGAGGAAAAGGGCATAAAAAAGGAGGCACACCTTTTTCTAAAGACAAACTTATACACACTGAAAAAATTATATTCTCTGAATCAGAATATCAGTATAATACATAAATTTTATTTTATTATATAATGTTTATTATTTAATAAAATTACTATTAACATATATTTTTAAAAAGTTATCATCGCCAATTATAATATAGATTTTAATAGAAATATACTTTATCCCAATGTAATAAAAATTCAAAATTAATAATTCTATATTTTTATTTTATTTAAAAGTATTGAATTTCAATAATAAATTTTAAAATTGTTGATTTTTAATAATATTTGCATACTATAATACATCATATATAGTGTTGATTAATTAAGTAGTTATTTTAAATGAGTTCATGTTAAATTATAATTTATCATTCGAATAATATTAATTTTTTTTTAAATTTAAAATACTTTTACCTTTGACATTATTATTATTATTATTAGTTTAATTGAAATTCTTAAATATTAATATTTATTTAATTTCAATAAATTACTGTTATAATAAATAATTAATAAATTTAAAACCTAATAGCAACGGAAAATTATTTGAGTTTTATAATATTATAGATAATTTTGACTGTAAGTAAATATAAATAAAAATGAATTGAAATGTATATTAAATAAATTAATTTTGTAAATATTCCATGTATATATTATAAAATTGTATCAACAAAAGCTTATGGAAATTGTTAATTATATGCTTAATTTTTATGGAAATTGTTAATTATATTAATTTATATTTAAAATAGAATAATTAAAATATTTTTAAATAAAAAATTATGCTAAAAAGGAAAATCATGGATTATTCAATTGAATTTTTGTTTTTAAGTGGTTTTTCATTTATTAATTGAGAGATTATATTTGGTTCATTGGTCTCGGTAGTCAATAATTAAAAGGTTAAACCATTAATTTTTTTAATATGAATTTCTTTTTCTCTTATTGAATATACCACTGTAACATCATTTACATAATTATGGCCGTAGCTTCTAATAATATTATCATTAAATATAACCAACTTCAGTTATTTTATCAATATTAATGAATTAGAAATAAAATAAAATTGTAATTAATTAATTTATAAAAGATAAATAACAAAATGGGTAATGTTTATGAACAGCTAACTGTTAAGTAAGTAACTTACGAAATGGGTGAATCTAATAAATTACTTTAAATTTAAAATGAATAGATAAAATATATATTTTAATTTCTATGTAGGTTTATTTTTATATTATAATTAAATAAAATTAATTATTAAATTTTTATTGATAACGATTAGTAAATAAGAAATCACTTGATTTTAAGTATAATAAAATTCACTAAAATTATATATTCTGAACAGTAACTTTTTATAAATGCTCCACTTATTAAAGAGAGGATGAATTTTAGTGAAATAAGGAGTATTATGGTATTTTGATTTCTTTTTCTATTGGCGTTATTTTTGCCACTGCGTATTAAATTATTAAATTCTTATCACGTGATGCTAATAAAAGCTCAGTATATTATATCATACATAATAATAATAATATTTAAATATATTTTTTAAAAAATATTTGGTATAATTTATCAAATAATTAATATATAGGAGTTAAAATTAATTACACAAAAAATTATCACTTATATTTAATAATTAAATCAAACAGCGGCTGGTACCGATATTACAAACTACAAAATTTAATAATTTTTCAATATTTTTAACGTTTAGCATAACTCTGTAGTTCAAATAAATATAAATCATAACAAATAAAATATTCATACAAATTAATTCAAATTAATTGATATTTTAATATTTAAATTCATTTTAATTGTTTAAATATATTATAAAATTAATTCTTACAAATAATAGTTGAATTCATTTAATTTTATATATTAATTTCTACTAGCAATTTATCTAAAATATATTTTATGGTACTTTATATTAAAAATTTTAATAACTTTTATAAATATTTTAATTTTATTTATTTGAAATATAATATATAGATATATAAATTTATTATAAAAACATTTTCTTTTATGTTAAACAACATCAGCCAAAAATCATCCACCAAAAATAACCGACAATTGTCGTATGCATAATAAAATAACCGACAACTGTTACGACAACGCATAATCACGTGACTAGGGCTAATTATGTACAAAAGTTGGTCCATTCGAAAATAAAAGATTCGGACACGAATTCATGAGTTATCACTGAAAGACCGCCCTTCTCTCATAAAACTAGATTTAATATGAAATTTTCGTTGTTAAAGATAGTCTAATATATCTATATAAACCCCTGTAATTATAGAATTTATATTTATTAACCGATGATATCTCAAGCAGACCTTAATATTTTTATTTAAAAAAATATTATATTTATTTTTAATTTTGATAATATAAAAAAATAATATCACAAAAATAAAAATATATAATTTTTTTATATTAAAATTTTAAATCATGCATTATATTGACTCTGTTATCCAATATATTGATTTAAACATCTAAATGAACCGTCAACTAATTTTATTTTTTTAAATTTCGACTATTGCGTTATAATTTTATTTCCACTACGTCATTATTTAAATTTAATTTTTATAAAATTAAATATATATTTAATTAATTATTAATATGTAAAATTCAAATTTATGGATATTTTATAATAATTTTGTTTACGTTTTCAATAGCCACTGTTAGATTAATTGATAAAATGTGATCAATGATAAAAATGAACAAAGTACATAAAAATAAAAAATAAATTAACAACTGAAAAATCTCAAATTCAACTGATATAAATATTATATATATATATTTAAGAATAAATATTATTTTTAAATATAAATCGTGATCAAATCTTACTTAGAGTAACTCTAAAAAAAAATTTTAATTCTTTATAAGTGCTAAAATTTTATTTATTTTGTTGATATTTTTCTTTAACCTTTTTAAGAATTGAAAGCTATTTTTCATTTTAGTGTAATATTATTTTATTGAAAGTTTTTCATATTTACAATACAAATTTTTAATTTTAAATCAAACCATCTTTTTAACTTTTAACTTTTAAATTTATTATAATTATAGCAAATTTTTAAATTAATTTTAATAAAATTTAAGTTAACTTACACCACATCTACATATTGATTATTTTTAATATATAAATAACTTCATTAACTAGAATTAAACTAATTAAAATTCTAAATCTTTAATTATATAAAAATTTTAAATTATAAAATTGAAATACTTAATTCTCTCTTTTTTAAATAATAATATTAATTGAGAATTTTAGATAATTAAGAGTTTAAGACTTTAATTAAAATTTAATTTAAATTAATCAGAGTATAGTAAAAATAATAAGCAGAGCTAATTTAAATCAAGATTAATTTAAAAATTATTATAATTATAATAAATTTAAAAATTGAGATTTATAAATATAAAAATTCATAAAATTATGATTATTTTACCAATACACCTTATATTATTAATAAGTTAATAGTTAAACATATTCTTTAACATTATAAAATATTTTTTAAAGTAATTATTACTGCATAAAATGTATCATTAATTATTAAACTCATTTTATTAACTACATGCTAAATTTATTATTCTAACAGTTAACAGCAAAAAAAAATAAATTTACTTTTGATTTTATTATAATTATATTCTATATTTTTTTATTAATTAAAATTTGATCCTTTAAAATTGTTTTAATTGTATTCTGCTATTATTTATACTGTTAAAAACTAACATAATTGTCACGTAACGCTAATACTACATCAGCCACATCAGTAAATTTCAGAATAAAATTGATAATAATTTAAAATTTTAGAATAAAATTACAACAAAACTAAAGTGTAGAGTTTTTTTAGTAATTACTTATTTTATTAATAATTTTTTTAAAAGATAGAGAAATGAAAATTGAATTTATAATTTTAAATAAATTATTTTTTTAACCGTTTAATCAAATCAGACTGTAGAATCAAATATTTAATTTATATATATATTTTTTGAAATTCACTCTAAATATTAATATAATTTAGAAAAAAGTGATAGATTAGTATTATAATTGAGAACTAAAAAAATAATTTAAAAAATGCATCTTAAAAAATTATTTTATTATTTTTAATATTTTCAAATTGAATTATGTTAAATATGATTTTAAATTATTTTTTAATAATATTTAATAAAATTATTTTTTTAATAATAATTTTTTAAATAATGCTAAATAGTAATCATATTAAATTGATTAAAAAATGTAGTTGATAATGATTTTAGTTAAAATAAAATCAAGATAAATTATTATTATTATAAAATTATTGATAAAATTAAAAAAATTAAATGATAATATAAATAATAATTTTTAAATATATTTAAAAATGAAAAAAAGTAATTTGATAATTTTATAAATTTCCAAATATATTTAGTTAAACATTAAAAAAAAATTTAATTGATAAAAAATAAAAAAAAATAAAATAAAATTGTAATAAAAATAAGGTATAAATTTGTTTTATAATTAATTCTGAATATTGTGGAGGTTGGAGGGTTACATGACAGTCACGTGGCAATTTGGTTGGCTTGTCAGCGATACAAATAACACGTCAGTAGAGTAATTACACGCTTGTTTTTTTGCCCTTTTAACTCTTATTATAAATATGCAATTTGTTCCTCAAGGCATTATAGCTTATTCACCATATCTGCATAGCAATGGAGATAGAGAGAGTGCAAATTCTATCCCATGGGGGGCTTGAGGAGCTACCTCCCCAATTTGTCCGCCCCGCCCACGAACAGCCGCAAAACACCAAAGCCATTGAAGGGGTCACTGTTCCTGTGATTTCATTGTCTCAGCCACATGATGCTCTCGTTGATGAGGTCTTTAGGGCAAGTACTGAATGGGGTTTCTTCCTCATCACAGATCATGGCATGCCATCATCTTTAATCCAACGGTTACAAGAGGTAAGCCAGGAGTTCTTTGCTCTGCCACAGAAGGATAAGGAGGCCTATGCCAATGATCCTGCTAATGGAAAATTTGAAGGCTATGGGACAAAGATGACCAAATCTCATGATGAAAAGCTTGAGTGGATTGATTATTTTTTTCATGTAATGTCTCCTCCTTCTAGAGTAAATTACGAGATCTGGCCCAGAAATCCTCCTTCTTATAGGTAAATCTGCCGTTTCTCTGTTAACCCATCTCGAGTTTTCAAGTTCAATGTTTCAGTTTTGTGTTCTGTACAGGGAAGTCTGTGAAAAGTACAAGGAGGAAATCCTGAGACTTACAGATGAGCTACTAAAATTGCTGTCAGAAGGGCTAGGCTTGGAAGAAAAAGTACTGAAATCCCATCTGGGTAGTGAAGAAATAGAGCTGGAAATGAAAATCAACATGTACCCACCATGCCCACAGCCTCAACTGGCGTTGGGAGTTGAACCTCACACAGACATGTCCGCTCTCACCATTCTTGTTCCAAACGATGTTCCAGGTCTTGAGGTGTGGAAAAATGGCAACTGGGTTTCTGTTCAATACCTTCCTGATGCGCTCTTCGTTCACTTAGGAGATCAGCTTCAGGTTCTAAAGTGAATCTGTTTGTGATTTTCTGAGTCATTAGCTAATAGTTTTCGGCGTCTGAATATGAAATAATTTAAGTTTCAGGTGCTTAGCAATGGAAAATATGAGAGTGTTCTTCACAGAAGTCTGGTGAACAAAGAAAGAATGCGAATGTCATGGGCAGTGTTCATTGCACCTCCACATCAGGCATTGATCGGACCTCTTCCAGAGCTCGTGGATGATGAGAAGAATCCTGCCAAATTTTCAACCAAAACGTTTGCGGAGTACCGTTACAGGAAATTCAATAAGCTTCCACAGTAATTGCAATATTATATAAACTTACAAATGTAACTGTATTCTCAATGTGCTTTCTATGGAAAATTAATATTAACCATGGATTATGATGGAACTCGAACACACATGATCAATATTTATAGTAGAATCAATCATCCCCACCCACATATCTTATGGTTATGTTCTATGTCGTCTGTACTAAATTTCTTTAGTTTCCTGCTTCCTTGGAATTTTAAGCTTTGTCTGTACTTCGATTTAAATGAATTATCCAGTAGTGAATGTACTTTGTACTATGCTATTATTCAATATATATATATATATATGGTTAAAATCACATGTATTATATTTTCTTTTTCTAATTACACCCTCTATGTTTCATGCATATCACAGTGGATTGCCTAGCAAGCTCAGATAAAAAAGTGGATAAATTGAACTTCGAGTGCTGTAATTGTTTGGGACTCTATCACTTGTTGATCCCATCCTCATTTATTTTGGATTTATCTCTATTTTCGTAAGTTTTGTTATGTATGCTTTGGTAATTTAGTTATCGTGTCGCATAAATTAAACTCTTAATCTTGAGTGGTACATAAATATCTATTTAATTTAAAAAAATATTTATTTAAATCGAATTTATATACACGCTAAATTATCAAAAATGATATGTTATTGGCTCTTCTCATAAATGAATAAATTAATAAAACAATGAGGTTAGAAAGCTTCCGGACCTAATGGATTTTCAAAGATTTTCTTTCAAAAGCATTGGGACTTAGTTGAAAATAATGTAATATAGTCAGAGATTTTTTTTATTCCTTTTTTCATCAAAAGGAGTTAATAGGATCTATATGTCTTTTGTTAATACAAGTGTATATGCCATTGTCACATTAAAGAAATTAGTCTGATAAGCCTGTTTATAATGTGATTTCTAAATCAATTGTGAATAGGCTTAAACCTTCAAGCATGTTTTTTTTTTATATCTCATGAACATATCTTTTATTAAACAAAGAATTGTATAGGATAATATTATCATAGCTCATGAGGTTTGATGTCTGAAATCTGAAAATTAGTCTAAATTTAAGTAAATTTTAGTAAGTTTGATCTCTCTTTTTTGATATTCTCCCTTATTCTCTTTTTATTTTGTATTTTTGGACCAATAACCGTCGTTTTGTGCCCATACTTCCCTGTCATATTCAAGCTAGTAGTGTGTATGGACCTTATTCTTTCCTTTCATTTTCAAACAATAGAACAATTTATAAAAGTCTTGCCTCAGTTATGGCAGAATAATAAATTTATCCTTAAAATATTTAAATTCTAAAAAAAATTTAACCCTTTATATTAATTTGTTGTTCACCAACAGCTTCTAAAATAATATTATATTCTTAATAAATGAAATATAATTTATTAATATTTAAGTTATATCAAATATTAAAATATTTTAATTCTATACTTTCATATTTAGTCTAATAATAAATGCATTTGAATAATTCTGAAAAATCTTAAATTTTACTCTTTAAATCCTGATTTTTATTTTTTAAAAAAATTTCGACTTTATTTCTAATACGTGTCAATTATATTAAAAAATAATATAATATTTATATCAAATCAAAAGCTAAAATTTAATTTATCATTTTTTAATTGAATTCCAACTTATAAATTATTAATAAATTTAATTTATTCATTATTCTTATTATTTTTTAAATTAAATATTTATTCTTATAAATTTTACATAATCTTTTATTATTAAAAACATAAAAATTATTATTTTTAAAATTAACAAAATAATATAATAAATTTATTAGTATTAATTATAAATGTATTATGTATTAATAATCAATATTAAATTAAAATAATTTTTTGTAAATGGTAATTATTAAATAAAAATAAAAAAATAAAAATAAAAAAATAAAAAGAATTTTCGAAAGTTAATTAAGTAATTCTAATGTAAATAGTTTTATGTGAAATTATTTTTTATAAAATTCTAATAATTTTTATAATATTTATTTTTAATTTAAAATTAATTGTTATAAGAATTTAAGAAAAATTAAATTTTTATATTATTAATTTTATTAAATACAAAAAATTTTAAAAAAATAGTTTATTTATTTTGAATACTTTTAAAATTATACATTTAAAGTAAGAGTTTAAAGTTTTTTCCAATTGCCAATAAATTTAAATTTAAATCTAAAAAAATAAAAAACAAGCAGAGTTTTTATGAATTATGTCTTAAATATTTGACCAGCAACTCAATTGAGTTGCAATTTTAATTAGTTTTAGATTAAAAATAATAAAGATTAAAATTTAATAATTTTAATTAAATAAATATATTTATAAATCAGTTCATAAATTTATTAAATAAATAAACTATTGATATTTAATAAATTGAATATCTATAAATTTCTCGGATTTATTAAATAAGCATAAAAATTAAATTTGTGTAATCAATCAAGTTAAATTTTAAATTTTTTATTTTTAAAATAAAAATTAAAAAAATAAAATTTAAAATCTCTCAAATTTATTTAAATATATTTAACACCGAAATATACTCTAAATTTAGATATACTTATCAAGCCAGATCGACCTGATCTGAAAAGTTTTATTTTTTCAACAGTAAAAGGAATTAATATGAGCCCTGCCAAGAAGTAATAAGAACTGATTTAAATATACTTGTGTTAGAGGTATACTAGAACTTTTGCAGGAATAGGGCAATGGTCACTTTCGGTGGAAAGGGTTAGATTTGGTTCTTCGCACACTATAATAACTGACTTTCTCATGGTGGTGGTTGGGATTGGTCACTAAAAATTGTTAGTGATTCTGGCAGTGTTTTAACGATTAATCAAAGCATAGACGTCATCTCTAGAAATGTAAGTTGCGGAGTTAGAGTTCATGTAAACCAAATTAACCAAAAAAGGAACAAAGAGGTGACAAGAGGTTGATGAAACGAAAAGGGATAAGGAACCAAGACTGCGACGCTGGGGTTAATAAGAAATTTTATCATACAACTGTAATTTTTATCGATTAAAAATATAAAAAAATATTATATAGGTTTATAACTTTTTCATTTTAATGTCTTCATAATCTATAAAAAATAAAGACGATTAACATGTATATACGAAATTCAGAAGGGTTATGTTTTGCTTGCTTGTTTACTTGTTTGTTTATGTATGATTGATGCTATGATTGAGATGCCTGTTTGTTTGTGGAACATTCGGGGACGAATGTTCTTAAGGGGGGAAAAATGTAATACTCGGCTAGATTCCGGCATCGGAATCTCTACCTTCCGGCGGAATCTCCGTTGGAATCAGGAATTCTGAAGATGCCAGAGGCTTCTAGAGGGGTAAAATGTGTTTTTCTAAAATGTTTTTACTGATTTCATGGTTTTAAATGAAAAAGGATTTGAGTTTTGAAAAGAAAAGACCAAGGAGGCAATTGCCAGGTTCGGCCGCCGAAAGTGAAGTTCGGCCGCCGAACATGGAAAGGCTTCGGGAGTGCCTTTGGCCTCCGAAAGTCTTATTTGAACAAACCAGGTTCGGCCGCCGAATCTCAAGTTCGGCTGCCGAACTTGCATGAGTTTAGGGGGCACGTTAGGCCGCCGAAGGAGGTTTAGCTGGCCGCCGAAGGAGGTTTAGCTGGCCGCCTATAAAAGGCTCTCAGACCGAAAATGGGTGAGTTTTCTCCCCATTCTCGTGCTCAGGTGTGTTCATGTCCTCCTTAAGTCGTTTTCATGCTTTTTCTTCAATCCTTCACGTTTTCATGAGTTTTATTCTTGGTTTTGAAGAGTTTTCAAGCTTAGATCGAAGTTTTGGGAGCTTGGAGCTTTTGGAGCTTGGATTCTCCACACCTCCGAGTTAGGGATCACACCACCCTCGATCTTCAAGAGGTAAGTGTAGATCTTTGCTTCCCTAGTGTTTTTATAAAGTTTTATGAAGGTTTTAATGGTAGAGTATGGGTAGATATGCATGTTAGGATTTATGTGGGTTTTATGCCCAATGTATGTTATGTGATGTTTGTGTTGAGGAGTTTATGTTAGTTTATGCTCCTTTATGCTTGTGGGAGTGAGTATGCATGATTGGGAGAGAGTATGTGAGGATTTGGGTTGTTTTGATGGTTTTGGCCTATGTGGGTTATAAGCTATCCATGTATGTTTTTGTTGTTGTTTTTGGAGTTTAATAAAGCTATTAAGCTCCTTTGTGCATGGTTAAGGGCTTGTGCATGTTTTGGTAAGGTTGGGTGTTTGTTTTGGGGTGTTGGAAGGTTTGGGAGGCTGTTGATGCATGAGAAGCTGAGTTCTGCCCTTCTGGGAAGAACTCAGATTCGGCCGCCGAAGGTGGTTTCGGCCGCCGAACCTGCCTTTGGATGCATGGTTTGGCCGCCTAATCTTGCCCCCGAAAGTTGAGTTTTGGCGTGAAAGCAGACTTTCAGCCGCCGAAGGAAGGATTCGGCCGCCGAAAGTGCCTGACTTTCGTCTCTGGAGTGGGACTTTCGGCCGCCGAAGGTGCCGCCGAAAGTGCCCGAGTTTCGTCTCTGGAGGAAGGGTTCGGCCGCCGAAGGTGCCGCCGAAAGTGCCCTGTCCAGCCTTTTCATGGGTGTTTTCTATGCATGTTTTAGTGATGTTTAAAGGGGTTTTTGGGGGTATGATTATGAGTTGTTTAGAGTATGTTTGGCACCTCATTCGAGTCCACCTGTGTAGGATCGGACCCGAGGGACCGAGGAGGCCAGTAGTGCTAGCAGTTGCAGAGTCAGTCAGCGTCTGCCAGGAGGTGAGTAGAACTAAACTTAATCTTTTATGTACGAAATCTAATGCCTAAAGCATGTTCATGCATCATGATTACATGTAATAGGATTGATTGCACTAGTTTCACGAATATGACGCATTGCATTATTTGATGTTGATTCAGGAGGTTTGGACCAAGGCGACTTCAATAGCCCATTTCTGTCATGGAGTCTTGGGTAAGTCCTCTGAGAGCCGGACAAGTACATATAGGAAAGTCACTGTGAGCTCTCTGTGGACTAGGTACCCCGTCATGTATGTGAAAGTCCTGTGTGAGCTCCTTTGGGGGAGCCGGGCACCGACAGAGGGAATTTTGAGGTCATTTCCGATCCTTGAGAGTAAAGGATGCTAGCAAAAATGAACTCTCAAAAACAATCCGTGGGGAATATTTATCTGCATGAGCCCCGAGACGGACCAGATACAGTTATGTGATTTCTTTGTGTTCTGACGCATTTCATGAGAGCATGTAATTAATGAACTGTTTTCTATGTTTCTACTCACTGGGCTTTTTAGCTCACCCCTCTCCTCTAACCCCAGTGTTGTAGGTTTGAGGTTGATCGGGAAGTCTCAGAACAAGGGCTAAGTTTATGTAATAGTTTTAGATTAGCACTTTTAGTGTGGACATGTATTATAAATTGAGATAATGCTTTGTAAGAGAATGTAATGTAAAGTAGAGCAGAGTTATGTTTATGGATTAGTACTGTGCTTGGCCCTAAGACTTGGTTAGTCCCTGTTCAATACATGATGTATGTAATGTTTTAGATGTTGAGTTGTGTTGAACTAATCTTGTGGCATGTGTTGTTTACCACGTTATGTTATGGATGAGGACCCTAGTAGAGGTCTTATGTTTGTGGTTTGTTGGATGTATCCCAGCTTGATGTATGTTATGTTGACCCGGCTAGAGTTTTGAGGGCTCTAGAAAAAAGGGGTTTCTTTATGTTTCCAGTTATGTTGCATACAGGACAAGCTCGGTTTATACATCATATGTTTCAATTTTTATGTTAAAGTTTTGTTCATGTATGGGATTTGACCAGGTGATAGGAGGTATGTTTGGCTTGCTACGGGTCCCGGCGGCCTTAAGCCGATCTGGATCCTAGCGCCGGTGGCGGTTCGGGCCGTTACAGAGGGGTATCGGTTTTCGGGCTGTTACAACCCGTGCCACAATGTCGTAGTCTCCTCTCATTAGAGCGTCTTGTGTTGTATCGACGCCCGTCAAATGATGGCTCCTGTTAAGCTTCTTCAGAATTTCAACATCATCGTCAGCCATAGATATATTTAAATCAGGAGGTTGAGATCGAGGTCTTGAACTCTCCCCAACAATTGGATCCTGAGTTGGAAAGCCGAAATCCCCTGAATAAGGGGTTGCAGAAAATAACTCAGGAAAATCCGAAGAAAACAAGCTAAGTCGGCTTGAGGGATCATCAAGTGATTGTCGAGGGAATGCTGGAAAAACAGACTCTGATGGAGTATGTGGTTGCGCAGGGGAGAAGAAGTCAAACGACGTGCTAGCTTTCCCTTCCCCTCCAGTCTGATCGTAATTGGGAGGAGTTGGAGTAAATGACTGAAAAGGCATAGAAGAAGGCCCCGGTGTCCATCCTGTATACTGACTCTGAAAATCGTCTCCATAAGTGGGCATTTATGAAGATTGGCCCAATTCTGTGTATGAGCCGTATGGATGGAATGCAACTGGTGATGGTATTTGCATTACACCAGGGTTTGGCATAGGCCGTGGAATCTCCGTCTCCCTTGATGGCCTGGTAGTGTGGCGACGATATCGTGGGGGATTCCTGGAGGAGGAGGGTGCGTCGTCGTGTACATCATTTGGAAGCGGTTGGGAAGGTGGCGCCGGCTGTGGAGGTGGTATTTGGGAAATGCGATCGAACAAACGAAGTGCATGAAACATTGAATTGACCGCATTTCCAATCTTGTCTACTGTTGGGTGACGAACTTGACTCGCCCATAAGCGGCAGTTCTCCAGACCATCCTCCTGTAAAATGTATTTATTAAGATTTCTATCCCCAAAGTTAAGTAATGTAAATATTTATATAATTAATACATAAATCATAGTGAATCGCCCATTACCACAGCGTCGATTGATGCACCCCTTTGAGACACCCACCGACGTGCAATCATTCTGTACCATTCCATGTACTGTGAATGGTAATATAATGGCTGGGTCAGAGTATTGCTGGCGACAATCCGTCGGTGCCTTGATTCCCAGAACGTAATCCAATGTTGGTTCTCGGTCATCCAGTTCGTAGCTAAAGAAGTTAATTTTATTGAATGCATATCAGCTGTTTGACGGGGTGGTTGTGGAATGGGCTGAGAAAATCCAAACTGCCTTAGCACCTTGTCAGGTCGATGCCACTCAACAATATGAAAACAAATAAGTGGAACAACTGATTTCCATATTTGTCTACCCTGTAGACAGTAATCTGACATACCGTCCACCACAACATCAGAGTATGGCTCCCATATAAACTGTGTATATAAGATAATGTTAAAGGTTTAAATTGTATAATTTGAATTGACATGTAATTTAAAGGTATAGAATGATGACCTCTTCGGCTTCCATTCGATCAAGTTGGTACCGAAGTTGCACAAGCACATGCGTTGTAACTTTAGTAATACTTTTAGCATTACTCCACCTATAGAATTTATAGTTTGGAATTAGTAACAAGATGTTGGACTTGATAGTATAGTAGTACACAATTTATAGCACATACCGACTGCCAATCGGTGTATCTGGAAGGGGATTTATCTGGGAGATGGTAGGGGCAATTGTTTTATTCTGTCCCATGCACAAATTTGTAAAATATGCAGTGGCCCGCCAATTTGCTGCACTTGTGGTGACGTTGCCCTGCAAAGCTCTTTATAAAGTCAAGCAAGGCAGGCTGCACCCCAGCTATATTGACCACAGGTGTTGAAATTAGCGAGTAGTGGCAAAAACATTAGATTGACCCTATGAGCAGACTGATCAACAAATAGGGATCCACCTATTAGTCGTAAAAGGAAAGCCCGAGCATGCCTCTGAATAGTAACATCATCAGCGTACTCTGGAATTTGGTCAAAGTTATCTCTCAACCAGGTAAGTGCAACAGTATTTCCTTTCATAACTTCACGATCCGGGACTAACCCAAGCAAATCTTGACATATTAATTGCCAAGGCTATCCCGTAGTCCCAATAACAGCACTACCATCAACAGGCAATCCAGATATCAGTCCCATATCTTGAAGTGTAACAGTACACTTTCCATGGGGTAACATAAAAGTATGTGTTTCTGGTCTCCATCTCTCAACCAAAGCCGTTATGAGGTGGTGATCTAAGTAGAAGAAGCCTAAAATTTATATATTTCTCTCCACATTTTTTTCACTCTATTTTTAGCTAATTTACCTCTTAAAATTTTTGGAACAACATAAATATAAGCCATAACTCAATTAAAACAGAAAAAAAAGAGAATAAGTGAGAATTAAGAAAAAGCTGAGGGAAAAAAGAAATATGAGAGGTAGAAAATCACTGGTGTTGGAGGGGTATTTATAGGAAAATGTTGGGATGGGTTGGCGCCTCTTTAAGAGACGCCAGGTGAATTTCCGAGGCAGGCTGGCGCTTCTTTAAGAAGCGCCAGACTGACCCTGGCGCTTCTTAAAAGAAGCGTCAGGCTGACCCTGACACCTCGGGAAGCTTGGACTGACGCTTTCCGAGACGCTTCTTTTAAGAAGAGCCAGGGTCAGTCTGGCGCTTCTTAAAGAAGCGCCAGCCTGCCTCGGAAATTCACCTGGCGTCTCTTAAAGAGGCGCCAACCCATCCCAACATTTTCCTATAAATACCCCTCCAACACCAGTGATTTTCTACCTCTCATATTTCTTTTTTCCCTCAGCTTTTTCTTAATTCTCACTTATTCTCTTTTTTTTTCTGTTTTAATTGAGTTATGGCTTATATTTATGTTGTTCCAAAAATTTTAAGAGGTAAATTAGCTAAAAATAGAGTGAAAAAAATGTGGAGAGAAATATATAAATTTTAGGCTTCTTCTACTTAGATCACCACCTCATAACGGCTTTGGTTGAGAGATGGAGACCAGAAACACATACTTTTATGTTACCCCATGGAAAGTGTACTGTTACACTTCAAGATATGGGACTGATATCTGGATTGCCTGTTGATGGTAGTGCTGTTATTGGGACTACGGGATAGCCTTGGCAATTAATATGTCAAGATTTGCTTGGGTTAGTCCCGGATCGTGAAGTTATGAAAGGAAATACTGTTGCACTTACCTGGTTGAGAGATAACTTTGACCAAATTCCAGAGTACGCTGATGATGTTACTATTCAGAGGCATGCTCGGGCTTTCCTTTTACGACTAATAGGTGGATCCCTATTTGTTGATCAGTCTGCTCATAGGGTCAATCTAATGTTTTTGCCACTACTCGCTAATTTCAACACCTGTGGTCAATATAGCTGGGGTGCAGCCTGCCTTGCTTGACTTTATAAAGAGCTTTGCAGGGCAACGTCACCACAAGTGCAGCAAATTGGCGGGCCACTGCATATTTTACAAATTTGTGCATGGGACAGAATAAAACAATTGCCCCTACCATCTCCCAGATAAATCCCCTTCCAGATACACCGATTGGCAGTCGGTATGTGCTATAAATTGTGTACTACTATACTATCAAGTCCAACATCTTGTTACTAATTCCAAACTATAAATTCTATAGGTGGAGTAATGCTAAAAGTATTACTAAAGTTACAACGCATGTGCTTGTGCAACTTCGGTACCAACTTGATCGAATGGAAGCCGAAGAGGTCATCATTCTATACCTTTAAATTACATGTCAATTCAAATTATACAATTTAAACCTTTAACATTATCTTATATACACAGTTTATATGGGAGCCATACTCTGATGTTGTGGTGGACGGTATGTCAGATTACTGTCTACAGGGTAGACAAATATGGAAATCAGTTGTTCCACTTATTTGTTTTCATATTGTTGAGTGGCATCGACCTGACAAGGTGCTAAGGCAGTTTGGATTTTCTCAGCCCATTCCACAACCACCCCGTCAAACAGCTGATATGCATTCAATAAAATTAACTTCTTTAGCTACGAACTGGATGACCGAGAACCAACATTGGATTACGTTCTGGGAATCAAGGCACCGACGGATTGTCGCCAGCAATACTCTGACCCAGCCATTATATTACCATTCACAGTACATGGAATGGTACAGAATGATTGCACGTCGGTGGGTGTCTCAAAGGGGTGCATCAATCGACGCTGTGGTAATGGGCGATTCACTATGATTTATGTATTAATTATATAAATATTTACATTACTTAACTTTGGGGATAGAAATCTTAATAAATACATTTTACAGGAGGATGGTCTGGAGAACTGCCGCTTATGGGCGAGTCAAGTTCGTCACCCAACAGTAGACAAGATTGGAAATGCGGTCAATTCAATGTTTCATGCACTTCGTTTGTTCGATCGCATTTCCCAAATACCACCTCCACAGCCGGCGCCACCTTCCCAACCGCTTCCAAATGATGTACACGACGACGCACCCTCCTCCTCCAGGAATCCCCCACGATATCGTCGCCACACTACCAGGCCATCAAGGGAGACGGAGATTCCACGGCCTATGCCAAACCCTGGTGTAATGCAAATACCATCACCAGTTGCATTCCATCCATACGGCTCATACACAGAATTGGGCCAATCTTCATAAATGCCCACTTATGAAGACGATTTTCAGAGTCAGTATACAGGATGGACACCGGGGCCTTCTTCTATGCCTTTTCAGTCATTTACTCCAACTCCTCCCAATTACGATCAGACTGGAGGGGAAGGGAAAGCTAGCACGTCGTTTGACTTCTTCTCCCCTGCGCAACCACATACTCCATCAGAGTCTGTTTTTCCAGCATTCCCTCGACAATCACTTGATGATCCCTCAAGCCGACTTAGCTTGTTTTCTTCGGATTTTCCTGAGTTATTTTCTGCAACCCCTTATTCAGGGGATTTCGACTTTCCAACTCAGGATCCAATTGTTGGGGAGAGTTCAAGACCTCGATCTCAACCTCCTGATTTAAATATATCTATGGCTGACGATGATGTTGAAATTCTGAAGAAGCTTAACAGGAGCCATCATTTGACGGGCGTCGATACAACACAAGACGCTCTAATGAGAGGAGACTACGACATTGTGGCACGGGTTGTAACAGCCCGAAAACCGATACCCCTCTGTAACGGCCCGAACCGCCACCGGCGCTAGGATCCAGATCGGCTTAAGGCCGCCGGGACCCGTAGCAAGCCAAACATACCTCCTATCACCTGGTCAAATCCCATACATGAACAAAACTTTAACATAAAAACTGAAACATATGATGTATAAACCGAGCTTGTCCTGTATGCAACATAACTGGAAACATAAAGAAACCCCTTTTTTCTAGAGCCCTCAAAACTCTAGCCGGGTCAACATAACATACATCAAGCTGGGATACATCCAACAAACCACAAACATAAGACCTCTACTAGGGTCCTCATCCATAACATAACGTGGTAAACAACACATGCCACAAGATTAGTTCAACACAACTCAACATCTAAAACATTACATACATCATGTATTGAACAGGGACTAACCAAGTCTTAGGGCCAAGCACAGTACTAATCCATAAACATAACTCTGCTCTACTTTACATTACATTCTCTTACAAAGCATTATCTCAATTTATAATACATGTCCACACTAAAAGTGCTAATCTAAAACTATTACATAAACTTAGCCCTTGTTCTGAGACTTCCCGATCAACCTCAAACCTGCAACACTGGGGTTAGAGGAGAGGGGTGAGCTAAAAAGCCCAGTGAGTAGAAACATAGAAAACAGTTCATTAATTACATGCTCTCATGAAATGCGTCAGAACACAAAGAAATCACATAACTGTATCTGGTCCGTCTCGGGGCTCATGCAGATAAATATTCCCCACGGATTGTTTTTGAGAGTTCATTTTTGCTAGCATCCTTTACTCTCAAGGATCGGAAATGACCTCAAAATTCCCTCTGTCGGTGCCCGGCTCCCCCAAAGGAGCTCACACAGGACTTTCACATACATGACGGGGTACCTAGTCCACAGAGAGCTCACAGTGACTTTCCTATATGTACTTGTCCGGCTCTCAGAGGACTTACCCAAGACTCCATGACAGAAATGGGCTATTGAAGTCGCCTTGGTCCAAACCTCCTGAATCAACATCAAATAATGCAATGCGCCATATTCGTGAAACTAGTGCAATCAATCCTATTACATGTAATCATGATGCATGAACATGCTTTAGGCATTAGATTTCGTACATAAAAGATTAAGTTTAGTTCTACTCACCTCCTGGCAGACGCTGACTGACTCTGCAACTGCTAGCACTACTGGCCTCCTCGGTCCCTCGGGTCCGATCCTACACAGGTGGACTCGAATGAGGTGCCAAACATACTCTAAATAACTCATAATCATACCCCCAAAAACCCCTCTAAACATCACTAAAACATGCATAGAAAACACCCATGAAAAGGCTGGACAGGGCACTTTCGGCGGCACCTTCGGCGGCCGAAAGTCCCACTCCAGAGACGAAAGTCAGGCACTTTCGGCGGCCGAATCCTTCCTTCGGCGGCCGAAAGTCTGCTTTCACGCCAAAACTCAACTTTCGGGGGCAAGATTAGGCGGCCAAACCATGCATCCAAAGGCAGGTTCGGCGGCCGAAACCACCTTCGGCGGCCGAACCTGAGTTCTTCCCAGAAGGGCAGAACTCAGCTTCTCATGCATCAACAGCCTCCCAAACCTTCCAACACCCCAAAACAAACACCCAACCTTACCAAAACATGCACAAACCCTTAACCATGCACAAAGGAGCTTAATAGCTTTATTAAACTCCAAAAACAACAACAAAAACATACATGGATAGCTTATAACCCACATAGGCCAAAACCATTAAAACAACCCAAATCCTCACATACTCTCTCCCAATCATGCATACTCACTCCCACAAGCATAAAGGAGCATAAACTAACATGAACTCCTCAACACAAACATCACATAACATACATTGGGCATAAAACCCACATAAATCCTAACATGCATATCTACCCATACTCTACCATTAAAACCTTCATAAAACTTTATAAAAACACTAGGGAAGCAAAGATCTACACTTACCTCTTGAAGATCGAGGGTGGTGTGATCCCTAACTCGGAGGTGTGGAGAATCCAAGCTCCAAAAGCTCCAAGCTCCCAAAACTTCGATCTAAGCTTGAAAACTCTTCAAAACCAAGAATAAAACTCATGAAAACGTGAAGGATTGAAGAAAAAGCATGAAAACGACTTAAGGAGGACATGAACACACCTGAGCACGAGAATGGGGAGAAAACTCACCCATTTTCGGTCTGAGAGCCTTTTATAGGCGGCCAGCTAAACCTCCTTCGGCGGCCAGCTAAACCTCCTTCGGCGGCCTAACGTGCCCCCTAAACTCATGCAAGTTCGGCAGCCGAACTTGAGATTCGGCGGCCGAACCTGGTTTGTTCAAATAAGACTTTCGGAGGCCAAAGGCACTCCCGAAGCCTTTCCATGTTCGGCGGCCGAACTTCACTTTCGGCGGCCGAACCTGGCAATTGCCTCCTTGGTCTTTTCTTTTCAAAACTCAAATCCTTTTTCATTTAAAACCATGAAATCAGTAAAAACATTTTAGAAAAACACATTTTACCCCTCTAGAAGCCTCTGGCATCTTCAGAATTCCTGATTCCAACGGAGATTCCGCCGGAAGGTAGAGATTCCGATGCCGGAATCTAGCCGAGTATTACATTTTTCCCCCCTTAAGAACATTCGTCCCCGAATGTTCCACAAACAAACAGGCATCTCAATCATAGCATCAATCATACATAAACAAACAAGTAAACAAGCAAGCAAAACATAACCCTTCTGAATTTCGTATATACGTATTAATCGTCTTTATTTTTTATAGATTATCAAGACATTAAAATGAAAAAGTTATAAACCTATATAATATTTTTTTTATATTTTTAATCGATAAAAATTAGGGTTGTATGATAAAATTTCTTATTAACCCCAGCGTCGCAGTCTTGGTTCCTTATCCCTTTTCGTTTCATCAACCTCTTGTCACCTCTTTGTTCCTTTTTTGGTTAATTTGGTTTACATGAACTCTAACTCCGCAACTTACATTTCTAGAGATGACGTCTATGCTTTGATTAATCGTTAAAACACTGCCAGAATCACTAACAATTTTTAGTGACCAATCCCAACCACCACCATGAGAAAGTCAGTTATTATAGTGTGCGAAGAACCAAATCTAACCCTTTCCACCGAAAGTGACCATTGCCCTATTCCTGCAAAAGTTCTAGTAGACCTCTAACACAAGTATATTTAAATCAGTTCTTATTACTTCTTGGCAGGGCTCATATTAATTCCCTTTACTGTTTGAAAAAAAAAAAACCTTCCAAATTAGGTCGACCGGCTCGGTAAGTATATCTAAATTTAGAGGATATTTCGATCGTACGTATATTTAAATAAATTTGAGAGATTTTAAATTTTATTTTTTTAATTTCTATTTAAAAAAAATTTAAAATTTAACTTGGTAAAGACTTGTATTGATTACACAAATTTAATTTTTATACTTATTTAATAAATCACAGAAATTTATAGATATTTAATTTATTAAATATCAATAGTTTATTTATTTAATAAATTTATGAACTGACTTATAAATATATTTATTTAATTAAAATTATTAAATTTTAATCTTTATTATTTTTAATCTAAAACTAATTAAAATTGCAACTCAATTGAGTTGCTGGTCAAATATTTAAGACATAATTCATAAAAACTCTGCTTGTTTTTTATTTTTTTAGATTTAAATTTAAATTTATTGGCAATTGGAAAAAACTTTAAACTCTTACTTTAAATGTATAATTTTAAAAGTATTCAAAATAAATAAACTATTTTTTTAAAATTTTTGTATTTAATAAAATTAATAATATAAAAATTTAATTTTTCTTAAATTCTTATAAAAATTAATTTTAAATTAAAAATAAATATTATAAAAATTATTAGAATTTTATAAAAAATAATTTCACATAAAACTATTTACATTAGAATTACTTAATTAACTTTCGAAAATTCTTTTTATTTTTTTATTTTTATTTAATAATTACCATTTACAAAAAATATTTTAATTTAATATTGATTATTAATACATAATACATTTATAATTAATACTAATAAATTTATTATATTATTTTGTTAATTTTAAAAATAATAATTTTTATGTTTTTAATAATAAAAGATTATGTAAAATTTATATTTTAAATGTTATAAAAATATTGATAATGATTTTTTAATGAATGTGATCAAAATGACTATCATTTATAAGAATAAATATTTAATTTAAAAAATAATAAGAATAATGAATAAATTAAATTTATTAATAATTTATATAATATAAAATAGTTCAATAATTCTATTATATTTAATTTGATTTTAAATAAATAAATTTTTTATAAATAAAAATAAATCTAATTTTATTATAGAATTTAATTTTTTTCTTAAAAAATTAAATAAATTAAAGTTGGAATTCAGTTAAAAAATGATAAATTAAATTTTCGCTTTTGATTTGATATAAATATTATATTATTTTTTTAATATAATTGACACTTATTAGAAATAAAGTCTGAATTTTTTTAAAAAAGTAAAAATTAGGGGTAGAGAGTAAAATTTGAGATTTTTCAGAATTATTTAAATTTATTTATTATGAGACTAAATCTGTAAATTTAAAGTTAAAATGTTTTAACACTCGATATAATTTAAATATTAATAAATTACATTTCATTATTAAGAATATAATATTATTACATTCCAAGGCTTAGTCTGGTGGAAAGTGCATTCTGTAGCCTTTAAAGATCTAAGATTCGACTCCCCAACCCTTTATTTAAAAAAAAAAAAAAGAATATAATATTATTTTAGAAGCTGTTGGTGAACATCTCATTAATATAAAGGGTTAAATTGTTTTTAGAATTTAAATATTTTAAGGAGAAATTTATTATTCTGCCATAACTGAGGCAAGACTTTTATAAATTGTTCTATTGTTTTTTTTTTTTTAATTGTTGAGAAATTGCCCTATTGATATTTGGTAGAAAGTAGGACAAATAAAGAAAAGAAATGCGAGAATAAAATTAAAAAAATCAATAAATACATAATATATAATTTATATATACAATTTTTTACTAAAAAGAAAGAAGATAATCGGTGTTTTTGGAATTCTTTACACCCCACCGTCCATACGACTTTTTATCAGACGTACAGACGACGGAGACTTAAAAATTTCACCCACTTTATCGTTTCTCCAGTTTAGCCTACGCCCCACGGCGCAAGTTAGCGTCCAGCAATCCCAACGAGGACACGTGTCGCGAGATCTAAAGCCCCATCCCTTCTCCCTCCCACCAAAGAAAAGGAAAAACTACATCCGAAAAGGGGAGGGAAAGCAAAAGAAAGTGAAAGAAAAAGGAAAGTAGAAAAGAAGAGAAGGAAAACTGGGTGCTGGGTTGAGAGGAAGATAATATAGTAGAAAAAGGAATCGATAGTCGGCGCCTCCTTGTCATCGCCGACCATTCATCACGTCGCTTTCCTTTTTTTTTTTGTTTACTTCCACTTCCCACCACCCACTTTCTTTCTCTATAGCCCCCTTTTAATTATTATTAAATTCTTGCTTCTTTTTTTTTTTTTTTTTCCGCTGCTTTCTCTTCTTATAAACCCTATCGCCTCGTCTCCTTCCTCTTCTTGTTGTTGATTCTTTTTCTTCCTTTTTTCTTTTTGTTTTTTGGTTTTTTACCCCTTTTTTCAATTTTCGGTTCTTCCGGATAATTTTTTTGGCAAATCGGAAGACGCCTTTGTTTTGATTTTATTTTGTTTTTGTTTTCTGATCTAGGGTTTTATTATCCCTTCTCTATTTTTTATGTTGATTTGTTTTTTCCGCTAAATTATTATTATTATTATTATTATTATTTAACTATCGAGTATTTTCGTGGGATCATGAGGGGTGCTACTGAGCAATCGTCGGCTGTAGTGGCTGAGAGGATTGAGGACGGTGGAGATAAGGATAAGGAGAAGAAGAAGAATAAGCGCCGATCTAATCGTCGATCTAAGCAGAATTCTCCTAATCCAGGTTTTTCTTTTTCTTTTTACCTTTTAAATATTTGTTATTGATTTACTGGATTGTATAGCTTGTAGAGTAATTCTTGCTATACTCTTATTCTATCAGTTACAGTTGTCTCTGAAGTGGCCAAATATTGATTAATTGTTATGAAGTTATATCGTGGATGATGATGATGTGAATGTGAATTTTTTTGCTTGTCCTTTCTTCCTTTTGTCGTTTGTTTGGCTTCCTGTTGATCATATGTCCTGTTAATTCTTTTTGGGAATTTTGGTGGCTGGCCATTTGTTTCCTTGAATATTATTATGAATTTTAGAAGTTAGAATGATTGTTCCCACCACTAAGTTGCTTAAATTTTACAATTATTTGGGCTATGATGATGCATTTGACTTTTCTCGTTCTCGTTCCTGTGATGGCTTCTAAACTTATGTATTTGAGTCCCCTATTTGAATGCATGGGTAACATCCAGTCAATGATTTTTGCTTTTATTTTCTTGAACTTGATTATCATGAGAGCAGCTTCTAATTTAGTAAACGGAACATGCGGGGAGTTGTCACATTCATGTGGTAATGGTGTCCAAACGAAAAATTTTGTATCCTCCTTGAATTGTTCTTCATCAAGGGAGCCAGAATTAGGTGTTCACTTTTTGAGTGAACCTGGGCTGACCTCTGCATCAAATGTAGCCTTCAATTCGATGCCTACTATGCATATAATTGAGGAAGTGGAACACGCATTACAATCTGATCTTGAGGGTGAACCATTGTCCAACTCATGTCCTGAGCCAATTGTTGGTGGAGTTCCCCACCGAAGATGTTCGAACAAGGATGTGTTTCCTTTTGATCAGTTTGGTGGTGGTGCTCAAGGTAAAATTTTTGCTCCCCACTGGTCTGTGGAGGCAATTAATGAGGCACTAGAGGTTAGTCTGATACCTGATTCATTGACAATGTTGTTGCTGCATGTAGCTTTCTGGTTATGTTGGTTGAACCAGTTTTTCATTTTTTTTTCCTCCAAATATTTGGCAGAAAGGTAATGCATTCAAAGCACTATTTCATGTGAATGCTCACAATCGATTTGAGGTAAGTACAAGTTGCTTTGTCATACTCATAATGTTCTCAAGTAATAAGTTTATTCACGCTCTGTATTTTTTGGTTATTGATGGGCAGTTTGCATATGCTGTTTCTGATGACAGGCATACTGCAGAATTGAGGGAGTTACGACAGATGTTCTCATAAGCGGAATTTCTGCACAGAACAGAGCTGTAAGTCTGGAGTTTAACTGTTCTCAGTAATTTTCGAATTGGTGATGTTTATGTCATTTTTTTTTACCATAGTAAGAAGTTAGCTAGATAATGACTAGGAATTGTATTTGAAATTCGATGCTTGATTGATTTGTCTATTGTTAGCAAGGAATGCTATGTTTGATTATCTGTGTAGTATTAATAGACAAACTCACCATATACACCTCTGATCACTTATGGAGGGATTGTGTTTCTGATGGTTTGATATTACTTCTTTTTTCCCCACCTGTAGGTGGAAGGGGACAGAGTGGTCATTAAAGTTGATCCATTGGCATTCTGGACTAAGATGAAAGGTCCAAATGGGCAATCAGCCAATGTTTCTTTGGCTGAAGAGCGCAATTTTGTTGTAGAAGCTGGTGAGACATCTGGGGGTAGCTGCAAGGGTAAAAGTAAAGTGGATGTGGATTATGAACATTCTGATCCTGGAAGTTCCAGCCTTCCTCAAAAGGGAATATATTATGAGGATTCTTCTTGTTCTGGTGAGGGTGTTCACCACGAAGTGAATGGTCCAGTGGGTTGTAATTCTGTTAATGGGTATAACCTACCTTATTCAGATTCTTTACAATTTGGTCATTCTACTGGAAAGGATGAAGATATGAATGGTGTGGACATGCTATGCAAAATTATTAGTTCATACCCATCAAAACGCCCAACTGGTAAAGTTGTTGGCATTGTTGAGAAATCCCTTCGGCGTGATGCTGTTGTTGGTTTTCTAAATGTTAAGCAGTGGTTTTGTTATAGAGAAGGTTTTACAAAAGACACAAAGAAGAAGAAAAATTCACCATCTATGTCTGCCCATGAGTACATTCATCTTACACCTACTGATCCAAAATTTCCCAAAATGATGGTACTTGTGAGAAGCTTGCCTGACTCCATCAAGAAAAGATTGGAGGAAGGAGATACTACAGTGGAGATGGAGCTGGTAGCTGCACAGATTGATAACTGGGATGAAGAATTCCCATTGCCATATGCCCATGTCTCGCACATATTTGGACGGGGTAGTGAAATGGAGCCACAACTTAGAGCAATTTTATATGAAAATGCAATTTGTTCTTCGGATTTTTCTTCAGAATCTCTTTCTTGCGTACCATGCAATGCTTGGGAGGTGCCAGCAGAGGAGCTTAAAATTAGAAGAGACATTAGAAATTTGTGCATATTTACCATCGACCCTTCCACTGCCACTGACTTAGATGATGCTCTCTCTGTGGAAAGGTTGCCTAATGGCATTTTCAGGGTGGGTGTTCACATCGCTGATGTCTCATATTTTGTTTTACCTGACACAGCCTTGGATAAAGAAGCTCAGAGTCGATCAACAAGTGTCTACATGTTGAGACGCAAATTACCAATGTTGCCTGCACTTCTTTCTGAGAATCTTGGTTCACTTAACCCTGGAGTAGATAGACTTGCATTTTCTATTTTCTGGGACTTCAACAGTGCCGGAGATGTCATGGATCATTGGATTGGTCGCACTGTGATACGTTCTTGTTGCAAGCTTTCGTATGAAGATGCTCAGGCTATGATTGATGGGATGACCAGTGAGGAGACCACTGACTCATTTGGAAACCGCTTGCCTCTGTTGCATGGCCCTTTCAAATGGCCAGATGTCATTAGATCTGTCAAGACTCTGAATGTAATTTCAAAAAGTTTAAGAGAGAAGAGGTTTAATGATGGGGCTCTGGAGCTTGAAAGTTCCAAAGTTGTTTTTCTATTTGATGAAGATGGAATTCCATATGATAGCATGCTTTCTGAGCAAAAAGACTCCAATTTTCTTGTTGAGGAGTTTATGCTTTTGGCAAATAGGACAGCTGCGGAAGTTATATCTAGAGTTTTCCCAGATAGTGCACTATTGCGAAGGCATCCTGAACCTAATATGCGGAAGCTAAGAGAGTTTGAAGCTTTTTGTTGCAAGCATGGTCTAGAATTGGATACTTCTTCTTCTGGCCACTTTCATCAGTCATTGCAAAACATCAGAGAAAAGCTGAAGGACGACACTGTGTTGTTTGATATCTTGATGTCTTATGCTTCAAGACCGATGCAGTTGGCTACCTATTTTTGCACCGGTGTTATGAAAGATAATATGAATGATTGGGGTCATTATGCACTGGCTGTTCCTCTCTACACACATTTTACTTCACCATTGCGTCGATATCCTGATATAGTCGTACATCGAACGTTGGCCGCAGCTATAGAGGCAGAGAATTTGTATATGAGAAGTAGAAGAATGTCCCATGATATGATATCGGGTGAAGAAGTGACAAGGTGCTTCACTGGTGTTTACTTTGATAAAGATGCAGCAGAGTCCTTAGAAGGCAGGGAAGCATTAACAGCTGCAGCAATCAAACATGGTGTTCCCTGTGCTGAATTACTTGCGGTTGTTGCTTCTTACTGCAATGACAGAAAGCTGGCTAGTAGGCATGTCAAAGATGCCTGTGATAAGCTGTACATGTGGGTCATGCTGAAGAAGAAAGAGGTTTTTTTTTTCCTCCATTCATGCCTTTGACAATTCTGTACTTGCTATTTCTGTTTGATTATCAGAATCGTCTATAAATGTATTCAGGGCTTCATGATTTGCATTTCATATTTTGTACAGATTTTATTGTCTGAAGCGAGAGTTTTGGGTCTTGGACCAAAGTTTATGTCCATTTATATCCAAAAACTAGCTGTAAGTTGCTTTATACTTCTGCATATTATTTGGCCGTATTAGATTGTATAATGTTGTTTACCAATTCTCATGTATGTAAGCTTTCAGGTCGAGCGAAGGATATATTATGAGGATGTTGAAGGCTTGACAGTGGAATGGCTTGAGGCAACATCAACACTGGTGCTAAATTCATGTGCCTACAAGCGCACATTTAGAAGGGCTGGCCCTGGTACTTACAGGGTGCTTAATGAAATTGCATGGGTTGTAAATCCATGCAACCTGAATATGGAGCTTGGCACAGTTGGAAAGATTGCAAATAAGTGCAGTGCCACACATTTAGACAAGAATGGATTTGCATCCCAACATGAGCCTGTTTCAGCGTGGGAGATTGACCCTGTAGTTTTCCCCCTCACTGTGCGTCTTCTTTCAACAATTCCTGTAGCTCTTCATGCTGTTGGTGGGGATGATGGACCTATTGATATTGGGGTGAGGCTATTTGTGAGCTCATATTTTAGCTAAGTTATGATACAAGTGTTTGCATTTGGAACTTGACAGACAAGTCTTGCAAGTGAACGAACTCACAGGCAGAAGGTAACGGAGCTGGTAAAGGAAAAGGATAAAAACAAGCTCTGTTGTAGATAAGAATTTTAGTGTATAGTTGAAATAGTTAGATGAAGGAATCTAAGGTTTAGAATGGCTGATAATTTCCAAAATCTGTTTTACGATTGGTGGTGAAATATCTCGTGGGAGATGTTGATATTGGCAGGCTTTTTGTTGTGGCCTTAAGTTTTGGTGGCCGTTTCTAACAAAATCTGCATGACGGGATTGGCCCTTGTTTTTGTAAGGCTAGTTCCATTTTCATCAAATTCGGCAGAGATTGGAGCGAATATTACTGGTTTTTGTTTGGAATTTGGATTGGTGCAGCCCAATAACTTTTAATTTTGGGTGGCTATGTTCAAGTGTTTTTTAATTTTTTTCAATTTAAATACACATGCACCGGACATAATTCTCCCGTGAGATAACAAGGTTTTCTTTTGGGAGGGGAAGTTATATCCAGGAGATGTAACATTTTCTGCACGATACTGTTATAAAATAAGACAAACGCATATGGGGATGTAATATTATTGACACTGAAGAAAACCCTAAATAATCTTGTATTTGAATTTATTTTCAGATGATGCCAGTAGCACGCATAGCTGACATGTTTGCTTGATGGATGTGTATCTGATACACATTTAAACCCAGCAAGTGGGAAATTTTATTATTATGATGATTATGGAAGAGCTTTGTAAGTAGTGTATTCTCCTATTGTTGCTTGATTCTTAATGCTTTGCAATTGTTATTTTAAGATGGTATTGAATATCAAAAGAAAGCAGAAGTTGGGCAGTTTTGAGCTTAGGTTGTTGCCAACTTTGATGAAAAATATTGTGCTGTTAATGAAAGTTGTTGTAGACTCTTGTGCACTTTGTGAAATGTTTTTCCGCCTATCACCTGGAGAGCACTTGGCGATTCCAAGAAGGAAAAGATGGTCTCCCAGAAAGCTTGAATCATCTTCACGTTATCAGCTCTATAAAATAGATCCTTTGAGCTATAAATTGCTTGAGCGCATTTGACTAACATAGTTAAGTTAGGAAAGATGTTTTTATTTTTCAATGAAGTGCATTAGAAACAGAGTCGTCATGTTGAAGTCTAAATCATTTTTAAAATATAGAAATTCATGTGTTTTTTCCACCATATATATATATATGTATATATATACATATTTAGGAATTTGAAAAGATAGGGATAACCGTCCAATCTTTAGCAAGCACGAAATTGAATGGATAAAAAAAAGGATGATTTTCCTCTGTTGGAAAGAGAGAGGCTCCTTGCACTGCAAATTGTTTACAGAAAATAGTAATCCAGTCCATTCCTACTTGTGCTTCAAAAGAAACAAAGAAACAAACACAAATGAGAATTATAATAGCTTCTTCAAAGACGATTGAACACGCTTTCAGCCCCATAAATCCACTTCCATTAGGAACTCAAAAAGGGTAAAAAAATTCAATGAAAGTAGCTTCTAAGCAGACCCCATTTTTTTATTACATCATGATAGGTCTTTAGCTGATCACAGTATGAGGTTGCATAGAAATTAAATAACCTTAGAAAGATGGTATATGTTGCAAAAAAGGTGGACAATGAATCTCCACAAAGTATATCAAAAAGAGATCTGTTTCTCATGCAAGCAAAATGAAAAGCTAATTAGCATGAGCCCATGCCTATACCAGTTTGGAATCAAGACTCAGATCCTGTTGCTGAAAAAGATGGTTCGCCTACAGAATTTTGGGCTTCTAGTAACTTTGCTTGACGTTCAGCATGTTCTCTTTCACATTGACTGATTCCCATGATAATATCAAGCATTGTGCCAGTTGTGCCAAAGAACACAAGTGGTGCTAAAGACTTCCTTTTTATCCCTACTGGAATTGCTACCAAAGCCCCAGCCACCGAGAAGAACCATGTGCCTAATGCACTGCAAAGCATCAACATTGATCAGCTCTCACATCTAATATCAAAATACATCAAGTGTGGAATAGGAATGCAAGGAGGAAAAAAACTGTAATGCTGACAATTGGTTTCATGCCCAAGTACGATTTGAGGGATGAGACTTTCTGAAAAGACAACGCAGTAAACTTATTTACAATTGAGATGTGTTAAATTAAAAGGTACCCAGCATAATTAGAAACCAGATACACTTCTATGCATGAGTACAATGATTTTATACAGTAAGACAGAGGATCGGGTTATTAGAGAACATAGGAATTGCATGGAGAAGAAGTTAGCAGTTTGTAGCTAAGTAGTATTATCTCTCACTTTTCTTCTTGTATTCTCTCTTATCTCTTTCTCTGAGATTCTTCTCCCCTCCTCTGTCATTTCTCTCCTGTTTGTCAGCTACGAACACATGCTTGCTCTTAACTTGAGCTCGTTATTTTTTAGATAAGCTGAAAAATTCTACTAAAATGGTTTGAAATAACCAAAAAGCCCAAAAATTTCCACTGGCAAGCAACAAAGTTACTGCAACTACTCTGAAAACCTTGTAATATCAATTCAGCAGTTGCAAAACTAGCAAAGTTGAGCCGTTCAGCTAAAGGCTTGGCTATTGGTAACAACTATTGCTCGCAAAACTTTAAAAATGGAGATGCTAATCAAGATTATATGACCTAAAATACAAGCAAATATAAAATGATTGTAAAGTGACACCATCATCTAATACAAACCACAAGATCAACCAAGCATTAAAAAGAACTAGAAAAGCTATCAGGATTTGGCAGATATGTCGGCACAAACAAGTTTTGCTTGTACATCCAAGAATGATCTTATTCCAACATTCCTGTGATCGCCATAACATGGCAATTAAGGTTTCAAATGCCTAAAAGATTACAGTAAGATCATAGCAGAGGCGAACTCAATTCACAAAATTCTACAGAAACAAAGGGGAAAAAAGAAACTGACTTGGCAACCGAGCAGTCCTCAAGGTGCTTAGCTTGATCTTGTCCTGCCATTACTCCTGTTCTCCTGATAAAAACTAGAAGGACACTTTAACCCGGAACAGCTTTTGGCCAATTAAGTGAAAAACTTGATCAGCATGGATAGTGTAGAAAACCCTAATAACTAGAGGCCAAGATGAAAAGGAACGAAAGAGAAAAAAAAAAAAAGAAGCAATCCCATTAAAAAATTAGAGCTGTTTCGAAGCTCACCTGATGAGAAGAAGCCTCCCAGAAGAGGAATCCGCGAGAAAATTTGAACAAAGGGCTCTGCTTTTCTCTGTGTTCACTGGCCTGAGTCTCAGACTCTCAGCTGCCTGTAATAACCAGTCCGCCCGGTTTACTGATTTCCCCTTTTTTTTAGGTAAAATACGCCGTGTTAAACGATTTGCCGTTTGGAGTAAAAGATGAAAAGATAAATTATTCTTTTTAGTCCTTTAACTATTCAAAAATAATATATATTTCTTTATTTTAAAAATCAATTTAATTTTTATATTTTAACTCTACTGCCCTGTTTTTTTTTGTATTTTTCATTAATTTTCTCAAAATTCTTAAAGTACCTTTGAGGATATAATTTTTTTTAAAAAAAATTGTGTCATTACTTTAATTTTATTTAGTATATATATATAATTATGATGGAGTAATTTTTGAAGGATTAAACTATTGAATTTTGAAGAAAGAGAGAGATATACGTTAATTGTTATATAATTTAGGTATTAAAAAGTAATTTGGACAAACAAAAACGCCGTGCTCAGAAAACGAGAGAGAGAGAGAGAGAGAGAGAGAGACGGAGACGGAGACGGAGACGGAGACAGGGAGAGATGAAAGGAGTTGGAGGGCCATTGTTGTGCATAGGGGATTTGCTAAGCGATCTTGGAGAGAAAGAAGATGATGTTGTTAGAGCAAGCGATCATCACCCATCCCACAAAGAAGCAGGTTCACCTTCTTCATCTTCAATTCCTGATTCTGGCGATACCCTTCAATCCTCCTTGGATCTTACCAAGCTTTTTCAGGTTCTTTTCTTTCTTCTCTCTTCAATTGTATGCATTCGTCCAACGAATCCCAAATGTAATCACAGTTTCCTGATTTTATCATTCGTTGTTCCTGTTCTTATTTAGCCTTTATTCTTGAATTTTAGCTTTTCTTGGTAGTTTTTCATTAAATTGCAGCTTGTCTGTGCCACTCCCGCAAGAATTGGCCCTAACAATCTCTTTATTTTACTTAATAAAAGATTTGCTTCAATTGGTAGTATGACTATTACGTGATGTTTCCTCCAATAGCTCCTGATGTAAAATTGAGGTCTTTGTTCATTGTGATTATTCTCTCGATGGATATTCAAATTCAAACGATTGACATACGAGGAGATGACGGTAAGTACTCATTGCGCAGTTAGTCCTTCCAGCCCAGCATTTGGTTTCAGAATCCAGAGCATAGGGATTAATAATTTGTCACTTCCAGTGCAATGCCTTCTTGGGCTTGCAAATACTAGAGTGCATAATTGGGTCTTGACTTGAAACAGTCTCTATCTGCTTGATGAAATGCTAGAGAATGGGGCTAACTCCAATTTTTCCCTTCCAAGACTGTGGTTTGGTTGATGGTCTGGGTAATGACCTCTTTGGGTCTAGGTAATCTGCCGTGTGTGTGTGTCAAGTCATCTTCAGTTATCATGTTATATATAATAAACCACAACATGATAACTTGAACTCAATGATAATGCTGTTTTGTGAAGTGCTTCATCTCAAAATTTTCATGTTTAAGTTAATTCAGGTTTGCTTGCGATTGTATCAGCCTAGGGGCATCTATTCTATTCAAAGATCAGCAAAATAAGATTTTCTATCTTGCTCCAGGAAAACTATAGCCACTTGAATAAGGCACTTGCTGGAACAGATCACTCCTGGACAACTCCAACTCTAAAGGTATTTCTGATCAATATTTACGAGTATGTATGATATGTAAGTAGCTCTACAACAATATTTAGCGCGTTAAACATTTTCCCAGACGTTGTATTTGCATGTCTTACTGGCATCTCTAATGAAGTATATAATGCGAATATTCGATGGTCTTGAATATATCTGTGACTAGAGCAAAGACAGTATGTGTTTCCCTATGCAAGCCTAAATTCTTAAAAATTTTGCATGGTATTTATCTGATAATGCTAAATCTATAACTGTGTTAATCTGTATTGTTGGAATACTCCAGTTATGCACGGCTCTGGAAACTGCAAACGAGTTGGTCCAGTCCACCAACTCAAACGTCAGACTGCTGTCTGAGAAAGTTGGAGAGCTTGAGAAAATAGTCAAGAGGGGAGATTCTGCTGTTGCAGCAGCCAAGGCAATTCATGTTTCTTTGAACCAGAAGGGAAGTCCATTTGTGGGCAGTAAAAATGTCTAGTAGTTTAGATTTCCTATGAACCTGGTCGGTACTGTGCATTTATTGGAATTCTTTTTCCTGTTTCAATTTTTTTTCTCTCCTTATATATGTATTTGTTCTTCTTTTCTCACTGGTAAATTAGCTACAACAATCTAGAATCTTCATTTGAATAGAAATTACAGATGCAGAGTAAAGTATTAGATTGAGTGGATTATGCTTCAGTTTTATTTAAACTACCTTGATAATATATTGTGAAAGACTTAACTCATGGTAAGTCTGCTTGAATTCTGTCATCATGTAAGAATGCATATAACTCTATAAGCTTATGGAGTTTAAATAAGGAAAGAGTCTGAAGCTGTGGCCCTTATGTACAAGACAGTTTTAAGCCCGGATAAATGTTTTTCAGAGAAAACATCATTAAAAACTGTTTTATTATTTTGATATTCTTAGGACCAAGTTATCTCAAAAATAATTTTTAAATCAATTTTTATAGTATTTTGTAACCAGTATGTTTAAGGGTATTACTCCCAATGACAGTTTTAAGCTATGGTTAATCAACCAAGGTGACCAGCTGCTTGTGATCTGCTGAATGTGAAATGAAAAGAAAATCTCTTTATCTACCAAAAAAGGCTTCTGCACCATTTGCAGGAAAGTGAGAGTGTTGGGTTATTGGTATTCAACTTCATCTGTAATCACTTCTCTATGATATTAAAAAAAAAAAAAAAAACAAGAAAAAGGGTTTGAAAATTTATTTATAAAGATCATATTGCAAAACATGATGCATGTAATTGCCAGTGTTGCCTAATACAACAACTCCTTTGCTATTAAATCAGAAACAAACAACTAAACGAAAATTATTGCAATCACTTCCCAAAATAAAACCCATCATGCAAGAGGAAGAAGACAACCAATCAACAACCTTCTCTGTGGTCTCCATGCTTAAATCCTCCAATTTGCATCTTGTTTAACAATAACGTCACCATCTTATAACAAAAACTATGAGTTGATTCTCTTCTAACAAGACAATCCTTTAGCTATCATAGGTTTCTTAATTTTTTTTCTTACTAATTAAAATTATAACTAATGTCACTCTTGCTGTGATGGATCTGAAAGAACTGACATCATCAGCCTTCAATTCTAACTTTTATATATACACTTGCTTATAAATATATATTCAAAAGTTGATGATTGTATGGAATGAAGAACACAAACGAGATGGTTAGTAGGCTAAAAAGGGACAGAAAGACTTGAAATTATCGATCCACTTGGAATTCAATCAGACTATCTATTACATTGTACTTGCACTTCAAGAACCCTATGAAAAGTGTAAGAATTTCATTCCAACCCACAGTAATTGTTTACGATATTTTTTATGTGAAATTATTATATAAAAATTTTGTTAAAATTATGATATTATTAAATATAAAATAATTCATTTATTAAACTATTTTATTGCATAAAATAAAAAACTAAATTTTTTTTATGAAGAAAAGAAAAGACATTACTAATGGCCATAAAACATATTACCTTAATATAAGGTTTGTATTATTATTACAACCCGAAAAGGATGGAACCCCCAAGCAACAGCAACAGCAACAGCAACAGCAACCTTTTAACAACTTTAAACCTTAATTAAAAAAAAAAAGTGACTAATTAATATTTTTTCATTAATTGAAGACTATGATGCATGTAAATTTATGGAGGAATGATTGCAAGTCAATCGCAGACAAGGAGAAAAACAAACCTAGTAATGCAAGTTCCCAAATATTTATTGTTTAAGATTTTATGGAAGTGGGTGTTTTCCTGTATGCCGGTTGGTACTTGAGCAGTACTCTCAGTGAATCATTCTCAAGTAATTACTCTGCTACTGCATACATTATCTTTGTAGCCTACATCTTGATTTTGCTATTTTTTACTATAAAAAAAATTTAGTAATCAACTATATTAACTATAATTTTAAAATATGTATGAAAATAACTATATGTTATTTTTTATAAAAACAGAATGAATATTATATTAGAAAAGCCAAATAAAAATAAAATAAGTAGTGCTGATTAGGGATATTCTTTCTATTTAATTTATATTTGAAGTATTTACCTTTGTTATTAGAAATGGACCAATGATAGAGTGCTTTGACTTTAGTTATTAATGTTTAATGGTAGTGCGCTCATCACCATCCATTCATTATGATCGGCAATTTGATGATCCAAGTATTTGTATAATATTTGTCAAAGTTCTACACAAAATAATAATAATAATTTATTATATAATTTATATAATAGGAAAAAAAATTATTAATTAATTTTGTATTTTAAAAAATATATTAAGATATTTTTAATATTTTAAAAAATTTACTGGTCAATTTTTTTATTAATTTTAATTATAAATATAATAAAAAAGTTTAAAATATATTTAATTTAAAAAAATTAATTAATAAATTTTTTAAAAATTTAAGAGATTAATTAATAAACTTTTTAAAAATCTGACTAATTAGTTAATAAAATTTTTAAAATTATAAAAATTAAATAATAAAATATTTAACAGTTAAAAGTTAAAATTATTGAATGAATTAATTAATAGATTTTTTAAAATATTAAAAGTATTTTAATATATTTTTAAAATTAATAAATTAAATAATAAAATTTTTTGAATTAAATAATAATTTTTTTAATAATAATAATAATTAATTCGTTGATTAAAAATATTCATAAAATGCTTTATTTTTTGAAGAAGTATTGATAAATGATAATTGGTTGAGATTGTGTCCTATGAATACAAAACTTTTGAATTTGATTATTTATAAACGTCCTGACGTTAGCCAAAAAGTGCATATAGCGACCTTGATGTAGATGTTATTATTAATTATATTTAATTTAATCACTTTTTTTTTATTTTATTGACTTTTTAATTAAATAATTTAAGATCTTCAAATTTTTCGAGATCAACTTTAAATTTGAATTTGTTAAATTCTCTTTTTAGTAAATTTAAATTGTTGAATTAGAGTTTTTTTAAAAAAAAATTGACATAAATAGATTAATTAGATTTATTAAAATTTCAAATACTAAATTCTAACACTTGAAATTAATTAAAATTTATTTTAATATATGATATATATTGACTAAAAAGTTATTTGCATCGCCGATTAAATGGCCGCCAAAGAGCCTAACGATTCCGGAGCTATGAGGGGCTACGTCCCCAGCAGGATATCATAACTATTCATGGCGTGCCGGCCGTTGGCTTAGTTAAAACAAAAACATTTGTGATTCTATCAAGCGACAGTATGCAGCCACGTCCTAGGTCACAATTAGCTCGTTATTCTTCACTCCATCCTATTCCAGTCACACTTTATATTTTAAAAAATATAATAATTAATAATTAATTAAAAAAATAATATTTATCTAATAGAATGAGAGTATTAAATAATTAATAATAAAAAATAATTATTTAGATTTTTTTATTTAAATTAAATTTCTAAGAAATCGTAATATAAAATAAGAGGGACACTTATCTATCACCTTATATATTTACACTATTATTTATGTATATTTTGTTTTGATAAAATTAATTTTTATATTTTTAAAATTAAATTTTAAAATTTTTTTATATTTAATCCATTTAAAATTACAATTCTTTTATCTATTATAGTTATTAATTCATAACTAGTGGATAGTCAAAATTTTTTCTAAATATAATTTTTTTTTTAAATATGTTTTATAAAAGTTTATAATCTATTTAAAAATTATTTAATATCACTTAAAAATAATTAAAATTGTAAATATTTTTTAAAAATTTTAAAATTATAAGTATTGAAATATTTTAACAAATAGAAATTAAAAAATTAAAAGTATTAAAAATTAGCTAAATGAGATATTATAAATAAAAGTTAATGGAGATTTAAGTTATCTTTCAAATAAATAGTGAAGGATCAAAATATTTAAATTTAATAAATAAAAATAAACTTATTATAAAATAATTTAAGTGGACAATTTAAAAATATAAAGATCGATCTATTAATTATCCTAAAATTTAAAAATTTAAATTTAATTAATTTATTTAAATAAGATAATAAAGACAATTTCATACTTTTAATCGTAAAAATAAACGGTGAGACTTGTAATTAGACTTGTAATTTGGATGTATGGATTATAGAGAAATTTAATATTTGATTTTAAAAATATATAAATATTAAATATTAATCTATTAATATAAACTGATTTTTTTAGTAAATATCAATGGTCAAATTAATAAAATATTAGATGTCAAGAAACCAAAACATTACAATTAAAGTTATAAAGAATGAGTCTACAATTATTTTTTTTTTCTAAAAAAAAGAAAGAAATATTACAATTTTACCAAGTCCATAAATCTTGTATTATATACTCGTTCTATTTCCAAATATGATCATTATATAAAACACGTAGACCAACCAAAATTTTTTGGACTGCATCATAAATACTCATCCATTGTCTTCTACATTTACAAAATGCCATTAAAAAATATTAAATAAAAAAAAATTCCAAATTTTACCTATTGTCTCACCCTGTAAATCAAGTATCAACTCCCACTTATCCGGCCATTACAACTCCTTATTATAATATATATCAATATGAAAAAAATAGGGAAATAATGAGATTTTTAATTAATTTTTTTTTATTTTTTTATATTAATTAAAATATATTAAAATTAATTTGTTTTAAATATATTATAGTTAATTAATTTATTAACACTGTAATAGTGTACATTTCTCCGGTATTGTTCATTTTTATATTATTTTAATATATTTAGATAAATAATTATAAAATTAAAAAAATCAAAGTAAACGAAACCAATGAAGTACATGTATTTGGATTTGACTTGGAAGATTTTTGGGGTGGAGCCCTCGACGGAGACCATCCTTGGGAATAACCAAATATTCTCAGGGCACTGAAAGCGAACTTAGTAGGGAAAGAAGGAAGATGCTAGAGAGCCGAGACGGTGGAGCCGGCAACCGCTGACGTGGCTTCACTAGCTGACGTGGTCACAAAAAGGCAGCCTAGTCAACGAGCCATGTGTACAGTAATATTAGAGGGGTAACTGAATCGTAACTGCCATTGAGGTATGTATTATTTCGGTTTGTATCCTACGTGGGTTGAGGTGAAATTTTTTGTCTGAAATCTTTTCGCTTCTCTCAACTGAGCTTTCGTTTTGATGACTTTTACGCTTATAATAAATCGTCACTTTCTTTCTGCCGTTTTGGTTACACTAGTTCTTTTTCACAATTTTGCTATTTCACCCCTCATTTCTTCCTTATTTAATATGCTTACTAGATTTTTTATGATTTTCTCTCTTTTACCCAGTTTCTCTTTAAATCCTTTCAATTTCTTTTGAAACAATAAATTTATAATAACACAATTCAATTGATTTCTTTCTTTTTTGGTTAGTTTCATGTTTACAAACATAATTATATATATAAATATGGAAAACTTACATAAACTTAATTAGCGATGGGCTAAAAAATAATAATACAATAAAATTAAAATTAAAATTAAATAAAATGTATTTACGTCTTAGATTATGTGTGTATATATATATAGAGAATGTGTACTCCCATAATGCAGGGGCATCCATGTAAAATTTCCCTAGTCATTATTGATCAGTTTTTTAAAATTTAATTGATACTACCAACTACATAATTCATCATAAAATAATTAATCTCAAAATAAACAAATAACTCTAATTTGAGGCTTAACTCACCTGATACATTTTTAAAATACTGGTGATTAACAAACCAAGCTATTTCCTTATAAGCTCATTACTAATCACTTTAATTGTGATTTTTTTAATATAATGTTTGAAATGATAAAAAAATTAATAATTCTTTTTAGGAATTTAATTTAATTTTTTTTGTAATGAGGAATTTAAATTTTATTAAATAAATAATTTTAATATATATTTTATGATTCTGAAATTTTTAAATAAATATTTTTTATTATTATTATTTAATTGTGGTTTTGGGATGTACATGAAATAACCCAAGCTGGTGAATGGTGATGTCTATAAAACCAAAACTAGTCTCATGGATCAGCAGCAAGCTAGTCCATCTTACTCCATAATTAATTGATTAATTAAATCCTTAATCCCAATTACTTGCATTATTCATTGTCTCTTGCCTTACCTCTTTCCTCTCTTTCTTGTAATTCCCTCTTCTATATACATAAAACCCCCATCTCTGTACTCCTCCGCCAACCTTGCAAGCTTTTCAGCCACCTTGCAGCAAGCCATGGCTATTGCTATCGATGGTGCTTTTGATGAGCTTGACTTTTCCGGCTATGGCTCCATCTCAACTACTACTACCCCCACCACTTCAGCTGAAAATGATCACCATGCCTGTAACTGGAATGATTTTTCTCCAGTTGTGGATTGGGAAGCCTTGTCTTGCCACCATGATGACTTCCATGATCTTATTGAGTCCATGATGGAAGATGGAGGATTCAGTCAGCCCATCTGTAACTCTAACTCCAACTCTTTCTCCTCTGACACCATGCTAGTCGACGAGGAAACCAACGGTGAAGATTTCAAAGGATTGAGGCTTGTTCATCTTTTGATGGCTGCAGCTGAGGCACTTACTGGAGTAAACAAAAGCCGTGATCTGGCTCGGGTGATATTGATTCGGCTCAAGGAGTTGGTGTCACACAACGATGGAACCAACATGGAGAGATTGGCGGCATATTTCACTGACGCCTTGCAAGGTTTGCTAGAAGGAGCCGGAGGTGGTAGCCATGGAAAGCATTTAATAAATAATGGTCCATATCACCATCACCACCGTGACGACCACCATCATCAAGCGGACGTTCTTGCAGCATTTCAATTGCTGCAAGACATGTCTCCCTATGTAAAGTTTGGACATTTCACAGCTAATCAAGCAATTCTTGAAGCCGTAGCCCAAGATAAAAGAATCCACATAGTTGATTACGATATCATGGAGGGTATCCAGTGGGCATCATTGATGCAATCGCTGGCATCCAGGAAGGATGGCCCACCAACTCCACACCTCAGGATCACAGCTTTATCAAGAAGTGGCAGCGGCAGAAGATCAATCGGAACTGTCCAGGAGACTGGACGGCGGCTGGTGGCTTTCGCCGCCTCTATTGGCCAACCATTTTCTTTCCACCAGTGCAGATTAGACTCTGACGAAACTTTTAGACCATCTGCTTTGAAGTTGGTCAGAGGTGAGGCATTGGTAATCAATTGCATGCTACACCTCCCTCATTTCAGTTACCGGGCACCCGATTCAGTTGCTTCATTTCTATCCGGATCCAAAACTCTTAACCCGAGACTACTCACCCTTGTCGAAGAGGAAGTGGGACCTATTGGGGATGGAGGGTTTGTAGGCCGGTTTATGGATTCATTGCATCATTACTCCGCCGTGTACGACTCGCTGGAGGCGGGGTTTCCGATGCAAGGTCGGGCACGGGCATTAGTAGAAAGAGTATTCTTGGGGCCCCGTATAGCGGGATCGCTGGCTCGGATTTACCGGGCACGTGGAGACAAGGAGGGGTGTTGTTGGGTGGAGTGGTTGGGTGCAACGGGGTTTAAAGAAGTTAATATAAGCTTCGCCAATCATTGTCAAGCAAAGCTTTTGTTAGGACTTTTTAATGACGGGTATAGGGTGGAAGAGATGGGTTGCAATAGGCTTGTGCTGGGATGGAAATCCAGACGATTACTGTCTGCCTCTATTTGGACTTCACCTTCTGACTCTGATTTACAAATTATTTAATTGATTAAGCATCTTTTTTCATTTTATTTTTTCTATTTATCTTTTTTTTCCCTTTATTTTCACTTATGATTAAGCATCTTTTTATTTGGATTGTATATCCTACGTATATCATCCTTCAAGTTTTGATAATGAGTGTAGATCTAAACTTTTGTTTGTTTTATAGCATAATATTTTTGCAAAAAATAAAAAATTACTTTTTAACTATTGACACGCTTAAAAAAATTACATGAAGTTAATTTATACATTCAGAATTCTATTAATTTTTTTATTTTTTAAATTATAATAAAAATAAATAATAAGTTACTATTTCAAAACATATTTTTAATGTGATCGAAAAATATTTGAATATGATCTGTAATATGAAAATATGAAGTGGTTGGTATCTATAATCAGCCGCTCTGATTCTCAAATAAATAAATTTATCAAGAAGAATGAGTGTAGATAAATAATTTAAATTTTAGAAAAGTATATAAAAATATATATTTTAAACTTTATATCGTAATAAAATAAAGGTTAGTTAGTGAATAATTTTAAAAATTTTACTAATACTAACTAATGGATAAAAGATCATAATCGTAAGTGTAATGAGAATTTATTATATAATATCATTTAATAGTACCTAAATACTACGACACGGTCGATCATTCACACAACGCGAATATTCATCATTCGGTTAATCGAGTCTTTTTTGATACGTGAAATTTGAGCGATTAAAAATTACAGTTTATTAAAATTTTATCACGTGATCTTATTATAGGGTGATAACACATAATATATTTTGAAGAATTATTATGTCATATTAATTTTTTTTAAAAAAATATTTTTATAAAAAATATTCATTTAACAATTTATTTTCTATAAATAAACAACACCTAATTAGAAAATTATTTAACAAATAATTTTTATCTACATTTCTACTCTCATTTTATTAGTAAACTTACTAATTTATTTATTGGTGAGATGAAGATGTTGGGGTGTTGGTGGTTGGCAAATCCCTCTCTTTCTCATGTGTAAACCATGTCTTAATTACACAAGTATTGCCACAATAGTGGAAGATTCCACAGAATGTTCCAATCACAGCAAACACTTTTTTTTTTCCATAAAATAAAAATCAAAGACAATTAAATTCCCGACTTTTGATTTTGGTTGTTAAACATGGTTAGAATTCACACGTCACCCAAAAATAAATATCCTCTTCCACTTCCAATCCCCACTTTCTCATACATAATTAATTATCTCAACTCTTAAATAATCAACTTAATTAATTATATTTTACTTACCTGTATGTCCTCCACGTCATCAGATTGTTCTTCAATTTTTAATCCTGCTGATTTAATATTAACTAACATATAATTAATTAATTAATTAATTTAATATTTTGCTCCCTATATTTCTGTCTTGCTCTTGCAATGACGGGCTAAATGACGTTTTTCGCATCAAGTTGGTGCCTTCATAATTTCATATATATCAGAAATACTTGGCATTGGCAAGCCAAGACGGAAGAAAAACCATTTAAAAATAAAATAATAAATAAACAAAAATTTAAAGAACTTTAATAATAAATAATAATTAATTTAAATTTGTCAAAATAAATATAAATGAATTAAATTCTAAATTTAATGACTTAATTGTTATTTAAGAACTTTAATTTAACAATAATAAAATTATTTTAAAAATTACGAAGTATCATAATTGAGTTTCAAATACATTTAAATAAATAATAATAATAACAACTACTTAATCTTTATTATCATAATAATATTTTTTTTACTTTCTTAGTTCTAAAATAATTTAATTACTTTTAATTTTTATCTGCCTATAACTTATAAAATAATACTTTATTTATTAATTTATCAATATTTTAATTAAAAAAAAAGTGAATGGCCAAATCGTATGGATTTAGAAAAAAACAAACAAAAGATGGGCTGCAATTTGCACAAGTCCGGGCTATAAACTTGAATGGCAATGACCATTGGGGTTTTCTCTCTGAGTATTTGTACACTAAACCTCTTCTTGAGTCTCCTTCATAAATGGATTACTTATGGTTATGGGTAGACTCCATGAGGCTCAACCCACTTGAGAATGGAAAATAATATCAAACAGAATTTCAAATTAAATATAAATATAATTAAAATAAATTATATTTTAGTTGAATTTTAATATAATAAACGGATCCAACCAAACATTTAAAGTACATCAAAATTAGAAATTCTTCCATTTATTTTTGTCATTAAAATTATAAAAATATCTTTATTATTATTTTTAAATAAATAAATTATATTTAAATTTTTAAAATTTAGCATAATTAATAGATTAATTTTTATAATTTTAAAATCATATATTTAAATCTCTCTGTATCAGTTTATCCTCATCTATTATAATTAAATATTTTAATTAATTATTTTTTATTTTAAAAAATACTTAAATTCTCGTTAACTTTTATTTATAATATCTTATTTAATTAATTTTTAATATTTTTATTTATTAAAATATTTCAATATTTATAATTTTAAAACTTTTAAAAAATACTTATAATTATAAGTATTTTAAAATAGTATCAAAAACTTTTAAATGAATTGTAAACTTTTATAAAACATATTTTAAAAAAAATTATAATTTTATAAAAAATTTGACTATCTACTAATGTTTTGAACTGATATTTATAATCGATGAAAAAATTATAATTTTAGATAGATTAAATATAGTTAAATTTAAAAATTTGATTTTAAAAATACAATAACTGATAAAGTGTAGTTTATCCAATATAAAATTTTTATTTATATTAAAAATATTTAAATTTTTATAAAAATATTTTAAATATTTTAAATAATTATTTTTTTAACCAATTGATTAACAAAATTATATATAAAAATAACTTCAATTTAGATAAAATAATTATATAAAAATTTAAATGTTTAATTTTAAAATATAGAAAATAATCCGTTAATTATTTTAAAATTTAAAAATTAAAATATAATTAATTATTGAGCGAGTGAAAATATGTTATTCATAATTGTTAGAAATTTATCTATTTGCGCACATTATTGTTATTTTTATTCAAAAAAATATTTTTAATAAATATTTGTAATAGTGTTACATGAAAAATAAAAATATTGCTTCAAAATGTTTTTTTTTTTTATATAGAAAAAAAATAATCTGGTAAAAGGAATCTTGTACTGACTTCTACAGTTGAAATCTGAGAGTAGGCTCCAATCTGCGTTTCTTTGAAGTTTTACTTTCCAAATTCTATAAACCCCAAATGTGAAGACTCAGTGTACCTGGACACAATCTGGAATGCCTAGATCACTCTGCTTTAGACCCTCTATCTTCTTGACCTTTTCAATTCCAGAGCATTTTCTCGCCAAAACCTTTAGAAGGGCAATTTCTCATTACCCTTCTCCCATGGCCACCTTATCGACCACAGAGAAAGATGCCGTTTCCGGTCAGAGCCAGTCGACGCAGAAGACTCAGCAGCCATTGCAAGTAAACCCAGTTTTTGTTTTCTCGCTTTTTTCCCCCCCTCCCCTAATTTTTAAGCTAATTTTGCGTGGAAATTGGATTTTTTTTTTCTTCCGATATGGGTATAGGTTGATTTGCCTAACTGGTAGTGCATATTGTTTAGCTCGAGATCCTTTGTGTTATTATTATTAGGGGAATACGTTTTTGCTGAAACGAGTTTGTGATTCTATCTTATTTGTATAATTATGGGTCCTGGCTTAAATCTTAGGTATAATTGGTTTGTTTAGCTTCAAATTCCAATCCCATTACCCACCTGAATGGTGATTGTTTGTTTGACGCATAAGCAAGTGAACGAGAGATTTACTTGATTGTTAAGTGAGAAAATAACTGGTGCTGATTATATGAAACGTTTGTCATAAGTGAAAGTTTGGACTAGATTATGAGCTGCTTTTTTTTTATTAGCAGGATATGCCATTTTGATTATTGTGATTGTTTGAAGGAAAAATATAGGCTTTTCAATGTCAACGTGTCTCTGCTGTAGACGAAGTTCTAATTGTTTAGGTTATAATGAATGATGCATCCTAAAACAGATGGCAAGTTGTTTGCATGTCCGCCATGCTTCCTCTTAATTGGATTGAGTTTTAAGAATTTTAATTAGGGATAATAAGTTTTCTCTTTTTGTTAAGTTATTTATGTTTGTATCAGTTTCTTAATCGTTGGTTGAGTGCAAAGATGAAAGCAATAATATTCAAGGAGTTTTAATGTCTTGTTCCTGTTTCAGCATCAGTATTTAGTCAAGCACCAACTTTCAGCTCAGCTTGTTCAAATATTGATGCTATGACTTCATTCTCTGCCATCTTGAATACTTTTCCCAAGTGAAATGACAAAATTGCATCTTTTGGTTCTCTTGCATTCCTTTATTCACATACGTTGTCCTTATTTTGTCAGGTGGCAAAACGTCTGGAGAAGTTCAAAACTACAATTTTCACGCAAATGAGTTCACTTGCCATCAAACACGGTGCAATAAATCTTGGTCAAGGCTTTCCCAATTTTGATGGTCCAGATTTTGTTAAAGAAGCAGCTATTCAAGCCATAAGGGATGCAAAGAATCAATATGCTCGTGGATATGGGGTTCCAGATTTCAACTCTGCAATTGCTGCCCGGTTCAAGAAAGATACTGGGCTTGTGGTGGATCCTGAGAAAGAAGTTACTGTCACCTCTGGGTGTACTGAAGCCATTGCTGCAACTATGCTAGGCTTGATAAATCCTGGTGAAGAAGTGATCCTATTTGCTCCGTTCTATGATTCGTATGAAGCCACGCTATCTATGGCTGGTGCCAAAATCAAATGCATTACTTTGCAGCCCCCAGATTTTGCTGTTCCCATTGAGGAGCTTAAGTCCATCATATCAAAGAATACTCGTGCAATTCTTATCAACACACCACACAATCCCACTGGGAAGATGTTTACTAGGGAGGAGCTGAGCACTATTGCATCACTTTGCATTGAGAATGATGTTCTGGTTTTTGCTGATGAAGTTTATGATAAGTTGGCCTTTGAAATGGATCACATATCTATGGCCTCTCTGCCTGGAATGTATGAGCGGACAGTAACTATGAATTCATTAGGGAAGACATTCTCGTTAACTGGGTGGAAGATTGGCTGGGCAATTGCTCCTCCACACCTGACATGGGGAGTGCGGCAGGCACACTCGTTCTTAACTTTTGCTACCTCCACTCCAATGCAGTGGGCAGCTGCAGTGGCCCTTAGAGCTCCAGATTCTTACTATGTAGAGCTAAAAAGGGACTATATGGAAAAGAAGGCAATTTTAGTGGAGGGATTGAAGGCTGTTGGTTTCAAAGTTTTCCCATCAAGTGGGACTTACTTCGTTATTGTTGATCACACCCCATTTGGCCAGGAAAACGATATTGCATTTTGCGAATATCTGATCAAGGAAGTTGGAGTGGTAGCAATCCCAACCAGTGTATTTTATTTAAACCCAGAAGATGGGAAGAATTTGGTGAGATTCACCTTCTGCAAAGACGAAGAAACTTTGAGGGCTGCAGTAGAGAGGATGAAAGAGAAACTGAAGAGAAATTGATCCTGTTTATATGCGTCAATTTCTAAGAACTCAAACAGGCATGGAATATATCGGTATTGTAATATAAACATCTCCTTTAGAAGGTAAATTGTATCCTTCTGCAATAATTGGAAGGCTAATTGCTTGTTTATTACAGCATTTAGTGGAATAAACATCAAATTGCTCTATTCATTCCTGTGAAAAGTGATGTCTAGGTCCATAGAGCCCTGTTTATGAAAATCGGTTAACTCGACAATTTGGTAATTGTTTCTTATGGAGTGGTTCAGTTTTTGGGTAGTTTGTGATACCCTTTAGCTCCCAAGGTTTTTGAACATTGTCTCAGAGGTCTGATTTGGATTATTTAAAGGATTAGAAGTGGTCTATGGTCTATGTTTTTTGCATGTGTATAGTCAGAAGAATGCATTGGTGTTCCTTATGCTCAGTAATTGTTTCAAATGCTTAACAATTTTCATCTTTTTGTAATATATGCTAATATCACACTGAAAATTACTACATAAATATAAAACTTGAAGCAAACTATTTCCCTATTCAACCAAGCAGACAGCATATTCCTCTTCTCACGCATTCCTATTCAGGCTTCCCTTGATTCTCTTTTCGGTCCTGTATACTTTCTGGACTTTTATCAAACAGGGAAAGCTCAAGAGCAAGTGATGATTCCATCTTTGATGTCACCCATTTCCAATCAGACACCAAGAATCTCAAACTTATTGCGCAGTGCAACCATCTCCGTTATGGTCTTAATTGCCTAGTACTTCTCCAAAGAATTCTTGCAAATTCTTGTCTACCCAAGTTGCTCTAGCTTTCTCTTCTTTTTCAATGGATTCGTTGTGCCTAAACTCCTTGGAAAGGAAGTTCAGAGTTTAATTAAAACTAGACAAAATGATTAGCCTAAAAACGCTAAGTTAATATAACAAAAATCCCATAAATGTGAAAATTAAACTTCAAAGCCTAAATATAAGATTTGGCAATTGATTTTTTTTTTTAAAAAAAAAATCAGTTGATATATCTCAAAATTTTTGTAACTATTAAATTTTATAAAATTATAACAAAAAGTTATAGTATATGCAGTTTATATATATATATAAGTTAAATAATTTGTAATTTTATATTAAATATTAAATTTAATAATGATAATTTTAAAATTCAAAAAATAGGATTTACAGGATTTACAGTGATGAATAAATTTGATCAGGAGAAATCACTCGTTCTCTTTTATCCTTTTTTCTTTTATTTGCTAATGACGTATACTACAATGTCATACATTTCTGTCAGTTAGACTGAACGTACGGACGAATCAAAGTATATTTTCACATCAGATGACCATTTAATTTTTCGGCGTACAGGTTTGTAGGACTGCGAAATGATTAAGCCAGCTATTCTGCCCCACGTCATTTTACTGTGCTAAAATATCTCTAATTCGACTTGTTTCAAGTGATATTAAGACTTGCAATATTGAATCGGTTTATGTGAGAATGTCTTGATAGATTTTAAGTCTATTAAAATCACTAAATATAAAAAATTTAACGATCATCACACCTATTTTTATAGATGCAATATTTAATAGAAATTTAAATTTATCAATTGCAAGGCCTCAACCTTAGTGTCAAAACAAGATAAATGCGTAATTGATATGTGACTCATGGCATGTGAGTTGAAATATCACAAATTGAAACTCTGGTAAGGATAGAAGATTTATTTATTTATTTCCCCGAAAAGTGAAAAAGAAAATAAAATGAAAATAAGGAAGAAAGAAATATATTTATGTTAAATGAAAAACACAATTATGTCATAGTAATGATGGCATGTGAATGTGGACAAGAAACAATCCTGCAATAACCATAAATATAAGACACAATTATTTCTGGAAATCAAACAAGCCTACAACTATGAATTCCTTTTAGCACAACCTTCATCACTAAGATTTACAAAAACTTTACACTATCTATAGATTTTTTTTACTAATGCTGGATTCAAGCATATGAGATGATAATAAGGTTACTTCATGGGTTCAAGTGGCAGAGACGAACAATGGAGCGTCTACACTTTAATTATTAATTATTTTTTATAATGATTAATCAAAAGTTAAAAAGAAACAAATTTTTATTTTTATTTTTATATAAGAATGAATATAATAGTAATAATTTTTTTTTATACAATTAGTTATTGAAGAGAGAGGAAAAGGGAGAAGATGATAATTGAAGTAATAAATGGTTGTGATGCAAATGCAGATGATTGTGGTTCCTTTTTGGCCCAACATAAAATTTAAAGTAATTATTGTTGATTGGTGGCTTCTGTGAAAACTACAACACTCTTCTCTCTGCTTATTATCTTAAACTTTCATTTTCCATATCATTCCAAATTCCATTTATTCTTCCAATGCCTTTTTTTTTTTTAAAAAAAAAATTATTTTTCTGTGAACGGGATGCTTCAATTTCTACACTTAGGTAGATAAGGTAATGCATGTGATTAAAATTTCCTCAAAGTTTTAAAATATTAATTAATTCAGCAAAGTTTTATAGTTATATTTTATCACTAAGATTTTATTTTATTTTTTATTTTTATTTTTATCAATTTAGCAATGTCATATTTGACAAATTGCTGATATGATAGTTTCTTATTTTAACTCATGCCAGCATTTTCGTTATTGTATACAATCTGAATATGATAATATAGACACGTAGGACATGCATCACGTTCAACTACTAGGATTATTTAATAATAAATACATGTTATTAAAAATGAAATTTTATTAATTAAAGAAATAATTATAAATATATGAGTAGACATGAGAGAGTTAGACTTACATTCAAAATTTTATAATTTAACAAATGATAAATTAATAAAAAAATAAATATTAAAAAAATTATAAAATTGTTAATTACTAATTAAGGTTTCATCCGCCGCCCCAGTGGACTGTGATCATTACACCAAGGAAACGCAGTATCCTTCGCCTCGCTTGACATCCCATCGTAAGCCCCACGTACTCGATCACCTTCATCATAGCCGTTAAAATTATATCGACGGTGATTATACCATCAAGTTAACCTACTGCAAGTACACGATAAACATGCTCTTCCAAATAGATCTGGCCCTTTGGATTCTGGAGTACCAGAGTGGGACAAGACATGGCCCACAGTTTTCAACGGTGATGAGGGCATGAGGAAAGTGAAAAAAGAAGTAAAAAATTTGAAATGGGTGGCACGTGCGGGCCTGCCACAGGAAAGCAAAAAGGGTAGAATCTAGATCCGACGACCACATCATATATCTCCGTCCAGACCGGGACCCACTTTAGATTAAATAGAACGGCTGAACATTGAACCATTAGTTTCACCGTTAGATACTCATCAGGCGTCCCAGATTGAATCTCCCTCCCTCGTCCCCTCGCACCATAAATACATACTGAAACGCGCTCCGAAAGACTTTCTATTCTCTCCTTCAAAAAACATGGAACTTTCTTTATAGTTTTTGTGTTTTTTGGAGTGTGCTAAGGTGCCCGGTGCGCCACCTGAGATATGTCGACGGTGGGAACAGTTACATCAACGGTTATCAGAATCTCGAGGTACAGGACGGACAACTAGGAGGTTTAAGGTGGGGGAATTTTAGACGGTGGAGATTGGATATCCTTCGGACCCACGCCTAGAAATGGACGGCCAAAAAAGTCAAGCCAAGCTCACTAGAAATCATTCGTCTCTTCTCCGTTCATTACCCACTGTCCGATCGTCCATCCACAGCCTAACTTCCGTAGCACAGAAGGACCTTATCAAACCGGAGCTGCAGCAGCTACAGCCGCAAAAGCAAGAATTAGACTGGAAAATAGGAGAAGAGAAAAGAAAGCCACACCGGTCAGGTTCAACTCCGAGAAGGACCAGTTCGGTCCGGTTCACACCTGTTCTCACTGTGGTTTCAATTTCTTTCTTTAGTCTCTTTTCAGTCTCCTTATTTTTCTTCTTTTATTTGAGAAGAGAAGAGATACCCACGTCAGAGAATCTTTTATTAGGTCTGATTTTCATTGCTATAATCCTTTTCTTTGCAAGCAAGAACAAGAACTTAATCAACCAGAATTTGACCGTAATCAAGCAATTGTGGGAAGAAAACACGAAAAAACTCGGTGTTTCCACTTCAAGAACCAAATCGAAGCCGGTTCAATGGTTTATTGGTGAGTCAAATGCTGATAGCAGCAGCAAAATCGAGAAGGAGAAGAGGATAATAAGAGAAGGAGTGGAGTTCTATAGCAATGGGGATTTCTATGAAGGGGAATTTCACAAAGGGAAATGCAATGGCAGTGGGGTTTATAACTACTTTGTCAATGGGAGATATGAGGGTGATTGGATTGATGGGAGATATGATGGGTACGGGATAGAGAGCTGGGCAAGAGGGAGTAGATATAAAGGGCATTATAGACAAGGTCAAAGGCATGGATATGGGGTTTATAAGTTTTACACACGGGATTCTTATGCTGGCGAATGGTGCAATGGCCAGAGCCATGGTGTTGGCTTGCAGACTTGTTCCGATGGAAGCTGCTACTTGGGTGAATTCAAGCGTGGCGTCAAGCATGGACTTGGGGTTTACCATTTCAGGTGATTTTCTTGCCATGCTCTTTTTTTTATTATTCTATTATTATTTTTTAAATTTTATTTTGGATAACGTTAATTGCCTCTACTGTTTCAGAACTTCCCATGACTGACCAAACAGTCGAATTTGTCTTTGTACTTCTGAAGATTATTTTTCATTGGTTGCTTGTGGGGTTTGCCATTTCAGGCTAAATAACTGATTTCTGTTTTATTATTAAAAAAAAATTAAAATTTTTGGGTACTATCATGTTGGATATGGGCGTACTGTTTAGACTGTTCATAATTAGTAAAGCTGTAAGAATTGTAGTTTTACGAATTACTTTTACAAATCCCTTGGATATGCAAATGAAAGTTGTTAATTAATTTCAGATGATCTATTGATAAAAGGGAGTTACCTTGTTTTTGCTTTTTCCGGTTGTTTATTTCACTTTTCAGTTTGGATCTCTTAGTGGTTTGCTTTCAAGGGTGTGATTAACAAAAGCGTAGACAATGGTGTATGTGATGAATTTCATGTTATATTTTGTTCTCTGCTATTATGTTTATAGTTTGATTAATGATTGTTTTGAATATTATAGTTGGAGTTAATAATTTTTTAACCGGTTAATATCTGAATGGATGTTGATGATCATTATTCGATCAGTTGGATATACAGTTATGGATGAAATTTAATTGTGCAAGTCCATTTTCTTTATGTATTTTACCGATTGTTATTTTGCAACTCAATGCTATTGCATTTTGATGTGGTGGTGAACCAATGAACTTGTTGATTTTTTTTTATATGATCGGAAGTAATGAGGAAATTGATTGCATTGCAGAAATGGAGATAGATATGCTGGTGAATATTTTGGAGACAAAATCCATGGCTTTGGTGTTTATCACTTTGCCAATGGCCACTGCTACGAAGGGTCATGGCATGAAGGCCGGAAGCAAGGTTATGGCATGTATACTTTCAGAAATGGTGATGCAAAATGTGGTGAATGGGATCATGGCATCCTTAAGACCCCTATGCCTCTACTGACTGATTGTGTCCTCAGAGCTGTTCAGGTATTTGATCTAAACCCTCAATTTCACTTGTGAATACTCAGCCACAAATTATTGAATTCTTATCATGAACTTGATCATTTCATGTTTCTAAACTTCAGGCTGCTAGAAAAACAGCTGAAAGTGCGATTGTCCTTCGACGGGTGGATGAACTAGTTAACACGGCAGTTGAGGCTGCAAATAGAGCTGCCACTGCTGCTAGAGTTGTTGCTGTAAAAGCTGTTCAAAACCGAATGGATGGCAAATTTTGTGATACAAATGTGTAAGAGATTTCAGCTTTTCTCTGGAAAGTGTAAATTTTTCTTCTTTTACTAATTTTTATGTACTTGGATGACAGTGGCCCGATGAGCAAAAGCTCGTCAGAGGTCTGAGAGTGTTTGAGGCCTCATTTATCACACTGTAACTTGTAAATACACCCTTGTATATCAATGGAAGAGGCTACTTTGTCAAGCCGCTGCAGCCTGCATGTGTTTTAGACGGCTCTATTATTGTGCGTGGCACTAAATAATACCAATATGGTAGGGCTGATCTTAGCTTGTCTCTTATGGGTTGTAAGCGTTATCCACTGAGAACAAACAATATGAGAGAGCCGTGCTCGTGCTGTGCATGTCTAAGAGCTTGGATGGCTACGAAGTTGGAAAGAAAAAGACACAAGCCAATCAAATAATGGTTTTGGAGTGGGCTGATTTGCTGGTTCTCTAAACGCTCGCCAGATATGATCATGAATGGATTTTATTTTCAGATCCTTTTTCTAATTAAACAGAAACCCAAAAAGAAAGAAAAAAGGAAAACACACTTCTTCCTTTCAAATTTAACTGAGATTGGCAAAGAATTCTTCTTAAAATGGATATGTGATTGTGAAGGAAGAGTTTGAATTTTAATCAAAAGGCTGAGATAAATCAACCAAAGGTGTTGGTGCCTACTTGATGCTTTCTAATTTTTTATATTTTAGAAAAAAAATGAAAGAAATTATCAGCAGATCCAACAGTCACAAGATACCAATTGCTAGAAACCAGAAAAGATGGGAGAGATCTAGCTAGGCAATAGTCCCACTTGCATACATCTGCCATTCAATGCACTATTGAAATGCAAGTATAAACTAGTCCATTTTATGCTGAGAAAGCATGTGGGATAGTGTTGGGTGTTGATATGCAAAGCACATGATGATGATGATGTGGTGAGTGTGGGGTTAGGGTTCCTTTACTTGTGTCCAAAATCATATGTAGCTTTCATGCATGCTATGCTGGATCCACATTCTCTCTTTCCATGTATTTATTTTCTAGTTAATAGGTATTGTACCAAAAAGAAAGTAAAATTTATTAATTTTAAATATAATTTTAATTACTTTAAGTATATTAATTATATTTTAAAACCATATGAAAATAAAAAAATAACCTATTTTTGTTGGACAGAGAAAATATATGATATAAGCTTATTTTAAGTAAATTAATTATTATTAAATATTTATATTAAAGATATATACAATTTAATAATTGTCTAACTTAATTTCATATAAATAGTATTGTGAAGTAGTCCAAACACTAATTACGACTAAACACTTCTTAGGTGAAGTAGTCCAAAAATACATTATTACTCATTTAATTTAATTTTATTATTTTTTCTGATTAAAGAAAAATGAGTGAACGAGGGAGATGGAGAAAGGATGAAGTATTGATTACGTGGAATCATTAATTAGATATAATAATAATAATAATTTGTTAGTTATATAAATCTGGCAAACCCTATGATTCGGCTCAAATAGAGCAATATGGCAATTTTAAAATAAAAAACAGAATATTTGAGAATACCAAGAAATATAGATTTACTTAAAAAAGAAATTGAAAGTTGGGTTCATTGTGATTTTGAAATATTTTATGCAGAAGCAGCAGATGTTTGATTCTTGCATTCATTACGATCACTATCTCTTGCCTTATCCTGTCCTTTTCCTATCAATCTAGATTTTCATTCTTTTTTTTTTTCTTTCAATTATTATTATTATTATTATTATTATTATTATTATTATTTTCTCCATATTCATTTAGTTTTTTTTATCAACTATTTATTATACAAATTTATGAGTAATTTTTAATATGTGTGATGAAAGCTGAATTTCTTACATTCGAATTAAAATCGAGATTGAAGAAGGAGAATGACTCAAAACCCATTAGAGCTCACCAATCAAACCGATCCATCAACACACCTTTTAATCCGCAATAGAAGTAAGCTAGATTGACCGAGATTCAGACTTGTGAAAAGAAAGTCTGACTCGTTTGATGTGACAGAAAGTAGAAGAGCATATTTAATTATGCCGAGATCTTACCAACACACGCATTGAAGGAAAATTAAATGACCGTCTAACGAGAATGAACGGTTAAGTATGTTCATTCGTATAACTCTACATGATAGAAATAAGTAGCAATGTATCAGGACGGGACAGTTGTGCATCACTAGAGAATATAAAAAAAATAAATAAAAAAGAGAGATGCAAATTTTTTAGACTAAATTTACACATACTCAAAATCTTATTTTTTTCTCTAGATTAAATTTAAACGCACTCAAAATATTATTTTTTTTAATTTTAGAATATTAATATATTTATTCAATTCTACAAATTAATAGCGACTATATATATAATTACTTGAATCACCAGAAAAAAAAAACTTTAACAATAAATTATCTTTAAAATTGTATTCCAACCTGTGATTAATTTTAGAAGAGAGAAGTAATAAATAAATAATAATTAATTAAGAGTATGAATAAAAGAATGGGCAGTGGTGAGTGTGATGTATTAATATAGATATGTAGGGTAAAGCCCCACTCTCCAGTGTATGAGGTCTCTTTCTAACCAAGTAGATTTGCATGGGACTTTGGTTAAGTCACCTCATGGATCAGTCTGAATTCATAAATGGCCTTCCTAAATCTCTGCTCCTCCCTTTCCACATCGAAAGGCTTTAGGGTTTACATCATCAAAAGCTTCCTTTGCTCTATCTACATTTAAAAATTAAAATATCAATATTTATGTATAAGTTTTAAATTTCAAGAGTTATAAAAATCAAATTACAATAAATAAAATTACAATTAAAATTATAATTGACAAAATCAGTTGCTCGATCTAATATAAAAAATAAAAGAAAAATATTCACCTCTTAGTAGTTTTTTTTTATATATATCTTTACTAACTTTAAATTATTTAATATTAATATATAAAAAATGACGATTTAAAAAGTATTTTAAATAAATTATTATAAATTTTTCAAAAATTAAAGTTATTAATTACTCAAACCAAAGATGCCAGCAACATGCAAATGTCTACCAAAACCAAAAAATAAGTTATTACAATATCAAACAAAAACGAACAACAAAGACGTCCAGTCCTGATAGCATAGTGAATTAAATAGTGGGCCTTCATTTTGCTGGCCGAGGATAGGAGACGCGACATGTCGTTTGCAAGTGTTGGTTTGGGTCATGAGTCCGTTAATCCTAGGTTTCTTAGGCATAGCGGGTCCGGCCCAAGTTTGAACCCAATTTTGATTTCTTTCCCTTGGGAATTAATATGCAAGGTGGATCGCTCATTGAGTTAACCTCCCATCAAATCAGACTCTCCGTTAGCATGAGTGAACAAATTTCCAAATTCTATGCAGCAATCAAATTGATTTGAACCTTGTCATGAATGATCTTTCCATCAATTTGAGAGTTCACTTCCAAGGACCACCTTGTATACGGCAACCTAGTTCGCATCCCAGTTTCCGACCGCAGCATAACCCATCGAGTTCCGGTTGCAAAGAAGTGCAAACCTAAATTAAAATTGAAGGCTTCTAACCAATGGCCTAAGTAATCATATCATAGAGATGAGGAAGGCAGATCACCCGGGTGGAGTTAGTAAGAAATTTAATCATATCACAAATATGTTGGTCATGGAAGCTTTGGCTTGTCATGAAGCAATTTTGTTGATAAAGCAGCAGGAATTGTAGGACTCTTTTCTGTGTATAAATATGTGTCCAGACAATCAAAGAGACTGCAAGAACCAGCTAGATTAAGGCTTCAAGAATCGGCTAATTTGATCTTGCCAAAAAAAAAAAAAAGCCTAGATCTCTTTCTTTGACACACGCAAGAGCTTTGAGAGATTGAGTATCAGAATTTCAATCATTTAAACTATGCACTTTTCTTTTCCATTATAAAGAAAAATAAAATTCCCATAACTCCAATTATTAAAACTTGTATTTTCCTAATTATTATTATTTTTAAATCTATTTAATTAACGTGAAATTTTTTGTACTCTTCCACCTGAATTAATTCTATCAAAACCAACAAGGCTACACATGGTGGCTGTTTGCAAAACACCCAATATGGGAATGAGATTGTTTCTTCAGAGAAACCATGTGATTAAAGTCCCTGTGAATTCATGTATATAGACATATAAATGTAATATAATTAATTTTTTATCGTAATATTTTCAATTTATTGAATTAAAATTAAATTATATTCATATTAAATCGGTATATATATTTGCTACTATATGAACAAAACAAGAGGTAGTGAATTATAGGATCGATTGAAGCTTTTTAGAACACATGATGTGTTGTGAATTTGTCATTTAGGTGCATATATGCAATGTTATTACACACTCAAAATCAGACAACAACAAACACTGGTGATGTGGGACCTTAACCCAAAAGTGGGTCCACTTGAATTCTATCCACTCATGGCCCAAAATCCCACATTTCCAAATTCCAAGCAACCAAAAATCTAGCCAGTAATGTGGCCCTAGTGAAGGTCCTTAAAAAGGTCACATACAATGTAGAAACTGTGCAAGAAAACAAGCTGAGGAATGGGACACCATCACCATTCCCTTAACCCATTTGCACTAGAGGACATCTCATGTGCAATATTTTCTTGGCTTAAGCTACCCTTTGGACCATGCATTCAATTCTAAGTTTGGCTAAAAAGTAAATGTTTGTGTTCAATCCACGTAAAAAATTGATTAGACGTTACATATATACTTTTGTTATATCATAAGATTTCTGTTTAATTCTAAATTTATAATAATTTTGTTTTGAGATCAGACATAACTATTGATTTACCGACACTCATTGTTGTAATAATACAATGTACGCACTACGAGGTATATGGAATTTATCGATTTCTGTTGTTATTTCGGTGTGTAAAGATGATGTACAATATGCAAGTTGACTCTCAGGTGAAGGTGATGAGTTCCAGATTGAAGGAAGGAACATGACATGTTCTAAACCCAACAGCTAATCTTTCTTGGATTTACATTTGAAAACTATAATCAAGATGTCCCTTTTTTTAACTGCAGAGATGGCTTCAAGTTTCCATAACCTCTGTGCTTAATTTGTTTGCTCATATAATCTTTAATACTTCACCTGGCAAATCTCTCTAAAGTCGCATGAAACTGTTGAAATTAAAAATAATTTTCCACCTTTAATCTTATTCAATTACAACACACTCTTGAATAATTTGATAGTACATAAAAATTTCAATATATATAAAATCCCACATGAGAGAGTCCAAAAAAATGTCTCCTGCCCCATGTGAGTCTCTCTTTCTCACCTAAATCAAACACTAGCATATGAACTTGTAGGTCACTTTGTCAGTAATGTCTTGAAGCAACAGCAGATGAAGATTGAACATTGAAGAATAATCAATATGTGAATTAATGGACAAAAAGAATGAAATGGATTGGCTTGAGAAATGAAAATCTCGTAACTACTATACTATTCTGCAAAGCTCCATAGACGAATATCACCTTCATAAAAATCATCCATCATAGTCATTGGTGGATTCAACATTTGATCCAGAAATTTGGGTGATTGCAGTTCTTCAAAGTTGTACCATGAGTCGTCTAGCATTGGAATCGTCTCACTGTAGCTTCCAAGAGATTGCACTAGCGACACATCTTCATCAAGTTGATCAGAGAAAGTGGAAGATATTGATGATGAAGGTGAAGGAGATGAGGAAAAAGAAGAGGGAAGAGGTGGTGATGATACTGATGGGGTGGCAGGGGTGGGGGAGGAGGCAGTGGCGGCGGCGGCGGCATTGCCCATGAAACTATTAGCGGCAGCTGCAGCCACTTTTTGAATGGACTTAGGAGACATAACAGTGTCAGGAATATAATGAGAAGAAGTGATAGGGAAGTTGAGATTGGCTGAAGAGCCCTTAAGGCATAAAAGTGCAGCATCGTAGGCTCTTGCAGCAGCTTCAGGAGTAGAATAAGAACCTAACCAAATTCTTACTTTCTGATTCGGTGCCCTTATCTCTGAAACCCATGAGCCCCAGCTTCTCATTCTCACTCCCTTGTACTTCTTCTTGTTTGCTGCTGCTGGTGAAGTTGCTGCCATTGCCTTTGACGTCCCCGACTGGATCTTGTTCTCAGGCTTCACCATTTAGGAACTATCTAGCTAGCTAGAGATGAAAAACGTAGTAGGAAAAAAAAAAAAAAAGATCAAGGCTTTTTCTTAATGAAAAAAGGGCTCTTGATCTCTTCTTCTTCTTCTTCTTCTGTGTTTTGATACTGTTTGGTTTAGCTTGAATTCTTGTTCTTTTGAAAGATGAGGAAGAAAAAATGAGATGCGAACTGAAAATGAGAGACAATGAATTGGTATATATAGATGGGTTGGAGTGAAGGGGCTGAATTTTATATTTATATAAGTTTATGGAAAATTTTCCTGGTAAACAAACAGTACATGGTAGTTCCACACTCTCAATGTAAAATGGGTGACAGATATTTTGAAGCTCATATTCATAAACATGGAAAAGAATTCAAAATTTTATTTATTTATTTATGTTCCTCAATAACTCGATGGATTTCTTTGAAATTGACTTGTCTGTCCTGGCATGGTCAAACCCATTAATGCCAGATAATTAAGTCACATCAGCAATAAATAAATAAATATATAATAATGATTATGTGAAGAAAGAAATGCATGACTGCACTCAACCCACTTGCTAAAGCTTACTATTTTTCTTTCTGTAAAATGTATTAATTGTGGGTATTAATTTTCTCAAATAAAGAGTTTTAATTGTGTATCAGATTAGCTAGAGGACTTTGAAATAGTCAAGCAAATTATTTTAACCACACAATGATCTTTACCACTTATGTCACAGGATTTTGGGAAGGTGGGCATGCTATGACTAATATTGTTTTTTGAATTTTCTTTTTATTGAGTGGAAAAACCTAGAAAGGGCATGATTTTCCGAAGACAGACATTGTAAACCAATAGGAGAAAAGGAATTGAATGATTATCAACTCACATGCACAAATGAAAAAAACCAGCACTATTATTTCTAAAATGCCTTGCTTTTTTTCTGATAAAATTAATTCTCCAAAATAAAACAACAAAATGGCAAATGGGTATTTCCCAAAATCTCATTAATTTTGAAAAGTCAATTTATGTTGCAGTTTTTTTTTAAGTATTTCTATAAAAGAGAGAGAACATAGGATTCTGTTGAGTAGGCAACTTCCAGGAACTGCAGGGTGCATGATGCCTGGTTTTATAGGTTATGAAGTAGGAGTGAGGTACAGTTAATTAAATAATTAAAATTAATTAGAACAGTAAATGTATGGCGAAAGCATAATACAGAAAGAGAGAAACAGCTGTTGCTGCTCTGTCATTCAATGCAATCTCCAAAACCGCGTCTTATGGAAATGGAAGTTTCGGATTTCATAAGAAAAAACTATCTATCGCTATCAAGACAGACGCATTGCTCAACTGTCTCTTTCTTCTCTAAGATTTTACCTTACGCTGTATGTGAAAGATAATTAGCTTGACTATAACAAAATATTTTTTAATGATAAAATTATAATTTTTAAATTTAAAAAAAAATTAACAAAATGATTGAATGTAAAAATAAAAGTATGGAACTAATAAGTTTTAATATATAATTTAGTATCTATCTCATATCTATAATAAAAAAAAATTAGAGCTTTAAATTCTAATAATTCTTCTCATTTATAGATATTTAATTTATTACAAAAAATTATTAATAAAACCAACCAATATTAATATTATACTTTTAAAATTCTATCACATGAATACTTGAAAACCATATCAACTTCCTTTACCTTTAATTTAACCATAGGAATAATAAAATCAATAAAAAACTCTCAAATTTAATTTAATTTAATTTAATAATAAATAAACCTAAATAAATCTAAAAATATCAGATTTTATTTCCCATTCCTATTTGAAAAAATAAATCAATGAAGAATTGATTTCTTCAATGTGTGAAAAAGATTAGTGTCGTCAATCCGTACTATTTCTCTCCATTCTCCCCTCTTTCACCTGTTCCCTTCACATCTTCTATTTATGAACACAAACGTAAAAATCACAATTACAAGAAAACCCTTCTTCTTTAATGTGGTTATTTGTTATTATTTTTTTAATATTTAAGCTCTAAATATATATATACCCATTAAAATAATTTGATGAATATTTTTTATATAAAAGAATATTATATATAGATGTATTTTAATAACCTATAAAATCACCAGGTGGGCGGCAGTACCATTCACATTAATTTTTAATTAAAATAATTAATAAATACGTTGTCTATTCTTAATTTAAGCAAAACAGATCACATGTTCATGCCACACTCCCTCCTAATCTTTGTTTATTATTAAGATTTGTCAGAAATTAAGGCATATGACAATGGATTTTGTTTGTTGGAAGTTATAAGGAAATTTCTATAGCATATATAATTTATTTTATTTTAAGGGTTTTTGCTAATACATAGCTCAATAGGCTTGACCTTTTGAGCTTTGACACAAAGGTTAATCAACAATTGCCATCCATTTCACACTAGTTCACCATTGGTGTGCCAAATCAAAGGTTTATGTTTAGGACAGTGGAATGGAACTGGGAAGACTTGAAATTAGCATTGTAATTTCCAAGGAATATAATTTAATTTCTAGACACAAGCAAGGTCAAATGAATTTTATATCTTCTTCCTTGCCAGTTTAAAAGTCTCATAATTGATGCAATTGATTCCCTGATATCTAATGAAAAGTCCCCACCAGAGAATTAAACAACAAGGATCATAAATGAAGATTCAAAGCTACTTCTCTTCCATTTACCAAACTGGACAGATTGTATTTGTAATGTACTTGCAACTTGCAAGTTTCCTCGAGAATGTACCTCTGGCTCACCGTACCCATAATCCTTCCGTACCTCGCATATATCGATAAAAGCAACATGTTACATTAATGGTGATGATACTCACTATGATTATAATAGTATTAGTATAGAATTAAAAGGGTTGAGGAGTCTTTGCAGCCAGCAGGAATTGTAGGACTAGATGGGTAGAAGCCAAAAGCCAGATGGCAAAATAGACCCTTGTCACTTCCTAATCAATGCAGGACACATGGAAGAAATGGGTATGGGCGAATTAGGAAGGTGCAATGAAGGTTATTAAAGTGTTGGAGGATGAAGAGGCAAGATCCATCAGGGTAAGGTTTTCATCAGAGAAGAATCAAATCTCAAATCCTCTGTTTCTGATAGATATGGAGATAAAATGAAACTTCCAGGAAAAACTAGAAAAGGGTATCTTTCACAACCACCATATCCATAGTAATGGCTAACGCAATGCTTTGATCAAAATAAATATATATTATCTTTGAGGGGGTGAACTTGTTGACCTAACTCTTTTAATTATCAGGTATGCTCATGGTTTTTAAAATCGTTTGCATTATGTTTTTGGACGGATTCTGGAGGAAATACGTCCTGGCATGGAATGGAATACCGACATTTCATAGATTTTGGACATGATATACAAGAATAACAGATTCAGCAGTGAGGAGATGGAATTTTGTTCCAAGTACCTTTCACCACCAGTGCCACAGTCCTGGTCCTGGATCAAACAGACGGTGCTCTTATCTTATCTTGTAATGGTGCATTGGCTTTGGATAGTCCAAGCTCAGCGTCAAACTGCTGTTGCAAGTTGCAAGTAGCTTCCAGAAGAAACATTATCTCCTATTCAGTAATTGCAAAGTGAACGGTGACCATGTGCATATCAATACCGGATATAGCTACAAGGTTTTCAAAATAAATACAAGCAAGACTATGTATCATACCGTCATTGCATCCATACACTGATACAATAGCTATATGAATCTAGGCATACACTAAATCACACAATCACAGTATAAATGAAAAAAGAAAAAAATATGTAAAATTTATGTAATTCGATCATAATGTCCACATTCACAAGCAAAACATTGGTAAAAGTTCCACTATAATAATATCCAAGAGTATTTCTTAAAATTTTCATAATACTATCATAATAAATCTTATAAAATATTATTTGGAATTCTAACGAAGAACTTTTCATGTTGAAATACAATTCAGGCCATAAAAAATATATATTTGAAATTTAAGCCATATAAAGTAAGTACAATCTCTTATGGGTCCTTTCTCAATTATCTGCCATATGCATAATCATGTATCTTTCTCTAAATCGCTCTTTGGTTGCTGAGAAGTTAAACCAACCAAATAGGCAAAAAACTGCTTAATAGTCTTCCACTGAGAGAGAATAAAAACAAATGTCATGACAAAAAGCAGAATGGGGAAAACTGAAAATTGAAGAAACAAACAACCACAATCAAACAAGAGACGTGCAAGAATTGACACTCATGAGTGAAGCTGGACAGACCAGGCCAATTTCAGCGCAAAGTTCTTCTATAATCCGTAAGCTCATTTATCAACGCTATTCTATAAAGAAACAAATAGACATTATCATATAATGCTTTAGTTATGAATACTCTGAATTAGTAAATTTAGGAGATAACTGTGGCCCCATGATTCCTAAATCCTTCCAAAACCATTCATCAGTAGCTCTATCATTAGGGAAATTGGACATCTAGTGCATAAAATGACAAAACCATTGCTCTCTCCTTAGCTGGAGGTTATATGGGTCAGGTAAAATGTCAAATAGGATAGCGACAATTTATTGCTCTCCTTATCAGATTCTTTGGCAACAAGTTTAAACCAATTACTAACCAAAGAAACAATAAATGAATAAAGAAATAAATAAAAATAATAGAGAAAGAAAGAATCATGCAAATACAACGCGTTCAGAAGGCCATCCGCCTAATTGGCAAGGTCGGGGGCTCGCAAAACCTGAACTTAGGAGATCATGTCGATTTGTCTATTTCTGCTTAAGGATTAAAACTGGGGTTTTGGAAGGTTTGAAACTCAATTGCAAAAAATGGTGGGTATAGGACATTGCAGGTGGTCACCCCTAATTCCACAAGCAAAAATTACCATAACAAATTTCAAAATCTAAACCCAACCCAAAAAAATTCACAGAGAATACCCTCCCAAACCAAATACGATGCTGACATTGGGAGAAAACAAAATTTCCATCTGCTGACTTAAAGGGGAGAAAGCTATCAGATTGGTATATACTCTGCGTTGTTTAGAGTAACCTTTGTAGTTTATCAACTGCGACCTTAGATAAAACAGAATTCAGTCGAGTACCTTGATTCATTCCACACGCACATCTTGATACGGATCCAATAGGGCAAATTTCTAACAATGGTGTGGAGCAAACTTATGTCATTCAAATGGATCTAAAAGAAGTTCAAAATCATTTTCATATGATCCATATATATTTGGGGCGTGTTTCAACTCATATGGGACAGATTTGGTGCAACACTAATCATAGGCTTAGAGAGTCTAATCAAACCTATGGGCTAAAACTACACGAAGGGAAGAAGATTAAGTAAGATTTTGTGAAGATTCAGCTTTGTTTTGATGGGCTTGCTATATTTTTATTATTTAACACTTGTTTTATTTTAGCTTTTGATGATCTGAGATCCAGAAAATAGGGTTTTACACTGAGTTCTATAAGACTGGAAAAAAGTCTAGACCTAGAGGAGAGTATTTCTCCTCTTTATCTATTTTCTTTTGTCCGCTAGTGACGTATAACAAATTGTCTATCATTGGGCCACCTGCCCCAGCCACGCTGATATGGACGTACAAGGAAATCAGATCCCTGTTCCATATGTAACGGCCTCCGATTCTCTCAGACGCGCGTGCGGATGGGCCCACCAGGCGAGTGGGCTGGTCGCCTTCCTTCCTCTGGGCTAGGCTGAAAGATGGGATTAGAGCTGGGCCTAGAGAGGATCTGATCGCCGGGCCATAAAGGCTGGGCCGGCCTGATTGTGGAGTCGGAATAGAGCCCGGTCTCAAGGCTGAGCGGGCTGGCGGGCTGGGCTTGAATCATAAGGGAGACTTGAGGGCCTCTAAGTAACGGGCTGATATCATGGGCTTAGCCCCAGACCGAGGTGGAGGAATCCAGCGGTCATCAATTGCCCCTTTACCTTCTCGTCAGTTATTGTCTGGTTGATGAGGGGGTAAATACCGAGAGTAATAATGACCGCGCAGCCTAAAGAACAAGTCTACTCAGAACATCTCCTTGTCTCATCACTGTTTCAAATTTCAAATTCTTTCTGTCTTCTCGAAACCTTTGCTCTCTTCTGTCTTCTGCGCGATTTGCCTACATTGTCCTTCTGCCCCAGCCACTTTCAAGGTACGCTCTTCTCTTTGTCCTTCCATGGATAGCCCAAAACTTCTCGACGTTCTTAGAGTAGAGTCTAATGTCACTCCGTCTGCCCTAAAAAATTTCTTCTCTAGGGAGTATTTAGATACCCCTCTCTTTCGTATTCGGGCCCCCTACCCGAACGAGAGGATCGTTCTTCTTGATCCTCCTCCCTCCGACCTAATCGATCCCCAAAAGGATCTTAGCTTGGTCTTTTTTGCTAAACAAAGGGAGTTCGACTTAACCTTCCCCTTTTCTCCTTTCTTTACCGAGGTCTTCCGGTACTTCAGGATAACCCCTCAGATGCTAGTTCCCAATTCCATTCTGTTCATGTCCTCCTTTGAATCTGTATGTCTGAGCTGGGGGTTCACACCCATGGTGCATTTGTTTGTTTGTTTCTTCCGATTAGTTAGAGCAATCCAAGATTTTTATTATTTTTCCCCTTGAGGTGGGCTTTCAATCTTTTCGGGTCATAAATACTCAATAAAGGGCTGGATGGAGGGCTTTGCAGTAGTGGAGCTCAAGAAGGAGTTCGGGCTCATCTGGGATCTAGAACTCTCCTGGGAGGATGTTTCACTGAACTGCAATGACCTGCCCCAGCTCAGCCTTACCGAGCAGGTCGGGTATCTTCGACTGACTTCTGTTGAAAGGAAGTATGACGTCGAGAAATGTATGTTTGTGTCTAATCTTCGTGATATTAGAGACGTGGGTACTTTACTATACTTAGCTGTGTCTTTCTGCCTTTGTGATCTGCGTGCCAGGTTATCTTACTTTGTATTGATTTTGGACTTTTGCAGCTTCCAACGTGAAGATGGACCAGATCAAGCCCTCGAAGAACCTTATACTGTCTCGCGAGAGCATGAACGGGGCTCTGGACGCTCTCCAGGCTGGGCGATTGGTGAAAGAGGCTACCCAGGAGGTGGCTAGGACTATTTCTGCCAGGACGGTTAGTAAGCCTCTTGCTCCACCCTCCTCCCGAGCTCCCAAACCGAGTACCCGGGGAGCCAGGTCTGCCAGGTCCCCCAGCAGCAGGTCGAGCTCAGCTATTCAGCCCCCTCGAGCTTTTCGGTCCCAATAAACTTCCGTTGAGGGAGCGAAGAAAGCTCCAAAAGACACCGCTATGTCATCCGCGGGCGTCGAGCTGGCGAGAGCGGACTCAACCTTGCCTCCAACAGACGCCGCCAGGTCATCCGCGGGCGCCAAGCTGGAGAGAGTGGACTCAACTTTGCCTTCCGGGGAGGCCCCTGAGGGGAGAATCGAGACCCCCGTAACTGAAAAGACGGCTCCCGGAGGCGAAGCGAGGGTCATTCTTGTGGATGAGGATGTAGGGGAAGCTGTTGGTGAGGATGCTCTGGTCATTAGGGATATCCTCGCGAAGGCTGCCGAGACTAAGTCGGCTGAGGATGCTCTTCCCCAAAAGGAATCCTCAGGTGTCCCTGAAGAGGTTTCTGGGAGGATGGCGAGCAAGCGTCCTCTCCACTCTGATGCTCCTGCCCCCGCTCCTAAGAAGTTTCGAGCTCCCAGACGCCCGGACCTTGCTTTGCCCCCACTCGAGAAGAAGAAGAACTCGGTGGTGCCCCTGCTGTCTGCTTCTAACAATGACATCTTGAATGCGGAGGACATCACCCACCAGTCCCCGGTGAGCGTGGTCGCTGAGATTATTCGGGAATGGATGTTTGGTGGGATCACGGCAGCTTCGGATCCTCGCCTGCTAGCTCTTTCCGGCCTCCTGGCTAGCTCTACTCAAGAGCAGGTGGCCTTCCAAGCTCGGTCCAGAGAGGACCTCGGGAATACTGCTAGGGAGCTGCTCTTAATGGTGAGTCACGCTCGCTCCTTTTCTGTTTCTAATTTGTTTCTGCCTTTCCTCACCTTTTGGCTTTATTCGTCTTCCCTTCTACTTGGTCACAGGCATATTCATGGAGATGGATGCCCGGGATCGCGCTCTCAGGGAATCTGTGGACCGCCGTATAGAAGAGTCGCGCCTTGAGGAGAACTTATCCGCGACCAGCGATGCCCGGGGCAATCTCGCCGCTGTCGAGGAAGACTACAGGTCCCTTCAGTTTGATTTGCACACGGCCTTGGAGGCCCGTAAGAAGGCTGAGAGGGAGACAGCTGAGGCGCAAAAGCATGCCCAGTCCCTGGAAGCGGAGTTGTCTCACACTCGGAGGGTTCTCAAGGAATCTGACGAGAGGGCAGCTGCAACAGAGGTCCGTTGTGAGGAAGTTCTGAAGCAGCTGTCCTCCACAGTGGATGCTCTGCGTGAGAGGGATGAGGCCGTGAGCCAGAAGGAGGAGGTCCAGCGCCAGTATGAGCAGCTGAAGGTAAAATTTGATGCTGTGCTGGCTCAAAAGAGTGAAGCCGTAGCTCGGGTTGTGGTCCTGAAGCAGAAGCTGAGCAAGCAAGCTGATAGTGTTAAGGGCTTGACTTTGGCGGCAGAGGAGTCCAAACTTCAGAATCAGCAACTCTGCCAACAAGTCAAATCCCTGGAGACGAGGTGCTCAACCCTGCTTGAAGAGGTCAAATTGGCTGAGGATAGGGTCCAGCTGGAGGTCGAGAAGCGTCTAAGGGAGTATAAGGAGTCCCCCGAGCTGAAGAAGGAGATCCAGCAGGCCGGTGAATCTTATCTCCAGGATTACAAGAATTCTTTGGAGCTAAAAGCCGAGGTAGCTGAGGCCTACGAGAGGCGACTTGCGGAATATAAAGCTTGTGATGAGATGAAAACGGCCGTATGGAATAAAGGCTTTTGCATGTTCGTCTTCGGCTTCAACCGAGGTTTGAGGGAGGCCAGACATGCTCCTTCCACTCCGCTAGCAAGCTTCGAGCTGCTGAGGTGGACTCTGATGGCGAGGACGTTCTCTACGGAGAGGATGACCTGCCCTTGCCTAAGGGAACTTCTCACACTTCAGCTGGGCCCTCTAATAAGGACACTGAGCTAGGAGAAGAGGATGAAAGGGCTGCCGAAGATATCGAGCCTCCGGGGCTAGAGATTTTACCTTATACGGGTGATGGGAGATCTGAGCAAGAGGACGCCAGACCTCCCACAAGCAATAATGCAGATGCTAGTGTAGAGAATAGCGATGTAGATAGTGAGATACCTAGAAATGTAAGTCCTTTGAGGACAATCTTCCCTCCAATAATCTTAGATGATTAGATTGTGAATTTCCCTTCTCCTTTAATGAAATTTTATTTTTGTTTATTTGAATTCTTTTTTGTTTTTCATTTATGTTTGAGCTGTTCTTACCTCTACTTATCAAAATGAAACACTTAAACTATGTGCTTCGTAATTTTTCTAAGGGATCCATTGTACTGTCTTTCCTTTTTGCCTTCAAGCCCGTCAGAACTAAAATTCTATCATTTGACTGAACTTTTGACTTATAAATATATCTATTTCACTAAGGCATTCTTACCCGTATGCTTTTTCTGAGCTGAACTAGCTATACCTGTGAGCTCTATTTTTATCAGCAGGCTGAACTCTCGACCTTTAAAGGTGATGAGCAGGGCTGGCCTTTTTGCTTTTAGTTTTGATTTGCTGGACTAAAGCTGGGATCTCATTTGTTCACGCCATTGGATTTCTCCTCGGGTTGCCCCTTTACCTCCTCAGCATTTATTACATGAGTGGTGAGGGGGTAAATCCCTAGACTTTATTTGTAACTGCGCGGCTCCATTTTGGACCATTTTACCTTTCTTTCTGGTTATGAGCTCGGATATCTGGTCCCTCTGGAGGTGACCCTTTGTCAGTGGATGTGGTTTGGGCTGTGTGCTCCAGTGGGATGGGGAGTTCAACTCTTTTTTTTTTTTCAGGGTCATTTTTGCTAAGTGCTTCTGAGTTAATCCGAGCTATGGACAGGGTCTCTTACTTTTGTCATGAATCCGTCCATTCAGTGGATTAAGGAGCTTGGATTTTTGTTCTTTGCATAAGCTTTTGCGCTACCTGTGTGACGGGCTCAGGAGTTCGGAATGAAGTCAATACTTAATTTCTTGCTTTCTTGACGAGCCTTATACGGGCTGTGTTTTTGCTCCAGGAGATCTTACGGGATCCTGGCCGTTTTTGCTCCAGGAGATCTTACGGGATCTTGGTCGTTTTTGCTCCGGGGAGATCTTGGCGATCCCGCCGGCCGTTTTTGCTCTAGGAGATCTTACGGGATCCTGGCCATTTTTGCTCCAGGGAGATCTTGGTGATCTCGCCGGCCGTTTTTACTCCAGGAGATCTTACGGGATTCTAGCCGTTTTTGCTCCGGGGAGATCTTGGCGATCCCGCCGACCGTTTTTGCTCCAGGAGATCTTACGGGATCCTGGCCGTTTTTGCTCCGTGGAGATCTTGGTGATCCCGCCGGCCGTTTTTGCTCCAGGAGATCTTACGGGATCTTGGCCGTTTTTGCTCTAGGGAGATCTTGGTGATCCCGCCGGCCGTTTTTGCGCCAGGAGATCTTACAGGATCCTGGCCGTTTTTGCTCCGGGGAGATCTTGGTGATCCCACCGGCCGTTTTTGCTCCAGGAGAGCTTATGGGATCCTGGTCTTCTACCTCCAGGAGGTCTCTATGTCTCAAGGAGGTCTTCTGACATCTGTTCTTTTCTTTTCTTGAAAGAGTTAATACTCACAATAATAGAGATAGTCATTGCATTATTATAAGATGGTGTTTATTTATTCATGCTTTTATAGTACAAGAATTTCTTTTCACAAATATTCTAAGGAAAGTACCTCTTATGCTTCACCAGCTTTATTCAACCTTTTGTTTCTCCAACGATCATGTTGATGGTTCCACTGGACCCATCGTTCACAGGCTCTGCTCCCATTCTCCTGGGTGTCTGCGCTGCTGAGTTCGGCTGAGACCTTTGTCCTTCTGGTTTCTTTATAAAGTTCTTGAGGTGTCCCCTCTTTATCAGCCTCTCGATCTCCGCAATCAACTGGAAGCAGTTATTGGTGTCGTGGCCATGTGTGCGATAGTACTGACAATATTTATCAGGATCTCGCTGGTTTGCTTCCGTTTTTATCGGCCTGGGCCATTGGAGGAACTCCTTATCCTGGATGGCCATGAGCACTTCGGCTTTAGAGGCATTGAGAGGGGTCGGCTTCTCTGGAACCCACGGAGGGAGTGGCCTTTGTTCTGAGACCCGAGGAGGAAGAGGTCTTTGGTCCCTTCGCTCCTAGGGTTGTCTGTAAGGCTCAGGCCTCTTGCCATGCTTTTTCTCGTGCCTCTCCGGCCTCCCTGCCTCCGGTGCTTTCTCTTTATCTGTCACTCCCCTGGCGAACCTGCTTGTCACCAAGGCATCATCCTGCCTTATGTATTTTTCAACCCGCTTCATTAGCTCGGCCAGTGAGGTCAGAGGCTTCCTGCTCAATGAGCCAAAGAACTCGGCAGAGGTCGTCCCCTTCTGCATGGCTTCTACCGCCCTTCCCTCATCGAGTTCGGGAATTTGCAGGGCCTCCGTATTGAAACGGGCGACGTATTCCCTGAGCGATTCATCTCTCCTCTGCCTGATTGTCTCCAGGTAACTCGTCTTCCTATCTGCGGACACCCCGGCGATAAACCGGCTGATGAAGCGAGTGGCCAGATCTCCAAAGCTGCTGATACTTCCGGCCTCAAGGCTGTTAAACCACGCCCGTGCTGGCCCCGAGAGCGTTGTTGGGAATACCTTGCACATCAAGGCATCTGAAAGAGTTTGCAGCTCCATGAAAGTCTTATAGTTCAAGACGTGCTCACGGGGGTTCCCAGCTCCGTTGTACGCGGCCATAAGCGGCATCATGAACTTTTTGGGAACGGTCTCCTGCTGCACCCACTTCGAGAAGGGCGAAGAGGTGGGCAAGAGAGTTTGGTTCTGATCCTTCACTCCCAGCTCGGCCAAGAGCTGCTCTCTCATCTTTTACAGCTTTTGGTCTACGCTCTCCTCCTCCTGCCTGGGTTTCTTCTCCTGGCGGTATTCCTCCTCCCATGTCTCGCTCCCCATTCTTTCGGCTATTCCAGCAGGATAACTGTCGACTTCATCATTCTCAATCAACTCCCTCGCTCTCCTTCCGTGAACCCTCCCATGTCTCGCTCTCTTACTTCTCTCTTCCGTTTCTCGGCTGGTTGCTTGAGGGGGATTGAGGGTAGGTTGGCGAGGTTCATCGGTTCTGGGTTCTTCTACCACTGGCAACACATTTACCGGGGTGTTAAGGCCTCTTTGTTGCATTACATGCCCCAGCCAGTGGGCGGTATTTTGTAGTTGGAGGGCCATAGTTTGAAGGTCCTAGTTGGATATAGCAGCTCCAGGCACGTTCCCTGCCAAGCTTGGCGAGGGTTTGAAGGGGATTGGTGTTTGGTTGTTTGGTGTTGTGGGGCTGAAAAAAGAGAACTGTTGTCCCTCCTGAGCGGAGCTCAGGTCATTAGGGGTATTGACAATATTGTTTTCGTTGTGGTTAGCCATCGTGGATCTTAGTGGGTTTGTTTAGAGTGGAAGTCCGGTGATGAAAAGATCTCCTTCGTTCCCACAGATGGCGCCACTTGATGATCTGAAATCCAAAAAATAGGGTTTTACACTGGGTTCTGTAAGACTGGAAAAAAGCCTAGACCTAGAGGAGAGTATTTCTCCTCTTTATCTATTTCCTTTTGTCCACTAGTGACGTATAACAAATTGTCTATCATTGGGCCATTTGCCCCAGCCACGCTGATATGGACGTACAAGGAAATCAGATCCCTGTTCCATGCGTAACTGCCTCCGATGCTCTCAGACGCGCGTGCGGATGGGCCCACCAGGCGAGTGGGCTGGTCGCCTTCCTTCCTTTGGGCTAGGCTGAAAGATGGGATTAGAGCTGGGCCTAGAGAGGATCTGATCGCCGGGCCATAAAGGCTGGGCCGACCTGATTGTGGAGTCGGAATAGAGCCCGGTCTCAAGGCTGAGCGGGCTGGCGGGCTGGGTCTGAATCATAAGGGAGACTTGAGGGCCTCTAAGTAACGGGCTGATATCATGGGCTTGGCCCCAGACCGAGGTGGAGGAATCCAGCGGTCATCAGCTTTGTTTGGGCTTGTATTCTAGTCATACTTTATCTTTTAAGTTTTAGAGTGTTGGGTCATGTTTTGAGCTTATATTTTAATACTTATGTGTTATTTTAGTGTGTGATTGGGTTTGGGTCTTATGTGTTTAAGTCAGGTCCAAGAAGAGTGTTTTAGGGTTTTATTTGTTTTTCTACTTACTATATAAGGATAAGAAACAATTGTAAGAGGTAGCTTTTAATCAAAATTTCAGAATTCTTTTCATGCCTTTGGCGTGTATTGCTTTGAGTGAGGGTGAGGATTTGCTTTCATCAATTGCACTAGGAATCTTAGCTTACTTATCAACTATTCGTTGTGGCGTTTGTCAGATTCTCATCTAAATCCTTCGATCATTGGTGTTTCAGCTTTTCTAAGTTTGGGGTGCCATAGAAGGTGGGTTTATCAAATCTTTAAATTTCATATCTACTTGAGCGTGTGGGTTTGAAGTTTGTGCCATAGAGTTCCACGTGACATTTATGCAAACAAGGGGTCCGCGTGACATCTATGCAAATAAACTGCAATTTGCAAATTCTACTTAAGACATAAATAGATAAACTTATTCCAATGGCCTCAGTCCTAGAATGATGTCAATAAATTTTAATACTTGAACACAATCATCTACTATACCATTACCACACGTCTTGTTGCGTATAGCAGCTGCTGGCACTTTGGGATAATTTTTCAAATCAATGACAATGAAATAGATTTTTTAAACATCAAGCATGGAATGAGTGTAGCTTGGTTTAGTCCTTGCATAAAAGCACAAAACTTATCATTTTATTATATCAGATGTAGTAAAAAATATCAACCGAACGAATTATATATGCCTAACTTTTCAACGACTTGAAATTCTTAGTTAATTTAACCCCTACCGGCCATAACATGACTTCAAAATCCAAATTGTCCAAAGCCCAAAATCTAGCTTGAGACCTAACTCGTTCGACCCATTTCTGCAAATTTTTTTGGGTTCTTTCATGGCGGAAAAATCGCACTCTCCCGATACAGTGGCAGTTTTGTCTCTCTTCCTGTTATGTTCAATCTTTTGTAATATTAATCTAATACCTGTAGCAGAAGCTATATGGTTATCGCTTGCCTAGTTCGGGAACCAAGTGTGTTTCGGAGGAGATCCAAAACAGCGTTGTTGTTCTAGCCGATTACTTCGTTATTAACGAGAATCGGCCGGAACACATCCCAACTGTCTCTGCTCGGGTATGTGTATGATTAATTTTTCTCTTATGAAATACCCATCTGGGTATGGGTCTGCTTGTAATTTATGGTGATTAATTTGGTAATTATGCTGAGATTTAACTCAATGGTTTAAGGGTTTCAAATTAATGATCATTTGATTGAGGGGCTTCTTTCGTCTTCTATTCATGTGCAATTGCTTAAATTAAGTTATTAGAAAGCTTAGGTTTTTACAGTAATGACAGCTCAAGCTTTTTATTTCTGATATCATGTTCCGGATCATTGAATCCAACTCAAGCTTTTAGATAAGGATTCAAGAGTTTATTATTATTATTTGCCTTGTTGATTAAGTGATTTGATTTTCGTATTAGCCAAGATTAGTTGCTAACTGGTCATGCTTTTCTTAATCTCCTCATACGTTTGGAAAATTGCTTCAATTGAAGAAACATGTGATAGGTCTAGTCTGCAATTTAAATTTAGTATCAATTGCCAATGAAATTGGTAAGTGATATTTGTTGTTTCCTTGTTTGACTTAGATGATTATACCAGTTATGAAATAGAATTAACTAGTAGCATTTTATCTTCATTTGGAAAAAATCTTTGCAAGATAAGAATTCAATTGACTTCTCGCACAATTATATGTGATTTCTATTTTTTATGAATTTTTAAGTTAAAAAGAATTGAACTTTTCATTTCAGACTTACGAATTGATTAAAAAAAATTAATTGAATTGAATTCTTATAGAATTCTAGTTTCCAAACATGCTGAAAGGTGTTAGATTTTGCACTTCGAATTTCTTCAAGGGAAGTATAGATTCAGAGCTTAAGGTGTAGAAAGTCAAACGGATATCCTTCTGTGAATGCAGTAGAATATGCTTGTAGCAATGAGAAGGCATTGCTAGTTCTATTACAGGCTTCTCATGAATTGGCCAGGCCAGGACATTACTTGTACATAAAAAGGGGCTCTAGCTCATTGCCTAAATTCCAAATGCAAACCTTGGCATGAGAACATTTCTGGCCTATCTTGACATTACTAGTTTTAGTATATCACAGTTCTTTGGAAAACCATAGGATAGCCCTTTGTAGGCATAACTATGATTAATAGTGGATTACTAATTTTGTAGTGTATCTGTATGAATATTGTATTAGTGAAAGGCTGCATAAGATAGACAATCCTTCCTTGACCCTTTATTTAGGGCTGTAAACTAGTGAAACATCTTTGCTTTCATGATTGGATGCGTGCATGGTTAAGTTCTATCTGCAGATAAAGTAATCATCACTTATGGTTTTATTAGTGCATGTGAAACTTGTTTTATACTCGCACATATTAAGAAAGATAATTTTTTTCTATTAATTTTTTAATTATACTCATCTTAAAAATATTAAATTTTATTTAATACTAAGAGATGTTTTGAGAGGTTCTTTGGAAATAAGGTAAAATTAAATAGGATTATAATAGTCAATTTATATGTTATTATAGTGTAAAAAAGTAAAGTGAACAATAATTTTGAGACATCTAAAATAGAAAAGGTGGACAAAAATTATGGAACAGAGGGAGAAATATTTATGTTCTAATAACTAACTGCAAAAATTGTACTTTCTGTAACAGCTTACATGCGACTATTTTTAGTGTCAAATTATGACTTATGGAATCTTTCAACTGTTATAGCAAGATTTTATTCTTGCCAAATACTGATCCATCAAAGTGGTGTTGGACAGGGCATATTTTGCTACTAAAAAGAAATAAACAGAAATCAATAAGAAATTTGTTTCTGGAATGTAATGTGTCCCATGATGCAAATTTGTCCCCCAAAGCTAGTGGTGTTCCATGGGTGGTGTGAGCCTAACTTTAATCTGTCTTTCTTCTTCACCATTATAGACAAAGCTAGCCTTTGCAACATGAATATGTTGCAACACAGTTGGCATGTACTAGTTTCATTAGTAGCTTATGGACTTTATGCCTTCTTAGGTGACATCTCCGTATGGAAACAATCTTTACCACAATGAAAATGCAAGTCATGGTCAGTTTGCATTTACAACATCAGAAGCAGGTAACTACATGGCATGTTTCTGGCTGGATAGCCATCAGCCACAATCTGGAACCACAACTTTGAGCCTGGACTGGAAAATTGGAATTGCTGCAAAGGATTGGGATTCAGTAGCAAGGAAGGAAAAGATCGAGGCAATTTCCTTCAATTTCTTCGCCTTCCCTGAAGTCTTTTTCTTATAACTAACCTACAACCTTAGATGTGATATATTTTTTTAAGAATTTCCTCTTTTACATTATATAATCTGATTATAGAGATGCCATATAACCATGTGCAGGGTGTTGAACTTGACCTAATGAGACTTGAAGGAGTAGTTCAATCCGTTCACAATAATGTAATCTACCTCAGGGAAAAGTAAAACTCTCACAACCTTTATAGTATATTATCTAGAAATTTTGGGCATGCATCTTACTTCGTCGTACTCATACTGACTTGCAGGGAAGCAGAGATGAGGGAAGTGAGTGAAAGAACTAATGCCAGAGTTGCGTGGTTTAGTATCATGTCTCTGGGTGTCAGCATCGCAGTTTCAGTTCTCCAGCTATGGCATTTGAAGCGTTACTTCCAGAAGAAAAAGCTTATATAGATCTTATTCTGTGCTTGTCATTTGTAGATAACTGTGTATTTTGGTAGTCAGAAAAGAGGAAAAAAGGATAAAAGACTAAAAAGAGAGTTAAAATACTGACTTGATACCATTTCCAGAAAACAATACCCATGACTATGAGATTGGCTTTTTGAAAAAAAAAAAAAAGACTATGAGATTGGCTTGAGAAACTGATTCCCATGAACTAGGTGTTTTCATTTGGTAATATTTCTGTAAGTTCTTATACTGCCATATACTGCCACCAATTGAAAATATTTCTTCTCCACTTGTATGAAAGCTGTGGAGTTACCATTGGATTTTATAAAATATGCAATTTGCAAAACAATGCCAATACTGAATCTTTGATACATCTAAATTGAGCTAATGCAAATTTTAATTCATCTTTTGCGTTTATATATTTATATATCCACTTTCAAATAGCTCCAGAAACATACATGGTTCTTGAAAAAAAATGATTATTTTCTATTTTTTTACTTGAAAGATTGTTTTCTATTTTTTAAGTGTTTCGTAAAAATTTAATTTAATTTAATAAAATTTTAATAATGAGCTGTGGGCCGGATTGGTTTTGATTAGCATGTTTTACAAGAGAGTCCAAAAATTGCATAACGGGCTTGATCACAGAAATATCTAATGGCCTAAGACTCTCCAAACTCAAAAGCGGAACTCTGAAGAATTTATCGAACAAGATTTGAAGGATTATGGCCTTTGCATCGATGGCCGCAGTGGCAGCAACAGCGACTGCAAGGCCATCCTCAATTACGCTATTAACAAGAAGAAGACCCAGATCGATTTTTGTTCCGCTGGCTTTTTCTTCTTTTTCTTCTTCGCTGAAAACGAGGAAGTTGGTTCTGTACTCGAAGCCCGGATGCTGTTTGTGTGATGGTCTCAAAGAGAAGCTTCAGGCTGCCTTCTTGCTTTCTGGTCCACATTCTCTTCACGACGTCGATTTGCAGGTGAGCCAATTAACCATTCTCTTCGTCTTCCTCTTTACGTATTGATATTTGTCCCATTGTGAACTTGTTAGGTGAGGGATATTACAAGCAATCCTGAGTGGGAAAGAGCTTATCAGTACGAGATACCTGTGTTGGCTAAAGTACTCTCTGATGGCACTGAGGTTAGTTTTTCTTTTCCTTAACTTTCATTTTAGCTTTACTCTTACTTCAGTGTTAGTTTTGCAATGATAATGTAGTTACCATCAGTAATGATGCTTAATATTTTCTCCCCCCAAAAAATTGATGCTTAATGAATATGAGGATCCAATAATATCCGATATATACTTTTAGAATAGAATAAAAACGAAAGCTTATATTGTCAACTGTTCAGATGCTTTTGGACATTTGTTTTTATGATTGGTTTTTCAAATGAATTCTTGGTAACTGTTTGTATCAGTAAAATGTGCAAATATCAAGAGTCATGTTGGTTTTTAGGTACCAATTTTTTTAAGGGCCTTGGGGCAGTGGCAGAGCCAGAAACTTAAGTTAGTGAAGTCAATTTCATTTAAACATAAATACATATATAACCATAAAAAGAAATTACAATTGTTCTCAACGAGTTTTCATATTTTAGACTGTTGAACAATTGCTTCATTATCGACACTATCGAATGCATCCTTTTCAATGTAAGTAACTAATCAATCATGTATCAATTGATCACTTATTTGGTTGCATAACCAACTCTTCACAGTCTTCATTGAAGAAAATGTCTTTTCATACAGGTAAATGCAATTGGCAAAGTCAATGCTAATTTTACAAGCAAGTCAACTAAAGGATAAATAAGATTTTTTTTTTGGTCTCGACTACTTAGCAAGATCACCAATTCTTTTAGCATTTATCACATCATCACTGGATCGCATATCAATGATTCAAGTTTCAAGTTGAGTATCAAGAGTCTAAGTTCAGTGATAGAAAATTCCAATAAATAAACGGCTTCTTGAAGACTTCTTTTGTTTTGAAAATTTTATTCTCTTTCACAGTTTTACTTGCAACCACTTTGTGGGGTCAAAATAGGTGAATAGTATGTGTGTCTGTATATATTTATATGATATATATATATATATGCAAAAAGAAAAAAATTTAGTGGGTCATTTGACCTCACTACCTTGCATGTGGCACTGGCACTGCCTTGGGGCATCAAATGTTAGTAGAATTTTAAGGGGCTTATGAAACATTGGTTTCCCTCTTTGCTTCTCTCTTTTCCCACATACCAAAATCAAATGAAACAACAAAACCCTCCTAGTTAAACAGAATATATTGAGGCTGGCTTAGTTGGGAACTTGGGATACCTAGAGTGTAAATGTGTTCAAAGTTAAGGAAAGTACTGATTAGGGACTTGCATTTATTGCTAATATCAAGCTGGACACAATCATTATATTATGTGATCGATTATGTTCATAACATTATTCAAATTTTAAGTAATAGATTTTATGTTTGGTGAAAGAGTGGAAGCTGGAGCAGATGATCCTTAGTTAATCTCATGCAGCTTAATTCATTGTCTTGATTGGTTCTTGATTCATTAAGGCCTGTTTGGAATTGTAACAATTTGTCTATCTGAAAAAGCTGGCCAATCTGCAATAGGAAAAACAAAAATAATACACCCAAATATAGAGTATAAATGAGAAGCTTGAAATAGATGATTGGTACCTTCATCCTTTTCTATTTGTTTTCTAGCCATGTGGTTATTTCTTTTTCACCTCCTAGATATGTTGTTCTTAATAGGAAATGTAACTTTTGAACTCCTTAATGTGTCATGTACCTTGTTGCAGAGTCATGCATCAACTGTAGTATTTTTGGCCATTTTATCTATCACTATAGCAAGGGTGAGAATGTCATGGAGGTGGTCTGACTATTACTGAATAAGAAGTATAATCTTTTAAACCATTAATGTAGTAGTTAATACATTTACAGGCAATATATGGCATTTTAAGTGTTTCTATCAGTAATAGGAGATTGAAAATGCCATGGACATGGTTTGATTGTTACTGAATTCAGTGGAAGAACAATTATTCATGTCCTTCATTTAGGGCTACAATTAGAAAAATTGAGGGGTTGAAATTGAGTTATAGTATATAATTCCTGTTTGCTCATTTGGGTTACTCTTATAGTCCAAGTGTTTCAATGATACTTTAGAGGAAGGCTGTGTTAAAGGAATCAATCTTGGTTGTAGATGAAGAATGGACAGTATTTACCAACTGTGTGAACTTGCCTTTTTTGCATGGGTTTTGTAATCCCCCTGCTTGTGGGACGTTACAATCTCTCACCAAATTTTGTAATGTCCTCATTGCAACTCGCTGTGTTATATTAGGTATAATTGTTAAGCCAGGAGTGAGTCCTCCGGTATAGTGGTTTCCTATTACTTCAGGTTGTTCCACCTCATTTCATGGGTGGCCCTTCCTTGGAAACCCACCAACTTTCCACAAATATTTGACATAGGTTGGATCTAATATTAATCATAATAGCGCAACTCCAACTGGTTCAAATAATGAGACCCTTTTTCTACTAGACCCAAAATGAGTAACCCAAGTTAATTTTGATAATTGGGCTTGGACTAAGAATGCCCTTACTCTTTCTATTTCTCTACTGATGTGGCATTTTGTAATCCTTTTGCTTGTGGGATGTTACAATATATTATGGTATCCCAAATGCAGTATGAATTTAAGATAAGCTATCATGTGTAAAAGGCTCATCATCTTGCTTGAGTTTCAAGGGGCCATTTTTGGTGGTTCTTTAGGATTATGGTTTAGATGTTTCTTAGTTTCTATCAGATTTTGGAGTCTTGTTATTGTGTAGGTAATTTAGAGATCTTAGTTTCTATCCATAATGCTCTCTTCCCCTTTAAAATTTTCCAATGTGCAATTTTTTTTAAAATTTATTTATTTACTTATTGTTATCTTTGCTGATAATGCTTTAGTTGAATTGTTTGCAATAGGCTTTTTAATGGATTGAGCTACGCTGATTGTGCGTTCACTAGAGCTAGAGTTGAGGAAATTGGATTTCATATTATTTAGAGATGTACTAGCATATAAAGCTGCTGTAAATAGTAACTGTATGTTGAGATTATTTTTGGTTTACATCTCCGTTTTTGTTGTTGGTCTCTTGTTTCTTAGGCTTGCTCTATTTCCTCTTCCCATCAATAGGACATGCACATACATATACTCATGTCTGTCTGATCCTGATTCAAGTGCCATTTGACAAAACAAAGGTTCCCTTCACAAATTATATCCCAACCTTGTGATCTTTTTTTTCTTTGAGAGTTCTACTACTTTTCATGAATGTACCTTAGGCTTTTAAACTTGTTTTGGCAGGCTGGGTTCTCGCAAGCCAAATAATTTGCACTTCATTATTGCAATCAAATCAAACCCAATTGTTGGACACCTAACTAGAACATATACGTAGTAGGTAATGTCTATAATACTGAAGCTATAGTACAAGACTAATTCACTATTGTCACGAAGATGCGTGATTAATAAGTAGGAAGACCCTCCATAACACAGTCCTGAACAATTGTGGAGTAGGATATGCATTTAAACATCTCATTTTTTTGTGGTGATACCTTACAGACATTCTCTTACAGGAAACGCTTCCTAGACTATCACCTCGACTTGGAGTGGAGCTCATCCATAAAAAGATAGTTGCTGCTTTGTCACAATAAGGGTCTCTGTTGCTATGATCCTAGCATAAGTTGTGCAACTTGTAATTTGAAGAACTCCATTGAAAAGGATGCTACATATGAATTACAGTTAATCTCGAAGTGAATTCTGGGAATGAAAATATTTATGAATGAACTTAAAAAAACTAATCTGCTTCGTCGTTCTGCAGCATTACATTTTGTTCATGTACAACAAAAGTCTAGCTTAGGATTTGGATCAACAAGTATAACTTTATTATCCTTGACAAACACCTCTCTCTCTCTATATATATATATATATTCTCACTGACTGGGACAAGCCCTCACAAAGGCCGTGCCACATAGAAACAAGACCAAGAACCTTGTCAAGCTTAATGTGAAAATGCTCTCCCTTTTTGGGATAAGCTAGGTTGAAATATGTATAGGATTTTGCTACCCTGACTAGTACTTTTATGGATTCATTGGAAACTCCTGGTTCCTTGTGCTCGTGCAGTTAGGCCCTTTAAAGGCAAATCTTCAATATAAAAAATAACATCAAGTTTTCTTTTGCGCGCACAGAGAGAGAGGAGATAGATAGTATTATCATTGAAAAATTATTTTTCCACTAGAGAATGTGATATCATAAAGGTGTAATAATTGCTGTCTTGACCCTGTTTTGCTTGATTATTTAAATTGCGGGAATAGTTTCTATGATTGACGAGAATAGTTAAAGGAGATACGAATGTGATGTATTTTTTTAGATGGTGTTGGCACTATAAATTGCTGCTGGAGTGCTTGCCATGCATAGTCCAAGTTCATATGTTATCTTTTCCCAAGTGGTCAATGCTTTGTTTGTTGCCTTGTCTTTTGTCTTCTCTGATCCTGTTGCATCAACCTAAGAATTACTGGTCCTGAATTGACTAATATCTTCCCAATTGGAATATCAGCTTTTGAAGAGTGAGACCTTGCAGGGTTTTCTTCTGTCTTTCTTGATTAGGCAAAATCATCTTTTACTAATGAAATTGGACAAGGCAGGTAAATAATTTTCCAGAAACAATAGGTCCCGATGAAAGCAAGCAACAAACACCTTCCAATTGTTTAGCACTTTCCCTTTCCCATGCTACAAAGAGTTGTACTTTATAGGAACATCATCTCTTTATGTGACAGTAATCTAGCCAGAAAGTTAGAAGCCTGCATGAATCTTTGTAACTCATTGAAACACAGATGGGTTAACTTTTGGGGATTCCATTAATCATGCTTAGACTAATTTTTGGTTGCTGTTTAACTTGTCAGATTTCTATGTCAAAAAGCACTTACAAAAGCTACTCGTAGTTTTCTATAAGCTCAAATGAAGTGGATGATGGTAGAATCAATTATTATCCTTCAATTATTATCATCTTTGCTTAGATTGATGACTATATATACACATCCTTTACAGAAATTGAAATGGCAAAAAATCTAATATAGAATTCCTTACAATGTGGTAGTGCTCTCTTTTTCATTTAATTAGGAAGGAAAAGCAAAGATAGCCCTTCAGATTGTGTTTGCTTTGGTATGATCCACCAGAATCCCTCATTTTCAATCATCCTGAAAAGTTTTGTAGTTTTATATTTCATTAGCAATGGAAAGCAAAGAAAGAAGGAAAGAAACAAAGACTTGCTCTTTAGACTGCCTTTGTGTTGTGGTTTTGTAGAAGAAGACAGATATTCTTCATGATAAGAGTAGTGCACATAATAAGATTAGATGTTTCTTTGTTTGTAGTTGGTGAATTATTCATTTTTAGGTGTTTATGCTCCAATTATGTGCTAATATTTAATTAATTGTTTCAATCAATAGAAGTTTAATTAAGATTAGTGCTGCATGAAAAAGATTTTTCTTTTATTATATACATTAATGACTTGATAATTAGCCTACTACAAGCTTTATAGTGCATATTGGTGCTGGCAATAATGGGTTCATTAAGATAAATAGTTTTGCTACGCCAAACATGATAAATTAAATAAAATTGAAACTGATGAAATATTTAAATTGAATAACTGAATTTCATCCAAGTTGGATATATTTGTAATTTAGACATTTGTGAGGTTATTTTATTTCATTTTATCTTATTTAGGTTATTTTATTTCATTTTCTCAAACTTAACCATTATAAATTCTATTTTCTAAATCTTAGAACATCAAAATGAATTGAATTTTTATAATTCTTATTTTCATGATAATTATTGATTAGTTGTTGGAGGTTTATGATTAGAAGATGAGGAGCTACACCCTGAATTTCCACTATTCTTAACTAAAGGAAAGATAATGGTAAGTTGTGTGGACTAATCTACTTTTAAATATCACATCCAAACTTTATCATTCTTTATCTCCAAATTAGAAAGTTTAAGTAATTGAAGACTTTGCTTTATATATACAACTACATCATTGTTTTGGATAATCTTTTGCATTTATTAAAAGGTAAATTATTTAAAATGGTGTTTAAAAATAGATTTTTTTTTTTAAATTTAGATATTTAAAAATAATATTTTTAAAAAATTTAAATATTTATTAAGTTATAATTAAAATTAATATATTTAATAAATAAAATATTAAAATAAAAATAGCTTTTTTCTAAATTCATTAAATTAGTAATTGTACTGTCATTGAAATGTACTGATGCAATGTAATCAACAATCAGCGACAGATTCAAATTTAATTGGGTATTTGTATGATTTTTATTAATTAAAAAATTATTATTCACCCTCTAAATTTTTAAAAAATTTATTAATTTATTTTATTTAAAAATTATTCAATTAAAATATTTTTGTATTTTATAAAATAAATTTTTGATCTTTAAAAATTCATTAATATATCTTAATATTTATATTATTTAGTTTATATAATTTTAACTTTTTTAAAAGCATATATAATTTTAATTATATATATCATTTAATATCTATACATTTAAATATTTATATTATTTTACTTTAAAATATTTATATTATTTATTCTCTTTTATCAAATATAAAATAAGTTGATTATTAATTATTTTAACAAATAAATTAAACAATTTAATTTTATAAAATACATCAACCTTTTAATTGAATAATTTTTATAAAAATTAATAAAATTTTTAAAAATTTAATAATAATTTTCTTATAAATAAAATCCAATACCAATACAATTTTAAAGAAACCATTTTAATCTAATCTCTTTCCTTATTTTTTTCGATTAAAAAATTTACATTTAATTTTTGAGATTTTAACCTCGCTAATTAATTTTTTTTATTTTTAAAATATTTATAAGATAAATTATTCATTAATTATTAAATTTATTGACTTAATATATATGTAATCTCTTTTAAAAGATAATAATTTAGACAACTCATATTAAAAAAATTTTAAAAATTTATATTTAATATTTAATATGTGTAAATTAATTTAATTTTTAAAATTTATACGTAAAATTTTTTTTTCTATTTAAAATTAAATTTTACTTTAATAATTTTATGTATATAAATAAATATTTTTTATAAATTAAATAAAATTAAAATTATTACTGAAAAAATAAAATTAAACCTTAATTTAAATTTCTGCATCTGTCCTTATATGTAATTTTAATTTTTGTTTTAACACTACGAAAGTAAACGTGGCAACTAATACTGATATAAGTAATAATAAATAAAATAATAATAATAATCACAATAATAAATAATATAAAAATTTTAAATAATATTTAAATTAAAATTTTTTATTTTATGCATTTGTCCATTCAAGTATATATTTAAATTGGGTTGGTTTGTAAAGAATTTTACAATTTATTTAAATTAGTCTTCGACTTTTAAAATATAGAAATGAGGTATTCACTAATTTAATCTGATGATAAATATATTTAAATAAATTTGGGAGATTTCAGATTCTAATCTTTTAATTTTCATTTCAAACAAAAAAATATACAAATTAGAGAAGTTTGGAGAGTAAATTTCCATCTATCTATTTTAATATTATTTACTTTCATAAATAAGCAATTTGCTCCTTTAGAATCCAAATCACGAATATATGTCAATGCATTTTTCAACCCTGATTTGATACTATATGTAGTATAAAGTGGTTGAATTTTTTATTCTCTCTTCAACTTTTTATTTATATTTTACAATTATTTTAATCCATCAAGTTTAAGTAAATATTTTTTATTATTAATATTTTTTTTAAGTGTTTTCTTTTTACTCGTATAAAATTTATATAAATTAAACTTAATTAAGATCGTAAATAAGTTAGTATTTAATGCAGTAACAAAAGCTTTACGCTATAATCTAGGAGTATAAGGCCACTGGAACGGCACAAATTTCTAAAATCTTAGTTTTTCTTAGGTTTATTTGATTCAAAATGTCATATTTTCTGAAAAAAAGTGAACTTTTAGAAAATTTATTTATTAAAAATTATAATTATGTTTAGTATATAAATTAATTTTTTAAAAAGTAAAATTATTTTAAATGGTCTATAATATAATTTTAAAAAGTAAAATATTTTAAATGGTCTATAATATAATTTTAAATATAATAAATTAAGATAACAATTAGTAAATTGAATATAAATTAATTAGAAAAGTTCAACTTATTAAATTTCACCGATTACTTCCCTTGCATGAAAGAAATAATTTCAAAAAATTGATTTAAAATGGAAACTAAATAAGAGTTTTGTCTTTTTACGCTTTAAGAAGTTTCACTTATTTAATTTTTTATTTTTTTTTTAAATAAAAATCGAGAGTTAGAGGAATAAAATTTTACTCAGATACACTTACCACTAGGGGTGAGCATTCGGTCGGTTCGGTTCAAAACCGAACTGAACCGAATAAACCGAAAACTGAAATTTGAGTGTTTATGAAAACCGAACCGAACCGATTTTGATCAGAAACCGAATTGAACCGAACCGGTCTGATTCGGTTCGGTTCGGTTTGATCGATTTCGATTTTTAATAATTTTTTTATTTTTTACACTTTATTTTTAATATTTTAAAATTTAATTAAAATATTTTAATTTTAATATGATTTAATTTCTATATATTATTGAAAAAACATGTTATTATTACTAATCGGTTCGGTTTGGTTTTTTCGGTTTTTTTCTGATCAAAATCGAACCGAATCGAAATAACCGAAATTTTTGAAATTAAAAACCGAACCGAACCGAAATATATAAAAAACCGAACTAAATTTTTAAATTGGTTCGGTTCGGTCGGTTTTTTCGGTTTGAACCGAATACTGCTCACCCCTACTTACCACGAAAATTAAGTTTGTGAATACCACTTACTTAATTTATTATCCAATTAATTAAGGCATAAATATAAAAAAAATACATAAAATAAGTTTAATTAATAACTATATAAATAAACTCGAATAATAAAGTAGATTCAAGATTTTTTGTGTATGGAAATTTTGATACATTTATAAATTATAACTATAGTCTTTATTTAGTATGATTTATTTTTGTAAAAAAAGAATTTAAATAAATTTTTATAAAATTATGTAAAAATTTAATTTTTTATAAAATAAAAAAATTTTAAGGTAAAAAAAATTATATTCTGAATAAAAAATTATTAAATAATTTTTATTTCAAAACCGAAGGATAAGCATCCATTAGTTAGATTTAATCAAATGAAACGTAGATTCATGGACTGCGATGCTAATGCCAAGGTATCATATCAGCATGCATGAAGAATAAAATATGTTTAGTTTATTGAATATTTCTGTAATTAAGGTGGATTCCACCATCTCTGCCTGCTTGCTTTCTTGTTGGAATCCTAACACGAATCCACCAACTAAATACCCTTTTCTTAATTATTCTTTACCAAATATATTCCCCTTTTTTCAAAAAAAAAATTCATATTTTACGTTAAAAATTAGTGAATAAGATGCTATATTATTATATGAATTTATATTTATTTATTTTAATTAAAATATGTATAATTAAGCAAAATTAATAATTGTAAATATGGTTTTCTTTAGCAACCAAAAGAAAAGGATTTCATGCAAGATATAGATAATCCCATGCAAGAACATATTAATTAATTAATATTACTTTTCTTCGATTTGTATAAAAATAAAAAGTAATATAAAGATTATCATTAAAAAAAAAAAGCGAGGATTATTCTGTAAAATATTATTCAGTGGAATTTAATCATCTTGCATGCTTTTGCTGGTTATAAGAAGCCAATTCTTTCTCCTCAGTTCCATCATTCATCACTTGCATGTAGTTTTCCTTCATTATTTCTCCAAAAAGATTATTATTAAGAGATGGGAAATAAAGTAAGTGAAGTGTTGTACAAGATAAGACCTTATTTGCTTATGGTGTTTTTGCAATTTGGATCGGCTGGTATGTACATAATCAGTATGGTAACTCTGAATCATGGCATGAATCGCTACGTCCTCATTGTCTATCGCAACGCCATCGCTGCTCTTGTTCTTGCTCCTTTTGCTCTATTTCTTGAAAGGTCTCTCCTTCTTCACACCATGCATTATATAATTTCTCTATTCATACGTAAGGATTGATAGACATGTATATAAATAATAGAACCAATCATTTGTTCACTGCATGCAGGAAAACAAGGCCAAAGATGACATTCCCAGTCTTCTTACAAATAATGGCTTTGGCATGTTTAGAGTAAGGATGACATGGATTATTATATTTAATTTAGAAAATTAAAGATTAATACTTTTAATTTTCATATACAAATTTAATTAATTTGCTCAAGACAGATTAAGCAGAAATACATGTGCATGAAAAATTGACAGGCCAATCCTGGATCAAGGCTTCACTTACTTGGGGATGCAATACACATCAGCATCTTTTACATCTGCGATCATGAATGCTGTTCCTTCTGTCACCTTTGTAATTGCTGTGATTCTTCGGTAATTAGACCACTTAATTAATTCTTTCATGGTTTTTTATTTATACATACATGAATGGAATCAACATTTTTGTAATAGATATGATAACGAATAGAAATTCAGAACATCTCCCTCTGCTGAATATCTTTAACAGTTTAGAGCGTATACGGATCAATGAGATACGCAGCCAAGCAAAGGTTGTCGGAACCCTGGTTACTTTCGGAGGAGCTCTGCTTATGACACTCTACAAAGGCCCTCTTCTTCATTTAATATCCTCAACCAATGCAACCCACCATGGAAATGCTGCTCTTTCCGATAAACATTGGCTCGCCGGGACGTTATTGATACTTGTAGGCTGTGTCTCCTGGTCTGCTTTCTACATTTTGCAGGTCTAATTCATGCATGTATATTTATCTTCTATAATTCTCTGCTCCATCACATCTCAATCACTTGAGTTATACTTTTAACCATATAATATACGCAGTCCATAACCATAAAGAAGTACCCGGCGGAGCTCTCTCTGTCCTCGTTAATATGCTTGGCCGGCGCCATTCAGAGCTTGGCCATAGCACTAGTGGTTGCTCACCACCCCAGTGCGTGGGCCGTTGGCTGGGATACCAGGCTTCTGGCTCCGGTCTATACTGTAAGTTACTTGCTTATTAATGACAAAGTACGCGGCGAATCGTTTTTAAATCCGTAAAGAATCTCTGAACTTCAGGGGATCATTAGCTCGGGGATCACATACTACGTGCAAGGACTCGTAATGAAGACAAGAGGTCCAGTATTTGTAACAGCATTCAACCCTCTGTGCATGATCATTGTTGCAGCTCTTGGGTCTATTATTTTAGCTGAGAAGATTTATCTTGGAAGGTAAGTAAAGTACATCAAATCCAATTGATTCTTGAATCTGTAAACAATCTTGTGATTAATTGCTAGTAATCACTGCAAACCACAGTATCATTGGAGGGATAATAATAGCAATCGGGCTATACTCTGTCGTGTGGGGAAAAAGCAAAGACTATTCAAGCCAAGAGCCAGCTTCAATGGCCCAAAAGGAACTGCCCATTACAGCCATTGATGGGAGTAATAAAATGGTCACCTTCAATGCAAGTACCAAATCCGAATTGTCTGGTTAAGTGTGCCACTGAAACCCAAAATTGCTCCATTAATTTTGGTGGGTATAATATGGAAAACAGACACTCTGCTCATCAATGGGTTGAATTATTGTATATATATAATGGATATGAATATTAATCTAATGGATACACTTGAGAATGAAAAATAAATTAATTTTAAGTTGGAAAGTTGAATTTTAATTTCTAGGTAATAATAAAAAATCACTCAGTTTTTTCTATTAATTTTTTAATTATATTCATTATTAATATAAAATAAAAATATTAAATTATATTAAAACAATAAAATCATTATTAACAACATATTGTTTGAATTAAATACTAAAAAATAATTTTTTTTAATTATAAAAAATACTAAAGAGATGATTTATATTCTTATTTTAAAAAATAAATAATTAATAAAAAATTATGTTGAAAGTATGACAAAATTAAAAAGGGTAATAATAATTTATTTGTTAATTATAATGTAAAAAGGAATGGATAGTATTTTAGAATAATTAAAAATAAAAAAAAAAAACGAAAGGTTTACTAATAAAGTTATTTACTTAAAAAAAAAAAGCATTCCTAATTTTTTATAATGAAAATATCAAATTTAATTTTTTAATATTTTTTAAGAGAAGGTTCTACCAAATAAACTCTAAATATAAATAGAATAAAGGGATACCATCCCAATTACATTATTAAATCGGTAAACTCAATAAAAGAAGCAAGCAGTTCAAAATTACGATAATATATATTTATTAAAAGAATTGAGTCACTGATTTTATATTGAATTTGAATTAAATTTAGAATGGATTTATATTTATATAAATTCAAAAAATATCTAGCCAGTAGCTTCATTAGCTAATGAATCCACACATGTTAACTTGATATAGAAGCCAGTTTGGAGCATAGTGTTTGGCGAGAAAGAAAATAGAGGAGGAATTGTGGTGGAAGCAGAAAGAGAATAATAATATGCTAAATTTGGTCCTTTCGGTGTCAACACCCTTTGATTTGATGCTATTGGGGGCACCTCCACCTCTGCTCTCTCTATTGGAACAATATATTTATTGACATATGCATATCATCTGCCTCAAAAATCAAGCTGTAAGCTGAATCTACTGACAATTTTAGGTTGAGAATGATATTTATTATTTCTTTTCAAATTATTTCTTTTATTAATATTCAAAATATATTTATCTAATTAATCTAAATTTATACCGAATAAATTTACTCAACACTAAAATAAACTTTTAAATTTTTTAAAAAAATTATTTATGATAATTAAATATTATTACTACTGATGTTGCATAATAATCGTTCAACATAAATTATGAATTGTCATCACATAATAAATTTATATGATAAAAATATTATAAGGATATAATAAGTGAGTAACGTGATCCCGTCCGAGAAAAAAAATTCAGACACCTTAGTATTTGATTCATTATCAAGACTCGTCATCTTTTAGATAAAACGAGTCTTAGCATAAAGTAATCGTTATTAGGGACGTTTAGCGTATTCTCATTATATCTGTAATTACGGGATTATTAATCTGACGATATCTCTTATCAAGTAGCCGATCACATGATTGTCGAATTATTAAAAAATACTAGAAAATAACTTAAAAAGAGAAAGATCATAAATATAAAATTATACTATTATCTCATACTAAAGTTCTAAAATAATTCATTATAATTATTTTATTCTTCAGTACATTAACTTGAGCGTTGGAGTAGCATTTCACATTCTCTTTTTTATAGGTCTAACTAATTATAATACAATTTTATTTTTGAACTACATCACCTATCACCTAACATATGGTTAAAAATTTAATGATAATAACTTTCTAAATTTGTTGAGAAGACTTATTATAATATTTAATAATAATTCAAGCAACAAAAGCACATCTATCTATTAACTAACAAAATACACAAATAATTTTTAAAATTCAGAAAAGAATCAAATTAATTAGTTTAAAAAAATATTTTTAGTTATAAAAATATCATAAATATAAATAACACACTTCTTTTACTTTACCTCCAACCTGATTAAAATGTTTAATTAAACAAAAATATTATTTTTTTATATTAAATTTTAGTATTTGTAAACTAACTAAAAATTTTATGTGCAGTTTGGAATTATAAATTTAAGAAATATAATGAACGCACAAATTTTAAATTAATTTTCTTTTAGGCTTTTCAAGTGTGAAGACAAATTAATATGTAACAAATTTAATAACCATAGTAGATATAGACAGAAATAATATTTTATTCAGAGGTTCCAATTTAAGTATTAAATTAAATATAATTAGCAGAAATTTAAAAAGAATTAACACTGAAGATAATTAAGGAAGGAAAAGATGAAGGAGAGGCAGCCACATATTTTCCATTAATCCATGCGAGGGAAATGAAAATAGTTGCATGGCATCAATCCCATTTGTGAATGTGGGATTCCACCAACCTGTTTTCCTCTCGTTGGAATCCAAACAAGACAGCACCAACTTTATTTCTCTGGACATTATTTTCCCATGTATTCCTTTTATTTCTCAAAGTATTATCCATTTGCTTTCATTCATAATTAATAAATAATCCTACTTACATCACATTTCACTTACTATATATTAATTAAGTCCTAATATATAAGTAATTATTTATATATAGTTAATAAAAAAAAGGAAAGAATAGAAATTTATGAAGAGACAACTGATTATCCATGGGAATTGATAAGCATTGGAATAAGAATATATATTTGTTTGGAAATTAACATATTCGAGATAATCATTTGAAATTTTAACTGCATATACATAGAAAAGGAATTAATAGTAATCTTTTTTATAAAAGAATTATTTAGAAAGAAAAGAATAGAAATTATGAAGAGACAAGCAAATGGAATAAGAATATTATTTTGGAAATAAATATCAAATCATTAAGGAATTAATAGTACACTAGCAAAGTCAATTAAGAAGATGAAATATATCTGCCCAAATTAGGTATTATCAGTTGATAAAGAAGATATATAAGCATGCTAATTAAGGGAAAAGGAATTTGAAATTTCAACTTTTTTTTAATTAGAGATAATCACTGTCCTCTCTGTAATTTATCTTAATTAATTAAAATATTCATATAATTTTAAAATTACATTAAACATTTTATATTTTTATTTCATTAACACAAAAAGATATCCATTAATTTTTATTTATTTTTATCGTTAAGTTTAATTTAAATAATTAAAATGTTCATGAAATTTTAGGATTATATTAAAATATCTATTATATTTTTATTATATTAACTAAGAATAATACTTATTAATTTTTATCAATTTTGTCTTTAGTTTATTAGTCAAAAATGAAAATTTTTTAATATAAATTTAATTAAATCTTTATATTTTTACTCAAAGACTCTATAAGTCTGATTTATTACTTTTTTTTCTAATTAAGCCCATATACTTTTATTTCTAGATAAAATAAATCCAGCCATAAAATAATAATATTTTGATATTAAAATATTATTTTTAATAATAGAATTTTATTTTTATATTTTTTATTTCTATGTATTTTTTAAACATTTTCATGTTAATTAAAATAATAAGTTCAAATTAAAAAAATGTTATTAAAAGAATATTATATAACTCAGGACTTATTTGGTTTTAAATAAAAGTATATGGGCTGAATTGATAAAAAAATTAAATTAGACTTGGGTGACTCTTGAACAAAAATACAAAGACTTAATTGGACTTATTTTCAAAAAATTTTTACCTCAATTACTCTACTTATCAAATAAAATTCACTACCTGCCTTTTAGATTTGTCTCTATATTTTTTCGCATCTCTATTCTCATTTTTATCAAAAAATAAAAATTTATAATTAATAACAGAGTATTGATAGTGTAGATAATCACGACTCGATTTGTGAGTAGGGGATGAATTATTTAATTGGAGCTCAATTTAGAGAATAATAAAAATAAATAAAAATTTATGAAATATATTTTTAATTAATAAATTAAAAATATAATAATTGATGACCGCTGAGTTTCTCTACCCCATCATAAGGCCGGACCGACAGTAGCAGCCCACAACCCGAAGGCTCCTAAGCCCTCAAACAAGCCGGGCCCAACCCGTTCCTCCTCCAGACTGGATCTCTATTTAAGTTATTTGATCAGACCGGCCCAGCCCAATTCAGCCTTAAAACCAGACCTTCTTGGGTTCCGGTCCTTTTCCTCAAACCCGGGCACAGGAAGAAATGATTGCGGGACCAGTCATTTCGCAGCCCTGTCCACTCATGCACCGAAGGGAATTAAATGCTAGCCTGACACATGGATGGTCCTGAGGTCACCTATATGTACGAACCTGCAACAAGAGGTAGGTGGTCCTATAGCGGGATGGCCATCTCGCGTGGGAAGAGGAAAGAGTATAAAAGGGAGGAAATACCCTCCTCTAGGGCCAAGTTTTTTCTAAGTTCACAAACCCATTGTAAAACCCTATTTTCTGGATCTCAGATCATCAATTGGCGCCGTCTGTGGGAAACGAAGGAGATCTTTTCATCACCGGAGTTCCACTCTAAACAAACCCACTGAGATCCACGATAGCTAATCACAATGAAAACAGCACCATTAACACTCCCAATGACCTGAGCTCTCCCCAAGAGGGGCAACAGTTCTCTTTCTCTAGTCCTACAACTCCAAACAACCAAACACCAATCCCCTTCAACCCCTCGCCAAGCTTGGCGAGAAACATGCCCGGAGCCGCTCTGTCCAACCAGGACCTTCAAACCATGGCCCTCCAACTACAAAATACCACTCACTGGTTGGGGCAGATGATGCAACAAAGGGGCCTTAACACCCTGGTGAATGTGTCGCCAGTGATAGAAGAACCTAGAACCAATGAACCTCGCCAACCTACCCTCAATCCCCCTCAAACAACCAGTCGAGAAACAGGAGAGAGAAGCAGGAGAGCTGGCGGAGAAGTAGAGCCAGAAGCAAGGGTTCACGGAAGGAGGGCGAGGGAGTTGATCGAGAATGATGAAGTCGATAGTTATTCCGCCGAAACAACTGGAAGGATGGGGAGTGAGACACGGGAGGAGGAGTGCCGTCAGAAGAAGAAACCCAGGCAGGAAGCTGAGAGTGTAGACCAAAAGCTGCAAAAGATGAGAGAGCAGCTTTTGGCCGAGTTAGGGGCGAAGGACCCCAGCCAAACTCTTCTACCTACCTCTTCACCCTTCTCAAAGTGGGTGCAGCAGGAGACCGTCCCAAAGAAATTTATGATACCGCCCATGGCCGCATATGATGGAGCTGGGAACCCCCGGGAGCACGTCTTGAACTACAAGACCTTCATGGAGCTACAGACTTTGTCAGATGCCTTGATGTTCAAGGTATTCCCAACAACGCTCTCGGGGCCAGCACGGGCGTGGTTTAACAGCCTTGAGACCGGAAGCATTACAAGCTTTGGAGATCTGGCCACTCGCTTCATCAGCCGGTTCATAGCCGGGGTGCCAGCAGAGAGAAAAACCAGTTACTTGGAGACGGTCAAGCAGAGGAAGGATGAATCGCTGAGAGAGTACGTGGCCCATTTCAACAAAGAGGCCCTACAGATCCCCAAGCTGGATGAGAGCCGGGCGGTAGAGGCCATGCAGAAAGGGACGACCTCTCCCGAGTTCTTTGGCTCGTTGAGCAGGAAACCCCCGACCTCACTGGCAGAGCTCATGAAAAGGGAGGAGAAATACATAAGGCAGGATGATGCCTTAATGACAAGCAGGTTTGCCAAAGGGGCAGAAGACCGAGGAAAAGCTCCCGAAGAAAAGAGGTCGGAGAGGCAGGAGAAGAAGCAAGGCAGAAGGCCTGAGCATTACAGACAACTCTGGGAACGAAGAGACCAAAGATCCCACCCTCCAAGGGTCCCAGAACAAAAATCGCTCCCTCCGTGGATTCCGGAGAGTCTGACCCCGCTCAACGCCTCTAGAGCCGAGGTGCTCATGGCAGTACAGGACAAGGAGTTCCTTCAATGGCCTAGACCTATGAAAGCTGAAGCAAGCCAGCGAGATCCTGACAAATATTGTCAATATCATCGTACACACGACCATGACACCAACAACTGCTACCGGCTGATTGTCGAAATTGAGAGGCTAATAAAAAGGGGACACCTCATAAACTTCATGAAAAAGCCGGAGGGACAGAGGCCCCAGCCTAACCCAGCAGCCTAGGCACCAAGAAGAGTAGGAGCCGGACCAGTGAATGACGGGTCCAGTGGGACCATCAACATGATTGTCGGGGGCACGGGAGGTCGGATGGGCCGAAGGGGTAAGAAGAGAAGTCGGGAGGGGGAGAGCAGCAATACCGAGGTCATGCAGGTCGTCGAGCACTCTTCCGTGGTCATCACATTCTCTCCGGAGGACGCTCAGGCCCTCGTCATTGAAGCCATCATTCACAACTACCGAGTTAAGAAGATCTTAGTGGATGACAGGAGCAAGGTGAACCTATTGCCCTACCGGGTTTTCCAACAAATGGGAATCCCCGAGGAGCAGTTAGTCCGGGATCAGGCACCAGTCAAGGGGATTGGAGGGGTACCAGTGCCCGTGGAAGGGAAGGTCAAGCTGGCTCTCACTTTAGGCGAAGCGCCAAGAACTTGCACTCATTATGCGATGTTCTTAGTGGTAAAACTCCCACTGAGCTACAACGCGATATTGGGAAGACCTGCACTGTTTGATTTCGAAGCCGTAACCAGTATCAGATATCTGGCGATGAAATTCCCAACAGAGGCAGGAGTGGGAGTAGTACGGGGTAGCCAGGAAGAAGCGAGAGCAATGTACTTAGCCACAGTGGCAGAGCTGAGCTCGGTAGCAGAGAGGCTCGACTCAGAGGTGCTAGAGGTCAGGGATGAGAAGAAAGAGGCCAGAACAGAGCCAGTCGGAGAGCTGCAGACTTTTCCTTTATCTGAGGCAGAGGCAGATAAGGTCTTCAGTCTCAATGCCGGCCTTACTGAAGAATAAAAAACTGAAGTCATGGCCCTGATCCGAGGTCACGCATCGAGCTTCGCCTGAAAGCCCTAATAAATGGGATGCTGATGGCAATGGAGGTAGGGGCAACCGATCTCGAAGTGAATAGTGACTCCCAGCTGGTGATCAATCAGATAACTGGGGCGTATCAGGCCAGAGACCCAACCATGCAGAATTACCTAGCAAAGGTAAAAGCCATAGAAGCTGAACTCAATGGTCAGGGAGTCATTGTAACAGCCCGGCCCCGTACGACCGGCCCTGTTACCGCTCACAGCCCGTGACCTTCCTCTGGGCCCAGCCACTGTGAGCAGCTCTTAACATCCCTTCACCCTCACGGGTTCCAGGCAGGATTTGTCCCTCGGGGGAGCCATTACGGCCCGCCCTAGCCCGAGTGGATTTGGCCCAAATTTCCCTTTGGAAATTAGGTCGCCTCCCCCACTGCTCGAACCCTTGACCTCCCACTTTAAGGGAATAGTCTGGTGAGAGTGAGTACCAATTGTGCCATTGGCACAATTGGTACTCACTCTCACCAGACTATTCCCTTAAAGTGGGAGGTCAAGGGTTCGAGCAGTGGGGGAGGCGACCTAATTCCCAGAGGAAGGAATTGGGCCAAATCCACTCGGGCTAGGGCGGGCCGTAATGGCTCCCCCGAGGGACAAATCCTGCCTGGAACCCGTGAGGGTGAAGGGATGTTAAGAGCTGCTCACAGTGGCTGGGCCCAGAGGAAGGTCACGGGCCGTGAGCGGTAACAGGGCCGGTCGAAAGGGGCCGGGCTGTTACAGTCATCATCAAATACCAAAGAATACCTCGAGAAGAAAACGAAGAAGCAGACCTGCTTAGTCGGTTGTCCAAGGAAGAACTAGAACAACTTCCTGATGAGGTATACATACAATATGTTAGCACGCCTGCTTTTAATAAAACAATCACTGTATTTCAGGTAGAGCAAAACCAGAACTGGATGACCCCGTACTTGGAATACCTGGAAAAAGGAAAGCTCCCTGAAGATAAGGGCGAAGCAAAAAAGATAGCGGTCCGAGCTGCCAACTATCAAGCAATAAGGGGAACTTTGTACAGAATGAGGGAATCCAGCCCATGGCTCCGCTGTGTGAGCCCGGAGGAGGCAATAAAGGTGATGGAAGAAATACATAGAGAAACGTGCGGAGCTCACGAAGGGGCAGGAACACTGGCTAATAAGATATTCAGGCAAGGGTACTACTGGCCCACCGTTAAGAAGGAAGCAGAAGAGTTTGTCCAAAGATGTGATGTCTGTCAGAGATTTGCCAACGCCATCAATGTCCCAGCCACTCCTCAATCCAGCATCTCCAGCCCGTGGTCGTTCTCGCAATGGAGAATAGACATCCTGGGACCCTTTCCCAAGATCACGGGGCAGAAAAAGTTTGTAGTAGTGGCTGTGGAGTACTTCTCGAAATGGCCGGAGGCGGAAGCAATCCCCACAATAACAGCCCGCAAGATGATAGATTTTGTATGGGGGAATATCATCTGCAGGTTTGGAGTACCGAGGGTGCTCATCTCAGACAACGGCAGACAATTCAACTGCAGTACCTTCAGAGCGTTCACAACAAACATGGGTATATGGCACAAATTCTCCTCAGTAGCTCACCCTCAGACCAACGGCCAGACGGAGGTCACTAACAGAGCTATCCTCCAGGGGTTAAAGAAGAGGCTGGATCGGGCAAAGGCAAACTGGGTAGAAGAGCTCAACAGCATCCTGTGGGCACTCCGAACTACCCCCAGAACGTCCACTAAAGAAACGCCCTTTGCACTTGCTTTTGGCACAGAGGCTGTAGTCCCAGTCGAGCTACAAATCCCCACTCATCGAGTCCAATTTGCTAACGAGAGTACTAACGATGACAAGTTAAGGTGCAACCTAGATGCTCTCGAAGAGGTTAGGGAGGAAGCTCAAGTCCGAACTGCCGCTTATCAACAACGGGCAGCCTGTTATTACAACCAAAGGGTCAGGGAAAGAAGCCTAAAGGTGGGAGACCTGGCCCTAAGAAACCTGGAGGCAACGGGAAAAAGAGCGGCAGTAGGCAAGTTGGCACCGACCTGGGAGGGCCCCTTCAGAATAGCAAAAGTGGTCAAGCCAGGAGTATACCGAATTGAAGATATGCAGGGAAACCCTGAGCCCCATGCCTGGAATATCCAGCACTTGAAAAGGTACTTCCCCTGAGCTATTGTCAAATGTAAAAGACCTATTGTATCTTAAAGCATGATAATAAAATAGACGTTGATTATTGTCCCTATTCATTATTTATCTCTACTCACATTGCTTTCATGAAAGAAACAAAAAAGAAAAATGAAACAGGCATAAATGCCCAAGACCTCAGTGAGGTAGGTGGCCGAGCTCCCAAAAGGCCCCCGGCACCACAAAACCAGCTGAGATGACGAAGCGACAGTAAGGCCAATGAGCCCGAATCTTGTGCAAGACCTCAAAAAGGTTCAAGACCAGGATCCCGTAAGATCTCCTGGAGCAAAAACGGCCAGGATCCCGTAAGATCTCCTAGAGCAAAAACGGCCGGTGAGATCCTTAAAGGACTCCCGGAGCAAAAACGACCGATGAGATCCTTAAAGGACTCCCGGAGCAAAAACGGTCGGTGAGATCCTTAAAGGACTCCCGGAGCAAAAACGGCCAGGACTTCCGGAGCAAAAACGGCCGGTGAGATCCTTAAAGGACTCTCGGAGCAAAAAGGCCGGTGAGATCCTCAAAGGACTGCCGGAGCAAAAACGGCCGGTGAGATCCTTAAAGGACTGCCGGAGCAAAAACGGCCGGTGAGATCCTCAAAGGACTCCCGGAGCAAAAACGGCCGGTGAGATCCTCAAAGGACTCTCGGAGCAAAAACGGCCGGTGAGATCCTTAAAGGACTCCCGGAGCAAAAACGGCCGGCGAAGATCTCAAAGATCTCTAGGAGCAAAAACGGCCAGCGAAGATCTCAAAGATCTCCCGAAGCTACAAAACCGAGATCCCCAAGATCTCCCAGCACGGACAGCTGGACTAAGAAGACAAAGACAACAAAAGGCCAAAAGTGCCGACCTGGAAGCACGAACTCGAAAAACCAAGCAAAAAAGAGCCGAGCTCAGAAAGCTCAAAGGCAAACCGAAGGCAACAAGCCTCCTATGATCCGAGAGGAAATTCAGTGGCATGAGCTGAAGGCCTCAGCCTCAGTTCCTATCAGAACAGAATTAAAAACAAAAGGAAGCCAGCCCTGCTCATCCCCTTAAAAGGTACATGATTCATTTTACTCTGATTATACAAAGGTTGTACTCCTGAAATCGTATGCATTAAGTAATGAAATGAAAATTGAGGACGACTGGTCAACTGTAAAAAACTGAGCTCAGGCTGAGGACCTAATAAGGTCAGAACCCGTAAAGGAGCAATAGCTCAGAGTCTTATCCCTACGGAAAACCCAGCTCGGAAAAAGCCTGTAGACAAGAAGACTCCAGTGAAATTAAAGAAATTTGCAAGCCAGGAGCCAAGTCTTGGGCTAAGTCTTCAACCCTAGTTAGCTTAAAAGCAAGCGATAGCTTAGTAGAGTATTAAAAAACAGACAAAGGCAAAAAACAATTCAAGCGCAAACACAAGACAGGAAATAACTCAGGTATGAACATGAAGTAATAGACAGTAATAAATTTTCATTAAAGGAAAAGTATATTACAGCTTATCACCTACGCGGGATAAAAGGAAGACCGTCCCTAAAGGACCTACATGCCTAGGGGCGCTATCATCTACATAATCTGCATTTATACTATCTAGATTGCTGATTGTGGGAGACCCAGCACTCTATGGCTCAGGCCTCTCAGTACCCTCAAAAGGAGATTCAAGCCGGATAAAAGATAACCTTCAATGACAACAGATGGGATATGACACTTGGCAAATTCAGTAGCATTGTCGTCCTTTTGCTTACTTAAAGCAGCGCAAGAAAGCCGATAAAGCATTCTGAAGGGCAATGGAACAAGAAAGCATCGTTGGAAGCTTGACTGAGCGCAGCAGATCTCTGTTTCTCATAGCACAAGGGCTCTACATCAAAATCGACAGCAAGCTGATCATCTTCACCATTCCTAGCAAGGAAATCCTGACACAAATCTACCATGATCTGCTTTATATTACATGTGTGAGCCGCATCTTGTATTCCACAATAAACTTCAGAAATCATGTTATTCCCTGAATCTGAGTCAGGAGCAGGCATCAGAGACACCACGGGAGCATCCTTTTTCTTCTCAATAGGAAGGAGGACAGAAGCCGATCTCCCAGAAGCCCGGAACTCCTTCGGAATGGGAATCAGGGCAGGCATTTCGGTAAGGGCAGGACGCTTGCTCCCGACCTCCTCCGCTACACTCCCGCCATATGCAGAACCGAACTCCCTCTCCTCTGTAACCTGAACACCCTTAACTGGGGTCCCCTGAACATCCCCCCCCCAGGCGCGATCTTAGTCTCGCGTGCAAGGACCTTCACCTTAGCCTGAGTGACCGAGCCTGACGAGCTGCAGCTTGGCGACCTTGAAGATTTATCATTTCGAGGGCCCGGCTTCGGAGCTCAGGAAGGAGGCCGGAAAGACGACTTGGACGATCTTACTTCGGCTATGTGTTGGGAGGTCTCCCCCCTCGATTGCACCACTGAGGAGGCTCCCGAGGCGATATTCATGTCTTACCAAGAGAGCACGAAATTCTTAGAGGGCTTAATCTGATCCGTTTTCATTTCAGAAGCTGCAAAAAAAAAAAAAAACAAATAAAAATTCCAAAATCGGGGCAAGCCAGATAACTTCTCAGCAAAAATCACAAAGGCAAGGTTAATACGGGACTCCAAGAGGGATAAAATAATGAGATCTTTAGTCCATCTTGACCCCCCTGAAGAAGACGATAAACAGACACGCCATTGGTGTGAACCCCCATCTCCGATAAACAGATTCGAAGGAAGGCAAAATAAGCTCGCATCATTCTAAAAGTCGATTAAACCAGAAGGATGATGATCAAGGAGAATGATACTCCACTGTTTGGCAAGGGGCACTAACGTAAAGGAGGAATCATACCGTGAAAATAAAGACGGAGGAACGCAGATAGCAGCGTGCACGAATAACCAAGGAAAGCAGAAACTGGGAGAAGACGGAGAAAATTTGGAAACTCATATGACGATAAGGTGAAAGGGTGTTCTGAGGCAAACTATATTTAAATGGAGCAGTCATTATGATTCTCGGTATTTACCCCCTCGTCAGTCGAGCAATAACTGATGAGAAGGTAAAGAGGCATTTGATGACCGCTAGGCTTCTCCACCCCATCATAAAGTCGGGCCGACAGTAGCAACCCACGACCTGGAGGCTCCTAAGCCCTCAAACAAGCCGGGCCCAACCTGTTCCTCCTCCAGACTGGTTCTCTATTTAAGTTATTTGATCAGACCGGCCCAGCCCAATTCAGCCTTAAAACCAGACCTTCTTGGGTTCCAGTCATTTTCCTCAAACCCGGACACAGGAAGAAATGATTGCAGGACCAGTCATTTCGCAGCCCTGTCCACTCACGCGCCGAAGGGAATTAAATGCTAGCCTGACACAGGGATGGTCCTGAGGTCACCTATACATACGAACCTGCAACAAGAGGTAGGTGGTCCTATAGTTTGATGGCCATCTCGCGTGGGAAGAGGAAAGAGTATAAAAGGAGGAAATACCCTCTCTAGGGCCAAGTTTTTCCTAAGTTCATAAACCCATTGTAAAACCTTATTTTCTGAATCTCATATCATCAATAATATTTTAATATAATTCTAAAATTAAAAAATATTCTAATTAGTTAGGACAAAATACATAATACAATATTAAAAACTGTTTTTAATTTTAAGTAATAGATTAGCGAAAAATTAATGGATATCTTTTTAGTTGACAAAATAAAAATTATAAAGGTATTTTAATATAATTTTAAAACTATAAGACTATTTTAATTAGTTAGTATATATTATAGGAGTACAATAATAAATATCTCTTTTAATTAATTAGTGTCCAGAACAATAATTTTTCCTTTGAAATAAAAGTTTTTATAAAAATTTAATTCAATTAAATTAATTTTCATTATATTTTAAAACATAATTTATCGCATTTTAATTTATAATTTTCATGCCTAAATTTAAAATTTCATTCACCTTCAGTCTTTAAATTGTTATTTCATAAAATATTTTGGTCCTTCAAAATCTTGTACTTTTCACATATTATAGTGAAATTAAAGAACCGCAATTTACATACTGATTAGGACTTAACACTTTATTTCTTATTTTAAAATTATTTTATTACTAAGTTTTAGCTCCTGCATTATGTTCTAAATTAAATTATATTTTTATCCTCAAATTTAAAGTTTATATTTTTCATAGGTGATAATGGACAAATCATAAATATTAATTTTAAAATTATTAATTATGTTGCTTAGATTATATATATATATATATATATATATATATATATATATTATAATCAAATTATAATTCGATCTAAAAATTTCTCACTCTAATCTAAACCGAAATATAAAATTCAAACGTATTAAATTTTTTATTGACGAGTTTTTTTATGTAATTAAAATTATGTATTTGTTTTAAAAAAATAATTTAAAAAACTTTTTTTAGATATTCACTCACATACACCTTTATATATATACACATATATAATTAAATTTAACTTAATAACAAATATCAGTATCAGATTTAGCCAGATAATAAATGAGTCCGAATGAATAAATATAAGAGATATATCCGATTTCATTTCAAAAAATACATAACTTGTTTCCACTATGTTTTACTAAGGATTAAAGTCAAAACCAAAACCTTAATCACACCTCAGTAATCAGTAATCACCCAATAAATAAGAGATGAATCTAGGTTGGGTCAATCATCTTTTAGAAAATGGTGTCCACTCTTCAAAGCACCAATTGCATCATCACCACTAAACCTAAATTGCATTTGTGTTGCCAAAATAAAATATTAATAATGAAAGAGAGAAGCATCACTGTCAAAGATATCCACACAAACTCTTGCTCTTCTCTCACTCTTCTTCTTCTTTCTTTTCTTTTTTTTAAAAAAAAGAAGAAATTATTTAAAGGGATTCTATATATGCATACACATGAAAGTGAGGATTCTCTAATTGGTTTGAGAATATGAGTGTTTTTTGTTATTGGATCAAGGAATCTAAAAAATTAATGGAAAAAGGAGTAAGTGCCTCGTAGGAGATCATATCCTTGAGGTATACAGCAGAGAAATTTTATTATAACTCTATTTTTTTTAATATTATTTATTTATGTATTGGCTTTTTCTGGTCTATAAGAAGGGCAGTTGCCGTAGTAATCTTTGCATGCATCAGACCTACAGCTTCAAGAGAGGCGAGAAACTAAAGAGATTAAGGAGATGGCAGATAGAAACACATGTAGGACTCTTTGCCAATGGCTCAATCAAGCTAAGCCTTTCATTGCAATGGTGTCTCTGCAATTTGGGTACTCAGGAATGTATATTATCAGCATGGTTTCTTTGAAACATGGCATGAGTCATTACATTCTTGCTTTGTATCGTCATGTAGTTGCAACTCTTGTCATCGCTCCTTTTGCTCTTGTTCTTGAAAGGTTAATTTCTCTCTTTTGTCATTCATTCTCTTTTCTTGTATTTTCTTAGATTTTATTTTCCTTGATTTTCTTTTTCAATACTTTGCAGGAAAATAAGGCCGAAGTTGACACTCCCTATCTTCCTAAGAATAATGGTGCTTGGTTTTCTAGAGTAATGCACTAAAACCTCCAGCTTTTTTTCTGTGTTTATTATAACTAGTAATGATAAAGAAATAAGTAAATATATCAAGTTCAGCTTTATCAATTCTTATGGGACCAACAATGGAGTTTCATTTTCGATTGCCGTTAACATAGAACTGGAATAGTAAATTATAACATTTTTTTTTAATTTTAAAAGAATATATATGGAAAACTTGCAGGCCAGTGCTTGATCAGAACTTGTACTATGTGGGAATGAAGTACACATCAGCAACATTTGCCTCTGCTTCAGTCAATGTTCTTCCTGCCATAACCTTTATATTAGCAATTATTTTCAGGTAATTAAAAAATTATAATCATGACAAAGATGTGTGCCTGAGTAAGAGCCAACAAACTTTTTGAGCACATTAGCCCACTAATCCCACAACAGTGCCTCTCTCTCACGTCACCTTTTTCTATTTCTTCTCGCACTTTCCCTCTCTTATTTCTGAGAAGAAAATCAGACATCAATAATAATAATAAGTTGAAGAAAATTGATGAAGAGAAAACAAATATTACAGGTTGGAGAAGATTAACGTGAAGAAGCTACATCATGTGGCCAAGATTGTTGGAACAGGAATTACAGTTGCAGGAGCAATGGTTATGACTTTGTACAAAGGTCCAATCATCGATTTCTTAACTTCACATGGAGGAAACCACCATGGAAGCAGCACTAGTGAACCCAATAATCAGCATTGGGTTACAGGGACACTAATGCTCCTGGCCAGTTGCTGTGGCTGGGCAAGTTTCTTTATATTGCAAGTAAGTAGAGAGAGAGAGAGAGAGAGAGAGAGAGAGAGAGAGAGATCATGTGATGTTTAATATGAACTCGGATGACTTAAAAACTTTGAATTTGGTTTTCAGTCATTCACGTTGAAGCTATACCCAGCAGAGCTCTCTCTTACATCCTTGATATGCTTCATGGGTATGGTGCAAGGAGCAGTTGTGTCTCTTGTAATGGAACGTGACATGACTGCCTGGAAAATAGGCTTCGATTCCAGGCTTCTTGCCGCTGCTTACTCTGTAAGTGAACCATTAATCTTAACGTTACGTTAATGAAATTGCAAATGATACATTAATTAATTAACTAATTGCGTAATTAGGGAGTGGTTTGCTCTGGAATTGCATATTATGTGCAAGGAAAAATAATCAAGCAAAGAGGCCCTGTTTTTGTAACATCTTTCAGCCCACTGTGCATGATCATCACTGCAGCCCTGGGAACTATTATTCTAGCTGAGCAACTTCGCCTTGGAAGGTATGCTATTATTCATGGGTTTCTAAAAACTTATATTAATGTTTTATTCTTGCATTAAAATGTCTGTTTTTCGTTCTTTTTCATCAGTGTGATTGGAGCAGTTCTCATAGTTGCTGGCCTTTACACCGTTGTATGGGGTAAAAGCAAGGATCAGACAACCTCAACAACAATACCACCACCACCTTTGTCAAATGAGAAAAATGACAACCTTGAATTTGCAACCAATTTTGATAGTAGCAGCCAGCAGAGCAAAACTTCCAAGGTTTCGGCCAACAGCACTCTGCCTCCCGTATGAGATTATAGTTGAGAAATTTTATAATAATAATAATAATTAACGTACTGTAACAAGTGGGGGACTATATTTTAGATATAGACACCCCTCTGCCTGATGTATTACGAGATTTTGATCACTATATGCCTATATAACCTTTTCCTTTTTCTTATTATTGTTGTTTTAAGTTTATTAAGCCTATATATTCGTGGCACCTATACATAAAAGAACAGGGAATTAAAGAAGAACAAATAATGGATCTTAGTGTTGTTGTCTTGTAATGATCAGCATCACAGAGTATGCAAATGCAAAATTTGTTTATGAGAATTTTATCTCACATCACAGGACAAGATTGTCTGAAATGGACAACATAGAAGAGGTTGCCAAAGAAGAACCAAATTCGCTCAGTAACTTGGACATATGGGCAGATGAAATAGGCCATTAGCCAGGATTACCATGAGAGATTCGGCAGATGATTGGAGTTGAATTATAAAAGAAAATGAAAAACATTCACCTTAGAGAATTACAAGTCCTTTCATCAGGCTGTTTCTCAGAAGAATTTGAATCTTATGCCATATCTTACATTATGGGTATCAGCTAGCCATGTGTTTAGTGACAAAGTGCATGTTTCACATGTATCAACATTACACACATGCATCAGAATCACAGAATATAGGTCCAGCCACTTTTTAAAAAACTGGAAAACATCACATTGATTCATATTACTGTTGGTTCCTATAAAATTTTGACACTCAACGATAAAAAAAATTATTATTTAATTTTTATAATATAAAAAAAATTTTAATTAATTTTTTAATTTTAAAAGATATATTAAAATATTTCTGATATATTAAACGTGTATTTCATGCATCAGTTTGGTGTATTCAAAATTTTATAAGATAAATTTGGGATGCTTCTTGATAGACACAAGCCCTGATTAATAAAAATTCAAACTTTCATCTTTTTAATCATGTCTGACTATTCAGTCAATAAAGTATTTATTTAATCTGTACATCGAAATTAATTTCTTTTTTGTATATTTTTATTTCTTTTTTTGGGCCAATTGAAATCCAATCCAATTGGGTGGAGTGACCCAACCAGGCCCAAAAGAAAGGACGAGCCAGATAGGCATAGGCCTGAGCTGTTTGTTGGTCGTTAATTCATCGCAGTACTGAAGAACTGCTGATTTGTGTAGGTCTCCAATTGGGTCATTTGCGTGCCACTCCTGTCTCTACTCTGAAGCTTCATCCTGTGGAGGGAGATGTGGGTATTTGGGTACGGGTCTCTAATATGGAAAGCGGGTTTTAACTACGATGCTCGCCTTGTTGGTTTCATCAAAGGCTATCGCCGTGTCTTCTACCAAGGTACCTATCTATCTTTCTTTTTTTTATTTCTCTATTCATGCGGATATGAAATATTTATGCCTGATGATTTTATTATATTTATATTTTTTGTATTTAACATTGAAATGCTCTTTTGGGTATTGGTGAACAGGCAGCACTGACCATAGGGGGACTCCAGAGAATCCTGGAAGAACTGTCACTCTAGAACCTGCTGATGGGGAAGTCTGTGTGAGTTAATTTTGCTCAATCAGTAGAGATGCGTTGCTTAATTTGATCCTCAAGTTATATGTTTCTGTTTGGCTAATTGTTAAAACTTGGGGATTCTAACATGGAGATCTCATATTTGAATATTGGAAAGGTTTTTATTTTCTGGCATCAAGCAAATATATCAAATCATGGCTGGAATTGAAGGGCCCAAATAAGTGAAAAATAATAATAATAAGATTGAGATCACATGTTTCAAATAACCCAAAATTACCTAGTTTAGATTTAAGTGTACATTCATAGGAATAATTTATGTTATCATTCAACATAATGTAATTTCTTTGGTAAACCAGCAACAAACACCAAACTTCTAACAAATGCTTGTAATCCTCTTTTGAGAATTTGCATTTGTGTGTTCATACATTGTTTTTAGGAATCACTCATTCTCATTTGTTACCCTCTATAATGCCTGGCTTACTGAAGTATATGTTAATATTTAATGCAAATTATTCTATTATCAGTAAGAAATTAACTGACTGACATCAAAATGAAGTAGATTCTAATTTTTCTTTTAATTTTGTGACCTCAAAGTGGGGAGTTGCATACAAGATCTCCAAGAAGGAAGATGAAGAAACTGCAATAACAGTATGTCTCTAGTCAGCTTGTTTAATTGTTAGCTGGATTTTCTATTAGTAGCAAAGCATTTCTTCTCTTTTTTTCAATATTACTGTGGACCATAGTCTCACTCTATATAAATGCTCAACATTATTGTTACTGCTTTGTATTTGTGTATAGAGATATGTGTTGGTGTATATATTTTATGTGTGTGTGAGAGAGTTGTCTCAGCATGCTGTGTTGCAGCTTGCTCTGTTACTTTTGCCCTTTTTTCCAACCGGGCTAGAACTAATATGCCTTAACTTTCATTGTCATGGCCCACAGTATTTGGAAGTGAGGGAGAAGCAGTATGATCAGAAAGCTTATCTTGATTTCTTCACTGTAAGTTCTAAACATACATAACTGTACATCTGTAAATCATATAAATATCTTCTGAAATTTGTTTGCAGGATCCCACAGCTACAACTCCAGCGGTTTCAGGAGTAATGGTGTAAGTAGCAGAAATCACCATCATGTGTTATCATATTTTGTTATTTAAACACCAAATTTGATCTGTTCTGCATTGACACATTCTTGTTTCAGATATATAGGATCATCAGACAAGAAGCATAACCAAAATTACTTGGGGCCTGCACCTCTTGAAGAGATAGCCAAGTATGTACCTTAACTCCCTGCTTTTCAGATCTAAAAGGTCTCCATCTTGCAGTCAATTAGGAAATTAACTCAATTAGGAGATCCTTGAATCTGGCAATTCTCGACATGTTTATACACAAGGAACCTCGCTTATTCGCTTAGGATCCATTTTTATTGGTAGCACGTTGTCATATGAAATATCATATGAAAACTTGCTTTCCGGCCATTGTTTATGTATGAGAATTTGTGAAATTATCCTTTTTTTTTTAAAGTGCACTCATCACATGCATAATCAATTGCAGAAAATGATTTCCTTGGCCTCGCCTATAAAAAAAATTTTATGTAAGGCAGTGATCAGGCATTCAACCAACAGCCATTTGGGTTACCTAGTTATTGATGCAACTACAGTTGTAAATTAGAACTGCAGAGAATGTCGTTCCACCTCTATTAGTATTGCTAGACCATGGCAAGGCTTTAATATGCAAGTCATTCCCAATCCTCTGTGCAGACAAATTGTTCATGCTGAAGGCCCTTCAGGACCCAATAGAGACTACCTTTTCCAACTTGAGAAGGCTCTTCTTCAAATTGGTAAGTTTCTTCTGACATTTATCCATATGTTTCATTGTTCCTGCAATAACCTTTCGTTTTTTCACCATCTTTCTGGCTAGGATGCAAGGACAAACACATAATGGATCTTGCAAATGAAGTGAGGCGCATTCTTTCAGAGAGGGAACCTGACCTCATAATGCCATGAATAACAGGCTGATAGATTCTTAGATTCAGGCATTTACAAGATGATTATGATTGCGATAAATTATTGTTTGGGAGACTGATACATCTCTTGAACTTGATTATTCAGCTCTGAGTTGGACTGGAGCCATTTTTCCATGAATAAAGGAGGAATATTGCTATGTGATCTCATAAAGACCTGAGCGGTTTACTTAAACCAAATCATCAACATACACAAACTATGGGTTTATATTTGAAACTAATGGGAAAAGGGAGAAAAGAGAAAAAAGAAAGAAAAAAAAAATTAAAAAAACACCCTTCTACGAGTCACCAAATCAGCTACATGATATATCCTAAGTAGCAAATAGATTCTCCCTGAAAGAGACATGGTCCTACAACCACGAATCTAATACAGTAGACAATAAATAGAACATATAATGAACAAGTTATCATCAATTAACTTGTGAGTCGGCTCATCCAGGATTCAATCGCTGTCGTCCCCATTCTCTGCACGCAAAAGAGAACTTAGCATGAAGGTCAAAATAATGATGTACTGGAAGTAAATGATTATAGCAAGTAAATACGCAGCTTCTACTACCACATACTCTAGGAAATTCTATATGCTTTCAGGTCTGAGGTAAACCTCATCTTATGATGCCTATTACTTTACGTCAAATGCAGCCAAAAACCTTTATTTTTTTCTTAAGCAAAATGATGTGAAGCAAGATCAAATTTAGGAAATAAAACAAGAGAGAAAATTCCAGGTGCATGGACTATAAAACGTCACAATTCATGATGCTTGGGTCCCACACAAAGCAACATAAAAGGCTCAGATCACACCACAAGCACCTGTTAGCCGGAGATCCCTGTTTCCCTGAACCTTAAGACCATTTTAATTGGAGCTCATGTTATTAACCATTTTGAGCCAAAGGAGCCAAACTCATCCATGCTCACTTACCCTCATCGCTCTGGCTATCACCATCCCCATCATTATCTCCATCATCCTCTTCATCATTTTCTTCTTCCTCATTGTCATCGTCGTCATCCTCATCAGTATCTTCAGCATCACCACTATCACTTTCACTTTCAACTGAAATTTTGGGTTTTGGGGGAGCTACATAACTCGTTGTAGACCTTCTACGTGAACTTGACACAATATTACTCGTGTCAATGCCCTCAAGTTCTTTTGCTCTTTCCTTTCTCTTTCTAACTTCCTTGATTTCTGAGAACACAAAATCAATAAGTAGATTGATGACCATATATTTGCAACCTTTATACAACCTACACCCAGATTTCCTACATAAATTCCAAATCAGACCCCAATCTAGGAGCATATCAATTGGAAAAACAAAGTTTCTTCAACATTCAAAATATACCAACACAACCAAAAAAAAATACTACAAAATATGCAAATGCTAATGAAATTATTCAAACAAGCAAAATTGCATTTATTAATATACTTTCTATTTCTCTAATCAAGCTGTAAGTTCCTTGCAGACACATTCATTTCTGCATACAAACAGGTTTGATTCTTCCGCATTCAGTGAAATTGTCACAAGAAAAAAGAAATGCACCAAGAAATGATTTCCAGTGGAATATCTCATTGCCTTACCTATAGATACCAGAAGAAAAAAAAATTCAACTTTTTCATGAAGAGTGGGGCTTTGTGAGGAGGGGCGTTTCATCCCCGCACCATAAAACATGTAGGTAACCCTCCCCCTCTCTAACCCCCCAAATTCCTAATTAACTGGATATAGGAGTTCTCCTTATCCTATGGGAGTTACTGGCTTGGGGAATTAATATTATTAAAAGAGTAGGAAAATACATCTCCTTACTCAATTCAGCTCAATTTACCCTTTTTGTTTATGACAGAACAGAACACAGAGAAAGCATAGGAAAAGGATTGATGCTGCATGAAGACTATTGTTTGGCTTCAGCAAAGTGTGATTCTTAAAAGGAAAAAAGGAAACCTGTTGCCAGCAGGAGAATAAAGTAACAATCAACATTAAAATAATTTCACAAGGAAACAATATCAACCCCATAAAGTAGCACGGTACTTATTCACCAAACATATCAGAGCTAGAAGTCGATAGTGTTAGGGTCCTAGAATCTCAGGGACTAAAACTGTAATTTTCTAACAGTAGAGTTTTCGGGAAATAATATTGGGATAAATTAGTAGTGTTATGGTCCTAGAATCTCAGGGACCAAAACTCTACTGTTGGAAAATTACAGTTTTGGTCCCTGAGATTCTAGGACCCTAACAGATAGGCACCTTTTTCAGAAGGGTTTGATGACAATTCTTCCCTAGAAAGTATCTCCTCCAGCTCCTTTATTAGCTGGGCCTCACGTTTGCTCTCAGGAACCTGTTTAATCTTCTTGTAAATTACAGGAGGCACACTGGAAGGAAATAAGGAATGTTAAAGACATCAAAGCTCAAAATAGATGCAACTTATCTTGCAGATAGTGAGTCAAAGAAAAACCTCATCCCACAGGATTTTATAACAGATTTTAGATGCTCAACACGTTTCCCATATGCTGGAGTTGGAGCTTCCTTTTTCTGCAAGAAGATTGAAACAAAATATTTTATTCAACCAAGTTTAGGATTATGCAGCTTAATATTTCCCTTTTTTGTGCACGTATGGATGAGCATTGGAGGGAAGGGGCCTAGGACCTTGACTGGTTTTTCAGCCGATGATTGAGAATGGCTATCTTCAGAGGCATTTAAACCGTCTTCTGCATCACTATTCTCCTCTGGTACTGTTTCCACAGGCTTAATGCGCTTCTTGCCAGATACTTTGGATTCTTTTTCAAGCCTCTTCCGTTTTTTAGCCACTTCAGAATTTAGTGTCTTTTGCTTTGCACCAATTTTCTTCTTTGGTTTTACTTCTTCTTCATCCTCCTCCTCACTTTCACTATCTGGAGAATCTGAACTATCTTCACGACTCGTCTTTTTAGATGCTTTTCCTTGAGATTCAGCTTTTATATTTTTCTTCTTAGGTTCAGGAACTTCAGAAGATTGTAATAACTAAGAAAAAAATAGAAAGTTATAACAATTAAAGACTCTATGGATACTTCATCTAATTGAAGACCAAATGACAAATATTCACCTCATCCAACTGTTTGCTTATAAATGTCTTGTAGGGATCAAGTGCATGTTTTTCAAGTCTGAGATCTTCCTCTAAAAGTCGACGAAGTCCAGCCATTGTTATTTTTCTGAAATTAAACAAGAGATATAAACATGCTCATATGAACAACAGGAACTAAAAAGTGAGATAGACTGAGCCAAAAAAGAAAAACATGAGTGCATATAAAAGAACATCAAGCACATGAAGATAAATAGTTGCAAATTAATGAATAAGGACTAAAGACCATAGAAAAATGATAACAGCATACTCGGAATTAGCTTTAATATAGGAAGCTCTTTTCAACAAGGCTTTCTTTATGCTGCTCTCACTTGGAACTTCTTTATTACCATCATCTACAGTTTCCTTAGTTTCTGATTTAGGTGGTTTTTTCCCTGTCAAAAGGCCCATTACCGGAGAGTCTTCCATTTTCTGTTCATCTTCAGAATAAGATTCCTTTATGTCATTTCTAGATTCATGTCCTTCTGGTGATTCTGTTGCTTCTTTTTTTGTTAAATGGGCATGTTTCTCCCCATTTTCCCCAGAATCCTTGGAAACATTGTCATCAACAGCACCTTCTAAGCACTACAATTAGGATGAACAAATATGTGGATCAAACAAGCGAATGTAACAAAAATAGATGAACGTTTGGACACCAACAAGTACAACTACAATTGAGAATTGGAAAGCATTAAAAAATCCAACATAATGAGGCCACAATTATCAGTTACGGAAACAGTAGCAGTACAAAAAGACCAGAGAATTACAAATCCCAGAAGCCTCAGCAGCAAGTAGCAAGCAAAATTAACACACGTATAATTCCTAAATGCAATCTCTCTCTTATTCTTCTTGTTCTTCTTTAAACAATTTAGGAATGGTTATCAAATTGAGATTCGAATCGAAAATCGAAATCTTTATTTCATGAATCGAGAATCGAATCATAAGATTCATTAAAAATTCCAAAAATCACTTAAAATAATATATGTTCTAAAAATAAGTAAAAAAAAAAAATATCATGATGACATATTTTGATAAATATAGAATTATCATTTATCTAATTAGAAATATTCTTCATAATAGAATAATATGTATGTATTATTATATTATGTAGTTTTATGTTATAAATTATAAATTTTGGAATTGTATACAATAGTTATCATTATACATATACTGAAACTCTCATTTAAATTTAATCAAATAGTTAAATAGTAAAAAAAGCTAGCAGATTAGATTGTTATTAATATAAATTGTCAATTTGTCGTAACTTGACAACTAATAATGAGTTAAGTAAATTAACTATAAAAATAAAAAAATAAAAAAAAAAAAGAGGGAGAGGGAAAACAATGGTTGGTGAAAGAAAAATACTTAAAGGAAAAAATTTATGTAGACTTTTTTATAACAAAAACCAATAAGATCTTAAAATTTGAAAATATAAGATCTAACAAACTCTTTATAAATAATTAATTGAATCGGGCAAAAATTCGGTCCATTCACCTGATTCACTATCTATTTTTTATTTAGTCACAATTCATGTACCCTATCGCTTTGAATCGCTAGGATATAAAATCGAATCGAGAATCGTAAAATTCAAATAAAAAATAGCAAGATTCAAATACATTTAAGATTCACTCCATAGATTCGAATTGATTTGTTGAAAAAAATAAATTCGAATCATAAGATACAAATCGAGAATCACAAGATTCTAACAACAGTGGATTTGGGTATAAAGGTATAGCAACAAGCATTAAGACTCCTCACCCAATGATCCAAACCTGAAAATTCCAAGTTGGAATCTCAGGTTTTAAGAAATGTTCTATCACTTTCAAGACCAATATAGATCCATATCATAATTCTGAATCCACACTCAAAAGCTTTAATGTCCTAAGTAAAATAAAATTTAAATATGCTCCAGGATCAAGTTCTATAATGTTACTGCAATTAAGTCCATAGTAGTATAGATAAGCAAAAGAGAGCAACAACAAATTCATATAATATTAAATGGTATACCAGATACTATGCTGGAATCGTACCACAAAAAATTAGTCAGAATATGATTCGAACTAATGACAATATGAATTGTTTTCTGAATTCTAAATAAACCAACAACAAATAGTTGAAGTATATTTTATTCAGTTTGCATCAGTATGCTTAGCGATTGTACTTCCTTATATATATTTTATTCAGTTTGCATCAGTATGCTTAGCGATTGTACTTCCTTATCCCATCCATCATCCAGATCTAGTAACTGGTTTATATGTATGACAAATTTGAACCCAATTTTCGAGGAAATTTCAACCCATAAAACAATAGCTGAACTGCAGCTATATGAAAGAGTTCTCAATTGGCACAAAAGGAAAGTCATATACCAGCCATTATAAGATGAGAATGACCATTATAGAGTAGGCTAACAGCATTTTACTATCTAACAAAGATCTGTACAAGTTAATTGGTATTGCCCAACAATTATTTGTTTATCACATCTCCAATAAGGACTTAGTTTTGGCAGAGCTCATGAGCAAATGGAGAGCTTAAACAGCACAAACATGGTCATAAAATACTGCATACTGACAATGCATAAATCAAATGCCGCAAGCATACTATACTATAGGTATAGAAAATGGTTATTCTATTAAAAAAGAAAAAGAAAAAGAAAACGAGAGAAAAAAGGGCACCTCCACCAAACATTGCTTGACAAATCTCTTGTGCACATCCAGTGCATACTTCTGCAATCCCAAGTCCTTCTCTAATAGTCTCCTTACCCCTTCAAAGGTCAAAGAACTGCAATTTCGACAAAGAGAATTACTATAATCATCAAACAATGTTCCTATGCTTCCCTACCGGTTATCGCGAGTACGAAAGTGAGAAATCAAAAGGGACAAACAAACTCGCCACAAATTGCAGGAGCACACTGATTGTTAACTGAAAATTGAAAACGCAGGAAATCGAAAATAAATCAAATAAGGGGGAGAGAGAGAGAGAGAGAGAGAGAACTCGGCTTGTTCTTTGAAGTGGTTGACGCGGGAGCGCATAGCATCCTTAATCTGAGACTCGATATCAGGCGAGTCCTCCGACGGCGTTTCAGTTTTCACTATCTTGGTATCTTGAGGCTCCTCTGCCATTCTCGGCGCTACTGACAGTGGTAAACGGAGACGGAGTTTTCCTTTTTATTTGGCGAAGTAAAAAAAGTCTAAAATATACACCGGAAGTGGAAAACCCAGAAAAAACGGGGTCGATGAATTATGGCAAACTCTTTTGAAAGCGGTCCTGCAGTTTACACGCGCCGCTCCAACGACACTTCCAATTTCCACCGTTTAGGAGGATCGATGAACTATGAACCATCCATCATTTAGTGAATGCCAAGACGACATGTCGTCCCTGGCTTAACGCGCCATCGTTTCGGTTATTGGAGAAAATTATTATTAGTTCAAATTATCTCTTGATGTTTTTATTTTAAAAAAAATTATTAGTCACTAATTTTCAAATAATCATAAATGGTTGAAAAGTAAAAATTTTAATTTAAAATTATATGAAATTATTATTTATAATTTTAAAATTATAAAAATTAATGTGTTGTAGAATTATTTTAATTATTTTACATGGATTAAATAATAGAAGAATAATTAACAATTTAGGATTAAAGACTAATTAGTTTATTTTTAAAAAAATAATTAAAATTAATTTTACTAAAATATAAAAACTAATTAATAACTTTTAAAAAAAAACTTACTATTTAATCTCCAAATTTATTATTTATAACAATTTAATATCAGTATTCTAAAAAAATTAGATTATTCGATCTCTTGACCTTATTTATGTTAATAGACTTTGGTCATTCTATTCATCTGGTTTTTAAAATTAAATTACTATTTAATTCTTAAATATTATAATTATTTATAATTCATCCCTCAATTTTATAATTAGTTGCATTCCATCCCTCATAATTAGTTATATTTTTCCACCTTTTTAAGTTTTATGAGAGAGGAGAGATTAAAAATTAGTAAATGTAATTATAAATAGCTGCAAGGGAAATTGTTAATAATCACGACATATAGAGATTATATATTAATGTAGCTTAAAAATATTAATTATAAAATAGATGACAGAATATAAATGTTCACAAATTTAATTAATAAATGCATCTGAATAAATATGAGAGATTTAAATTTTATTTTTTGATATTCAATTCTTGTTTAAAACAAAAAAACGAATACAAGTGCTTTAATGAATTAATATTAAATCTATTTTTATATTTTTTATGTTTAGAATATTTAAAAAATTAATCAATTAAAAATAAATTTTTTTATCAAAATAAAAATTAAATTATTATAAAAAATAACTGTTTTTGAAAAAATAAAATTATTTTCCTTCGCACTTAAAAAATTTTATTAAGACTTTGCATATAAATTTATTAATATATTTTATTTTTTACTAAAAATATTTTCTGTTTTTTAATCCTTATTTCCCCATCTGAAAAAATTTCCAAACAGAGATAGTAAGAATATATCAGATAATTTATTTATCATTAAATTAATTAATTTATAATATAAAATCATTTATTTTATCATTAAAATAAATAAATAGAAATTCAATAACGTAGGGACAATGGAATCTTTTTTTTCTTTTTCTTTTTATTCTAGAATCTCAACTCCGTCATGAATCACCATTAAACCTTTAGAGGCTGTTTTTGTTTTAATATTCATTCTGCTGAAATTATGATTAATGCCTCTGATGATGAACCCAGTTGATGGGTGTGGCTCACAGAAGTGGCTCCCAAGAATTTTGAAGAACAGAATGGAGTTGATGATGAAAACTATGTAATGGCGGAGTCATGAACTTCCCGTTGGTAGGGCACTGTAACTGCATTGCTGCGGTACCACCGGCTGCGCCGCTGCGGCATCTCCATCCCCTTCGAAGCATTCAGCGGCGCATGCATCCCTTCAAAGCATTTTTCGATCGCCGATACAGTACGTGTCCCTTGACGTACCCTCCCTCTGCTCCTGTAGTGGATGGGGTCGCCAACGTCATAGCTAAATGCACTTTGTCAAGTCCAGAGTCTTAAGGCATGTGCCTAGTACAGTGGTCTCAGAGTTGAGCTGCACTGTAACTTGCGGCAAAGCGGATTCACCCGACTAGCACTGTCTTTTGAAGGGCACTCTTAAGAGTGGTAATTTAGTCGAGCTGTATTATAACTTTACTTAATTTAACTGAGTCAAAATACAAAAATTAAATTGTTAAATTGTATAAACATAGTGTTAATTTAAATATAATTCAATTTAGTCTATAAATTTTTTATTTTTATAAAAATAAATTAGGGTATATATTTTTTAGGGTATGAGCATATTAATAAATTAGGGTATATATATATAAATAAATTAGGGTATGAGCATATTAATAAATTAATAAATAATATATATATATATTTTTTAAATAACTTATAATAAACGAAAAATTGAAAATTAGGGTAAATTTATAATTATAAAAAAAAAGAAATATTAAAATTTATCCCCTTAAATTAAAATTCTAGCTTGGCCACCGGCGGTAATAACCCCTTTTTCTTACTTCCTCTCCCTCACTCACATAGAGAGATGAATTCAGCTGCGTGGAACTCGCTTGATTTGTGAACAAGAGTAGACATACATGCTTCCATCTCACTCGGTAATTTTCTCAAACAATCTATCTCATATGTTCAAAACTCTTGGTTCTAAACCATCGCTTATAGACTGTCCACATAAAATGTTCAGTATTTCAGATACAAGGCCATAGCACGCATTTTAGTTGAGACTACAGGGGCAATAATACAGGTAAAGCTATTACCTGGTTAGAAAAAGCATCGACAGTCCACTAACAACCAGCCTCAACAACAGACAAATTGTCAATTGAATCAAAAACTTCTGCACCTGAAAATGAATCAGGCCCTTCCCCGTCAAAGCATTCCATGACCCAAGCAATTTCCATGAACTTTGGATAATGAAAACAAGAATGAATCACCAAATGTAGAATTGGCCGTGCCTCAAATTACATACTACAACAAGCAAGGAATCACAATAAAGATATAATCTAGGCATAATGACAGCCTCTAATTTCTGCATCCACAAATCTGTTCACACTTCAAAATAATTTAAGAAGGTTTACATACAACTGCTAAGTGGGACCTGTCAAAAATCAAGAGATCAAGCCAACCAAAATCCCACAATCGATCTGGCAAATTCGCGGCAAAATTACAATGAGAGGGAGCTCATGAAGTTGGTAAACTGGTATAGCACCAGTGTAATCAGGTAAGTGGCCAATGGATTCACCAAGGAGCAAGCACCAGATGCACCTCCAATAGGACCGCCTAAAGGGGGGAGTCCAAGAATTGTCCCAGTTGTGGGAACTACTGTACTCTTCGGCGTTGTTGTTCCAGAACCAGCTGACTGAGGCGCAGGTGCTGGAGCTGGACCCAACACTGAATCCCTAGTCACTGAAGTAGGTGGGGCTATCAGGGAAGGCAATTGCTGTGGCCCTGCATCATTTTTTTTTTTTTTTTTTGGGGGGGGGGGAAGAAAAATGCAAACACTGATCAACAGTTGCACATGGAATCCAGTTTATGATACTTCCTAGTTAAGTATTATGTACTCGAATAAATAGCATTCGTCGACTTTTACCTGGACATCGAGGTTGAAGAGATGTGGACAACCTGCATAGCAATTAAACAAAAATAGAAGGATTCAGCCACAAGGATATAACTAGATAACTTTAAATATTAAATCAACTACTAAAGAAACAGCTCGACAGAGAAACGTAGCATACGTGGTCATGATGCTGCCATTGACATATCCACCATAACTACAAGAGGTAACATTACACCCAGCACTACTCTGCTTCCACGTGACATTCCCGAGCATGAGATTACTGTTTTTACACTGCATGCTTGAACAAGAAACCGCCAAAGAAGCAGGCATGCAGTACAACCTACACCGATACACACCGCAGAGCAGATGAACAACTTACTTTATATGTGTGAAAGACCCTTTCTGTCTTCAATAATATTAAAAAATAAATGGCAAAATCATAAAGGTGAGCAGAGGAATTCAATTACTCAAGATTTTCTGGCCCACAGCTGCATTGCACACAGTGACTGGCAGAAATAGCATAGCTCCCATTTGCCACAATCAGGCCATAATCAAAGGCGTATATCGTAAACTTAGAAGCACAGGCTGCAATGCAAGTTGCAAAGAAAACTAAGTCTTAATGCTGTCCATATGCTTATCACCTTGTTATCTATTTGACAACATTAACCAAATGAAACGGGGAACAAGAAATGAAATTACTTACTACCATTCAGCACAGGCTGAAATGACTTCAATTTTACAAAAGGAAATTAATAAATAAAATTGAACTGGATTAAAAGGGAACGTTATACATGTACTATTTCCTCCAGAAAAGACATAAATCCTGCAAACAACTGGAATCTACCTTATCCTAAAACGAACTTAAACCAGTAACCCAATTTGTTCAATACTAACAGGAGAAACATACAATATTACTAAATATATGCTGACATTAACTAATAAAACCGATTCAAGTAACCAACAGAGAAAGTGGCATTGAGATAATTCTTCAAAATAAACACAAGTTACCTGGCAAAGGCACAGCAATTATATCACCAGCCTTGATGGCTGGATTCCCCATGGCATTAACATTCATCAAATCAGTGATAGTAATGGAATATCTTGAAGCAATCCCCACTAAAGTATCAATCTCCTTCACCACATAAGACAAATAAATTGCCGGCAAGGAATTATCAGTCCCATTAAAACAAGTACATGGCAGTGGCACTACAAGGCTCTGCCCCACATCCAGCACTGAAGGATCCTGGATCGAATTAGCCTCCTGTAGCTGGTCCGCCGACACCAAGCCGGAATATATTGAATCCGCAATGGAAGACAAAGTATCTGAAGGCCGCGTCTTGTAGTGGGTAGAAACAGATTTGCGGATTCCATCTGCGCAAGAGCATACTATTGGGACCTTTACGAAAAGCTGCGAAGGAAGAATGTAGTTCTCAATATCTGGGTAAGAGATGTCAATGGAGTTAGCTGTGAGGAAAGCTATGGGATCAATTTGGAATAGGGAGGCTACTTCTGAGACTTTGAGGTCCGTGTAGAGAGTGTAGCCAAGAAGAGCATTGCACGAGTCGTTGTTAGAGCATGGTTCTATTGTGGATTTGGAGGTGACAACAGCTACTACATTGATGAAAATCAAAAGGAGGATGATGGGTTTTGAGCTTTGCATCTTCAAGAGAACTTAGGTGAAGGGTTTTACCACCAAATGAAAAGCTTTCAAGCAGGGGATGTGATTGGTTTTAGGGTTTGATTTGCCGCTACTCGAGAAACCCAGAACGGCAGAACGAATATACAGACAAAACAGCAAAGTGAGTGACAGCAAAGTTAGGAGCTTTATGATTTGATTTTCACAAGTTCCACAGTTTGTGATTTCTCTTCTTCTCCTTCTAATGGCTTCCAGCAATAGTGAAAGATAAGAACAAGAAGAGTGGAGCTAACAAGCTTAAGGGAGGAGAAGACATAGATCACAAATGTTGTATTGCTTGGAGTATGCAGTCACATGTCAGATTCTCGATGCTAGAGTTTCAGACAAAATTTTCCTTGGACTAATTTGTCCTCATCGTGCAAAGTGATTTCGCGAGTATAAAACGATGACGTTTTGAAATGGACTCAATGCGACTTGCCCTTGACTTTCAAATTGAAAGGATTGTTGTCCATCGGGATGAAGGGTGATTTTGTAATTGAGGATTTTACTTTATCAGATTGAGAGGCATCCAGATGAGGCCCACTTACAACTAAGCTTCGCAATTCTTTTCAGCCTTGGAGGCAAAGAATTTATGGTATTCAAAATTTTCATCCAAGGTATGAAACACTCTTAATAGAATGTATTAATGTGATTAATTATATGATTTATTATAATTTTGATTAATTTTATTATTTATTTATTAACTAAATAAATATATATAAGAATTTATTAATATTTAAAATATTTCATTAAACCATTTTAATAAATCTGCAAATTAGTATGTTCATATTCTAACATGAATAGTTGTTTTTATAGTTGTCTCTATGTTAAATCTGAATGTGTGGGATGCTCATCTTCCTTTCTTCATTCTTAAATGATGTATTGGCTTCTGATTTAATTAATATATGATTCATGATGTTTTATTTAAAAAAATAATGAATTTACTTTTTTTTTTTTTCAAAAGTAGAATTGCATTGCAATGGATATATATAAAAAAAAAAAATATCAAGGCCTAAGAGCTATTGCAACCCAACTGCTAGCTCAACCAGAAGGCTAATTACTTTACAAAGTAGCCCAAAATGGGAACCAAGACCCTTACAAAGCAGCCCAACAAGAAAACATCCAGGCCCAAGACCCTGGAACAGAAAGTTTTACACAAAAGTTTTTTATTCTATTAATTATTATACAATGTCATTTGCTAAGATGATATAATCAGTGGAGAAAATGAGAATTGGAAGCATTGCATGCTTGCTTAACAACCTCAATTCACAGTTGAACCGCAAGAATGGAGGCAATGGACTGTGAATATGTAGCCTTTAGAGGAGGCTGGCTTGCATAGCCAAAATTGCCCACTGTTACAAATGCAACCTAGATGAGGGACTCTTAAAGATTTGAGTGAAATTTCTTTTTTTTTTTTTAAAAAAAAAATCTCAAATATAAAATATTTTTCGAGGTCTTGCAAATATTTTAATTTTGGAAAAATGAAAATGAGAAGAAACAGAAAAAGGTTTATTGTTTTATCCATAGAGATTGGTCCCCTAGCATTCAAGTCCCTTCGATTGGATTAGAGATTCATTAAGTTGAGCGAAGATCGAGCAATATAAATGGATACGGTATTTACAAAAATCATCATATTCCTTTTAGTTATATATTTTTTTCATTCATAATTTTAATTTATTTTTAAATAATATTATTGAAAAAATTAAGTTAAGTTTTTAAATGAAAACATATAAAAAAATTAATATAAATATAATTTTTTATCAAACTAATTTATTGATATAAACGAAATTCGAATAAGAAGCACTTAATATATAAAAGTTGAATTTCTTGATTTTTAAATTTAAATCTATTTTAAAACTAGTTACATGCCATCTAAATTTATTTTAATAAAATTGAATTATATCAAATTTTTAAAACATTTGTCTTTTTATAACCGCTGAATTTTTGATATCTAGACCAAAATCAAGCTCTTGCAAAAAAGTCCAACCTAAAATTTATTAGAATTTGCCGTGCAAGCTGGTCCATTATCGCATAACCCAAATCACATTTGAGCAGGTCGGGCAGATCAGGGTCCGGACTCATCAAAAAAGAATCTAACCCCCTGATGTAATAGGTTAAAGGAAAACGTGATGGGTCAGAGAGAAACAGACCCAGCTATATCATGACCCTATCAACATAAGCGCCGGAGGGAAATTAAATGGCCGTCTCACGATGGTGAGAAGATAAGAACGTCCATACCTACGGTTCTATATGATAGCAACAAGTGGCACTGTAGCATAGTGGCGGATATGCGTCACTAGAGGATAAGAGAAAAATGAATAAAAGAGGAATGCGTGAACTATTCAGGCTAAACTCACTCACATAGAGAAAAACTCTACCCTCTTCTGGATCTCATGACATCAATTGTTGTCGTCTGTGAGAACGAAAGGAAATATTTTCATCACCGAAATTCTCATCTTCATCACACCCACTAAGATCCACATAACAAACCACGGTGAAAATTACACCGAAAACACTCCAAATGACCTAAGCTCCACCCATGAAGATCATCAGTTTTCATTCTCTAACCCTATAACTCCATCTAATTAACCACCCGTATTGTTCAATCCCTCGCTGAACTCGGCAGGAACATGTCCAAAACCACCCTTTTTCGATCAAGAACTACAAAATATGGCTATCCAACTACAAAACACTGTCCACTGGCCGGGACAAATGTTGTAGCAAAGGGGACTTAGCACCCTATTGAGTGTACCACCTATGGCTGAAGGCTTCAACGTTAATGAGCCTTAACCTACCTTGAACCACTAAGCCCCTCAGCAAAGCAGCAGGAGAACCAACGAAAGAGGTAAGGAGGCCTGTAGAAGAAATGAGCCAACGGCCAGAATAAGGGGCAGAATGGTCAGAGAGCTCATCGAAAACGACAAAGTCAAGAGCTATTCCTCTGAGCCAATGCGAGAATCGGGGGGCGAGGAGCTGGAAGGAGGATACTGCCCAGAAAAGAGGTCGAGGCAGAAAGAGGCAGATGTGGACCAAAAGCTGAAGAGATTGAAGGAATAGCTCTTAACAGAACCGAGGGCACGAGATAACAACAACTCCCTACTGCCTATGTCATCCCCGTTCACGAGAGGGATGCAATAAAAAACCATTCCCAAAAAGTTTATGATGCCGTCGATACGGCATGGGAAATTTCGGAGAGCACGTCCTAAATTACAAAATGTTTATGGAACTCCATACTCATTTAGACGCTCTAATGTGCAAAGTCTTTCCCACTGCCCTCACAGGGTCAGCTCGAGCATTGTTTAACAGCCTGACAACATGAAGTATCAAAAGTTTAGTGGACTCGGCCAACATCTTTAACAGTAGATTCATTACGGGAGTCCCGTTGGAGAGGAAAATTAGTCTCTAAGAGAATATGTGGTCAGATTCAACTCTAAGACCCTGCAAATCTCTGAGCTTGACGAGGCAAGAACAGTGGAAGCAATGCAAAAAGGGATCACGTCCCCTGAATTTTTCGACTCATTATGCAGAAAACCGCCCACTAACCTGACTGAATTGATGAAACGGACTCATCAAATAAAGATCTAGCCATTCGACGTGATGGGTCAGGGGAAACAGACTTAATTATACCACAACTTTATCAGCACGAACGTCAAAGGTAATTAAATGACTGTATAGTGAAAAGACAAGTGGCAGGTACATCTGTATGTATGACTCTATATAATAATAACAAGTGTCATTATAGAGAAAAATATGAACCATTTAAACTAAATTCACTCACATAAATGAAAAATTCTATCTTTTTCCAATCTCAAAACAACCATTTTTTATTATGTGAGAGGTATTTTAGATTAACGAAGGGCTATCCACTATCACTGGAAATGAACCTAGTGAAAACGTTTAAATAAGAATTTTCATAATATAAAGATGAAATATGCCATTAAAATATGTACTTGAGAAAGATTTGATCCATATAATAAGATTATTACGTTAAAAAACAAAAAAGAATTCAATCATTCACGAGATGAAAAGAAAGAATTTGCTGAAGTCTGAATGCTAATTCGTCTTCATTGTAGCATTCACCAGTGTCTATCTCACCATCTTCTCCTTTAACTTCCCAATTAAACGTTAAAAAATTTCAAATATAATATTAATCAGTAATTATTATAGAAAGACAAAAATGCACGCATAGCCCTCTTTTTATTAATGTACCAAATAATTGTTGTAAATATTTTATTTCTTATTATATAAATAATTTATTTTATGATTTTTAATAATTTTTAATTAAGTTTAAGATTAATTTAGATGTTGATAATATTAATTGAATTTAGATGGATTTTTGCCGTTACTTCACCATTTACATTACTATACATTAGTGAAAAGGGAGGGGCATGTTGGTAATTTAAGAAGAGGTGGGAATCAGCGAATTAAGCGGGTGCAATAATTTTGAAGTACCACCTTCTGACACAGTAAACCAGAAAGCTCAATTCACGATGGACCCAATCTCTGACATTTCCTTTCATTTTGGTCATTCCAATTAATTAATTAATTTTTTTTTATAAAAAAATTTCCATTTACTATTCCCTGATAATTTTTTTAATAAAATAAATAAATCACAAAAGGCCAATGGGACTGTGGTGACCACCACCTCTGCTCTGCACTGCCACTGCTCTGTGCCTTGTGATTTGTAAATAAGCAAAGCAACCAGTAACATATACTTTTTGGCCACTATACTAAAATGGCTTTGCTTTTTTTTAAATTTTTCTCTTAAATATTATAATAAACCCCCTGATTTGCACAATGCTTTAAATGGGTGTTTTGAATTTTTCAGAAAAGTTAAATTAATTCTATAAATTTTAAAAATTACAGATCTTAAATAAAAATAAATGGTTGCTTGATATGTCCATCACCTGATGCAATAATCATTACCATTGATCTTGATGGGATTTTTTTGCTAAAAAAACTTGCATATGTTCTTCTGATTTGGCAACTCAAACGGTTACTGTGCCAATTGTTAGAAACTTTAAAAAGAAAACCATTAATGGCTGAGGCTCTCACCTGAAAATTTCTATTCAAACCCCAATTTTATCAAAATATCATTTGTTCTCTACGAAACGTAACACCAGAATCTATGATTAAAAGAAAAAAGAAAAAAATTTTAAGTAGAAGCCTGGTATTGATTTCCAACTTAAATAATAATAAATTATTTAAAAATATTTTTAATATAATAAAAAGGTTAAATAATAAATTTTTTATTATAATTAGTTGCAATTTAAATTTAAACATAAATTTTTATGCACTCATAAATTTAGACCGATAATATTTAATAAATCTTATATTTTACTTTTCTAATTTTTTATCTCCATTCCAAAAAAAACACATAAACCTTTATAAACCTAATAAACTAAATACCATTCTCCAATTTTCCCATTCAGTAGTATTGAGAATTGAATCAAGTTCAATTTTGTTTCACATAGAACTCTATACAAGTCCAGTCCCACATGCATGCTTTTAACATTATAACTGTAGATGATGAATAATAATATTGAAGAAGGGTTTTAACAACTGTGGAAAAGTCTGACATTAATGAAGTACAAAGAATCCTTTCTTTCATCATAACAATTCATAAACTGATTAGAAATTGCTTTCCTCTCTCTCTCTCTCTCATTTCTCTGCAATATAAAGCCATACTTAGCCAGTGATTCCCGTGACTTTAACCTGCACAAGAGATAAAAATCATGGCTTTACATCATCACAAAGTAGCCCTCAACCCCCCTGTGCCCATCACCTCTTCACTTGTCCCTCTCACATTTTTATTATTTCTTTAAATCTGTTTTCTACAGATCACAGCTCCCTCTACCCCTCAGTTCACAGCCATCTCTCTCTAGAGTAATAGCTTTCTATACTTGTTCATTTCTGCTACTGTACTATTACTGGCCGTTTTCTCTATATAAGAAACGGATAAGTGAAAGAAAATGCCAAGCTCAGGCTCATTTTTGAGGCAGCTGAGTGGCAGAGAAACTTGGAGATCAACATCCAGGAGGTGGGGTTGTAGTAACAAGCATAGCTCTGCTGAAGAGAGGAATTTGAAGCAAATGGAGGGACTTAACATGTATGGTGGTGAAAATGGTGGGTTGGGTTTGAGAAAGAGAGTGATGGTGGTGGTGGATAACACTTCTCATTCCAAGCATGCAATGATGTGGGCACTCACTCATGCAGCTAACAAGGGCGATTTGCTTACTCTGCTTCACATTATCCCTCCTGCCAGCAAGGGTGGTGGTGATAGGGCTCCTGGGTCTGATTCTTCTTCTTCTTCTCCTTATCTTGTGAATTCTCTTGGCTCCCTTTGCAAAGCTTGTAAACCTCAGGTATTTGTGATAAGACTTCTTTATGTTCTACTAAAGTTTGGGGCTTTCTTTAATTTTCTGTTTCCCCTTCTATTTTGAGTCTTGGGTTCTATAGATCAAGGAACAGAGAGGTAGCACAGATAGATCTTAAACCCTCTTCTGCATCAGCAATGATTTTTCTTTTTGGGTATATGTCGGATCCCATATTTCCGACAATGTTTTTTCTTACAATAATGTTTGCTAGATCCTGCTTGAGCTTCCTCAGCTTCACTCTTTCGGATTTTACGTTTCCTTGAGCTTGTTTTTTTTCTGAGGTTTTGTTTCAGTCAATTCATGCCCACCTTTCCTTTTCTTAAACTTTTTTTTTCTGGGAGGAAATTTTCAGTTACATACTAATATGGTAGAAAAATATGTCAAAGATTTGTCACTTCAATTGATGAATACAATGGTTTACCTATTTCAGGTGGAAGTGGAAGCACTAGTAATCCAGGGGCCAAGGCTAGCCACAGTGATAAACCAAGTGAAGAAGCTAGATGTGTCTGTCCTAGTAGTGGGTCAGAAAAAACCCTCACCCCTTACCAATTGGTGGGTCCAAATCTAGTCATCATATTAATAATATTGTTCATTTTTAATCTTTCACTGCTCTGATGTTGACATTTTAAAACTGATGGTAGAGTTTTTTGTTTTGTTTTTCTGCAGTCTGTGTGGGAGCAGCAGCAGTGAGGAGTTTGTGGACCAGTGTATCAATAATGTAGAGTGCCTGACTATTGGGGTGAGCAAGCAAAGCAAAAGCGTTGGTGGATACCTTATCAGCACCAGATGGAAGAAGAACTTCTGGCTCTTGGCTTAGTTCAAAGTTATTAACTTCAGTTAGATAAACTTGGTTAGATAAATGGGTTATTGTTAGATCCTAATCTCACCCTCTGTAAAATGTAAACAACTAAGTGCTAACTTCCTTCGTAATGTACCAATGAAATGTCTAATGAGAATCTCTCTCTTCTAAGCTTCATAACCAACAGTAACCGAGTATTATATGCAAGGCCATGCATTCTTGTATTAGTTTATCTGAAGGCCAATTCTTTGGCTAATGATGCAACCTGGCACCATAATTGGTATAAAATAGCAAACTTTTACAGGGGCAATCATTATTATCTCGTAGAAGAAATGGTCAATCAAGCATGTATCTTTTGGTTAGAAGCTGCAATAATGTTTTTAACTTTTGCAGAGCTGCTGTCACAAGCGTGCAACCTTAGATTAGCTAAAGCCTTGCAGGCTATGCGGAGTGCTAGGGACTAGTTAAATCATAGAAGTTAAAGCTAAAATTAATGGATTAATATCCAAGGGAAGTTTAATTTCACTAATTTTCAGATTTTTGTCTAAATTAATTTAGATATTTCAATTTAAATTCAACTTATCCAAACATCAAGGGAAAAAAAATAAACCCCAAATGTTTTTTTTTTTTACATTTATGAAAATCAAGAAGTTAGCTTCCCAAAATTTTTATTTTTAGACTAAACTTCTGGGTTAATTTTTTAAAAGAATAAATTAAACATGAATTTATTAAAAATTCCAATAAATACAAAGATCAAAAAGTAATATTGAAAACTTTCTTTCTAAACAAGAAAAGAAATATATATATTAAAATTTTATGCTGAATTCGCACACAGCAAACTGAAGTTTTTCCAGTTTGCCCCTTATATTTGTATTAATCCTATGCCAAGTGCTAGAGCCAAATTCTTTTTTAGACTTTGTCATCTAATTTATCATTTACAAGGGGAAGCAATTCCATCCGATTCCTCGGAGTCCGGGGTGTTCCAGGCGGTGGTGGCTGTTGAGAAAGCAGGTGCCTCACAAACCCGTAGAATGTACATCCCACAAGTGTAATACTACATCCTACAGCATTCAAAGCTGAAATTGGATTCTGGAAAATCAACCATGAAACGAACACAGCAACTGCAACCTGCATAGAATCAACAAAGAACTCTGAAATGCATAGACAATAACAGAATCGGTTTGTGTTATAACATACAACTCTAGTTAAGTTTACACGTTTTAGCAGAAGGGACAGCAGTATGAAAGAGGCAAAAAAAAATGTTAGCGCATAGAAAGCAAAAGAAATTTGCATATAACTCGGGGATGTGCAACATCTTAGGAGCTGATGTTGAAAAACTTGCAAATGAAATGCTTCAAATGACAAGTATGTAATCATTCTTAGGGAATGTTAAAGATTGAAAAGTTGTTTAATTCAAGTGAGTGGGTTTAAACCTTGAAAATTCTAATAAAAGTACAGAATTTGCTCAGACATACAATTTTTCTTCTTTGGTCTCACCTTAAGGTTTCCAGCAACATTGAATGTAACTGCAGTCGTGGAATGAATCACGTAGAAGATGGAGAAGTTAAGACAAAACGCCAGCACCCCAGAGGTGAAAATGATGACAAGGGAAGACCAGGCTGATTGTTGAGTGTAAAACCAATCTACAATCCCATTACCTTCAAGAAGTATTGCCGGTACTCCAAGTATCATAGTTGCAAAGGGCGCCATGTAGTAAACTGTGTTTATGCTAAAAAGTGCAACCAGAAAATCAATGAAAAGAAAAAGAAATCAGATTGGTCATGTGGTGAGAATCTAGCCAACTTCAGCAAATGCATCCTATCATTCCCCAAACTGACAAAAATGTACAATTAGAATCTTCAGAAGAATTAATCTTTACTTCACTGACTATATGTTAGCTTTAACAAAGACAACAAAGAGGGCTTTGAAAGTTATCTCCCAGAATGTTTTCCTAAGCTTGCTCGAGAAGCTCCCAAATCTAATCCATTAGGTTCCATCTTCCAATTGAATGACTTCTCTGCAAATTCAAATATCAATTCCTTGTTCATGCATAAAATTGTTTTGATACCAGATTGCAGCTCCAAAGCAACTTCATAAAAAGAAAAGGTTCTATCATGAGTTGATTAGCTTAACGATAAGTGAATACAGAATATACAATTTCTGGTCAATGGCATTGCGTCTAGGAATGGTTATTTTGTGGTTATATTTCACATATTCACAGGCAGAATCATGCAGCATTATCTTGATGCTACAAATCAAATGCAAATGCAGATACTGACATTTACCTTCTAATAATATAGATCCATGAGGAATTGAGGATTACATTCTAATAAGACTTTGAAACATCACACATTGCTTAAGATACACATCAAATATTCAAAAGACTAGTTAACTTTATGAAGAAGCAAGATTTTTTTTTTTTGTAAAAATCTGAACAAAGACAGATGAAAGAGTTCCAATGAAAGCATTGCCAAGGAAATAGGTAAATAGCAAATGGTACAATTGACACAAAAACAAAGCACTAATAGGAGAAGATAATTGATATCCTAATGACAACGATGAAACTACCTGTCAAATTTGTATCCATGCAGAAGAGATTCTGCAAGGATTGTCTTCGTTGAAGTGGCCAAGCATCCAAGTAAGGCAGCACAAAATCCAAATATGTTAAAGCTAAGCTCAGTAACAGAGGTGAGTAATATTCCTCCAACAATAGGTACTAAAGAAGCCCAAATTCTCCAATCGAAGTATTTTCTCCAGACTAACCACTGCAAAACAACTGATACAATCCATAGAGGTCAAGATAACAAGTGGAAAACAATAATACAGTAGAAAGCAGGAAACTTATATAATAGCTTATGTTGATGATTTCTGAGGCTGACCAGTGGTTGCTGGAGTAAATGACTTGATTGTTTGCATAAATGAAACTGGAATGTAGCGTAAGCTTATATTTCCCAAAACTATGTTGATACAGAATACAAATGACATAGGAAAAATCCTTCGCCAGCGATCTTCAGGGTCAACCACAATTAGTGGTTTCAGCTTCAGCACCTTGATTACGAGATATGCTCCAATTGATGAGCATATGAAGTGAATACAAGATACTGAGAGTGGAAACTTGAAGTCCAATCTCTGCACATAAACCATATCAAATTTATAGAGCTTCGATAATGAACATAAAGATCAAGCAAGCCAATTCTCAAGAATATAGAACTTCAAACAAACTAACCAAAAAGTTAACAAAAGCTCTTTACTTCAACAAAAGTAGGCCACAGTATTAGTGGCCCAAATCCTAGTAAACAGAAAACAGCCATTTCCTAACTTGAACAAATAACTGATAGATCAAAGGTTAACCGGATATTCCCTTCGCAGAAAAAAAGGAATTAGCCAGTGACAAATAAGAGAACCAACATAATCTAAACCAGTAAAAGAAGGAAACAAAATAAAAAAAAATCAAGTACGACTTGACCAGCAAGGCAGAAACACTAAACTAAGATTGATGTCATTTTACAACTCAATGTTTAACATTTTAAAGCCCAATTACATGCGGACACAATGATTAACGTTTTAATACCAGTTATCATGCCAACACAAACACATATAATTTCATAATTAATTTGGTAGGGCAGAATCTCAAATAAATATAAAGACAACAAGATCTTGAAACCATTCAAGCTACCAACATGCATCTTCCCTATCTGTTAAACAAATAAAAGCAACAGAACCAAAAAAGGAATTATATGCTACCCCAATCGGCAAAACAAAGCCAACGCGAAAAATAAAAATTCCAGATTCCACTACTTCTCCCTATTGTCAATATACACCACCAAATGAATTCAGTTTACATAAATAGGCAGCCACCGTTATAATATTCCATGAAACAGCAGTAACCAAATTTTTAGCACTGTACACATTCCTATGAAACACATACCACCTAGATCTATCCTTAGTTGGCTAAACAGACTGAGCATTGCTTTCCAGCCAATCATGAAAATTAGCAAAATAGAAAATGACAGCCTTTTTGTTTCTCATTTTCTCCATATAATGATGCAAAATTCTGCTGCAAGAAGCATCAGCTTGACAAAGATGCAAAATGCTTTCCAGCACCAAAATAGTTGAAAATAAAAAGACAGCAAACTGATGACCAGCTTAACTATAAACACGACATCAGGCAGTTTGCGTATTTATAATATTCCAATATGTCAAGCCAGTAAACCAAATATTTACATCCATCTGCAACAAAGTCCTCATTAAATTATCTAGCTCAGTGGATACGTAATGGCAATTTGCATCCTTAATTAAATTTTATAAATTGCTAAATGTATGGAAAATTAAATATAATCCTTGAAAATGAACTTTTTTGAACATAAGGAGAACCAAACGAATAAGCGAATGAAATAGATTTCTCCAGAAATCAACATAATTGGATTAATTAAAAACTCAAATTCAGAATAACCAAGGAACAGAAAACAAATTGCAGATTCAAGCAACAATAACCACCAGAAAAATGAACATAAAAAGGTCACCCACCAAACCAGGGCCTTACGAAGACTGAATTACTGCATAATTCAGCATACCCGTCAAACGAAATGAGTAAATATTCATCACTATAACACAATTAAGCTGACCCCTTAACAAAATCTAAATAAACAACAAAAAGCAGCAGAAAACAAACCCAACCAATCTTGCCAAGACTATATAAATAAAACAAAAATGAGATTTTTCAACAATCAAAGAAGCATATAAAAACCTGGAAGATCCACTTGTTCATGATAATCACTGTAACATTGAATCCCCACCACTGAATAATAGCAAGCAGAGATCTGAACACCGTCCATTGAAACAATACACTCTCCTCCATCTCTATACACCCCTCTGTTTCTCTCTTAAAATCACCAAAAAAAGAACAGATAAAAAACTGGTAATTCGCCTAAAATTCACTCTCCTTCCTTTTAAGCACCCAATTCAAAACAGGCAAAGTAGATGCAGAGGCTTTAAAGCAAAATGGGTCTGTATAGAGAGAGACAGAGAAAGAGGGAAACCCAAATAAAAGAAAGGGAGAAAAAAAATATATATTGAAATTAGGAAACACCCAAATGGCCTATTAAGAATAACAAAGCGAGGGAGGGCGTAACGGAGCAGGCAGCTCTTCTTCAATGTGATTTGCCTCTCTTCCCGTTTGTGCTGTTTTTGTATTCAACTGGAAACGTCTCTCTCTATTTTTTCATATCTTGCTTATGGCCATGGTCGCTGTGGTGGTGGTGGTGGAGGAAACGGTAGCAAAAGACAATAGAGCCATGGGAAATTCCCACTGCTTCTTCCACATGGCAAATGCCTCCAAATTTTATTAATTTTTTTGTTTTCCTGAGCTCTTTGTCTTTTCGAAGACAAAAAAAAGCCCCACCTTGTGGGATTCTGCGGGAGTCACGAGTGGGTCCCCAACAATTTCTCTGTGGTGTACAATCTAAATTTACTCCTTGTATTTGCTGAGATATTCAAGTAAGTCCTTTTCTATTTTTGCATAATATCCCCTTTTCTATTAATTTCAAATATACATAATTTTTAGGTTAATAAAATAAAATGTTATTTTATTTATTTAATTAGAAAATTGAATTTCATTTTTTAAATTACATAAATAAAAAATATAAATTAAATTTATTATCTTAATCCATTTTCTTTGACCAAGTCAACAATCAATATATGTAGAAGTAATTAATTATAGATAATAATAATAAGAACTAATTTTAAAATAATAAAATAGGAAGTAGAAATCCAATTAGTTATTGTGATTTACAAGCATCCTTTTGAATATTAGTAAAAATCCATAATTATCATAATTATAAATGAGAATTTTGAATATTATATACAAATTATTGAAAACGATAATTATATTATTAAAAAAAGAGATTGAATCTCAAATTAGTTGAGTATAGAATACTAGTTTACATGTATCTATTAATAATATCAGTTTATGTATTTAATTTTAAGTTTATATATAAATAGAAAATAATATTTTAAATTAAGTGTTAATAGATTTTGTGTTTTATTTTTATTACTTTTTTATGTGGTCTAAGTTATCTGTCATAGTTTTTTAGCGAAATTTTCACAATATTGTAAAATAAAATACAGATTGGATGTACAACTAAATTATATTTAATATTATCGACCCGGTTCGCCCGATCTGGTCTCCTCCGCCACACGGTTGGATCAAGGCGAACATTGACACCTCTTTAAGCTTGCAACGAGATTCGGTAGGTTTCGGTTGTTTAATCCGAAAGGATGATGGGAGTTTTGTGGCTGCTAGAACAGGCTCTTTTTATAGCTGAAGCTATAGCATTCCGGAAAGTATTGAGCTGGATTAAAGAGTGTGGATGGGATCGAGTTCTTTTCGAATTGGATGCTCAGGTACTTGTGATGTCAGTTAATTGTGTTTTGTTAGATGATTTATCGTTTTTTGACCTTTTGGTTCAAAATTGTAAACTGCTTCTATCTAATTATGAGGAAGCAAAGTGTATTTTTGTTCATAGATCGATGTCGCTCATGTTCTAGCAATATCGGCTCATTCTGAGTCAGGTCAAGGAGTTTGGATTGATATCCCTCCTCCTCATATTATTTATTTGTTCTCTTTGAATTAATGAAGTTTTCTTGTTATTTCAAAAAAAAAAATTATATTTAATGGGTGAAAAATGAACTAAAAATTAATTGATTAATCTAATTTCAGGTGATTGGTATTAATGAACGATGTATTAAAATTAATAATTTAATAAGTTAATAATTTATTATTAAAGTTAAATATAAATAAATAATTTTAAATTTAAAAATAGGTGTGTAAAAATATGTATATTAAATTCTGTATATATTTTACTTTTATACGGATAGAGTTAATTGATAAATTTATTAAAAATTTAATTAATTTTTAAATAAGAGATTTCACGATTATAAATATAATAAAAATCTAATAAATTTTATTCTCTGATGATAACTACTTGTATAATAAGATATTCGATCGGTCAGAAAATGGCGAGTTTTCTATCGTTTTTAAGTATTGATGTTATAATATTCGAATTTTTTTTTAAATGAAATTTTTATGATTAAGTGTCGTCGGCTCATTCATTCATAGAGTGATTCAGTATATTTTAAATAAATATTATGTCATATAAATATTGTATTCTTATAATTAAAAATATCATTTTTATATATTTAATATATTAAGAATTTAAATATTATATTTTATTAATAAAAATAGTATTATTATTATTCTAAAAAATTACTAATAATTTAAAGAACATAATAATAGTGAAGGGAAAAATAAAATGATTTATGTGTTATTAGTATTAATGCTAATTAGCTATCTGTATAATTATTTTTATCATAATAACTAAGATTTAACAATTGATAAAATACTTAGAAAACTCATAAGAAATATTAATAATAAATACGTACATAGTATAAGATGTATTAGTATTAAAGAAAATACTATTATTTATAAATTTTTAAAAATTATATATGATATTTTAAACTTTATTTATTTACGAAAAATATTTTCTATATCTTTTGATATTTAAAATATTAAAAAAATTTAATTTAGTGAAATATATTTTTTTATTAAAAAAATTAAATAATTTTAAAGAAAATAAATTTCTCTTTTAAAAAAAATAAAATTATTTTTTACATCTTAGAGATATTATTAAGATTTCTATATATAAATATTTTTTAATATATTTAATTTTTAAATTAAAATCAAATAATAAAAAATAAATTATTTTGATTGAAAAATATTTTTTATTAAAAATGTTTTTCATAAAAATATATTCAATAAAATAATTTATTTTTTATTATTTAATTTTAATTTAAAAAATAAAATATATTAAAAAATATTTATATATAGATATTTTAATAATAAACTTAAATTTGAAAATATGATGTCATTTTTTAAAAAATAACTTATTATTTCTTTTATTTATAAAAATATTTTATTTTAATTAAATGTTTTGAATGTCCAATACAGAAAATATTCTCTTAGAAAAATATTTTATGTAAAATAAATGGAGACTTAAATAATAAATTTAATTTTAGATGTTTTAAAATTTAGATAAGTTATTTTTCAAAAAAAAAATTCATATATAAAAAAAATTGAGTGACATCTAGAATCGTTTACAATGAAATTTAAATAAATAAAATTGTATAAAATCTTATATAATTTTTATTTATTTTTAAAATTATTTTTTCAAGTTAAAAATATTTAAATTTCTTGTTTTCAAAAAAAAAATTTAAATTTATTTATTACAAACGATAAAATTAGCCAAAAAATAATTAAATTTATCCTTTTTTATTTAGAAAAGTCTTACTGATTTCTTTATAGCCATTATAAACCGAAAATATTAGTTTTTGGGGAAAAATGTTTACGAGAAGTAATGCATTTTATATTCATAATTAATAAATTTGTGAAGTTTTAGTTGTTTTTCTTACTAAAATAGTTTTGTAAGCTTTATTTTTCTTTGAAGTTACTAAATAATTAAATTTAAATTATTATAATACTAGTAGTTGTTGCTGAAATAATAATAATAAGAAAAGAAGAAGTTTTTTTTTAATCAATTAACTGATGCTCTATGAAAAATGAAAAACGAAAAAAAAAAGTTGTGTAAGCCTTATTATATTCACATTTACAATTCTCACAATCTATCGTATAAACGTATGTAATTAGAGCGTTATACTTCATTTAGTAAGTTTATCAATTACAAGTCTGGATTAATTGAATTAATAAATTTTAAATATTAATTTTGAAAACCCATATTACACATAAAAATCAAACTCCGATGATATGCATGTTAAATCAATAAATGTTTTAAGTCGATTAAATTACTATTTCATCCATACCACTTTTTATTGTTAATTATCCATACATTGAATTTTATATTTTAAAATAAATTATTTAGTACTTCAAACTTTAATTTTATCACAAAATTAAATCATCTTATTCTTTAGTATTTAATTTAAGATAAATCCTAGGGCTATTAGATTAAAAAATTAAAATATTTACAGTAATTTATATTTATATTTAAAATTTTAAATATTAAATAATAAAATTAAAATTATCCCACTTACCAGCTAAAAAAAATTAATTTTAGAAAAGTTAATCATAAATTAAAATATACTGATAAAATAATTTTTAAATATATATTTTATTACAACAATATCATTTTTTCACAATTTAATCCTTAAAATATTTTATTAAATATTTATGCTCAATAAATTATATATATATTTTTATAGTCGGTAACTTTTACTTATATCAATGATATTCTAAATAAAATAAAATATTATATATTTTAAATTATACTTTTTTTTCATATTTAAAATTTTTGTTAATAATTTATAATATTATATAAAAATGTCAATAAAGAGTAAATAATGAAATTAATAAAAAATAACATTATTGCAATAAAATACATATTTAAAGATTATTTTATTAGTTAAATAAAATTTTAAAAATTATATTTTAATTTATCGTTAATTTTTTAAATTCAATTTAATTATATTTACTGTAATTACAATAAATTAAAAAAATTAATTTTATTATCTAAATTTAAATTTAAATATAAATATGAATCATTGTAATCCTAAATCCTACATACAATTGATGTTATAATCAATCATGGTCAGCAACTTCGCAATTATTATAATTTATTTAAACCTCTTTGTTGCTCTCGCTCTCGTTTATGACTCCCCATCCATTTTCCAATTGTATCTCTTTGCTCTCCCTTTCTATCACATTGGAGATAGATTAAGAACGGGAGGGAGAACTTGGATAGAAAGAGATAAAAACAATGAGAGATCAAGATCTATCCCCAAGACCTTAACAACTATTTCCATAATTTTCTTTTAACTATCTGTTTGGCTGACTCATTTTATAAAAAAAAATAAATTAAATGAATTCTTACAAAAGCATACATAAATTCATTTTTTTAAAATGAAAATTTTACAAGTTAAAAGAGAATTTTTTTTTTTTTAATTTTAAACAAAAAAATTGAATTCGTAATAAAAATTAGAAAATTAGATAAACTAGGAAGACAGTGTTTTGATCTCAAAATGGCACTGATTTCTAACAACTGCATGTTCAAAACCCGTGAGTTCAAATGCCAGAACTCCATAACACTTCACAAGGTACCTTCACATGCCGGAATAATATTTATCCGGATTTAAGAAGATGAAGGAGAATATCGTTTGCACTTTCAGCTACAAATTCACTCATACTGAATTTTAATTTTTAACCTGTGACTGCTTATATTGCAAGTCATGCACTTCTAACCCTATGGGCTGAATTCTAGTGAAATGAAGCCAATGCCTACAAAGTCTTGAGCAAGCTCAGGCTATTATTATTTATCCACTTAACGATAATTCTAACAAAATCTGATAAAGCAAAGATAAGATTTGAGTACCTTGAGCCAACATCCAGCAGCAGTTTAAAGAGGGGGGGGGGGGGGGGGAGAGGGTGTTCAGGAATCTTGTTGGCCATACTCCAAATCTGATTCATTGTTTGTCTACCTAAAGTGAGAGATAACATTCTGATCCTCATGCTAGCTAAAGTAAAGAACTGTGAAAAACAAGTTTAAATTACAATTTTAGATGCAGGTGATTTTGCATCTTCTTTCACAGTATCCCCTGCAAAAACAAAACAAAAAAAAAAAAGTCAAAAGCAATTAGAGAAGGGAAGTTGATTCCACTAATAAAATACTATATATAGGACTACAAAATTTGAATCTTCAGTTCAGCCGAACAGATACATCCTGAAATTGATATATCATAACAACAATTCCCAAAGTTTTTCTTTAGGCAATTGAGATATCTATTCTGGCGTTAGTATGAGAAATCATTCTACTGCTAAATTAGTAATGAAGCAATCATATTCTTGTCACCGAGTATCGACACAACCACAAAACAAAATAGTGCATGCACATGCTTTGGCAATAAACAAATAACAAATGGTATCAAATTTCCTCTTGAAATCTCTCTGTTACTCTCACTTGGGCAATGGTTCTGGTCATGCTTCCCCTTGACTGAAGACAACTTCACAATTCAATGTTAAAAATTTTCAATTGTAAGCGATATAACAGCACATCATTTAAGAAGAATTTTTACAAATACGAGTTATATTTCTCTGAAGTCCATTGGCCATTCCACCATCCAAACGACCTAATACAAAACAATCTAATTCCAAACAACAAATTCGTACTTGCTTCAGAATCAAAGCAAGATAGTATTTTCATTATTGCATTTCTAACATGTGAAATACACCAAATTAAACAGCATTGGCCACAGTCCTACAAGGAAAATAATCAAATGATCACCAGAATATATATTAATGGAAATTGAGTCAGCAAGGAACCACTATTTTGGATTTCATCAGAAATTTACTTGTCCTATGTCATTGAAACTTGCCATTCATATCCTCACATCACAAACAGTTACACTAACATTTGTGTATAGACGAATTAGGTCTCGAGATATGTGGGATAACAATTAGTCTTTGGCATGTAATACAATTGTATAGTATTCAATGTTCCTTTCGTGAATATGCCAAAAAAATACTGGTGCATCTCGAAACAAATACATGATCTTTAAAATTGTAGCTATCTTACATCAAACCAGATAGGATTTGGGAACTTCTGGCAGCAGAAGGTACTAAATAGTAATACGCCCATTAACCTCAAAATTAAATTCACCTAAAACCCAAACTGAAACATATCACCAAAATTAGGTAATTATTACTTCAGCTGAACACTGAAATATACCCAAACATAAGCATAGATAAGGGTTATGAGATAGAGAGAGTACCGATTGGAGGCGATGGTGCCTCGCCGTAAATGGCCTTGAGTCTGGCAAGAGGGACCAAGGCAGCATCGGATTCTGCTTCAGCGAAGAGCTGTTGTTTCCAATCCCACATAGTCTTTTTCATGGCTTTGTTTGATTTTCTCAGCGAATCCTTCTCGGCCTCAAGAGCTTCTATGTCCTTTTGCTGGTTCATAGATCGCACGCTTAGCGCCAGAAAAGATCCTACGAGGCATACGTTTATCACTGTGTTGTTATTGGTGGCTCTCATTGCTGCGCCGACCAATCTGTTTGCGAACTCCATTTTGGTTCCCACTAGCTCTGGTTGCAGCAGCAAAGTCCTCCCTTGCTTCGCGTCAGAGTTCGAAAACGGAGGTGATGCAAATTTCAGATCTGGTTTGAAATAAAGGGAGTTTTGTGGAGAAATTTAGTTTGGTAGCTTCTCCAGAGAATTTGCTTTCACCCGTGATCCAGATACCAAGCTTAGTAGGAAACTGAGAGGTCAAGCTCTATCTGTGCTTTCTCGATCTGGATTGAAGACATTTTTGTAAAGTTTTTTAGTGGTGTGAGGAATCTTGCATTCTTTTGGTTCGGGTAACTAGGTTATTATGAACTGCTTTATAAAACGATTGTACAATAAAAATTAGAAAAAATTATTATTTAGTTAGGTTCATTAATTTTTAAAAATATATTAAATATTTTTAATATTTTATTAATTAATTTTTTCATTAAATTTATTAATTAAATATTTTATTATTTAATTTTTATAATTTTAAAAATTTATTAATTTATTTATTAAATTTATTAAATATTTATTAGTTAATCTCAAATATTTTAAATTTTTTATAATATTTAATTAAAAAAAGTATATTTTAATTATTAAAATATAATATAATTAACAAATTTATTCTAATATTTTTAGAATCCTACACTTTCATTTTTAAAATTTAATTCGCTCAAAATTTAAAATTCTTCCCTAAAAAACTTTCTTCAAATCAATAATTTCCATTTAATAAAATATAATTTCAAAAATAATTTTATTAATAATAAAATAAAAAATTAATATTATAAAAATTATTATTTAATTTTTATAATATAAAAAATTTACTATTTAATCATTTAATTTCAAAAAATATATTAAAATATTTTTAATATTTTAAAAAATCTACTATTTAATTTCTCTATTAATTTTATCACTAAATATTTTACTATTTAATTCTTATAATTTAAAAAAAAATTATTAATTAATCTCTTAAATTATTAAAAAATTTACTATTTAATCCCTTTATATCAGAAATATTTTAGATTTTTTGTATAATATTTAATGACTAAAATTAATTTAAAAAATAATTAGTAAACTTTTTAAAATATTAGAGATATTTTAATAAATTTTTTAAATAACAAACAGTAATCAACGACGAGCGGCATTATATTTTTTATTTTTAATAACTTAAATTTTATATATTTTAATTTTTATTATTTTTACTGAATCTAAATCTTAAATTTATTAAAATTTTTATTTATTTATAGAAACTAAATTTGAGATATTCTTTCTTAAATTTTAACGAAATTAAACTAAAATATTAAATTTGAAAAATACAGAGATAAATTTATTAATTATAAAATATCTTATGAATAAAAACATACTTTTTCTTTTAAATTTTTGAGAGAGACCTATAAATTTATAGAAATTAAATTTTAAGAACTAAAATGTTAGATTTAATAAAGATAATTTGATTATTTTTTCTCTTGCGAATAATATTTTTTATGAAATTACCTTTAATTTTAACGAAATTAAATGTTAAAGGTAAAATTATTGAATTCTAAAAATGGAAAAACGAATCCATTAATTACATTATACTTCATAAATAAAAAAATAACGAAATGATAAATTAATAAATTTTTAAAATTTTGAAAAATATTTTAATTTCTTTTTAAAAATAAAATCATCAACTAATAATTTTTTATATAATATTTAGACTAAATAATAAATTTTAGAAATAAGTTTAATTAAATTATTATACTTTCACTTAAGCCCAAATAAGTCTAATTTAAAATTTTTGGCCAGTTAAATTCTTTATTTTTATTAAAAATCAAATAGATTTTAATTTAATATAATATTATTTTTAATAATAAAATATTATTTTTTATAATTTAAAACATAAAAATTAAGTATTTTCATTATCATACAAATTTTAAATAAATATAAATATAATAAATAATTTTTAAAATTATAAAAATAAAATTTTATTTTATAAAAATATTTTTATTATTAAAATAATATTATATTATTAAAAATAATATTATATTAGATTAGAGCTTAGTTAATTATCGACTTAATTGATACAAATTTTTAAATTATATTTATTTGACCATTGAATATAAATATAAAAACTTAATTAGATTTATATCTAATAAATTTTCATAAAAACTATATTTGTTTCATAATTTTTGTTTTTTTATTATCTACTTTTATTTTTTATACTATAATTAATATATAAATTAATTATTATAATTCTTTTTTTTTTCAATACAACCTCTCAAACGTCTTTTAGACTCTATTCAACATATTAGCGAATTTAATTAGCTGTTAATGGTTTAATAACCATTAGTAACAATTAGCAGTTAATTAGATATTAGCTCTAAAAGACTAGTTGTGTAATACCTGACTAGACTCCGGTATCGAAATTCCTACCGTCCGGTGGAATGTCGGATGTCGAAAACCTCTAGAAGGGTAAAATTATATTTTTATAAAATGTTTTAATGTATTTTATGTTTTTAAGCAATAAAGAAATTGAGTTTTGAATGAAAAAAACTATGGAGGAATTTTCAGGTTCGGCCGCCGAACATTTGATGGTTTAGGGGGGCAAGTTAGGCTTCCGAAAGAGGCAAAGGTTTGGCCGCCAAATTTGCATGAGTTTTGGAGGCACTTTAGGCTGCCGAATGGTGGTCTGGCCAGTCCTATATAAGTAGGGGTGAGCAGTATTCGGTTCAAACCGAAAAAACCGACCGAACCGAACTGATTTAAAATTTTGGTTCGGTTTTTTATACATTTCGGTTTGGTTCGATTTTTAATTTCAAAAATTTCGGTTATTTCGGTTCGGTTAGGTTTTGATCAGAAAAAAACCGAAAAAACCGTACCGAACTGATTAGTGATAATAATATATTTTTTCAATAATATAGAGAAATTAAATTATATTAAAATTAAAATATTTTAATTAAATTTTAAAATATTAAAAATAAAATGTAAAAAATAAAAAAATTATTAAAAATCGAATCCGATCAAACCGAACCGAATATAACCGAATCAAACCGGTTCGGTTCGATTCGGTTTCTGACCAAAATCGGTTCGGTTCAGTTTTCATAAACACTAAAATTTCGATTTTCGGTTTATTCGGTTCGGTTCGATTTTGAACCGAACCGACCGAATGCTCACCCCTATATATAAGGGCTCCATGGCCGAAACGGGCAAGCTTTCTCCCCATTTTCGGCCAACGGTGAGTCCATGCTCTCCCATAGTCGTTTTTGATGTTTTTCCTCCAATCTTTCATGTTTTAACAAGTTTTATCTTGGTTTGAAGATATTTGAACAAAAAGAGTGAAGTTTTGGAGCTTGGAGGTTCAAAGAGCTAGATCTCTCCCATCTCCGAGTTGGATCGTCTTCCCTCTCGATCTTCAAGAGGTAAGAGTAGATCCATACTTCTTTTCAAGTTTTAGTTGAGTTTCATGAAGTTTTTGGGGTAGAAATGCATGTTTAGGTTTTTAGTTAGTTTATGGGTTTATGTTGAGTTTTTGAGCAATGTGAGTTGTATATGTATGTTTGATGTGTTTTGGTTGGGGTTTAAGTTAGTTTTAGACCCCTATGTGCTTGTTGGCTTGAGTTTGCATGTTGTATAATAGGTAAATGCATGATTGTTTGGGTTGGGAGGCATTTGTGCATGAAAGAGGCTGAGTTCTGCCCTTTGGAAGAACTCAGGTTCGGCAGCCGAAGGCACATTCAGCCGCCGAACCTGCCTGTGGAGGCAAGCCTTTTGGCTGCCGAACCCTGCCCTCGAAAGTGGACTTTCGGCTCTGGAAGGGAGTTTCGGCCGCCAAAGGTGCCGCTGAACATGCATGAGTTTCGTCTCTGGAGGGAACCTTCGGCCGCCGAAGGTGCATGACTTTCGGCTCTGGAGGGACTTTCGGCCGCCGAACCTGCCGCCGAAAGTGCCCTGTTCAGCCTTCCTTTGCATGATTTCTATAATTGTTTTAAGGTGTTTTAGGGGGTTTGTGGGGAGTATTTTAGAGTCATGTTCTTGAGTGTTTGGTCCCTCATTTGAGTCCACCTGTGTAGGTTCAGACCTGAGGAATCGAGGACCCCAGCAGTGAGCTAGCAGCTTTAGAGTCAGCCAGAGGTGAGTAGAATAAACCTTTATGTTTTAATTTAATGAAAGTTTTGGCATAACTCATGCATCACGAATGCCATGTGATATTCTAGGTTGTTGTATTAGAAATTCACGAATATGTTGCATTGCATATTATGTTGTTGATGTGGATGAATGTTGAATGATCCATTAGTCATCGTATGATATGGTATGATATGATGATGATATGGTATGGAAGTCCAGGAAGACCCATTCTACATCCCTGGCACATTGGAATGTTATGATATGTTATGTAAGAGGAAGTCCAGGAAGACCCATTCTACGTCCCTGGCACTATTGGATATGTAGAGGACTATTGGTGACAAGTTCATCCTTAATGTGATTTGGTTGTGATGTGATGCATTTCATGAAAGCATGAACTTTAAATATAATGTTTTATTATTCTGCTAACTGGGCTCTAGTAGCTCACCCCTTTTTCTTAATCCCCCAGGTTTGCAGGTATGGGATAGACCAGGAGGTCAGCTAGAGTAAAGTCATGGTTATGTAATAGCTAGAGGTGGACATGATAAATATTGAAATGTAATGAATAGTATTAAACAGTTATGTAATGTAATGATGAGTATTGGGGTTTAGAATTGTGCTTGACCCTAGTATGTTATTAATCCCTTTTTGGTTACATGATCTTTTAATGAAATGTTTTATGATATTTATGTAAACCAAACTTTTATAATATTATATTACCCTATTGGAGCATTGATGAGGACTCCAATGTGGGGTTGATGATTATGATTATGAGATGTGCATGCACAGGTTGAGTTTGGTAAATGAATGAGAAAAGTTTAAAATTTTTATGTTTATGTTGATCATGTATGAGATTAAACAGGTTTACAGGATGTATGTCAGGCTTGCTACAGGTCCCGACGGCCTTATGCCGATCTGGATCCTAGCGCCGGTAACGATCCGGATTCCGGATCGTTACAAGTTGTTTATATAGTATTAAAAGTAAGAATGTTGACTATAAAATAAATATTGAATTAGCTAATAAATATAAAATAATAACAAAAAATATCATTATATAAATTTATAAAAAATAAAAAAATATAAATATTGAAAACTGTTTGTCGATCACTAAGGAGAATAGTTTTTGATATATATTAGTTTAATCATAAAATATTACTAAAAAATAATAAAAAAAATTACTATTTAATTTTTATAGTATACAAAAATTTATTAATTCAATTTTTAATTTTAAAAAATACATTAAAATATTATTAATATTTTAAAAAATTTATTAGTTAATTTATTTATTAGTTTTAATCGTTAAATATTATAAAAAAATTTAAGATACGAAAGACTAATTAGTACATTTTTTAAAAATTTAAATAATCCATTAATAAATTTTTTAAAATTATAGAGATTAAATAGTAAAATATTTAAATATATATTTTAATATATTTTTTTAAATTAAAAAATTAATTAATAAAAGTAATTAATAATTTGTTTAAATAATAATTATTAAATAATTATTAAAAATACTAACTTAAACACTAAATGCTAAGATTTCAATATTTAAAAAAATTTAATATATTTAAAATGAGTTTAATTAAAAAATTATAAAATACACTCTGCAAATAAATAAATAAATGTTAAAAGAAATAAATAACACAATTTTTTTTCGTTGACGTAATTCAAATTATATATTAAAATTTGTAAAAAATAATTTGTTTGGGTTAATGAATGTAATTTAATTCTGGAGAGCGAGAGGATAGGTAAAATTTTAGCATACATAATGCGCGTGTTGGCACGCGCAACAAAGGCGGGAGCATCCATTATTAAACTGCCCTCTTTTCTTGAAATTTTTTATTTTTTCAGTTCATCCTATAACACGCAGTTTGTGGTGTTAGAATTTGAGAGTTGGTCAGTAGCCAAGAATCAAGAAAACCCCTCATCACTCGCTCCCAGCTCGATCGCACATCTAGGTTTTTTCAATTTTCATTTATCCACCGAGTCAATGGACGAGTCGCCGTCGCAGCTCGTCTCTGAAATCGGCGCTCAACTCGCCCGACTCCCTCGCCCAAACAAAGACTTCCTCGTCAAATCGCTCCGAGTACGGTCTTTTACTTCATCTGTGCCACTGATAATTTCACTGCGAAGACCATCAGCATGGATAAAAATGGCGGCTTAATTGTGTTGTAACTTGCCAGGGTTGCTTAGGATTTCAAAAAAGTTATGGGAACTAATTAGTTAATTTATTACATTTTTGGGGTTCCTGGGCAGTTGGTTTATCTTGGTTTCGCTCTCTGACGAATGATTTCAATATTTTTTGCTTGCTTCTTGTTGGCTAAGTAGCTTAGACATCTATATAGATACCTAATGTATTTATAATCCTGATTTAGTTGCTCAATAAAATGTTGTTGCTCTGCTCATGTTGTTTTGTTGAAGTTCACCGGAGAGCTTACGGTTGTTTTTGATGTGTCTCCGTAGATTGACTTGGGGAGGAGGTTGAGTAATGCCTACATTTTCCTTGCATATTGTTCCTTCAGCATAATATATGAGTTTGTGGTTTTGAGGTTTCATGATTTTTATGTAGTACTTTTGTTCGGTTTTGTTTGTTGGCTAATTACTTTATTGTGCATTGCTGTATAATTTTCTCATTTTTAATTTCGCAGCAAGCTGCAACTGCTTTATCACAAATTGAGCAGCCTTCATCATCTTTAGCTTCTAAAAAGATGGAAGTTATGAAGAAGCTAGAAAATGCCATACAGCCCCTAAGCAAATCTATTATTAAGCGTGGCCTTCTTCGACATAGTGATAAAGATGTTAAACTTTTGGTCGCCATTTGTGTCAGTGAAATTTTCCGAATCCTGGCACCTGAACCACCTTTTGAAGATAGATATCTCAGGGTGAGATTAACATTTATAGTAAATGTCTACTTCAGGAAAATGTGTTCATGTCTCTCCTCTTTTCTGTAGCAAGTGCCTGCTTGCTAGTGTGTGTGGATTCCATTTATTTTGCTCATCTCTTTCTTTCTACACTGTATTTGAACTGACTTTTTTCCTCTTCCCAAAGGATGTTTTTAAACTTATTCTCAGCATGTTTGCGGAGCTTGCTGATATAACTAGCCCATACTTTTCAAGGAGGGTTAAAATATTGGAGACTGTTGCACGATGTAAATGTTGTGTGATAATGCTGGATATTGACTGCAATGATCTAGTCATTGACATGTTCAACATTTTTTTCTCTGTTGTGAGGTTAGAACTCTCTCTCTCTCTCTCTCTCTCTCCCCTCCCTCCTTCCCTGCACTTATGTGATAGAAAATTGTGGTTTCTTCTGTTCCTTCTCTGCTTTTTCTTTTCTTTTTTTTTTCTTTTGCACTTATATTGAACCCAGAATTATGACCCCTTAAGTAACATGGTGTAACCAACTTGAAGATTTGATAAGTTGCAGTGGAGATATCATATCATTTGATATCCTGTTTGAAATGAAAGTTTCATTGTTAATTTTACTTTGCAACATAGACACTTAGGTCCTGTAAACTTATAGTTTGCATTATATTTATAGGCTTGAATTTGAAACATGATTGAGTTTGGTGCATAGTTTTATGTGTGTTGGCATTAATTTTTACTTTCTGTGTAACATAGACACTTTCTCTAGTTTTCTTATAATATGCATCTTTATTAATTTTAGTTATTATATATATATATATATTTATTTATTTATTTTTAAGTTAGAGACACTAATGATCTTGCATTTCATGTATTGATAGGGAAAATCATCAGAGGAGTTTGATAAATGACATTATGTCTATAATGACACATATTTTAAATGAGGAGGCTTCTAAGCCACTTTCAGATGTGATTTTGCGAAATCTTATAAAGGAAGGAATGGTAAGCATTTCCGGAATATATGTATCTTTTTCCAGGCAATAGTTTTGCAGCGCAAATAGGTCATATTTATGATTAGGCCCTAGGCTGTTAAGTATTATGGTGGACAAATGAGTGAAGTTTCTTTTTATATGATTTAGAAGGTAAACTTTTTGTAAATGTCTCAAACCTGTTGAAAATATTGTATAAGTTGGAAACTAAGCACATTGCAATAAAGCAGTAGTCATATTGACAGTTTCTGACTTGGGGATTTTTTTTTGAACATCCTTCAGTCTTAACAAGAGTAAATAGGCCTAAGTGTTTTGCAGGAGTCATTTCCTAATGCCATAGCTTTACATCATTTCCTTCTGGCTTCTTTGTATCTTTTGCAGGCTGAATCTCCTGCTGCTTCTAAGCTTGCCATTTCTGTCATTGAAAGTTGTGCAGAAAAGCTTGAGCCCTTTGTGTGTGGGTTCTTAACATCTTGTTCTCTGGATAGAGATGCTGTTGAGAACGAGCTCAAGGAATTTTACCATGAAATCCTATTTAAAGTTTTCCAATGTGCTCCACAGATGCTTCTTGCAGTCATCCCTAACTTGGCTCAAGAATTATTGGTATAACTTACCTTCTTAAATTTTGCATCTCAACTTATAATGTCCCCATTCGAACAGCATAAAATGATTGTTGCTGACCTTTTATGTCTTTTTCACACAATCTTCTCTTATTTTTCCCTTTTTTTTGAAATGTAATCCTGTGAAGCTCTTTTTTCCCCCTCCTTTTGACAAGTGTACCCTAACCCTTATATGTTGATTAATGCTATGGTTCTGTTCCAGACGGATCAGGTTGATGTCCGAATAAAAGCTGTTAATTTAATTGGAAAGCTCTTTGCCCTTCCTGAGCACCATGTTGCACAAAAGTATCGCAATCTTTTTGTAGAGTTCAAAAATAGATTCTCTGATAAATCTGTGGAAGTTAGACTCAGTGCTTTACAGTGTGCTAAAGCTTGCTACATGTCCAATCCATCTGCGAAAGAATCATCTGAACTTCTCTGTAAGTGATTCAGCAAGCAAATTCATTCTTTTGATGTTGTAGACTCTTGATTGCTTATTTCTTCAAATTGTAACTTGTCAATTAAGCAGCTGCTGTTGGAGGTCGATTTCTGGATTTTGATGACAGAGTGAGAACACTGGCAGTGGTTGTTGTCTGTGATATTGCCAGGTTAAACCTGAAAATTTTTCCCCCTGAGTTAATATCAAAAGCTGCTGAAAGACTGCGGGATAAGAAGGTAACTTTTCTTAAAGTTCTTGTATATTTTAATTCAATTTATTGCTGTCTACCAAGCAGATTGTGGGGGAAAATGATTATTTTCTAATTTGTGATTACCTTCTAGGTATCTGTTAGGAAGAAGGCTTTGCAGAAGTTGACGGAGGTGTATCAAGATTATTGTAACAAGTGTTCTGAAGGCTATCTGAATATAGGCAACCACTTTGAACAGATTCCTTGTAAAATCCTAATGCTTTGTTATGATAAAGATTGTAAAGATTTCAGGTCTGCTCATGTCCACCTTTACAATTCATTAAATCAAAATCAGACATTTATAATATTGGATGCAAATTTTTATCTATGTTCTGCAGGTCTCAAAACATGGAGCACATTCTTGCTGAGGATTTGTTTCCAATTCATCTGTCGGTTGAGGATAGAACTAGGCATTGGATCCATTTCTTTTCTCTTTTCACTCCTCTTCATGTGAAAGCACTTAACTCAATTTTAACTCAGAAACGGAGGTATTTAATATAATTATTACTGTAATCAGAGTGAGAAACAATGGCTTTTGATATGATTTTTTTTTCTCCCAGGTTGCAAACCGAAATGCAAAGTTATTTGGTTCTGCGGAAGAAACAGAAGGTTATACTATAGTGTCCTAATCACTAAAGTAGGCCATATATAGTTAATGGAGAAAACTTATCTACAATTCATCACTACTTGCTAGGACCTCTATATGATTTGGTTTTTTTAATAGTTATTGCCTGATGCTAATTTTAGTTCAAGCATTGGAAGCAGAGGTAGTTGCCATTTTTTACTGAGTTCTTATTTATAGCCTGTGATAAGTGTTTGCAAGGCTACTGGAGGACCATAAAATATTGTATTTTCGGGATGAAGGAGAGCATTTCACTTTGGGGATTAATATGGAAGATCAAAGAATCTTTAACTATCAATTGAAGTGTGTTTCTTACTGCTAGCAGTTTCATTTTAGTACAATTATTTAATTGTTTGCAAAAGATCTGAACCATAGTAATTTAAAGCATGACTTGGGGTCCCTTGCATTCAATCATGCAAAGGTGATATGACATTTATGAAGTGCACATCTTCTTGTCAAGGTGCAAGGTGAACACCTAGGGCATGCCGCTGCAACATTCCATAGAATTTTCAGGAGAAATAACTTTTTTTCTATCTGTATTATTTCTCAGAGAGTGAATTTTGTATGTGAAGTTTTTTTTTTGTTTGTGGGGAATGTATACAAGGTTATAGCTCACTAAAATGTGAGATTTACTAAAATTTTGGTCCAGAATTCTAAATATTTTGTGCCTTAATATGACTTGTTGCCTAGATGGGATTAGCTGCCCAATTTTAGTTGTTTTGTGCCTCATCTTATTCGGCACCCGCTTGTGTTTTTATATATGTTTCATAGCTAATTTTATGTTGCCCTCTTTTGCAACCAAAATTTTCTTTCACTTTATTTTATAAAATTAAGGCAAAGATTTATTCTCTTTGCCTATTGTTAGAATTTTTTTTTTTTTAAATTTTGATTCACTAAATCTGTGGAACATATCCATTTCTACTTATTTTGTCCATGGAGTGAGAATTCCCTGCCAGGCATGTGTAGTCTTTCATCCTATACAGCCCTTGCAATTAACAGATCTTAATAAATATGTGTTGCAGGACAACAGTTCTGAAGAAATGCAGAAGAGAACTAAAAATTCTTTTATGAAAATGTCTGCATCATTTCCAGATGCTTCGAAAGCAGAAGATTGCTTTCATAAATTGAACCAGATGAAAGATAATAATATTTTTAGTGCCTTGGAGCAATTGCTGGTTGAAAGTACCATTATAAATGCCAAGACAATGAGGGTATATTATTTGCTTTGTCATCTTTATTAATCACAATATCACGGTCATGGATAATATTTCTTCACTTAACTGCATTTTCATATGCTTAATATATTTTGTAAGTGCTTTATTTATTTGTACATTAAATTCAAGTTAGTCAGTGATTAATTCTATCATGCATGCATGCATGCATGTGTCTGCTATCATATTCTATTCCAAATATTATAATGAGTGAGATTCAATTGTTTTGTTTGGTGGAGAGTTAGTGGAAGAAATGGCTTGCTCAGACTTCAACATTATTGCAAAAATAATGCTTATTTTATAAATTCTGATTTTATTTCTTGCATATGCTGTCTGTTCTGGAAAGCAAATTCTCAGGGTACAACTGGATATAAAATCATGCTTTGCGCTTGTCTACTTGAGTGGTTTCTTGCCAACAAGATTATGGAATTGCTGATAATATTATTTGTGCATTAAATTCAAGTTAGTGATTAATTTTATTATGCATGCATGCATGTGTCCGCTATCATATTCTATTCCAAATGTTATAATGAGTGAGATTCAATTGTGTTGTTTGCTAGAGAGTTAGTGGAAGAAATGGCTTGCACAGACTTCAACATTATTGCAAAAATAATGCTTATTTTATAAATTCTGATTTTATTTCTTGCATATGTTGTCTGTTCTGAAAAGCAAATTCTCAGGGTACAACTGGATATAAAATCAGGCTTTGCTTTGTCTACTTGAGTGGTTTCTTGCCAACAAGATTATGGAATTGCTGATATAACTAAAATTATTATTAAATCTGAGTCAGGCCTAACTCATCCCAAAACTAGCTCAAGGTGAGGAGAGGAGTACCTGTGGCCCATATAAGGGGCATGTTACCCTTTTCCAAACTGATGTGGATTCAACAGACCCTCAGGACCACACTAGAGCGTGACATATTCATGGGAGGCCCAACATTAGTAGGAGACTCTTATACGATGTTAAATCTGAGACAGGCCTAAATCACCCCAAAAGCCCCAAAAGCTAGCTCAAAGGGAGGAGTCCCTATGACCTATATAAGGGCCACATTACCCTTTCCCAAATTGATGTGGATTCAACAATTATGTTAATGATAAGTGGATGAATTAGAAATGGGTCTATCTGAAAAGACAATTGAGACATGGGGATAGTATATTCACTGAAGGGAAAGGAGGAGTGAGACAGAAAGAAGTAATAAGAAGTTGGAGCAGAAAGGCAAGAGGAAAACAATTAAAAAGCTAGTTGATATCTTGATCTTGTTTGCAGAGCAACTTTTATCACGGGGATGTGGCCATCAGTCAAGTTATTATATATATATATATATATATATATACAAATAAATCGTTCAGAACAGTGCATTAGAATTTAGAAAGGAACATCATTCTCTCATAATAGTGAACTGTGCTTCTGATAAATAGAATGGTACAAGATATGCAGGAGAATGATTGATCAGGTTTATTTATAGAGTCTTGCAGCTGTTAGTTGCTTTTTCAAGTTAGGTTGAGCAACATTGCAGATCACATTTTGGAGCCCTCTCAATTGATGCAATTTTTTGAAGTTGCCAAACTGACTTGTATGGAATTATGGCTGGTTCTATTCTTGAGATCAAGCTTATTGAGAACCATTCACTGCATGAATATAATTCTAGTACACTGGATTCAATAAGCATTGCCAAAAGAGTGTGAAAGCCACTTTTGTTGTCCTTTATAAGGATTTTTTATAGCTTATCTACAAATCTAGAATATGTGGTTATAATTTCTTTTGATATGCTTTGGAATTTGTTGTTATTTGAGGACATCATTTGTGATTAAGATTGAAAGGATTGATCGAAAAGGGAATGTGAGTACAGAAAATTAAATTTGACTTGTTCATTAATGCTCACTTCCTGGATTTACACCAAGATTGCCTAGGTCTTGTGTGGTGTTTTTTTATTATTCTATTTTTTTTTTTGAAAATATAGTTTCTTTGTTGAGGACCATTATCATACTTTTTGTCTTGTATTGAAGTTTCATGCTGGTAGGGTTTGGTGCAACTGTAGTTTTTATTTTGTTAAACCTGCATTTGCCCTTTTATTGTGTTATCATCAGTTGGACCCATGGGCTTGCTTCATCTTAAATTTAAGCTTTCCATCTGCAATTCTTCCTTTTTGGTTTAATCTCTTGTATTTATTCTACTTTTTCAGGATAAGTTTCTTAAAATGATAGGAGATAAACACCCATGTTTTGAATTTCTTCAGTTACTCTCTTCTAAATGCTCGTTCAACGTATTCAGCTCTGAGCATGTTCGTTGTATCTTAGATCAGCTTTCTGGCAATATATCTGGTTATGGAAACTTGGAGGCCTCTTCTACCAAATTGCTTCTTGTAAGAATAATTTATGTTGTATTATACAGCAGTGTTGTCATTTCAGATGGTGTTAAATATTGTCCAGTAGAATGTGTGATCCAATAGTTACTTCATAGTGAAAGCTAATGGTACTTTAATCATAGGTTATTAAGGACAAGTTTAATGTCCAAAGTAATTTACGTCAAATTGGAATTCAATTCTCATGTTTTCCTGGTTGTCTGCACATTGCACTAGAGGATTTCAGGAGTTAGGCTTTACTTTTTTGCATCACAAATCTGAGATTTAAATTCCTGAACAGTTGTTTTCGCAGTTGATAAGCTAAGGTAGTACCATTTAGGAATCACTCATGAGTTTGGAGTCCATGTGAAAAGCCTGATTCTTAAGCTTCTCATAAAATGGTTTCTGAATTTCCAGGTACTATTAAGGTACTTGGAGCGCCATATGTGTGTACTCTGATGTCATGAACGTCTGTTATATCTGATAATAGAAACCTTGATAACTGTGAAAGAAGAGCTAGAAGGTTTGATAAAATTTAGTCTTACACCTTTTGCGCTTTAACAAAAAGTCAAATGTCAGAAAAAACTGAGTTTTTCTACACAGGCATTATGGCGGATATTTTAGGGCCCACTTTCTCTGTGATAATAGTATGATAACGTATGACAATTAAAGTACAAAGTATGAATAAATTCCTTATAAATGCAAACTTTCTTCATTATTTATTCAAAATTGGTTTTGGTTTAAAGTAAATGCCATTTTACCTGATATAGGTTATCATCAACATTTTCCCTTCACTTTTAAGAGGTTCGGAAGAGCAGTTTCGAATGTTGTTAGAGAAGCATCCAATTAAGGATGTGCTTATTGAAGTGTTAGCAAAAGCAGCTCCTTATATATCAGTCAAATTTAGGTAACTTCCATACTCTGCATTTTTCATTAAAATGCAATGCCATGAAGTTTATATCAGAAAAAAATGCAATGCCATGAAGTTTATATCAAGAAAGAAATGCAATGCTGTGAAATTCGTATCAGAAAAGAAACTGTAATTGTGTCTGGTTACTTGTATCATTATATGTGTTCTAGACATGCTTTATAGTATATGTACAGGCTTGTCATTTGTAGTTACTAGTGGTTAAGGCTTAGGATAGCTGCCGTAGCATTGAACTAACCTGATGAGAATAATTGGGTACTCTAAAATTAGCATGCTATGTTGTGCTATATTTGGCCATTTCAATCGATCTAAGGGGAGCTCTTTCTTTCTCTGTCTTCCCCATCAGGCTGTCAATCATACTCCCCTAAAAATTAAAACAAAAATGAAAGAATATTTGGCTGTATCCAATTGTGTTTCATGCTGATGGTTTCACACTACTCCCCTAAAAATTAAAACAAAAATGAAAGAATATTTGGCTGTATCCAATTGTGTTTCATGCTGATGGTTTCACACTATTCCCCTAAAAATTAAAACAAAAATGAAAGAATATTTGGCTGTATCCAATTGTGTTTCATGCTGATGGTTTCACACTTAAGTTGGAGTGTTGTTCTTATTTCCTATGTTCTTAAGCTGACTATGTGTTTCTGGGCGTAATATTTTAGTTTGTTTATTTATTATTTTATTTAGTTTTGGTAGTGATTGTAGGGAGTGAAAATTAATTGTTCTTTAGCAACTTAAGAGATCCCAAATTAAGAAATTCAGAGCTCTTTTTGGCTTTTGTATTTACCAAACTTATTTCTTTTTATTTTTTCAGTGATTTTTACCCTTTCTTGGAAAGAGTATGTGTGGAGGGAACTCGGGCTCAGTCCAAGCATGCTGTTTCTGCAATTGCTTCATTGATCACATCTTCTGAGCAGTTCATTTTCTCAAGACTGTGCAAGGTGAGTTTGTTGCAGCAAAGAGGATCAATGGGGATGGAAATATGAATTGGATCTTTTCCTAAGTGTGTTTTGATCTTGACGATTAAGATGATGGAGAGGGAAGAAGATGATGGGAGAGATAGAGGGAGGGAGGGAGGGAGGGGGAGAGAGAGAGGGAAAGGAATGAGGGGTGATTTAGTCATTTTGAAGGAGATTTAAAGTATAGTTAATAACAGGTGGGGGGGGATCATTTCTGACTGTTTTGCAAGTTTAATTGATTTTGCAAGTTTAGGTGTTCCATAGCTTAAGAAACTAATTCAGGCGCTTGATTGGTTAATATTAAATAGTATAAGAGTGTGAATATGTATTTGGCCTTTCAAGTTCAAGTTACATTTCGTTCTCAATTTTTAGAGAATCAACAGTCTGACTCTCTTTAAGCTCTTTTATGGATCTTTTCATGAGCCTATATTTAACTTTTATGGGGACTAAACCTTTAGGCTTTCTCACTAAATTCTGTAACTTTTTTAATTTGCCACGTGTTTTTTTTTTCTCCTATATTGTCTATGAATTCCAGTTATGTATCCAGAAGTTCAGTTGTTTTAGTAATAGTTGAGGTTTTGTTTTGGCTTCTCAGGAACTTGTAGCTTCTCTACATAGAGGGTGGAACACTCCAACCATTTTGCAGTCTTTGGGATGTATTGCCCAACACTCTGTTTCATCATTTGAAGCACAATATGGAGAGATCAGATCATATATATTTGAAAAAATTTTTCAAGTAATTGAAGCAAGCTGTACTACATTATCATTATGTATTTTCTCCTGCCCAAGTATAGAAGGATAGGGTATTCCTTTAAGAACATCTCTTGTATTGCATTTGCTTATGGGAAATTCTGGCTCAGGTAATTTTGACTCTTCTATGTGTAGGAGGAACAATCCGATGGTCTGACCGCAGTTGATGAGACTTCTGAGTGCAGTTATTCTTGCAAACTCAAGGTATGTTTTCTTTTGAATATATTATCTGAGTTGTGAACATGACATCTCTTTTTCAGTTTTTCTCAATGAATACTGGCTAACAGTTTTAGTGTTTGAGTCTTTGTTTGGATTATGAAATTGAACTGGCAAAACTTTGAAAATGTGAAGGTAAACAAAACGTACCAACTAACTAGCTTGTCTTGTTATAGAAGCTACCAAAATGGAAACTGGGAAGAGCAATAAATTCTTGAGATGACATTGGCTTCCTAATTGTTATTCTGTTTCTTTTTAATCATTAGTGAGTGGGAAACCATCTTTTTGCTTATCATTGTGATAGTTGACTTGGGAATTCCTTTCAGTTATACAGTTCATTTAGTGAATCTAGGAAAAATAAAGCCCTTGTGAGATGAAACCTTAAGTTATAACAATTTTGATTGAAGTGCTTTCAAATGAAATTTGCACAGTGACTTGCATTATTCTTGAAGTGCAGTATTTTCTTTTAACTACTAGTGAGTGGGAAACCACTTTTTTGCTTATCATTTTTGATAGTTGACTTGGGAATTCCTTTCAGTTATACAGTTCATTTTGTGAATCTAGGACAATATAGCACTTGTGAGATGAAACCATAAGTTATAACAATTTTGATTGATTGAAGTGCTATCAAATGAAACTTGCACAGCGACTTAGGTTATTCCTAAAGTGCATTATTTTGGACTGAACTGTGTTTTGCATAAGCATAACTATTCCAAGCATGAAGTGTTGGGAATGAAAGTCCTATCCAGTGATTAACTATGGTAATCATGAACATTTTGGCAAAGTCTTTATACCTTTTTTTATTTTTAAGTTGATCAGTATCCTGTCTTCTGCAGATATATGGGCTGAAAACACTAGTCAAGAGTTTTTTGCCACATCGAGGATCTCACATCAATCGTCAAATTGATGAATTATTACATATTTTATTAAGTTTGCTGCAAAAGGGTGATGCTTTTGATGGAATCATCTTGAGGTATGTCTCAAAAAGAAATTTGGTCTTAACTTGTCTTGACCAAGGTTTCAAACCCGTCTTGCTCATTGAAGCATTGAATACAAAGAGTTAATGGTTTATGGTTCAACCATATATTATTAAATAAAATTTAATTGTACATTATTAAGTTTGTAATCTTTTTAAAAAATAATGATACATGTAATATTTTATGTAAACAATCATTAACATAAATCATGTTAAATTTTAAAATGTAATCTTAGAAATAATTTGAAATTTTATTTAAGGTTTGAGATTTTAAGTGATAATAATTTGCATTTAAATACTTAAAATACATATTTCCATAATAATGAAGTTATATATATATATATATATATATATAAAACATAAATTTTGATGTACTAAAATTTTGTAATCCAATAAATAAAGAACATTTTGTATGTTTTCTTATTATATAAAATTATAAAGTGGAAAAAGAACCTATTAATAAAATGAATTACCGATTTCAAAAAAAAAAAAAAAAAGAATTACGAATGTCTTCATGTCACAATTTAATAAAATGAATAAATTTTATTTTTTTAATTGTTATAAGTTAATAATTATTAATTCTTGTAAGTTAATATATTATATATTTGGATGATAATTTAAATATTCATGGAAGCTAGTTTATATTTGTAAATTTACATAGAGAATAGCACAAGTCCCATGTCGGTTTGGTTGGCTGCAGCCCAGTATACCTTCAAATTGTCTCAGGTTCTCAGATATATTTTTGTATCTTGATCAAACCGTTTAAAACAGATCGGGTTGGTGGTTCACGAGGGTCAACTTTGGTTTGTATGGGAAGAGTGTTTTGTACTTGGACTAGTCCGGTTACTGGTCTTGTTGCCGGTTCCTGGGCTGTCCGATCCGGTTCTTACAACAATGGTCTTTAACATTAGTTACAATTTTCATGCCTACTTAAGTTGTTCTACATTTTGGTTACTAATTTTAATATCTTCATTGTAATTTATAAAAAGGGTCAGACCTAGACTTCATCGGCCATCAACTCTAAATTTGTTTTGCTTGAATGATATTCAAGAATAATGTTTAATATTGCTTGAATAGCAATAAAAAATAATTGCTGGATTATCGGTTTAATGGAACTGTCTTAAGAGATTTTGGTTTGTTGCTTAATTTGCGTTCTTCTAGTTCTATAGCTTAACATCTCTCTTATTGTTTGAGCCTATTTATTTGTGTTGCTGGGTAACCATGCTACATATTCATTTTCCACATCATTTTGTTGTTGAAATGGTTTGGTCCTTATAGGTTAATTCGTCCTTTTGGACACTTCTTTTTTTATTAATCTCCTTATTGGAACCAGCAGTATACAGTTGCTGCATTGATTTTCTCTGATATCTTGTCCAATTTGACTCATAAACATGAATGTTTTCTTAAAAAGATTCTTTATTGGCAGTAATAAGATAATGAATAATTGAGCAATTTCAGTATATTTCTCCACTGAAGTACGTGTGTATATATACATATTACAAGACTTTGTTAAGGCAACTCCTAAGAATTCTCTATCAATCAATTAGCGTTTGATTATGTAATCTCCTATGATTATGTACAGATTATGTTCACACTAACACTCCCCTTCAAGTTGGATCATAAATGTTTATCATGTATAACCTCTTAGAAATATATTCTATTCGAGGCCCATTTAAAGTTTTGGTGAGTAGATCACCCAGTTGCTCTTCTTAAATCTTTCTCACGGATGCAATGACAATCAACTTCAATATGTTTAGTCCGTTCGTGGTATACTGTATTGGAAGCAATGTGAAGAGCAACCTGATTATCACACCAAAGTTTCGCGGGTGAGGCAACATCCATACTAACTTTCTTTAGCATATGATTTATCCACATAATCTCACAAGTGGATTGAGTCATGACCTTGTATTCTGACTCGGCACTAGATCTGGATATCACATTTTGCTTCTTATTTTTCCAACATACTAGGTTTCCTCCAACAAATGCACGGTAGCTTTTAGTTGACCTTCTATCACTTTTGGATCATGCCCAGTCAACATCAGAAAAACTCTCAAGTGCAGTATACCCATAATCACTGTAGAGTATACTGAGTCCAGGAGTCTCTTTTAGATAACATAAAATTTGTTCTAGAGCGGCTCAATATTTCACTATAAGTGCAGACATGAACTGGCTTACAACGCTTACTACAAAAACAATATATGGCCGAGTCATCACCATAAGATAGTTCAGCTTTCCAACCAATCTCATGTACCTTTCTGGATGATCATAAGGTCTCTGTCATCCTTTGTTAGACATATATTAGGAATCATTAGTGTGCTACATGGTTTAGCTCCCATCTTCCCAGTTTTTGCAAGTAAGTCAAGGATATACTTCCTTTGAAACAAGAAAATTCTTCTTTTACTGCTCAAGACTTCGACTCCTAAGAAATACTTAAGCTGACCTAAGTCTTTGGTATGAAAACTCGCATGCAAGTAGTTTTTGAAAAGAGATCCCTGTACTATCATTCTCTGTAGTGACAATATCATCAACATATACAATAAAGAGAATAATACCAATATCTGAATTTCTATAGAAGACTGAATGGTCACACTTATTTTTTTCCAACCCAAATTTTTGAATAACTTCACTGAACTTGCCAAACCATGCACAGGGACTCTGCTTCAAACCATACAAAGATTTCTTTAGATGGCAGACTTTCCCATACTCTCCCTGAGCAACAAACCCTGGTGGTTGCTCCATATACACTTCCTCTTGGAGGTCATCATGTAAAAATGCATTCTTGATATCTAATTGGTCTAAAGGCAAATGCTGAGAAGCAGCTACGGAGATAAACAAGCAGACTGAGGTCATTTTTGCCACATGAGAAAAAGTGTCAGAATAGTCAATGCCATAGGTTTGGGCATAACCTTTGGCAACAAGACAGGCCTTAAGCTTCGCTATGGAACCATCTGGATTGACTTTGATTGTAAAAACTCATTTATAGCCCACAACCTTCTTGCTAGAGGGTAAATCAACTAGTTCTCAATTATGATTTTCATCTAGAGCCTTGATCTCCTCAAACATTGCATCACGCTATCCAAAATGAGGCAGGGCCTCTTTAACTGTCGTAGATGAAGAAATGGAATCCAGAGAGACAATTAAAGAGGTAGAAGAAGGAGACATGTGATCATAAGACAGAAAGTTAGTAATAGAATAGATAGATTTACAGTGTCGTTTACCGTTACGAAAACTAATGGAGAGGTCAAGGTCACCGGTGGTGGATTCGATGGCGAAGAAGATTCTGGTGCAGGACATGTATCATCAGGTATTGGTCTCCGAGAGTAAATTTGAACAACTGACGGCTTAACAGGAGATTGAGTACTAGCAGGAATGTTACCATCAGATTGTATAACAGAAGGCATACTCAAAGAGGTCCCACCATCAGATATGATTCTATAGATGAGCCACTCATCGTCCTCCTCTTGATCAGGAGAGGTTTGTGCAATAGGATAAAAAGGAATTTGCTCGGAAAAGGCTACATCTGTTGAGATCAAATATTTGTTGAGGTTTGGAGAGTAATATCGGTACCCCTTCTGAAGGCGAGAATATTCCAAAAAAGCACGCTTCAAAGCTATAGGATCAAATTTAGTCACATGAGGTCTGGCATCCCAAACATAGCAAGTGCTGCCAAGCAGTCGTGGTTCGAGAGGAAATAATAGGTTCTTAGGAAAGAGGACATTATGAGGAGTATTATCGTTTAGTACTGTGGAGGGTATGCGATTAATGAGAAAGCATGCAGTAGAGACAACATCGGCCCAAAATTGCTTAGGAATTTGCATTTGAAATAACAGAGCTTGAGCCGTCTCAAGGAGATATCGATTTTTCCTTTCAGCTACCCCATTTTAAGCGGGTGTATCAACACATGACGATTGGTGAAGAATACCATGTTGAGTCATATAAGCCTGGAATGATTCTGACATATATTCTTTGGCATTGTCGCTCCGCAAAATTTGCACAGAAACATTAAATTGAGTCTTGATTTTAGCATAAAAGGCATAAAAATGAGAAAACACTTCCGAACGATGCTTCATAAAATAAATCCAAGTCATTCTACAGGAATCATCCACAAAAGTGATAAAATATCTGACTCCAGTCTTAAATCCAACCGGACGTAGGCCCCAAACATCTGAATGAACTAATTCAAAAGCAAACTCAGCTCATTTATTGACTCTAGGACTTAAAGAGCTTTGATGATGTTTTGCAAAATGACATGACTCACATTCCAGTAAAGATACTTCATGAAATTGAGGGTATAGCTTCTTCAAAACCGGTAAAGAAGGATATCTCAACCGACAATGTGCTTCAAACAAAGACACGACATGGAGCAAGCAACAGACCTAGGCACCCATGCATCCAAAATGTAGAGACCCTCAGATATATGTCTTTTACCAATAATCTGCTTCGTTACAAGATCCTGAATGAAACAACATCCAAAATGTAGAGACTCTCAGATATATGTCTTTTATCAATAATTTGCTTCGTTACAAGATCCTAAATGAAACAATGATCAGGAAAAAAGGAAACACAACAATTTAGGTCTTTGGTAAGTTTACTCATAGAGATTAACTTAAAGGCAAGATTAGGTAAATTTAACACAGATGATAGGGTAATGAAAAGAGTAGGTTTAACGGTCATAGAACTCTCAACATTATAAGTTGACCCATAAGCTATAATAACAGGAGAAGATGCTTTATGAGATCAAAAGCGAGTAAAAATATGAGGATTACCTGTCATGTGATCCGTGACACCAGAATCAATGACCCATTTATATGAAGAGAAAATAAGACACGTTTTACCTGTCTCAGCCGCTACTGAAGACGTTGGGATAATTTTAATAATATGGATCTTACTGTCAGAAACCATTTCAACCAAAACCCTATACTCCTATACCTTCAAACGAATTAAAGGTAGATAACAAAACCTAACCCAGTGAACAATAGGCTACCACTGAAGAAACAGGATGTGAACAGTACCAGAATGTAATCAATCAATTAGCCTATGATTACATAATCTCATATGATTGTGTACAAATTATATTCACACTCTAACATCGTCTATATTTAATTAAAACAATCTTGTGGTCGTTCAACATTGATATATTTGTCTTGAGTAATGAAGTGGTATAAAAAAACTATTGTTGAGTATAGCAAGATTGTAGGACTATTCAGCATGATTTGTTTGATTTGATTAGTTTAATTTCTGTAAGATATTGTGATTGAGTAATTAAGTTTCCTTTTTTGGGCTAGAGAACATGTATAAATACTTATAATTTTCTCACTTCAATATACAAGAAACAAAGAGTCTTTTAATACTCTATAATTCTTCAACTATGTTTAGACCCTGAATGCAAATAGGCCTTTTTTTTAAATTTGACAAAGTAATTTTTCATAAGCTTGCATTTCAACTTTGTATTTGGATTGTTTTTGGCAGTGCAAGTGACAAACCTCATATCAGATTAGCTGCTGCAAAGTCTGTTCTCCGACTTTCTAGAAGATGGGATTTACATGTCTCTCCAAAAACTTTTTGCTTTACAATTTTAATGGCAAAGGTATGTACTTTGTAGGTCTGCATGTGTGAGATAATATCAGGCTTTTTTTTGTCCTGTAGATAATGTCAGGCTCAGCTTGCAGGAAAAAATGATATGTCACATGATAGGACAGTTTAGGCATCATAGATAGAACCTTGAAACATGTTAATCACAAACATGTAAGGTGAAAGGCATTTAATGGATGCTTGGATTTCCAATAGACAGGTTGGACTGAAGTAGTAAATTTGGTGTATTTGGGGTTAAAAAGATTAAGCCTGAGCAGAAAGTCCATACGGGGATGTGAGCAATGCATTTAGGGCTGCTAGGGTTTGTAAGGTATTGAAAAATCAAGCAACTTGCACAAGGAAAGATTAAGTAGCATCCTCCCTTGGTTCTCCTTGTGTTGGTTGGTTTGTAAAGTCAACTCCAGCTTAATCTTGGAAATCTTCTCCCTGGTTTGATGGGATTTGACCAGCATGCTTATTAGTTAGGAGATTTTGTTCTTTCTTTCTAATTAAATTGTCTAAAATTCCAGAATTGTTTAGCTTAATTTTTCCTTATTAGTATTTTTCTTTACCTCCATTTTTAGCAGAGAATAATGCCTATAAATAGGCCACAATATAACGTGTAATTAAAAATTATTTTTTTTGCAACAATAAAGTGCTGCTGAATTCTTATCAACATTGTATTGTGGCAAATTATTTTGCGACTTTCAGCTTCCCTAAGCTGGTTGCATGTGGTCTCCATCTTTGGATTGGAGCTTGAATATTCTTTGTAGTGATTCATCTAAACAAGGAATTTCAGTTTGCACATATCTTTTTTCTACCTTCCTTTAATTTAAAATTTACTTATTTAAACCCTTGGCTGAAATTCACTTCCTTTCAATTTGGCCGAAATTTCACGGTAAACTGAATTCCTCTCACAAGGTACATCAGAGAATGCTTTGAACAATTGTAATTATTCAATGTTCCTTATCCATCTGTAAGGCACAGCAAAAAGGATGTAGAAAAGCTTATGGAAGCATAATTTTCAAAGAATATCTTGTATGAAACCAGTGGAAGGGCTGTATTCTCTTAAATAAATAGCTTTGCTTTGAGCCATTTCTATGCCGTTTTTTTCTCTGTTAATGTGCTTTGCTTTACACATAAAAGGATTTATTAAATCCAGTGAAGTTAGTTTCTTTAATTATAGTTAATATAATCTTTTGGGAAAAATAATCTAATGGATAGAGTTAAGGTCATTCATAACTCATTTTGGTTTGCAATCTTTTATCAGGTGCTTCAACATTGATCAGGAGTAGTATCCACTGATTTCAATATTTTCTTTTTGCCATTTGTTTTTGGGTTTTTTTTTGTCAGTAAGATTGCATGTAAGTCCATTCTTTGGAGAAACACCAACATATAACTGCAGACATGTATACTGGTTCCCATCATTTTTTCCTTGTTTGGGTTTCTGATGGTTTCTTAACTCATATCAAATTTCAGGACTCATCTTCATTGGTTAGGAGAAAATTCCTTGATAAAACACACAAGCTCTTGAAGGAGCATGCCATACCTAGTAGATATGCATCTGCTTTTGCATTGGCTGCATTCGACTGCAGTAAAGATCTGCAAGATGCTGTATTCTTCTGTCCCTTATATACATTTTTTTATGATATATTGCCATGATTATTTGTTCTGTATGTAAGATAATGTCGATTGTGTTTGTTTTAGTCATCTAAATACATGGAAGAATTTATCAAGGAATACAGCATAGAAGCTCGAAATCACCAACCCTCTGCAGTACAAGGGGAATCCTTTACAGATTATCCGGCATATGTAGTTGTATTCTTGATCCATATTCTTGCTCATGATTCTGGCTTTCCAACTGAAGACTGTCAGGATGAACAAGTGTATGCTGATTTTGTCAGGTATATATCCAGTGCTAATTTTGTTGTAGCATAGATTACCCAGAAGCAAATGTGATATTATTCTTGTTATGCTAATGCTTCTTGGGATATTTGTCTCATTGCAGTCCACTATTTTGGGTTGTACGGGCATTGGTAAATTCCAATGTTGTTAATGGTAACAAGGATCTTGTTAATGATGCTGTTGTGTATTTGCTAAGTATTTTTCGTGCTATTAAAAGAGCTGAAGATGCCATTGATGCTTCGCGAACTCCTGTTAGTATTATTTCACTTGAGAGAATTAACTAGCTTTTTGCGTTGTATACTGATTTGAAATGAATTGCATTGCAGAAGCTGCAAATTCTGGCAGAGATTGGGATGTCCTCTGTAAATGCATTAACTTACAGTGGCGTTTCATCATCACGTGCTCCTGGGCTGATCTTCCTGCCATCATCATTGTATAGAATATGTTTGGATAAGAAGTCTAATGAGGCAAGTTCTGATATCTGAAGTCTATGCAAGTCAATTGGTGGATTGTTTTCTAATCTATTTGTGCTTTGCAGTTTCCTGTTGACGATAATTTTATCAAGAGAGTCGTTCAGAGTCTCAAATCTCAATTCTCTATGGTACATATCCAGAATGTAGCATATAGTTAATCTTGCTTCACAGAATAGCTCCTTCAATATTCTCTTTTTTCTTTTTTGTACGTCATGTTGCCTGATTTTAGGTAGTAAGCTGCCTTCCAAGACGTGGTAGAAAGTATCAAGAGGATGGAATACGGTCTGGTGATGCTAAGTATAACACATTGAATTTGGCATCACATAAGCAAGCTAAGTTATTAGGAATTGAGGCAACAGAAATGCATGGATCTTTAAGACAGGATATTGTTTTGGGACATCGACAAAGATGTGCTGTATCTGAATCAGTTGGATTGCACATTGAGCATTGCAAAGAGAATGCACCTATGAGTTCTAAATCCATTCAAGAGAAACAAATTTCTTCATCCTGTGATTCTGCAACTATGGAACCTTCTCCGTCTCTGAGTCAATCACATGAGAGTGGGGCATTAATTGGAAAGCGCATCAAATTATTGTCTCCTATTGATAAATGGTGAGGACTTTTTTGTGGATTCTAGAAAATCTTCTAGTGTTTCTGTCTAACATGGTGTTTTTCTTTCAGTTTTTATTCAGGTACTGTGGTTGGCTTTAATCCTTGCAACAATACTCACAAGGTAATGAGATGCTCTTTGTGTGAGTGGGTTTCATTTTCTTTTTTGTTGACAGAACTTCAATTGCTAGTTATGCAGTTAGTTTTAAATTTATACTTGATGGGCATTCCTTTTCATTGTTTTTAGCTAGAAAATGAAGTGTTTAAGTGCATGGTTTTATCTTGATTTCTATCTTTTGAAACTGCCATTTTGCCTCTACCCCTCATCCCTTGCTTTGCATTTTGGTTTTGCTCTCACGTTCTACATTACTGTGCAATATTGCACTTTTTATATCAGTTATTTTATTGTATTTGTTTGTAGTATATGCTTTTCTAGGATACTGTCCTCCAACTTTAGAGTTGTTTCATTTCAGTCATTCAACTCAGTTTGTTAATAACCACTCAATGTTAGTTTGTAACCTCTTGCCTGCTATTATATATTTCCCAATTGACATATTAATATGATTTTTTTAAAAAAAAAAAATAGGAAAATGACCATAATGCCTCTCTCTTGCGAAACTCCCTTTGTCCTTTGTGCAGCAACGGCTACACCCCCCCAACTCAGCCTTCTCTCATCACCAATCAATGCACGAATCCTCCATATTCCACTCCCTAAGCTCCTACGAGCATGAACCATTCAAAATTGTGAGCGTAAAGAGAGAAAGAAAGTGACTTGAAATAGTGCTTCTCAATCTGTACCCTTCTTGGAATCATTGAAGCTTTGAACAGTTGTACTAATGGTGCGCTTGAATTGTGAGGTGAATAGGGTGACCAACACATTGCCTACGAGCACTCTAGGCGTTTATGTTTCTTCTTCTTCTTCTTCTACATCTTCTTCTTCTTCTACAATGGCATGAAGAATAAAAAGGGAATTAAAAAAAATACAAAATAGTAAAAGAAAAAAAAACTTGGAATTGAATCCAGATAAGTAAAAAGTAGAGCACATGTGCCAATAGACCACATTAGATAATTACGTGAAAGTTCAACAATTTTTTATTGATATGGAAAGGGTTGAAGTGCTTAGAGCTACATTTCACTTTTCCCTCATAGAAATTTTTGGTCAGTTGGGAGAGGTTGGCCTCTCTATAAAAGGAGGCCCTTTCCTAGTTTGTTTATTTGGTTTAGAATTAGTTTTATTTTATTAAATCAAAAGTTTATGTGAACTTTAGTAATTTAGCTTGTTTAAAATTTAAGTGAGTTGAGCTTGAGCTTGCTTATTAATATAATAGACAAGCTTAAAATGAACCAAACATGAGCAAGTGCGAGAAAAGGAGCGGGAGAAAGAGAGACAAATGTGAGAATCGTCTTTTTTGACAAAGTTGATCAACTTACAATTTCAGCAAATATTAGAAATCTCTATTTATCCAATGTATTGTCTTTTTAGTTGAATATGTCTTTGAAATATGTGGATCCTATGATCTTTCCGCGAGGTACCCGCAACATAAGATGCATTGAGTTCATGTAAAATGGCACATAACCTCCGATGGTTAAGTCAATCATTGCTCCATAAAGTATTCTCTCACTAAAAGAGATACTAGTAGAGATGGAGAGACTCTCCTCAAAGTTTACCTTTTGTCCATTTATACCTGTTTGATCTGTTGCGATGATTGGATCAAGCACACTTTCATGGAAGGCAGTAGTTAACCATCCCCACCTCTCGCATGCGTTCCTTGTGATTTGGGTCGAGTGTGGAAGTGTAGTCAAAGTCATAATTCTCCATCATCTCTTACGTAATTAATTTGTTTATCATCAATCAGTAAGGTAACTGTCTCCTTTCAGCCATAGTAGCATGCCTCATTAGTTATTAGAGTTTCTTGCAGTTGTGTTCTTGTTCTAAGTGTCAAATCCATCATTAATGCTTTTGCAAGCAGGGCTCGAGGTAAAATAGTGTTGCCATTTCCTCTTTCTCTAAATTCAGATCCTCTTGTGTTTTGAGTGGTTAGTGATTGAATACATTTGTTGTCTTATCATTAGTCATTCCTCTTTACGATTCATCATGGTCTTTAACATAATTGATTTAATAACATTTAAATTTGTTAAATAGTAAGAAATTAATCATAGCTAGAAAGAAATATAAATTAGTAAATTTATCAAATAAAAAGTTTATTAAAATAAAAATATTTATTACCATTAAGGATGGAAGAAAGAAGATAAAAATTAAAGGAGAGATTGAGAAGGGAGGGGAAAAAATGGTCATTTCATTATGGCAATTGGAAAACCTGCTACAATTTTTTATTAATGTTAAGTGATATTAATTTAACAAATTGAAATTGAGTGACTAAAATGAATAACCCCCAAAAGTTGATCTACGGTTGGTCAGATTTACCCTCATTTATATGTAGGATGCAATGAGTATATACTATTAATATTTGGAGGGAATTATTAATCTTTTTTAGTAGGCCAATTGACCCAAAAAGGCCCAACGTTTGTGCATATTTGCATTTTATTCCAAATCTTTTAATTTTGGTTTAATTGGCCAAACTTTTGCATTTTGGTGCAATTTTAGCTAATATACAAATTCTGATAGATTATATGACAATTTGTTAGTCTAGCTTGCATGTCACGTGTATTATTATTATTATTTATATAAATTAATGATGAAATGATCGAAAAAGCTCAATGTTTATATTATTTTGCGTTTTAATCCGAACGTTTAAATTTTATATTAATTGGCCTAACATTTGCATTTTGGTGTAAGTTTAGTCAATTTTCAAAAATTAAAATGTAACGGTTCAAATAAAATGTCAAATGTAATATTTTATTATTTTTTAAATGTAAACTAATTCCATATATGAAAATGATATTAACTTGTACTTAACTATAATTAAAATGATATATTTAATTCTAAAGACAACAGTAATTTAACCGTTAAATATGCAGTCGGCAACTTCAATAACAGATAGATTTTGTTTTGTATCAATAACTATGAAGATTTTGTAATAGATATATTATTTTTTTGTATATGTTGTTATTTTGGATTAAATAATATGTCTGCTATAAAATATTTATAATTATTATTGTAAAATAAAATTTATCATAGTTGAAGATGTGAAGTATATATTTAACAATTAGATTGTTTATTTTTAATTTTGATTTTGAAAATTGGCAAAAATTACACCCAAACACAAGCGTTGGATCAATTTATTTAAAATTTAAACGTTTGTATTAAAATGCAAAATGCAAACATTAGGTCTTTTTCAGTCAATTGACCAATTAAAAAATAATAAAAATAATACACATGGCATGACAGCTAGACTATCAAATTGCCACATAGGCTATCAAATTTAGAAATTTAAAATTTTGCAGATTGACTAAAATTGTACCAAATTATAAAGGTTTGACCAATTAAACCAAAATTAAAATATTTGTATTAAAATGTAAATACGCGCAAACGTCGGGCCTTTTTGGATCAATTGACCTTTTTAATATCTAGTGTACAAAGATTTTCTAGATGGAGAAGGGATATATTCTACATTATCATTTTATTTTTCTATGTTTCCGCTTTTATATAATATGTAGACATTTTTCATATGTTGTCGCCAATTATGCATAAAATTTCATCATTGGATGGAAGTTGATTTTGACTCTTAGAGGGAGATCAATATCATGTCTGCTGAGTTATGGTTGTCTTAGAGGGAGACCAATATCTTGTCTGCAAAGTTATGATTCATAAGTGTACTACACAGTTCAACTGTTTGATCATCATTGGTTCTTTCAGCTTTTGCTTTTTTTCCCTCTCCCCTTTATGTTTTGCCTTTATTAGTTTTCGCAATTGACATTGTAATGCATCGTGTTGAATTATTTTCATATTGTTGTCAGATCTCATATGATAGTGGTGATGTTGAATTACTATGCTTAGATAGTGAAAGCTGGGAGACTATTTGTGACGACTCCTCAAAGGAGAAGGTAATAATGAAACTCCTAGAATCTTTGTTTTGCAAGCAGATGTAGAGTTTTAAATCATGCACAGAGCTTGTGATTAGTTCCTGTAGAAAGATAATATTTTGTTCTATTTCACAATAGAGATTACAATTTATTTATAAATGAGAGGCGGTATCTAAACAAGAAGGAAATTAAGCCCATGATTATACAACCCTAAGATTAACTAACCCATCTATCGCTATTTATTTCCTATATTAACATATTTACTTCTATATAACCTGTAATACTCCCCCTCAAGTTGGAGAATAAATGTTAATCATGCCAACTTGTTACATATATAATCAATTTTAGTCATAAGAACAACCAACTAAAACAATCAAAATAAACAAAGGATCAGAAGAACAAAAAACTTGTGAACGGTAACTCGTAAACAGTAACCGATGAATAGTAGTCGTAAACAGTTCCTGTGAACAAGTCGTGAACAGTTCTGTGAATAATACCCGATGAACAGAGCTCTAAGTCTCCAAATGTTATCCTTTATGAGTAATTCAAATGAACAGAGCCCTGAGTCTCCAAATGTTATCCTTCATGGGTAATCCAAAATGAACAGAGTTCTAAGTCTCCAAATGTTATCCTTTATGGGTAACCCAAATGAACGGAGCTCTAAGTCTCTAAAAAATTTAAATCTCTATGGGTGAAGCTCTGATACCATGTAGAAAGATAATATTTTGTTGTATTTCACAATAGAGATTACAATCTATTTATACATGAGAGGCGGTATCTAAACAGGAAGGAAATCAAGCCCATGATTATACAACCCTAAGATTAAATAACTAACTCATCTATCAATATTTATTTCCTATATTAACATATTTACTTCTATATAACCTGTAACAGTTCCAATGTCTAGGAACTCAGGGGAATTGAATTTATTGGATTGATTAATGTCCTGGGTAACATAAATTTTGGAAAGATGTGGATCTTTACTGATTCGAAATGGAAACAAATGAAGATCAACAGCTCTCTATTTGAGAAATTGCTCATACAAATTCTATGTTTCAGTTGTGAAATGACTGTACTTTCAACTAACATATGGTCAAATTTTCCTTTGGAAATTGGTTACACGAAGAAAAAAAAATGCCCTAGTCTATGAACATGGATCTTCTGTTTAAATTTCTAGGCTATGATTATGTTTTACAGGATTATAATTTTGTGTCGATTATACATTTGATGAGCTTTTTTTAAATGTAATCTCTGACATCATATTTTGAGCCTTTCAATTCCTTCTTTTGATTGTCTCTTTTTTTTTTAAAAAAAAAAAATCTTATTATTATAATAAATTTCTTTGTCATTCTTCATTATCAGGAGACTGTATTGGCAGATGAGTCAAACATATTCCATTCAAGTGATTGGTGAGTTGTTAATAATATCTTAACTTTTAAGCATGGTCCACTCTGTTCATATTTGTGTGTCGTAGACGGCAGACCTCTTCTTTTATACTCCTTTCTGGCTTCCTACTTGAGCATTCTAAACTAGAAGGGACTGTATTCTCTGTTGTCTTAGGTTGTTATTAGCCTGTAACTTGTTTTTGTGTGCCTGCAAATCTGTATGCTGATGGGAGAGTGAGAGGCACAGGGACTAAGAAGAATTATATAATATTTTAGAACAAAACGAAAAAAAGGGTAGAAGTGGCTTTATATTATTTTTCAACTATGCTTATTTTATTTTCATGTATTTCTCTCTTGCTTTTGTGCTGGTGCTCGGGCAATTTTTATTCCTGTTCATTCAATTAAATTACACTTTTTGCTCATAAATTACGTTAGTATATTTAAACTCCTTTTTTCTGAAACCTGTTCCCTTTTTATCCTTGAATTGTTCCTTGTGTTTGTACTGTGCTGTATAATGTGTCTGCTGCAATTTTGAATTTTTAAAGCATTCTCTGACTGAACAAACTTGAAGCCTGTAGACTTGGATTATTTTAACCTTAACTACATCAAAACTGTACATGTAAGTGGTGGGATCCAGCAATCTATGTGATTAAATCATTTTACTTGCTCTACATAAGCTTGCCTTTTGGATGTTGCAGTGATCTCGTTGGGTGCTCATGTCTTGGAGGCATGGGAGAAACTACTTGTAAACTTGGGGATGGTGCCAGCATACAGTCGCAGAACTTGGCAAACAAGGAAAATGAGAAGTTTTGTACCAGAATGACTTCTTTTCCTGGTAAAATCTTTTTGACTCTTCATATAGGTCTAGCCTTGTGTTTTTCCTCTAGGTTTAGTGAAATATTTCTTCATGGGTGTTGCAATCACAATACTTCCCCTATCAAGATAAGTTTGTAATTACGCATTGTTTTAGTACCTTTCTTTTTAATTTTTTCTCTCCTTGGGATCAATATTCAGTATTTGGCGTTTATGTTTTTAGATTAGAGAATTATCAAACATCACAAGAATTATGTTTCTCAACTCTTATGAAGTCTAGTTCAGAGGTGTAGAAAGATAATATTTTGTTATTGTATTTCATAATAGAAATTACAATCTATTTATACATGAGAGATGGTATCTAAATAGGAAGGAAAATCAAATCTATAATTATACAATCCATAAGATTAAGCAACTAACCTATCTATTAATATTTACTTCCTATAACTTATAACATTCCCCTCATGTTGGAGCATAAATGCTAATCATGCTCAACTTGTTATATATATAATCAATTTCAGCCATAAAGACTACAAACCCAAAACAATCAAAATAAACAAAGGATCATAAGAACATAACCCGTGAACAGTAACTGATGAACGGTACCTGTGAACGGTACCCGATGAACAGTGCCCGATATCTCCGAATGTTACTCTATGGGTAACCCAAATGAACAACACACTACATCTCCAAATGTTACCCTTTATGAATAATCCCGATGAACAGAACTCTCAAATATTACCCTTTATGGGTAACCCCAGTAAACATAGCCCTAAGTCTCCAAATGTTACCCTTTATGGATAACCCAAATGAACAGAGCCCTAAGTCTCCAAATGTTACTCTTTATGAGTAACCCATCAAAATGAACAGAGCCATAAGTCTCCAAATGTTACCCTTTATGAGTAATCCAAAATGAACAGAGTCCCAGTCTCCAAATGTTACCTTTATGGGTAATCCAAATGAACAGAGTTCTAAGTCTCCAAATGTTACCTTTTATAGGTAACCCAAAATGAATAGAGTCCTACGTCTCCAAATGTTACCCTTTATGGGTAATCCAAATGAACAGAGCCCTAATTTTCCAAATGTTACCCTTTATGGATAACTCAAATGAACAGAGTTCTAAGTCTCCAAATGTTACCCTTTATGGGTAACCCGATGAATAGAGCTCTAAGTCTCCAAATGTTACCCTTTATGGGTGACCCAAAATGAACAGAGTTCTGAATCTCCAAATGTTGGACGGAATCCACAAGCTAACGGCACTCTCCCCTGCTAAATTTGCAATATCTTCGTCGCAACTGAATCGAATACAATTGCTAAACCAAGATCGAACCCTCGGATATTGTGGTTTGCTAGTACCTTAGGTGGCTCCATCTCGTCTCACATGGGTAGCCCTTTCCTCGCAGACCCACTTGCTCTGTACAATTTGTCTGACCCAACCAGGCTCTGATACCATGAAGAATTTTGGGAAAATTTAGAGTATTCTTGTATTTCACTCTTAATCTTTACAATTGGTCTACATGATTATTTATACACAGAATTATATTTAAATAGGAAGCAAATAATCAAGTAATAATTACAGAGATAACTAAGGATCCTAATCAAATCAAATCATATCCCTAGAATCAGCTAGAATTAGCAAATAAATCACAGAGCCCTTTAGCTTCTGCAATCGAGACCCTTTTACTTTTTGCCATGGTAAAGATTTATTAACCGTGAAAGAATAGGAGGTATCCAAGGTTGTACACACAAGAGAGCCTAATCGATTCACCAAAAGATCGGGTAGCAGTACGGAAAGGCCGAAAAGGTGGTTGGAATCGTCACCGGAGTGATCGGAGCAGCGAAGCAGCGTCAGGCGATTGGTCACGTGCCGGGAAGCAATGGGTCACGCGCCGGGAAGGGAAGGCCTCACGCGTGGGCTTTTCCGGCGTTGGAGCTGGGCGATCGGTTGGCGACAGTCCGGCGATTCTCTTGGTGCTGGCGGTGAGAGGAGAAAAGGTTCCTAGATGGGTTAGTACTAAAAAAGGTAGATCTAGGGTTTTGAAACCCTAAGGAGGAAAAATTGAATTTGAACCCTAAAATCAGGAAAAAGGTTCTGAAACCGTATTAAATTTGGGTCAGGCTTAACTCACCCCAAAAGCTAGCTCGAGGGGATAGCTCAAGGGGAGAAGTGCCTATGCCTCATATAAGGGGCACATTACCCGAGGTGGGATTTAACACACCCCACACCCAAAATTTTAATGGTGCAAGACATATTTATAGGAGGCCCAACATCGGATGGGAGGCTCTGATAGCATATAGAAATATAATATTTTGTTGTTGTATTTCATAATAGAAATAACAATTTATTTATACACGAGAGACGGTATCTAAACAGGAAGGAAAATCAAACATATAATTATACAATGCTTAAGATTAAGCAACTAACCGATCTATTAATATTTACTTCATATATTAATATATTTATTTCTTATATTAACATATTTACTTCCTATAACTTATAACAAGAGGAAATATTTTTTTCCGTACCATCTATATGAAAGTCATGGAATTACAATGGTTGATTATAATTCTAGGTTAAATTAATTTGATTTTAATAGTTTCATTATTTGGAAGTTTGTGTTTCTTCCTATGGTTTCTTAACCTGCTGTAGAAATATACTTTCTAATTGTAACCTCATTTGTTTTGAGGTTAACGAATGTTAAAAGTTACTCTTGTAATGCGTTACCCTCGACTAACTATGTTTGGTATATCAAAGTTTAACTTTTAACCCAGTTAAACGTTCATCCCACTTACACTCAAATTTGTAAACCTAGGGAGGAGTGAGGTAAGAGTGAGGTAATGGACTGTGACTTTTCTAGCTATTGTAAATAAATATTGTTATTTCTAATTAGCATATTATTATGAATAATTACTATTGTAAACATATTATTGTCAATATTAACAAATATTTTAATATTATTATAATATTATCATAATATTTTTTATTTAAATTTAATAATATCTTTTGTTCATATAAATATAACAAACACATTTAATTGTACAAGTTTCACTTTTATTTTTCTTTCATGGATAATGAGAATTAAGAAACGTGCTTAACAATATTAATGGTTGCACCTGTAACTATTACTCCATTAACTGTCATGCTTGTCGCTGTTAACCTCCATTTCATTCACCCATACAAAATGCCCCTTAGTCTCATAACCTCTTGGGCCCTAGATCTAGTGCTTAGCTGGAGGTATTCTTGATTTGTGTTCTTAGTGTGGTTTAAACATGTGTCCTGAATTGAATAATGATACAACACAGACCCTTTTTTATTGTGTCATCATTCCTTGTATTAGGGTGAAATGCAAAGAACAAGAGTAAACATTTTAATGGTAACATAATGCTCTTCCTGTCTGTTTTCTCGGCTTTCTTCTACCGAACTGAATGAAGATAGTTTCTCCTCCCTTTCTAGTTTCTCAGAGTTTTGCTGCTATAACTATATGTACCCTTCTTCTGTCTATACAAGACTAGAACTTTTGTCTCAGAGTGGATTACAATGGCTGTGTGTAATTATTTTGGCTGGACTTCCCAAAATGTCTACACTTGTTAGAGAGTTTTTTGCTTCCAAAAAGATATGCTACCTGTTCTCCTTATGGAGCAGCTGTGAAACACTATGAATTTATTCATTTTTTGTCTTAACACTTCTGGAGTACACTGGCATGCATGCCCTCATGTCCTCTTTGAACGATAGTCTTGTTTATAGGGGTTATTTTTGGATCTTATAATGTTTTCAAAGTAGACTCTTGTCTGTCCAGAAACTCCACTGTGCATCCTTTGCTCATGAAAATGTTACATCTCTCACAACAATGTGCAACTATGTGCAATCTACCCATGTCTGATGGGGCTCTTGTCCCCACTCTGCCAGAGTCCATACTTTAACAAGTCGGACCTTACAATATCTGATTTTGTTGGGAATTACAGGATCATAATTGTTTTGCATAAGGATGGAGTTTGTGTGGATAAGAATAGTCTCATAATATTTTTGGGATTTGGTAAAATTATCAGGAATGTAGTAATGTGGAATTAAACTTGTAGATCGTGCATTATTGTAATAGGAGGTTCTGCTCTGTTTTCTTGTGTTGAAGTGTGTTGAATAATTCCTCCTTGTGTCTTCTTGGAACTGTTGGAAGTTGCACACTTGGACTTCAAATATTTCAACAAATCCTTGCAGTTGTTTGTGAACAATAATTTCATTTTTAATACAGATAAAGGAAAGAAGAGACAGAAGATTTTGTCAGAAACATCAGCATCAGAGGTCATCAATGTAACGGGAGATGCTGTGAGATTCCCCTCTTTTTTTTTCCCTACTTTTGTTTACTGTTCGTTTTCTGTTGAGTTGACTCAAACTTCATGGGATTCTTTGCCTTGCCTATATCCTTATGTCATGATGCTAGATTGAACTATATTTCTACTTTTGATCTCCTATTTCTTGAAAGAGCAATTAATTTGTCAAAATATGTTACAATTTTTTTTTTTTTTTTTTGTATGTCCAAGTTATGTGTCAGAATCTTAAAAGAAATTGATTTGCAGAGAAAGGAGAAGAGTAAAATGCTTTTTCATCCCTGATTTGTGTAAAAATTAACAACTCTACAGTTTGAATCCGTAAAATTGAAGTTTCCTCTGTGCAATTTTTAGTTAATTATATGAAAGATTATCAAAATATCCTTATAAAATATGTTACATCCTTGATTATGTTAAAATTAATATTTAAGTCTATTGATTTTTTTAAAAAATAAATGATCTAATTCCTGCATTTTAACTTTATCAAACAAAAAGAAATTATTTCAAATATTTATGGAGGACCTTCAGTTTGATGGAGTTAAAATAGAAGGATTAAACTGTTGAGTTTAGAAAGAGGTGGACGTGTATTATTTTCTCTATTTCTAACGGATAAAAATGTAATTTTTGCGAAAAAACTCTGAATACAGAATCTTATTGGGATAAGAGCTTAAAAATTTGGTAGGACATATTACACCCAGATATCCCCTATTTCTCAGTTTTAAGTTATTCAACTAACACCACCAATTCGATTTCAGTTTTGTTATTTCTTACCCTTACCCATCCATGGATCTTAAAGTTTGAACAAAACTACTTTTGCAGGGAGAAAATTTTAACTAAATAATCTTCCTTTTTTTGAGAAGGGTTGCAAATTTGGGAGAAACAAATATTTGAATCAGTTCCCCTTGTGCGGTTATCCCTGTATTTCAGTTTTCATAACGAATACTAGATTTGATATGGATTTGCTTAATTCTTGTTATCAGCTGCTTGTTAACGGAGGTTCTTTTTTCCTCTACATTTGAGCTCTCTATTCAAACTAGAAGCAAGTGCAGATATCTTTGTTTATATACTTTTGGTACGTTTCAACTGTGAAACCATATGCTAGAGTATGATTTCTGGTTTTTCTTCTTTTAGCCTGTCAGAAGAAGCCGGCGACGGAAGGTGTAGATGGACTATAATACCATGGCATCCTCAATTGGAATTCAAATCTGCTTTCCAGAAAAAGGTTCTCATGTAAGCTCCTATCTATAACTACGTGGGTGAATTACTAAGTTAGTGACATGTTTCCATTACAAATAACCAAAATTTTCATCTCTGGCATTCTGTATATAGTGTTTCTCGTATGTAAATTTTGAATGTATTCCCTACAGAAACAAGTGTAGAACAAATAGCAGTGCTAATTTCAACATTCTTGCCCACAAAATTGTCTTTAGGTGAGACGGTTTCAGTGCTAATCACAGCGTAATACACATTTGATTAGAACAATCATTTCCTGTTAAGGAAAACCGTTGTCTATGCTATAGCAAATTATACTTTGATTATTCATTTGTGCACTTGGGTTTCTATCCTCTGCCGATTTGTTTTATGTGCTATGACTGAGTTTCAATGTCGGGCTGTGCCTATTCGCCAAAACAGCGCCGTCTCATCCTCTGATTACTGCTTGGAGCTTGGCGGGGTGGCAGGTTTGGTCATTTTGAAGATTGGAATAGAATCAAATTTTAGGTTTTTTAATTATCTTTAGCCCTTTGGATCAGAAATGAAGATACTTAACTTGGTATCGAATTTTGGTTCGGTGCTTTGATTTACAGTTTCGATTTGGGTCTTCATTTCTTTTGTATTTTCCTTTTAAGAGATTAAGAATACTTTTTAGTTAAATATTAAAACATAATAAAATGATAGTATTAATATTAAAATAAATTTGTTAGTTTTAGTTAGCGATATTGTAATAAATTGAAGTTACAAAATTATTAAAAATAGGATCAAAAAAATATTTATCCTGGTAAAAAAATAATGACTCATCAAGAAGTAGAAAATAAAGCTACAATTATCGAGTTCTAATTTCTAAACCTTAGGAAGTGCAGTGGCTAGGGAGTTTATTCACGGTGACCAGGGAATGGCAAGAAAACCATCGTACATTGGAAGGAAGCTTGATCTTCTCTTGGCCGGATTTTTTTGGTTGGGTCAAATGGGTTTGGGTTTTTAGGGTTATAATCGTTGGGCTTTAGTACTAGTTATTTAGGCCTCAAATTGTCTTTTTATCTGTAAAATTATTTTTACAAGTGATGAACTTTGTATTTTTCCATTAATTTAATGAAGTGGTTCTTTCTTTTGGAAAAAAAAAAACTTGGAGTTTTAATATTCAAAGATACATAATTCTAAATACTTTAATTTTATGTAATATAATTAATTATTTTATTATGTATTCATATATTATCTAAATGTACATAAGTAATAATATTATATTTTATTAAATTATAATATATAATTTTATTTTCGTATTGGTTTCTTTATTTTTTATAATAACTATAACCACTATTTTTTTTGAAAATAATAAGTCCAACCACTTAATTGCTTTTAATAAATCATTTAATTATGTATAATAAAATGATAATTATAATTTTTTTTAATTTAATACAATTACAACTTATATATTATTAAGAAAATAAAAATGAAATTTATTATAAATTTCTTCTCTATTCCTTTTCAAAAAAAAAAAATCTTCTCTATTTTCTTAATAAATTTTAATGACAAATGTATTAAATTATGAAAAATGAGGACCTTGAGCCGATGCATTGCTTTAACCTGATGAACATTCTTAATCACTTAATGGCAAAAAATTCTAAAGTCACCAAATGAATTTTCATTATATTTAAATAAGCAGTACAGACCTAGAAGACTATAATGAACATAAAGAAGCCCAAGGCACAAAGCACCGTATCATTCAAATCCAAGTTTTTTTTTTTTAAACCTAAATTCAAGTACCTGTAAAGCCTCTATATATATATAGAACTAAGAAATAAAAAAACATGCGAAATCTAAGTCTTTCAACCTGCCAATCAAATTTAAAAACTAGAAAAAAACAACAACAAATAGTAATAGAAAATCCTCTCCTTAAACTAGATTGTCTTCAAAATAAAAGAAAATATAAGAAATAAGAAAAAATATTAACAAATAATCTAATCCGATTATGAGAAGGGTAATCCATACTAATAAATTGAGTGGTGGTTAAAAAAATGAGAGAATTCTCTCTATAGAAAAAGAGAAGTTGAAATAAAAACTCATGCAATGGTTCACGTAAAAATTTTAAAAGATTTTAAAATAAGGTATGATTTTTTAAAATATAAATTTATGAGAATAAATTTCTTTAGTTAAACGAAAAGTTTGATGATTATAAATATTTAAAATTCTTTTTTTAATTCATTAAATTAGTAACTAGAAAATTTTCTTTTATATGTTATTTTAATTTACTTTAAAATTTTTCATAAGTACATATTATAAGGACTATAAATTTTCTATTCCTAATTATTGTTGATAGCCATATAGAATCTACGAAATTATATATTTTTATATAATCTAATTAAGATAAAATTTAATTTCATTTTTAAATATTGTTTATTTTGAAGTCTTTTACTTAAAAAACGTATGAGTAATGTGTTTAATAAAGTTGATTCCTTCATTTTATATACTTATTAAAATATTCTTAAATTTTAAATTCATTAAATACTATTCATTTCATTCTTATAGATATTAATATTTTTTAAAAAATTACTAAAACTCTTTTAATTTATTTTAAAAATGAATAGATGAAAATATTGATAATGATAAAATTTACAAACTAAATCAATACTGATTTATTTATGCATGTTTTTATTTTCTTAAAATCATCTGGAAGAGGTGCGGCGTCAACCCTGTGGCCAAACACAGTCTTCACTGGCTTTGAAGGAAAAGGCGCTTCTTCTCGATCAACCCTGTTGCAATCTTCCCTGGTTCCTCATCGCTGCGTTTCTGCTAGAAATAACCTCTTCTCATGCGCCCTTAGCTCTTTCTTCTTCTCGCAGAAACCGCTTTTTGTTCTTTCTCTCGCAATGGCTAACTTGAGAACCGATTCTCCTCTCTCCCGTCGAATCGTTCGCGCCTTCCTCGATTTCCTCGACTCCGGTAATCCCCCCTCTCTCTCTGTGTATTCTTCATATATATGTTGGTATGACATTGTTGATCACTGTATTTTGATTGTATCCTTTCTTGCAATGATGTTAGTCGGGCATTGGTTTAATTCGCCTGATATACTTTATTCTCTAATATTTAGTGGGCACTAGTTAATTGTCTTCTTTAACTTATTGTTCTCGAGGTTTTGTGATCATAATTATCAAGTATTTTCTTACTTCAAAGCTTAAATTCTTGAAATTTCCTGCTTAATTTTGACTAGGGTTTGAGGGTTTTATTTTTTTTTTTTAATATCTAATTGATGTGGTATAGTTCTTTACGTAGTGGTTTATTATTTATTATGCAAGCATTGATCTTTGTTTTCTTTCTTTCTTTTTTATTATATTTGATGTTTTTTTTTTCCTCCATGTGTTTTAGTTGAGCCTGCTCCAGGGGTTGATCTTGAAGGTCTAGAGGTTGTGAGGGAATGTTTGACGGAGGTTTTTAACATTGATTCATCTCCTACGGAGGATTGCATACAACCTGGTTTAGTGGTTGACTTATTTCGTTCACTTGCGGTAAATGAGCCTCGGAAAGTCAATTTGAGTCATGGAGACACTCCAGCAAATACTTTTAGCTCATCCCATGCCGAGAATGCTGTTGATGCTAGTCACTCAGAGACTTCTAGGACTCAGGTTTTTGCCTTTTGTATCGCATTATTTTCTTGCATTCTTTTATCTCCCTTCAGGATGCATGTTAACTTTACCAGTATCACATTGTTTGTCTTTTATATTTTCTAGAACATGTTATTTTCAGATCTTCATGAATACCATCATTGTGCTTCACAATTCATTCCCTTCTATCTCTAAGGAGAAGGCTGATTCTTTCATAATATAACTGGTGGTTATTGTGCCGAGTATGCATTTGTGGTTTCATGTTGCTGTAGGGGGTTAATTCTTTGGCATCAGTGAGGACCTATTTGGGATCTTGTATATCATTGTTGGGTTTAAAGAAATTTATGGGTATTGATGCTGCACCAGCTCCTTCTTTGGATTTCGGGTTCAGATCTACAAAACAAGAAGAGCACCGGGTGGCTTGGTTTTAAGTCAGTAAAGGTTCAAGGGTGTATTAAGTGGAAAGGGTTAATAATGAGATGATCTTACGTACCTGGAGGTTGCCTATATATATATAACTTGTTGGAAATACTATCCTAATAGGATTTGGAGCATGTTATAGAGTTTTGGTAGGACAAAAATTTCGCATTTCACTCTTATTTAGTATTCTATTCATGGCCCTCTTTTATTCGGGCTTTCTGGTTTCCGGGTCCATTCCTTAATGATATGGATATTTTATCAGGTATCATTGTTTAAAATGTATTTAAACAATACTTGCATGTATGAGGTTGAGGTTCTTCATTTATAAATTTATTTGAGAAATGAACTTAAATACAAGAAACAAAAATAAATATCATGAAACATTATATACTACAGTCGTCTGCAGATTATAGATTACAGTGGCTACAGCAGCAATCATACTAAGAATAAAAAATATGGTTAGGATATTTTGTTTTTGGTGATGGAGCATATGAGCATAAAAGAAATATAACCAGTAATCTCATCCAGTTATCTGTTAAGAACTTCCATTGAAAATTGGAAATCCAACACTTCCGTTGCTTGATGTGGTGTGCCATCTTTCCAAATAATTCACTGCTATTCCCCCTACTGATATTCATAACCTTCACCTATCTAAACAAAGTTAGTTCCCTTCCAAGTTGTTCTCCATGTTACCACTATAGTCTCAATTACTTCGTCATCTGCTCCTTGTAAACAAGTAATGTCTTGTTTTTTGCTGTTTGCATTCATAATAAGTTAATAACTGTCATGCTTATGGATCAAATTTTATCAAATACGCATGTATGTTGTGAACTTTTATTCGTGAGGAGCAATTATGGATTATCAAATGGTAAGATAATTAATAATAAAACCGAAATTAGACATTATGATGCTGATAAATAAATTGGCACTTCTGTTGGTGTCTTGTTGTTGGAAATATTTGTAGTTGCCTTTTTATTACTTATTAGGAATTTAGTTTCTATTGATTATTGAATTGTGTTGCTGCACTTTGTTTAAATTGATGGTTAAATTTAAACTGAAATTGCATGTGCACATAGATGCCTTACTTGGTTAAATTTATAATTATGAACTATTATTGTTGGTTTTTAGTTTTAACCATCTTATTTTATTCTAATCAGGGTGATGAATGGACACTACCATCTCATGCAATGGGTAGGCTTATATTCTTTCTTCTCTTGGCACTGCACATGATTATACATTGATTCTTGTTTATCACATGTGCTTTTTGTAAATTAAGATTTGGAAAAGGTATGGCCAATACTATGCTACTCTCATTAATTGCTTAAAGGCTTTTGTGTATGTGTCATTCCTTGAATGGGGTTGAATTTGAGTTCTATCTTCATGATTTGACTGTATAAACCTTTTTAAGTTTGTAATTCATATGTTAATTCATTCTCAATTTTATTGCCAGGTGTATCCAGAGATGAACTCTTTGGGAAATTCTTTGCTGCCCTTGAGAAAATAAACTTTTTCAAGACAACACATGATGGGAACGATGATCCTATCCAACTGGATAAAGCAACAAGTTTGTTTCATGATGCTCTAAATGTAATTTAGATTTCCATGTATACTAGGTGCATTAGAAAGAAAATAATCTATCTATATATATACATATATTCAAGAGAGTGGCTTCAGTATAACAGTAAAGTTACTCCATTTGCAACCTAAGGCACTGATTTGAGCCAGGAAAACAGCCTCTCTACAAAGTAGGGGTAAGGCTGCTTACATTAATCTTCCCAGAGCCTACAAGTATGGGATGCTTCAAGCACTAGATCACTTTTTTGTTAAGAAAATATCCATTATTATTGATGGGTTTTATACCATCATACCTGTCCCTTTGATTTAGCTCAAAGTTTGATATGTTATAAATGTGCCAACTTGTCCTTTTCTTATTCCACTGTAAAGCTTGATTGATGAAAAAAACATATGATATGCCGTATCAGGATATGGAAAAAGCTGGATGCCAATCATTTAACCAGAACAGCCTGGCAGAGACATTGAAGTCACAAGGTGCATATGAGTTTGTAAGCCTTTATGCAAGGAGATGGTTTTGATTTAGAACTTTTGTACGAAGTGTGTGTTATCAATATCTCTAAGCGATGTTTATGGCATCATACATTCTTTAAATGCTTCTACATTTCATTATTCATTGTACTGAGTGGCAACACCAAAGTGGAAGACCAGAGAGTTGTGTTGTCTTGCATCAATACAGTTGCAGTTTAATCGAACTGATTAAATTGTGCTATATCGTCTTCAATGTTTAGCTGATTGTATTGTGATATTGTCTTTGCTTTTAGGTAACAGGGCCATGCAGTCAAAGATGTACGCTGATGCAATTGAGTTGTATTCTTGTGCCATTTCGCTTAGTGAAAATAATGCTGTTTACTACTGTAACAGGTGCAATTAAACAGTTGTTAAAAATTTTGTATTCAAATATCTGCTGTTGCTTCTGTTTTAACAAATTTTGGTTTCATGTTCTTCATGTTGAAATCAGTTCATTGCTTAACACTTTAGTAATTTTCTTCTTTTTATCTGAATACTTATGAATGGTGAAATTTGAACCTCAGTGCTCATGTTAGAGAGTGACAAATACCACTGGACTAGTTAAGAATGTATAACATGTTAGATATTAGATGTTCTGCATTTTCTTTGAACATTTTCTTGCAAGAAGAATAATTACACAAAACGACCATGTGATTTAATGCATTTTCAAGTAGGGTCTTTACTTTAAGTTGTAACAAAAAGGGTCCTATAGTTTTATTCCGTTAGCAAAGTGAGGTTTTTCCTGTAATACCTTGTAAATTTTAATTTACTCTTAATATTTAGTGAAAACTATATTTTAATTCCTGTATTTTTAAATTTAGACCATTAAGTTTTGTTTGACAAACAAAATAATTTCTTAATTTGAACTTTATATTTTTAATTAAAAGTAATCCTTATATTTTATAGATCAGTATTTAATTATTGTAATTACTAAGAAGTCTTTGTATTTATAAGTTAATCTCCTTGTTTATTAAATTTTAATATCTTATATGTGAAAAATAATGAAATAAAAATTAAATAAAAAATCTAATATCTCCTTTTTGTCCTAGTTAAATAAAAAAATCATTGAGAAGGGAAAAGTTAAATGAGAACGAATTCTTTGGACTTGAATTTAGACACATATTATGCTAAGATTCTTGATTTAATTTTTATTTTATTAATTTATTTGACTATAAGATATTAAATTTAATAAATATGTGAAATTAATTAGTAAAAAAATATAAGTACTTATTTGTAAATAATTATAATATTTATGGACTAATATGTAAGAATATAGGAATGAATTATAACTAAAGGGACTATTTTATTATAAAATAAAACTTTATAACTAAATTTAATAAATATATGAACCAAATTATATGTTTTATAAAACTTTAAGGATTAAAATGTAATTTATCCTAATTAAAAAATTATTTTTAATTAATTTTTAAATGCCACATTAGCATTTATTAACGGACTTAAAAAAAGTCTCACTTTGCTAACGGAGTGAAATCACATGATTCTTCTTATTACAAATTAAATTATAGGGCTCACTTGAAAAAGACACCAAACAACAAGATAGTTTTTTGTAATTACTCCTTTTTTCATTTATCAGACAATGATTGAATTTTTTTTGTTTATTTCTTATTTCTAGATCTTCCTTAATGATAAGGTCTTATTCTTGCAGCTTCTGTTGAAGCTATTACTTTATACAGAAATTCTGAAAGATGAAAGCTGTTTCTATTGTGTGTGCGTTTGTGTTTGTACATATTCAAATTTCAAATTGATTAGTATGATGTTTGCATATCAGGGCAGCTGCATATACTCAGATCCAGAAAAACGATGAAGCAATCAGAGACTGTCTTAAATCCATTGAAATTGACCCAAATTACAGTAAGGCATACAGTCGTCTTGGACTAGCATATTATGCACAAGGGAACTACAGAGATGCTATTGAAAAAGGATTTAGGAAAGGTTGGTGACATTGATGCTTAAGAATCCTTGGTACTGCAAACTATTGATTTTTTACTTGACTTGAAACTTTGGATTTTAGTTAATTCAAGTTAAAGCTAAGATGGACAATGTACATACTGGGTGCACAGCTTATATGTGGACTTTAAAAGTTACTATTATGTATGATATCATAGAATATGGCGGAAAATTTATCAGACTAGTGATTCTATTTAGGAATGTTGTTGAAGTTCATTACCTTTAACTTTACCATGCAATACATTAAATAATCTGATATCCTATTTCACATATCCTTCTCTTCAGCATTACTGCTAGATCCTCATAATGAATCAGTCAAAGAAAATATTCAGGTTTAATTCCTTGCTCCAGGCTTCTTTATTTTCTCTTTCTATTCCTCCTATTCTTTAATTTTTAATGTCACTTATTGCCCTTGAAACATAGGTCGCTGAGCAAAAATTGAAAGAAGAGCAGAAACGGGCAGGACGGGATCAGGTATATATATATGCATGTAAATAGTCCATTTGAGAATTCGCTTGTTAGGTCAGTATAACTGTGAGAACAATTCTTTAGTAATTAATAGAGAAGTCAATACTAGCTACTAGCTCAAATCAATAGCTTACACTAACAAGTAAAATTTTTTTGTTATGGAAATCCCTCACTTGTCGGTGGAAAACTGTGGACAAGTTTAAAATTCAGCTTCAGTCGTCATAGTATTCTGAATCTTTTGCTTTGTCTGTAAACCTATCGTCAATCCACACTGTGCAGAATATGAATTCATCCAGCCGTGATAGTCAAGAATTTAATAGCCAGATACCCATGTTTACATCAATGCCATTCAACAGTAATGCCATTCCTGCTGATTTTGCGAACATGTTGCGAAACATGGCGACTCAAGTATACCCAGGGGAGCACCCTCAAGGCAGGCAAGGAGAAGATAGGAATGTTAGTGGATCTGGTGAACCAGAAATAAGAGTAGGTGGAAACATCAATATGAATCTTGGAGAAAACATTCCAGAAGAACTAAGAGGGGCATTGAGATCCATGATGGGAATGTTCTCAGGGGCAGCACCACCATCTCCAACCCAAGGAACTCCTCAAGATACAAATCCAACCGCCGGAAGATCACCCACAAACTAAGTTGTTGCTTCCCAGTGAAAGGTAAAATTCGTTAAACGTTGCAAGAAAGAGAATAATATTACATAGATAATAGTGGTTTCTTACGTGAGTTTTTGCTTTTTGGAAACCTAATAAAATTTGTGGGTTATTGTACACATTGTAGAGTGGTATATTTGAAGGAGGGTGGAAGCATTGCAGAAGGTTTTTCACCATTGAAATGGGATTGGTACAGTGGGGTCTACCGAACAATACAAACAAACAAACAATGTGAAAACTGAATGTTTACAAAGTTGTTCAATATTGCCTTTTATCATTTGTCACGTATATGCCTTTTTTCTTTAATACTTTGAATTGAAATTACGTGGTAAAGCATGGGTTAAATTTGTCACTAATGGTAAAAAATATTAAATTTTATTTTTCGATATCATCTGAAAATATTTTTAAATTATTATTAAAATATTAAATATATTCAACTTTTAGGTTTTGATGAGAAATGATTTTAAGGATAAATTTAAATAAAGAATAAAATTTAATATTTTTTATTTTTTAAAGTTGGCCATGAAATTTTAAATTTAAAAAAATATGCACTATTCCGAACTTTTTCCTTTAATGCTATTCTGGGCGAAGAAAAAAGCGCATGACAATAAGATCCTCAAAAGGGCTAATATGTGTTTTTGTAATATCACAATGATTGTCAAAAGCTATTTTTAATTAAATGTTTAAACTAATTAATTTTTAAAATAATTTATCAAGCAATGTTTCTACTTATTTTAAGATGAATTTACAGTTAAAAGTATATTGTAAATTAAACATCAAATATTAAATTAAACACCTACTCAATCTTGAAATTGCATTAGCACCTTTTAAGTTTTATTCTAGCATTTACAATTGAACAAATTAAATAACTTTATTTGCTTTTCTTTTTGTCCTATCAAACCTAACCATTATTTAATACATCATTTATGTCAAGCATAAATCTTTAAAAAGATAAATAATTATGAATCCAACAAGAAAAATAAAAATTCTGATTTTTTTTTTTATAATTGAGATATAATCATTAAAGAGACAAGTATAAATTTTTTGAGGCAACTTGACTTTTTATTCCTACAAAATAATTGTTTTTTAATAGAAACAAAATGAAGTCACCCACTCAACGTATGCATCATGAAAAAAGAAATTGTTTAAACAATGCAATTTTTAGAATAATCCTTTCCACACTTCTTTCACGCTTTATTTATTTATGTTTTTTGCTCAAACAATGCTATTTTTTACAAACAAATTTCATATGTGGTCCCACTCAAAACCAAATCCTCACAACAAAACAAAATTGACGGATACGATTGGAACAGCAAAGTTCAGCAACTGTTCAGTTGCCATCTGGACCGCCAACACCACATCATCACTCTCCGTCACTCGATTGGACGGCTGAGATCTAACCAAAACTCACGGTGAACTCTACGTGTATGGCCCACTAACAGCCAATTGTTTTGCGCGTGACGAGAACCCCAAAAAAAAAAAAAAAAAAAAAAAAAACAGAAACCACTGAAAAGGAGTTGAAGTTCCTGAAACTCCAACTTCTGTACTCTCGATCTCTCCGCCTGCCACTCCAACTTCACTCTTTAACCCTACCGCTTAATCCTCAAGAGAAATTTTCTCTTTATGTTTCGATCCTATTCAATGCCTTTTCCCTGATTCTTGATTTTCTTTCTAGCTTCAGGATCCTTGGCTGAGAAAAAAACTAAGGTAGATCTTTTTGTTTTTTTTTGGTGGTGATCTCGTGTTCTCATGTTGAACTAACTAGATCTTTGTTGTTTACGGATTTCATTGCTAGATTTTTCAGGGATTATCTAATTGTCGAAGCATGAGTGCTTATATAGTTGGCGTTATCGTTCCTCTTGCCGTCACTCTTTTCTTCCGGAATTCCAAGAGAAGTGCGAAGAAACGTGGCGTGCCGGTCGATGTGGGAGCTGAACCTGGGTATGCTATTCGGAACGCTAGGTTTCCAACTCAGTTAGAAACTGCTTGGGAGGGCGTCTTTACCCTTGCTGCGCTTTTTGAGTTTGCCTGTAAGAGCCACGGAGATAAATTCTTGCTAGGAACACGTAGGTTGATCGCGAGGGAGAACGAAGTGACCCCGGATGGGAGGACTTTTGAAAAGGTTCATTTGGGCGAGTACGAGTGGCTCACTTATGACAAGGTGTTTGAAAAAGTTTGTAACTTTGCTTCTGGGTTGGCTCATATTGGGCATGGAAGGGAAGAACGCGTTGCCATATTTGCTGATACCAGAGCAGAATGGTTTATTTCCCTGCAGGTGCTTATTTATAAACATTGTCCCTGTTTAGCCCCGTCTTCTGGAAAGTGTATTATGAGATTGTTCTAGTTATGCAGCTAGAGGGAGAAAAAAAAATTCTACTTTTTTAGATTTCAGTTAATGCTTTTTATTGGGCTAAATCTTCTCTACTCCTTTGTGTAATTACGTAAGATGGTTAATGGGTTTTCTTGTCTCAGGGTTGCTTTAGGCGCAATGTTACTGTGGTTACCATCTATGCATCTTTAGGAGAGGATGCTCTGTGTCACTCATTAAACGAGGTTCCCTCTCTCTCTCTCTGTTGTAATGGTTGTAGTAGAATGACGTCAGGTGAAATGGCCTTCTAGATGGTAGATGCCTTTTTTTGCTGCTTCTATCCATGTTATTATTATTATTATTATTATTATTATTTATTCAGTACTCGAGAGAACAAATGTAAATATACTGGCTTTATGCACAATGTTAACGTTTATTGCGTGCATCCTATAATAGTGTAATTTAAGTCCAACATGTGAAATTTATAATTTGGGAGGGTAGTGTGCTTCAAACACAGAACTTGCTGCTATGATGCTTCTGTCAATTGGAGCTTTACTGCCTTAGTTCTCTACGGTCAGTTATTTTTCTGAAGCAACATTTTTCAGTTCTTTCTCGTGATATGCTTTAGAGATTGGTGAAGATAAACTTTCAATTTTTACGTGGGAAACTTTCATGTCTAAGTTACATCTGTGATTTTGATATGCTGAGATACAAGTCTACTCTATTACTTTTGACATTTAAAATTCCTTCTTTGGTAATGGCTTCCTAGATAAGGAGAAATAGTAATCTGTATATCTGGTCCATGGTCTGTAAGTTTTTAACTAGTGACTATTTAAAAAAATTAGTTTGGTGATATCTAAAATTGCTGGTCAGTATTATGTTTTGTGAGTTTGATGATTCCCATAAACTGATGCATCCTGCTATTTGGGCATATTTGATGTAAATCTCAATGAATGGCTGCTATTACCATAATTACACTATATTTCCTTCTAATGTGATGTATTATTCATTGTTAATGATATATGTTTTACTTTTCAGACAGAGGTTACAACTGTCATATGCGGGAATAAAGAACTGAAAAAACTTGTGGACATAAGTGGACAACTTCACACAGTGAAACGGTTGATTTGCATGGATGATGAAATTCCTTCTAGTGCATCAGATGAGCAGAGTGGTCGCTGGACAATAACTTCACTTTCTAATGTGGAGAAACTTGGTCAAGAAAACCCTGTTGAACCTGATTTACCTCAATCGACTGATATTGCTGTAATAATGTACACAAGTGGAAGTACTGGGTTGCCTAAGGTTTGGAGCATCTGTTATATGTTATAGATCTACTTTATTATAAGCTTGTGCATGTTCACCTGATTAAAGCCATTGCTTCTCATTGGTTTGTTGTTGAAGGGGAGTAAGTTGGGCCATTATGTGATTTTTGAATGTACGGTTGTATGATGTTTCTATAGGTACCACATCCACGTGTTGTGATTTTGGGCTCTACAAACTTATCATTAGATGTTACCATCTTGTTTTCCCAATCCTCCTTCCTGCTCTTGGCTGTTAACTTTCTCGGAAAACTAATTGGTGCAAAAATCTAATGTGGGTGCAAAGAAAGTACTTTTATGTGCTGCATCTTCCCTTTTAATCATCTTCACGAATTGCCATTTAAAGTTATGTTCATTCTGGAGGGACAAACCTGAATTATAGTTTGTTGTTGCCATTTACACAAAGTGTTTCAAATTTCATGAGCTGCTGAAGTGCACATTCCAGTCATTTGCTTTCATCATCTATCAAAGTTAGGTAGTCTTCCTTATGTAGTGCCCTCCCCATCAGCATCTTAGCTGTGCATGTTGATTTTGTGTAAAGTATGTGGTGTGAGGATTGAAGATAAATATCTCTCTTTTTAAAAAAAAATTCAAGCTATATTGCAAAATAGTTTTATTTTTCCCTTGAACTTATCTGCTTAGAACCTGTCTACGGCTAATTTGGAATTTTAATTAGTTAGTCAAGCTGTATCAGAGTTTACATAATATTTATTTGCTTGCATTCACAACCTTGTACAGGGTGTAATGATGACACATGCAAATGTCCTAGCTGTAGTTTCTTCAGTGAGGACAATTGTTCCTGGTCTAGAGAGCAAGGACGTGTATCTGGCATACCTACCATTGGCTCATATCCTTGAATTAGCTGCTGAGGTATGGAGATATTATTATATAGTTTAATAACAACCGCTGCTTCACATCTACATTCTTTCCCCTTTGAACATTAGAGTGTAATAATCCACACAAGCATGAATAAATATATATAGTTCCCTTATGGCTTCTGCTTCTTTTGACAAATCTCACTACTAATAACGCAGAATATAGTAGCAGGTGTTGGAAGTGCTATAGGATATGGATCCCCTTTGACACTGACTGATACATCAAACAAGATCAAAAAAGGGACAAAGGGGGATGCGTCTGTCCTGAGGCCAACTGTGATGGCAGCTGTCCCAGCAATTCTTGATCGTGTTCGGGACGGAGTGCGCAAGAAGGTTAGGGAATTTTAGAATGCACTCTCTCTCCCTCATATGCGCACTTGTTTACACACACATGCACGCACACACGCATATACGGGTGTGTTCATGTGTGCAAACATATGCATGCAACCATGCAAGAAACGTGTTTTTTGAGTGACAACTTTTATATAGGAACGTGAACTATTTTTTTTCCTTTTAACACCTCAGGTGGATGCAACAGGTGGCCTAAGTAAGAAACTGTTTGACTTGGCATATGCCCGTCGATTGTCTGCACTGAATGGTAGTTGGTTTGGAGCTTGGGGCCTAGAAATGCTGTTTTGGAACTTCCTTGTGTTTAGAAAGGTTCGAGCAGTTTTGGGAGGTCGTATCCGTTTTTTGCTTTCGGGAGGTGCTCCTCTTTCCGGTGACACTCAAAGATTTATCAACATTTGCCTTGGGTTAGTATGGCCTGTACAAAATTTAGCTGAGGGAAAACTGCTGGAGCTTTCCATGTTATCATGCTGCATTCGTACTTTGATATTTTTATCCATGGCTATTATTCAGGTCAAACCAGGGGAAAATAAACTCGATTAAAATTATAAATTAAAGCTAATAGATGGTTTGCACCATAGATTTTTAAAATTATGATTCTGTAAACTCTTAACTTGCTCATGTCATGCCCTTCACTCACTGTGTATTTATGTGCTTGTGTATCTGCAAATGGAAAATAGCGTAGAGTTGTGAAATTTCATTCATTGTTTTTTTCCAACACCTTTTCCCTGATGGTGTGTCAATTTGGATCTTGAGCACCTAACTATTTTATTTAAAAATTTTCAGGATTTAAAAAAGGGTTGGCTTCTTGTAAAGAAGAGCATTTATCAAGTACCTCGGCTTTCAAACTAGTGTTATGTCTTTAAATCTGAAACATAAAGCTATAATTGATGCATGCAACGCACCATTAATTTCTTTGGCAATGTATTGGTTTTCAATGGAGGAGTTTCGACTCTTTCACATTAGAAGGATAGAAGAGATGAGCCAAAAGAATTGACAATTAAAGAGATTCTTCTTAAGTGGTCTTTTATGCTTTACATGGAGGACCTTTTCTAATGCATGCAAAGAAAAGAAAATATAAGTTGGCTTCTTATTGAGACAAAGCCAAAGCTACTGGAGGTTTTGGAGAAATTGATCCACAGTTTTAAATTAAAGAGACTCAAAAGATTTTTTGAAATTCCTTAATTACATCATTAAGATGCTAAATTTATGTTCCAATAAACAAGGAAAAAAGCCATGTATACATAAGTAGATAAAATTGTCCCCATTGGTACAATGAATGCAATAAAGGCGAAGAAACCCATGTTTATCTTCCACTTTTCTTTTGGTTTAGTGTTTTTCCTTTTCCCTGCCTCTGAGTAGTGGTGAATATCATACAGGGCTCCAATAGGCCAAGGCTATGGCCTTACTGAGACTTGTGCTGGTGGGACCTTTTCTGAGTTTGATGATACATCTGTTGGTCGAGTTGGTAACCCAGTCCCTTCTTCATTTATTAAGGTGAGAAACACATAAATTCAGTTAAGTCTGCAATTGGCATGACAATTATACCATTTCATATGCTTCTCATTAGGTGTATATATACACATAAAATAATCACAATAGGTATTCAAGAGGAGTTTATGTATTTTAATTCCCATAGGTATTCACAAGAGGTATTCAATACTCTTCGCCTTTTAGTCTGTCTTTTTAATTTGAAAAAGCAATGGGTGAGGAGTAACAGCAGCTGTCCAAATAGTTTTATGGATTCATGTGTCTTTTTTTCCCCATTTATTTCTTTGTTCTAAATTGTTCTTTTGAGTTCAAACTCTTTGGTCTCATCCATGTGATGCCAAGTTTTGAGCCATAGAGGATGGGATGAGGCTACTTAATTACTTGGAACTTTTATAGGTACGGTAAATACTTTATATGCATAGTCTATAGCGTTAGTAGATTTAGCCGAGTGATAGATGCATTATTAGAAAGTTCTGAAAGTATTACGCAGTGGTGTTTGAAGGAGGATTTTTCTGGTGATTGAAGAAGTTTCAGAATGATGTAAAACTTTGCTATTTGCATAATATTCAGTTTTGGTCTTATTATTCTGAAATTTGAATTTTTCTGAAATGCATATTGTTGCCTAAAGCATTCCTGTCAGTTAATAGCTGTGTATCTCCATCTTCAGTGCTTGAACTTGATGAAGAGAGGGCTCAGCTTCCATTGTAGGGGTTTTGGGTTTTTTTCCCCCTTTCCATTTGGGTATAGCTTTAATTGTGTTTGAGCTTTATGAATCCTCCTTATGACTTGATTTTGTGCATTGTAGATGATAATTCTGATTCTCACATTGCTAATACAATCTCAATTTTATTAGGGAAAAATTAATCATTTTGCAATTGTAATCCTTTCTCTCTATCTTCTATGGCTACCCTATTCTCCCTCTCTCTGAGTCATGTAACATTACTTGATTTAACTTGCAGATTATTAATACTATCAATATGAAGTCTTGTCATGTGATGCTTTCTGCGCAAGATTTTACCTTAGTGGATTATACTTTTGTTTTTGATAACCTTGTATCATAGTTATTGCAATCAGCTTGTAGGATTACATATTTTCAATATTATGTATGCTGATGTTTGTGTATTTATTCCCATGTGTTTTTATTTTTCACAGTTAATAGATTGGCCTGAAGGCGGATATTTAGTTAGTGATTTGCCAATGCCTCGTGGAGAAATAGTCATTGGTGGTCCTAATGTAACAGTTGGCTATTTCAAGAATGAAAAGAAGACAATGGAAGTGTACAAGGTAAAATTTTGAAGTTTCATGGAAGTGTATATTTTGTGTGCCACATGCCTAGGAAAATGTTGTCGTCTGTTGATTATGCCTTTTTCTTCGTGAAAAAAGGTTGATGAGAGAGGAATGAGGTGGTTCTACACGGGTGACATTGGGCGGTTTCATCCTGATGGTTGCCTTGAGATAATTGACCGTAAAAAGGACATTGTCAAACTTCAGCATGGTGAATATGTGTCATTAGGAAAGGTATGAATGTTTGAAGATCGACTGAAACTTTTACCTCGAATTTTCCTTTGGACTAAGGTTTTTCCTACAGGTTGAGGCTGTCCTTAACGTGAGCCCCTATGTTGACAACCTGATGCTGCATGCTGATCCATTTCACAGTTACTGTGTGGCCCTTGTGGTTCCTTCACAACATGCCTTGGAAGAGTGGGCTTCAAAACTGGGAATTGCCTTTTCAGATTTTGCAGACCTGTGTGAGAAACAAGAAACAGTAAAGGAAGTTCAAGCATCCTTCGTCAAGGTATGCTTTCCAATAATCGTTGAGTTCAGCCTTCAGATTTGATTAGGGTACCTGTCAATGCTTGCCGAAATTATTTCCTTCCACTTAACAGTATGAATTCCTAAAATCAAATATTGGAGAGCAACATGCAAGCCTGAGTGTATTAAATTCATCAAACTGGAAAACTGCATTTTTTTAACAGTTAAACTTGGACCAAAATATAGTAAAGATATGATTGGATTAACTTTTCGGATCTGCTAAGTAATTCAATTCTATCATTTGCAGGAAGCAAAGAAATCACGTTTGGAGAAGTTTGAGATCCCTGCAAAAATTAAATTGCTCTCTAATCCATGGACTCCTGAATCTGGCCTTGTCACTGCAGCTCTGAAGATCAAGAGAGAGGCCATTAGGAAGGCCTTCTCTGAAGAGCTATCCAAGTTATATGAATCATGAGCTACGAGAACCTTTCTTTCTTTTTGGATTGGGCAAACCTTCAAAGACAAGTGACTTGTCATTTTTCCTCCTGTTTTCTTTCTTTGTTTGATATCCCCACTTCGTTTGTGCCCTAAATTTTTGTTGCGTTAATCTTAGAGCTTTTCTTTCCCCTTCTCCTCAGGTTGTTTAGACAGCCTTTTTTTGACATGCTGGTGTACTGTTCTCTCAATTTTTAAATAAATTTCATCCACAAGAGCTATAACTTGTACGACTGCTGTATATATAATATATAAGGAAAAGTAAAAAAAAAAATATATATATATATATATATATTGTAGTTTTATCAAATTTTTATTTCAAGATTTATGATTTAATTTGTGTTAAAATAATATATCGTAGTATTATAGCTTTCGTAAAAAGTAATAAATTATAATATAATATTTAGTAAATTTTTATTTTAGAATTTATAATTTAATTTTTATTAAAATAATATCTCATTACTTTTTTAATATAAATTTATGTAATTTATTAATAGTATGATACTATGAAATATTATTTTATTTTAGTATGAATTGAATTAGATTTTAAAGTAAAAATAATTTTTTATATCTTTTTGGTATATATATATATATATAAAGAAAAAACAATACATTCTGCATACTGAAAACCTCTCTATGGGGCCAAATTTCATGGAGTTTACAAAATTCTTGTAGCCTGGTTTTCAAATTTCTCATTTGAGGAATTTGTCAAAATTCATAGGTTCTATATTCCTTGTAGGCGAGGAAGAAAGAAATAGGTGGTGGAATTTGGCATGATATTGTAGAGAAAGAGAGAACTCCGTTATTCTACTTAGGTTGCAATTTATGTAGGGAACCATAATTTAGTTGAAAGCTCAAAACAAGAACCGGGACTGTTTAATTTAATTTAGGTTGAAACTCCTACTCTCTAATTCACTTGTTTGTAGAGAATAATTGCGGCTCATTGTCCAAATTTATCCTCCAACTCTATATTGATGGTCAAATATATTAAATTTTCATTTTCATTTTAAATTGACCTCTAAATTATAATTAAAAAATTAAATAAAATTATCATTTATCATAATTTTAAAAAATCAATAGTGAATAAAAATGATGAGATGAAAAGGTATTATATAATTGAAGAGAAATTTTACAAACCCTATAGGTTTGTGTCACCATCATCAATTTCGTAGCTTGGGCTAACCATTATAAAGAGAGAGAGAGACAGAGAACTCTTTGGCGTTTGCCCCTTGTGGGTTTTCAAAGATGGTTGCACCTAACCCCATTAATGAACAAATTTTTAATTTGGATCCAACCATCCAAAATAGGAGTTAATCACCCTAAATCCCTAAAAATCATTTAATTTCATCAAGAAAAGTACTGGGTCCAAATGATTTATTATTATAGAAGAAAAGAATACTAGGAAAGAGAACGGAGATCTTAAAGTGTGGGAACTGTTGGTTGGGAGAGCCAAAAAAAAAAAAAAAAGAAAAGAAAAGAAAAGAAAAGCTGAGCTTGCAGCAAAGGGTATGGGGTGAAGAAGAAGAAGGAGACCCACAAATAATTCCCACAGCCAAAGGTTTGGTCCAATTGATGGGAACTTGACTTGAAGCCAACCAATACAGAAACACCCCTCCCTTCTCCCCATGTGACCATTAGTTTCCTTGTTTCCATCACTTTTTAAACACCTCCTTTCCAAAGCCTTTTCTTTTTTTTTTTTCCTTCTCCTTTGCTCTCTTTGTATATTCATACATTTCTATATATACCATGTCTCCATAAGAGTGCTCTTGTAGTGCCTTCCTTTCTGTGTAGCACACTGTTTTCTGCAAAAGTGAAGAGAAAACTAATTCAAGTGGCAAACACATTTGTCAATTGGAAATGAAAATTTTCATTTGTTAAATTGCAAGTGTTCATGTTATCATATATACCATTTTGCCTTTTAAGTTAGCAATAAAAAGAAAATTTAAGTTATCAATTAAAAATTTTATATTTACACTCAGAAATTAAAAATAAATGCAATACAATGTAAATATGGTAATTTGTAACTTGTAAGAAATCAGTTTCAATCAAAGTACCAATAAGGCAATAACTTTTTGTAGTTTCAAAATCAATTGGGAGCTGCAAATTTTGACTTCAGCCTTAAGACCCATTCCAAAGTTAATGCCTTTTCAAATTTCACAATATATTTAAAAAAAAAAAAAAACAAATATTTCATTTCTTGGAATTTCTTTTGTCCTTTTCCCATTCAGAATTACTTGCCTTTTTAAAAACTTTGTAGATATCCTTTCTTTTAATTTTAAGGAACATTTAATCCACCATTACCATAAATCTACAGTCATTAAATGTATAATTAATCATAATTAGAATTAATTGTTCCTATTTTCTTATTCAGAAAGTTACCCTAATCCATACCCATTTTGGATAAATGTTAAAATCAAATGAAAAGAGAGGTAATCACATTGTCCAAATTAATAAAAATTGGTGGGCCATACTCATGATAATCTACACTTACATATGATTATATATATATAAAAAAATCTCTACAGCATATATAGACACATGTATATATTTCTCCATTATAGCAACAATTTTTCTCTCCCTTGAAGGTTTAGTCTCTTCTTTAATTCTCTGTGGAACTGCAAGCCATGAATGGGTATAGAGAAGACAATTGCTGCTGCTATTTCCATCCTAAAGAGTCTGTTATAGGAGTTTGTCCTCTATGCTTAAATGAGAAGCTTCTTGTATTGGCTGCAAAGCAAGGCCAAGTTTCATCATCAAGATCACACCAAGCTTTTTCTACCAGGAAGCCTTCCATCAGCCTCTCTAAGATCTTTGCTTTAGGTTCTCTCCTCAACCGCCTCGAATTTCGCCATTGGAAGTCTGATAATAACTCTGATAAATCTGATGCCTCCACCAGCCCTGAAGGTATGTGTTGCTGCTTCTTGCTTTAATAATTTGCAAGACTTCTGCAGTTCTTGTCTGCAGAATTATTGTTTGTGTAATGACAAAAGTAGAGTCAAACTTCTGCTTCTCTCTGCAGAACCAAAGGTGCATATGGCAGATGGAGATGAAAGAATCTTATTCTCTCTTCTCTTTCTTTTTTTTCTTTTCCTTCTTAGTTAATTAAGAAACTTCAACTTAGCAGGTAATTTAGATCATGAAACTAGCAATTTGGGGACTAATTCCTACATGGGTTAATTATCATTTCTTCATAAAATGCAAGTGTAATTACTAGTAATGCATTATTGTCATGGAGAAAGACTTTAAAATTTGAAATTTGAATTAAGGAGGTTAAGATGAGTGGTTCAATATTTTTCTATAAGTTCCAGTGGTCATATTTCTACTGATTCGGTGCGAATTGAATTTAGGTTTGAATTCGATAGATATGATTATATTAATTAATAAATTAATTAAACATGTTAATGACTTTAATTTGTTTGATAATCTGATATTAAGACTATATTATTCATTTGCAGAGTCCTTTATATCAATAAAGTTTGAAGAGAATGGAGCAGCCTCATGGGAAAAGGGCAATAAGGTCAGTGTAGAGCAAAGCAGCAAGTCTTGGAACCATGATTTGAATAGAGAAAACAAGGATGCCAAACAAGGCAAAGACACTAAGGAGACAATGAGCGTGATAGAGCATTCAAAGCCGCGTGGGTCGCTTAGGTGGAGAAAAAGGATTGGTCATCTATTCCAAGTCATCAGATGGAAGAGGTCTAACAGAGGAAACAATGTGTGCCACGTGGGAACCAAGGTGGAAGGAGTCAAGGTGAGGAAAGGGTGGATAAGGACACTGACAAAGAGAAGGACCAAAGAATAAAAGAAAGAAGAAAAGAATTTGCGGAGAAAATGACATTATCATTTTCCTCCCTCTCTCTCGCTTTGGACTGTAAAGTTCTGTATTATTGTGATATACAAGTCAAATTGCTTTACTTCTTTCATTATCACTCTCTACTTCCTACCTACAAAAGAGCTTGCCTTTCAGATTTTTCATTTTCTTTCTTCTCATGAGAATTAAGACAAAAATTTTAACATCTCATATTTATAAAAATATAATTATTTAGAGACTCTCCTAGCCTTTAAGAAATAGTGATAAAACTGCAGAAGCCCATGTTAGGTGCACATTAAAAGTGGGAAACAATGCTGCATAATGAACAAAGGGCCCTAATGCACAGTGTTGGGAACTTGTCTTATAGTTGTCTTGTCTATGTAGGAACATAATATCTCTTGCTTCTTCTTCTAATGGGATTGTAAACTTCCATCAAATTGTAGATTACATGTTTGATGAAATGACAAAATAAGGCTTCATTTTTATTATCAACGTAAGGCCCTTTTCTTTTACTGTTTTGTTGTTTAGTGCCCTTCACTAGTATATATGTAAGGTAGTGCCCCATTTGAAAGCTAGCTAGCCCTTGAGCCTCAGGACCATTTTTTTCTATAGGACCACAGTGAATATTGTTAAGAAAAAGGCTCATATAGAGTAGGCGAAAATGACAAGACATTAATCTTTCTATCTAACTCCATCAATAACAGTACAAGAAGAAGATGGTGCAGATCTAATATTTGTAACTAAGAATATATGCCCTGCAGAAAATTGCTATTTCCACTTCTCCATTTGAATGTCACATTCATCAATTGTTTATTTCATAATATAAATAAAAATATCAATTGGGTATTGATTGGCACAAGTAACTAATTAGCATGATGCAAATTTGAAAGTTGGGGTAATGTGAGCATGTGAATGTAAATGGGGTTTGAGTATAAAAGAAGTTGAGAATGAGAAAAGGAGTAAGGACCCCTAACTCTGTCATCCACCAAAAAAGGAGGGAAAGGAAAGCTTTAATTTCTTTAGTTTTAAGATAAAAGGGATTGTAGGTTATAGGAGATGTGCAAAATTAAGTCAAACAACTTTTGGGAGACACATTGCTTTGTCACTCACAAGTCACAACTCATAAAGATGGCAAAACTCCTATCCACATATCAAAAGTATTCCATTAATAATGGCATTTTAGACTATGGACACTTTGATGGGCACACCCCCCACAACAGAGCATTTGCCCTCTCTGATTTCACACATGAAACCTACCTTTTCTACCCGAATCCACATCAATTGAAGTTAAAATTTAGATGAGGATGTAGTTCTAACCTACTCTTATTTATTCTTATATACCCTGCAGTTCGCTTTTTTAATTTCTTTCTAGTAAACTTTTAAGCTAAACAATTTACATTATTATTTTCTCTTATAGTTATCACTTAGTCTTAATTGATAAATTACACAATGAAATTTTTTTATTTTTTCTAAAAAGTAGAACATATCCCATTAAAAAGATCAAGTTTAGAAAATAAATTTTGAATCCCATAAAACTTAGAAAACCAAAATAACGCCCAAGGCCAAGCCCAGCTTATGGAAAGGAGAAGCCAGTAGAAACTATTGTTGCTCCCTCCATCGTTTTCACTATTCGGTGAGCACCACCTATTCAAATGCCACGACTGAAAAAAAAACATACTAAAAAATCAAAAAACAAAAGGGATAAAAAATGACGGCCTAAAAAATATCAACAACTCCATCCATAAGGAACAAAGAACCTCCAATCGAAGTAAAAACCTCACTAGTAAATATTACAACACGAATGAAGCCCAAAAGCTAGAGCATCTACCATTAAGGCAGCAGATCCGGATGGAAAAATAACATGAAATAACTAGTGTTAAATTTTACAATAGATTTAGACCAAATTTAACTTTTATTATCAACGTCCGATACGATAACTTTTCAGAAAGTAAATTTTGAAACACACCACTTTTTAAAAATGTGATGAGAGTCGCAAATCTATTACAAAGTTTGATATGAAAATTTTATCATTTAGATAGTTAATTTTGCATTTTAATTATTTTTTTAAATATTTTGGATATTTTTATAATTTTATATATTAAAATTTTGTTTTTATTATAAATAGTCTCTCTTGATACTCACTTTTCAATTTTTGAGAAATTTCAATAAAATTTTTCATTTTCTATCATGTTTTTTCTCTTATTTCGTCATAATCAAACGGTAAAATGTGGAATCTTTACAGATTATAAGAGTTTGCAGTACATCTTGAATAAAAAAAAATTGAATCTGAGGCAAAAAAGATGATAGCAACTCGTAGCAAGTCTACTATGCATCCTGTGTACTGATAAAATCCTATACATGAACATATATTTTCATAAAAATTTTAAACTTATCTTATACCAAGCTCGACCTGAATCCTAACGCTAGTAGCGGTCCAGTTTCGGGATCGTTACACAAACGATATTAATTAAAATTTCTAACGGAGTCTAAATAATTTTTTTATCAAAAAAGGTACATACAATTATAAACTTTGGACAAGGGAAAAAGAAAATTAAGTCAGCCTGAATAAAGCAGCCCTATATATGTTGAGCCTCGCCTCACTTGCAATCAAACTCAAAAAATTTAAAACCTAAATATTTTTAAAATAAGTTGATACAGAATTTTAAACTTAATATTTCATCCGTTTTCATTTTGAAAATACAAGAATATTCATTATATTATTGCGAAATTAACTAAAACATGATGTTGCTTTGTATTATATGTCAAAAATTTGTGCATAATTGACATATGAAGAAGGTATTAGTGTATATATATATATATATATATATAAATATATTTTAAGTAAAGGAAACTTGTTTTTAGCTTCTTCAACTCATTAATTGATGTGACCTCTGCTTCTCGAAGCAAAAAAGAAATTATGATAAAAATTGCTACATAGTGTTACAGACATGAACTACATGTGAAGAAGAAGAAGAAGAAGAGGAGAAGTGGGATTGTCGGTAGCAAAGTTATAGGTAGTTGAATCGCTATCGTTGGACAATTCCTAGTTTGTAGGGATGTGATAAAAAAAATTCTCCATGCATTCAGGTCTGTAATTTTATTTTATTTTTTTTTAAATATTTCCTTTTAGCATAATGGATTTTATACATAAGGAGACAGAGAGAGAGAATAGGGGTTCCGGGGGACACTATAAAACCTTCTGCATGTGAAAATTGATCCGATTAGACATTTTTCTTTATTATCTGCTGACTAAAACTCTTCTCTCTTCACACTCTGTCATAGAAAAGCTGAGGCATTATCTGCCATAATTATCTATGGATATATATTCCGTTGTTATTATTATTATTATAATTGTAAGTAAATTTCAATAATTTTAAGAAAATTATACAGAAATTAATTTCCTTGTTTATTAAATTTATACTTTGGCATCAATGAATTTTAAAATTTGATAAACTATGCTAATAAAATTAACTCAACAGGAAAAACAGAAATTGTATTTCTGACCAGAAATGATGTCAAAATGCAATATTATTAAACCTCATACATGACATACTTAAAGGAACAGGTGGTTGAGAAAATGCTCCACTTGAAATTTGATCAAACACAAACTTGTTGGCTGCCTCAGTATAATGAATCCCATCCCAATTGACTCGAACCCATGGCCGATCACACGACCCCACAACTACTTCACTTCCATTCACCACAATTTTAGCTCCACATCCTGCATTATTGCTGTAGTTGTACATTCCTCCGTACCCACAACATGCCATTAATGGAAGCTCAAACCCTACATTTCAAACCCAAATTAATCTAATTTAATCCCAAATAATTAAGATTAATATTTCATGTTTTTGGGTTTTTACCATATTTTATGGGTGTGGTGTATAAAGAATACTTGACAGAATAGACATCGACGTATATGAATGCAGCCCAAGGATAATTCTTCCTGAGATGAACTATGGACTCATTCAGCTTTGCATTAAAGTATTGAGCTAATTCATTGTAAGGTTTTGCACAGCCTGCATCGTCCTTTTCTGATGGAAAATTAGCTAAAATATAAGGAAGACAGCCAATTGGTCCTGTGTTGTGAATCCAAAATGTTCTGCCTCCCAAGTTGTAGATACTCTTCATCAAACACCCACCATTAATAATATAATCTCAATTAAAAAAACTTAATTATCAATCTAATAAGTAGAAGAATAAAATTAAATTTTCAGTATATAATACCTGGATGTTTTCTGAGAACCTGTTCACAACATCTGGAACAGATGCATTCACTTCCTCAATTGTCAAATTGCTCAACAATGCATTTCCAATATCATTTTGACCAATATCAAACGTGTACAAAGCCTTGGGAAAAATTTCTTCCTTGGGCATCAATGTTGCAAACACACCACCTTATTAAAGATAAAGACTAACTATAACAGTTTTATCTATTTGTAACTTGAGTTATAGCTGTATACTTATCTTGTATTTAGTTAGTGATAAGGGTTAGAGTTGTGATAAGGTTTAGAGTTATGATAAGGTTTATAGTTGTTTGAGATAATATTTGTTATTCATATAATCTGTATCAAACTCAACCACTGGTATATACTATATAAATGTATTCTATACAGAAATACAAATACATAGAATTCTCAATATCATAAATCTTCTATATGGTATCAGAGCCGCAATTTGCTCTCACGAGTTTTCTGATCCAATTTTCTTTTAATTAATGGCTTCGTCATCCAATACCGTCATTCAATTAAATGCTCCAACGCATTTTCCAATTAAACTTACTCCGGAGAATTTTCCTGTTTGGAGAAAACAGATCCAATCAACCTTAATTGGTCTTGATTTACTTGATTTTATTGATGGTTCACGGGTTGCACCATCACAATTTCTTTCTGAAAAAGACAAAACAGCCAACCCAGCTTTCGCCTTATGGTTTCGACAAGATCAAATTTTGATCAGTGCTCTTTTAGGAAGTTGTTCCGATACTATTCAACCCTTGATTTCTTCAGCCAATACTGCCAAAGAAGCATGGGATCGGCTTCACCAGAGTTTTGCTAATGTTTCTCGTTCTAGAATTCTGTCCTTAAAAACTAAATTAGCACAGAACTCTAAGGGAACCAAACCGATTGCTATTTTTCTCAATGAGATGAGGGCTATTGCAGATGAGCTTGCTCTTACCCAGAATTCGGTGAGTGATGATGACTTAATTGTTTATATTATCACGCGATTGGGAGATGATTACAGTCCCATAGTTGCTGCGTTAAAAGTTCGTGAAACCCCAATAACCTTTTCTGATCTCTTTGAAAAACTTACTGATCATGAACGATCCCTACAAGAAAAAGATTCCACAACTGTTTCAGCTACGTCACAAGTGATTGCTACTGTCAATTACACTCAACGTTCTGGAGGGCGTTCACACAATCAGAATGGCAATTATAATCGATCTCCACAAAACTCCAATTATTCTGGAAATCGACGTGGTGGTCGTGGTTTTTACTCTAGTGGTCTTGGTCGAGGTTCTTATCGACCTGATGTGGTATGTCAATTTTGTGAATATACTGGGCATACTACTGCTGAATGTCGCAAATTGGCTCGCTTTCTTAAGGAGAATAATATGTCTTTGAAGACTGATACCTCGCATTCTTCAGCACCGATACCTGCAGTTAATGTTACTTCTTCTATGGCTGCTTCTTCTCCACAACAATGGTTGTTTGATAGCGGAGCTTCTCATCATGTTGTGTCGAATCCAGCTTCTTTGCAAAGCTATTCTGACTATGGAGGTCCTGAGGAAGTACAACTTGGTGATGGTAAAACGCTTGCTGTATCACATACTGGTTTTGTGCAAATTTCTACTTACTCTAAGAATTTATCATTGCCTAATGTGTTATGCGTGCCTAATCTGCGCAAGAATTTGGTCTCAATTGCTAAGTTATGTCGCACTAATCATGTTTCTGTGGAATTTTTTCCATCTTATTTTGTTGTGAAGGATCTGTACATGGGGGCGTCTCTACTACGGGGAGAGAACATTGATGATATCTACTGTGCAAATTTTTCCAGAGTTAATTCTCAACGTTCTCAGCTGAATGTTACTACTCGGTGTCTGTCTTTGCTTTCTGAATGGCATCACAAGCTTGGTCATCCCAACAATAAAGTCCTTTTGTTAGTACTTCGAAATATTGGTCTTCAGTCTATGTCTAAATATGTTTCTAGTTTTCATTGTACTTCCTGCTCTATGAGCAAGAGTCATAAATTACCGTTTTTTGAGAATTCTCTTGTTAGTAATAAGCCTTTGCAACTTGTTTATTCCGATGTTTGGGGTCCTACACAAAAATCTATTGATGGCTATGCATATTACGTTACATTTATTGATCACTATTCTAAGTATGTTTGGCTATATCCCATGAAGCAGAAATCTGATACTCATGATTTGTTTATCCACTTTCAGCAATTGGTTGAAAATTATTTTCACACTAGAATTGTTTCTGTGTTCTCTGATAATGGTGGGGAGTATCAAAAGCTTAAGAATCATTTTTTGTCTTGTGGTATTTCACATTATACAACACCTCCACATACGCCAGAGCATAATGGTACTGCTGAACGTCGTCATCGCTCAATAGTTGAAACAGGTCTTGCTATGTTACAATTTTCGTCTTTACCTTCTAATTATTGGTCTCATGCTTTTCAGGCTGCTGTTTATTTGCTCAATCGGTTGTCTTCGTCCGCTATTTCGTTTCAAACACCTTTCTCTAGATTGTTTGGTATGCCTCATAGTTTTAAGAGATTGAAATCTTTTGGTTGCCTTTGTTTTCCATGGCTAAGGCCATATAATAATTCTAAACTTCAGTGTCGTTCATTGCCTTGTATTTTTCTTGGATATTCTCCAACTCAATCTGCATACAAATGTTACGATCCAAAGGCTAATCGTTTGTATTTGTCTCGTCATGTTCAATTTGTTGAGCATATTTTTCCATCTGAAACTTGCACTAGTTCTCATCAATTTACAGATTATTTTCGAGATGCTTCTTGTACAGGTTCGGCACAACAACCAAATCCATCACCTGTTGCACCAACTGCAGTTGCTTCGGTTCCATTGGCAATTTCTATTCCAAGTGATTCTGATTTGTTGGTTTCAAGTACTGGTTCCGAATCTATTACAGCATTATCAGCAGAATCTGATCAATCTACCATGCCATTAATTAGTACTGAGACTCAACAAGTTGACCCTTTGATGACTGAATCTTCTACTACTGATTTAGATTTGCCACTACCGATTGTTTCACAAGACTCAGTTCCAGCTCTTGTACAACGGCAGCAGCGACAAAGGAAGCCTAACTCAAAGTATTTTAATTCTTCTTTTGTTAATCTTACAACTAAATATCCTTTACCGGATACACTCGAGCCAAGAACAGTGAAACAAGCTATGGCCAGTTCACTTTGGCGGCAGGCGATGGATTCAGAGTACAATGCTCTTTTGAAAAATAAAACTTGGGAGCTGGTTCCGAGAGACAAACATCATCTTATTAGTTGCAAATGGGAGTTTCGGATTAAGCGTAAACCGGATGGTACTATTGATAAGTACAAGGCACGTTTGGTTGCCAAAGGATTTCTTCAGGAACCTGGGCGTGATTATTTTGAGACATTTAGTCCGGTTACAAAACCGGTTACAATTCGGGTAGTTCTTACTCTTGCAATTTCTAAAGGATGGCAGTTAAGGCAATTGGATGTAAATAATGCCTTTTTACATGGCACACTTTATGAAGATGTCTACATGCAGCAACCTCCAGGATATGTGCAACCTGAGTTTCCTGATTATGTTTGCAAACTGAAGAAGTCTCTTTATGGTTTGAAACAGGCTCCACGAGCTTGGTATCTTGAACTTACTTCTTTTTTGCTCAAACTTGGTTTTCGCAAATCAAATGCTGATGCGTCCTTGTTTATTTTTTCCTCCAATGGGATTATTGCATATTTTCTAGTATATGTTGACGATATTGTACTTACAGGTAATAACAATCATTTTCTGCATACCTGTGTACAGAAGCTATCTGCTCAGTTCTCTGTCAAAGATTTGGGAATATTAAATTATTTTTTGGGGGTTGAAGTGATTTCTACAGCTGCAGGATTATTTCTTTCGCAACATCGACATATTGCTGATTTGTTAGACCGATTTGATATGGCTGGAGCTAAAGAGGTGAATACTCCTATGTCTACAGGAGACAAGCTCATCTTAAATGATGGTTCTAGTTCGACTGATTCCACCGTATATCGCCAAATTGTTGGATCTCTTCAATATTTGGCAATTACGCGTCCTGATGTTTCTTTTGCAGTGAATCGGCTGTCACAATTTATGCATGCACCGACGCAAACTCATCTTCAAGCACTGAAACGTGTTTTGCGATATCTTAAAGGAACCATACATTATGGCTTATTTCTCAATCAAAATTCCACTCATACTCTGTCTGCCTTCTCTGATTCTGATTGGGGTGGTGTCCTTGATAATGGGCGGTCTACAACAGCTTATGTTCTATATCTTGGTTCTAATATTATATCCTGGAAATCTAGTCGCCAAAAGACTGTCTCCCGATCTTCTACAGAGGCTGAGTACAAAGCCTTAGCCAATGCTGCAGCAGAGGTATTTTGGGTTCAAAGTTTATTACAAGATTTGGGAGTACCAATATCACAACCACCAGTCCTTCATTGTGATAATCTTGGTGCGACTTACTTCTGCGCCAATCCAATCTATCATACTAGGATGAAGCATCTTGCATTGGATTACCATTTTGTTCGCGAGAAAATTAATGCTGGACAGTTAAGGGTTCTTCACATAAGTTCAAAAGATCAAGTTGCTGATGTGCTTACAAAGGCTTTGGGAAGAACTCAGTTTTGTTACTTTAGAACCAAGATTGGAGTCTCCGATGGCGCCTCAATCTTGCGGGGGCGTATTAAAGATAAAGACTAACTATAACAGTTTTATCTATTTGTAACTTGAGTTATAGCTGTATACTTATCTTGTATTTAGTTAGTGATAAGGGTTAGAGTTGTGATAAGGTTTAGAGTTATGATAAGGTTTATAGTTGGTTGAGATAATATTTGTTATTCATATAATCTGTATCAAACTCAACCACTGGTATATACTATATAAATGTATTCTATACAGAAATACAAATACATAGAATTCTCAATATCATAAATCTTCTATACACCTTTCATGCAAATAATTTGAAGCTTTATCAGAAAAACTTACATAAACCAGATTGATCATGGACTTCCACCGCCAAATGAAGTTTAGACTTAGAAACTAGGAAATAATGATTATGTACCTTGCTTCCTTATCAATTGTGATTTGAGTTTGAATTGCAAGAATTGCAGAAGCTGCACGTCTAGAGAGAATGGACTAGATATCCCATGAGGTATAATGCTAGTTGGTATTCTGATTGTGGATCCTCCTGCTGCAAAATTCGCACCATGGCTGAAGTTTGTCCCCATGGAATTAAGATATGCACTCAGATAGGGATGATTCAAACTCTAGGCTGATGGTTTATTCAAAACTTCAATTTCTCAGTAAGTGAAAATCACGTACACTCAATCATAATAATAAATAATTAATTAAAAATAATAATAAAATTACCCGTAAAATCTATAATCAGTCTTCCATCAGAATACCTCTCTGGAGTCATCTGAGCATAAGTCTCTCCATAAGGAGGGTTAGGGGGAAGGAAGGCAGCCGGCATTGCACCGGTATCGGAATTCGAGTCACCGAAGTTAAAGATGGCCGGAAACTCACAGCTTTTCAGAGCAAAAATAGGGTTCAAAATGGTAGCAAAAGCGATAAAAAGAAAGCAAAAAGAGAGATTAGTGCCAGAAAACTCCATTCTAATTAGCAAAATTGAGATAATGAAAGTGGTGGTGAAGGATATGTTTGATTTATATTCACACTCGATGCTTAACCGCTAAGAATTAGCACCAAAGTATCACGCATTTTAAAAGAAACAAATTATTATTATTATTATTATTTAATTTTGGTAAACAGAAATAACTTCATTCTTAAGCTTTACCCAACAGGCCCACTCCTTATCTTTATATACAAGGGACTGGTTTTCCCTTTTACTCGACATCTCAAAAATCGCCGCACCATACCAAAAATATCTCACCACTCAAATTCAGCTGTCAATGGACGCCAGTCGAGAAGCTGACATCTCTGTGTTGCCTGAAGGTTGCATATCAGACGTGCTGTCGTTTACGACTCCTGGCGACGCCTGCACTTTGTCCACCGTCTCTTCTCTGTTCAACAATGCCGCCTGTAAAGTTTAGCTAAGATTGAGATGAAAAATGTAGAGTATATGTTATTTAGATCTGATAAAAGTCATGTATATATACACATCTGGAAAACTAATTCCTAACAAACTGATCTTTCTAGAGTTTTCTTGAATTTCCTGGACTTTCTGGAGTAAATTACAACAGGTTATGAAACGGCGCCGTTTTGGCTTTTTCTATACGGCGCCGTTTTTGCTTCTGAATTAATTCTGTCTTTGGCTGTGCTTGATTCTCCTCTGCGACGTCGTTTGGGGCAGTACATCGTTTGGGGCAGTACATAATATCTCTTCACGCCCCCCGCAAGATAGAGTTGCCCTAATTTTTAGGGAAACTCATCTTGGATAGAAGAGTCTGGAACTGCGACGCTCCTAAGGGTTTCGTGAAGAGATCGGCGATCTGTTGCCGTGAGGGTACGTGCACCGTGGAAATGAGGCCTCTGGTGATCTGCTCGCGGACGATATGGCAGTCGATGTCCAGGTGCTTCGTGCGTTCATGAAAAACCGGGTTGGCCGCGATATGCTGAGCCGCTTGGTTGTCGCAGTGAAGCGGTATAGGAAGTTGTGGATCGGCGTGAAATTCTTTCATCAGGTAAGTGATCCACTTGAGCTCGCACACTGTGAGAGCCATGCTTCTGTACTCAGCTTCTGCTGAGGACTTGCTAACCGTGGTCTGTTTTTTTGTTTTCCAGGATATTAAGGATGGTCCGAGGAATATGCAGAACCCGGTGAGAGATTTCCGGGTCATCGGACAAGAAGCCCAGTCAGCATCGGAGAAAGCTCGGAGCTTGAGATCGTTCTGAGCTGGGAAAAATAACCCTCTTGTTGGACAACTCTTCAGATAGCGAAGCACGTGAAGTGCGGCGTTCCAGTGTGGTTGACGCGGCTGTTGCATGAACTGGCTGAGGTGCTGTGTCGCGTAGGAGATGTCTGGCCTGGTAACTCCGAGGTAGAGTAACCTACCTATTAACCTCCTGTATTTATCTGGTTCAGTCAAAAGAGGTCCTGTTGTGTTGTCAAGTTTGAGTCGTTGTGGTAGTGGGTTGTCAGAAAATTTGGCTTGCATATAACCTGTGTCTTGTATAATGTCTAATAGATATTTCTTTTGGTGAAGAAATAATCCAGTCTCAGAACATGCGATCTGTAATCCCAGAAAGTATTTGACATGTCCCAGATCTTTGATTGTGAAAGCTTTATCAAGGTGAGATTTCATTTCTGTTATATCTTTTTCTGATTGACCTGCTAGAAGAATATCATCAACGTAAACTAACAATGTTAAAAATCTGCCTTCCTTTGTTCTTGTGAACAGGCAGTGATCAAAGGGTGATTGTTTGAAACCAAATTGGTTTAAGCACTGGGTAAGCTCCTTATTCCACATTCTTCCTGCTTGTTTTAGCCCGTAAATGCTTTTTATGAGTTTGCACACTTGTCCTGGTTGAGCTTTGTCATAGCCTTCCGGGGGCATCATGTATAAATCTTCTTCTATATGCCCATGTAGGTATGCATTATTTACATCAAGTTGATGTATAGGCCAGTTCTTGGCAGTAGCAATTGCCATGAACATTCTTACAGTAACCAATTTGGCTACTGGAGAAAAATTATCAGTATAATCAATTCCAAGTAATTGATTAAATCCCTTGGCCACTAGCCTGGCCTTGAATCTGTCAACTGAGCCGTCTGGCTTGTATTTTATTCTGAAAACCCATTTGGAAGCAATGGCTCTTTTTCCTTTGGGCAGAGTTGTTAAATACCAAGTATTATTGGTATCTAAGGCTGTTAGTTCATCTTGCATGGCTTGCACCCAATTGCTATCCTCCTTGGCTTGTGAATAGGACTTAGGTTCACAGTTTATAGACACATTTGCCACAAAACGCAAATAATGGGGGGTAAAAATAGGTTCAGAGGTAAAACAGGGGTAGTTATAGGGAGAATTACCTGTGGTGTTGTTGGGGAATGCACCAGGATTGATAGGACATATAGAGGTTGCCACAAAGTCATTTAGCCATCTTGGTCTTGTAGGTAGCCTTGTGCTTCTCCTTGTGTGTGTAGAAGCTCCTTCTTCTGAAATTTCTGGGGCTGGTTCAAGATTGTCAGGAATTTCTCCTTCATCTTCAGTAGATATTTCTCTTCTGTCTTCAGTTGCAGAATCCTCAGTGTACTGTTCAGTCTCTTCTGTTATTCTTAAAGATTCATGGGGAGGGTTAATATCTGTATGAGGTGACATTGGCATGGTTGGACTTGAGTCAGATTCGGGTATTGTATTTGGTAATACTGTTTTATGTGGGTCATGGGTGTCAGGTTGTGATCTGAATGGGAATATGTCTTCATGGAAGATCACATCTCTGGAAACAATGATTTTGTTTAGGTCTATGGCATAGATTTTGTAGGCCTTCATTCCTGGAACATATCCAAGGAATACTCCTTTAAAGGCTCTTTCTTCAAATTTTGTCTTGTGGGGTAAAGTATTGGTTGCAAAGCATAGGCATCCAAAGGTTTTGAGAAAGTTTATATTGGGTTTTTCCTTGTGCAAACTAGCATAAGGTGTTTCCCAATTAAGTACAGGGCTTGGTAATCTGTTGATGATATAGGTGGCAGTGAGTATGGATTCTCCCCAGAATCTTTTTGGTAGTTTTGACTGAAACATTAGAGCTCTTGCAACTTGTAATAGGTGTTTGTGCTTTCTTTCAACTACCCCATTCTGTTGTGGGGTGTATGGGCATGATTTCTGATGAATAATGCCCTTTTCCTTCAGCCACTTGCTACAATCTTGGTTCACAAACTCTGTCCCATTGTCTGATCTTAAGTTCTTGACTGACTTATGAAATTGATTGTTCACCATAGCTATGAATTCCTTTAACACAGCAGATACTGATTGTTTTTGCTGTAGTAAATATGTCCATGTAGCTCTAGTGTAATCGTCAACTATGGTTAATACATATCTTGCATTTGATACTGAAACTATTGAATATGGGCCCCAGAGATCCACATGAATTAGCTCAAATTGCGATGTAGATGTAATCTTGCTCTTATTAAAACTCAATCTTTGTTGTTTTGCAATAGGGCAGATGGTGCATACATGAGAATCACATTCATTGGCTTTTATTACATTTAGATGCAACAATTTGCTTTTTGATGCATGACCTAATCTTCTGTGCCATACTTCGTAGTTGCTTTGAAGTTGTTGAGATGCCAATGCTGTGCCAATTGTCTTTATTCTGCTGTCTTGATGGCTAAATGATTCTTTATTTAGTCTATATAATCCTTGGTGCATTCTCCCAACAGCCAATGGGTGTTTAGTCACTAGGTCCTGCAAGATGCATTGATTATGGTAGAATTGTACAGATATTTTGTTAGTTTGGGTGATTTGGCTAACAGACAATAAATTGTATTTAAATGTGGGCATATATAGCACATCTAGCAATTGCATATTCTGGTTTAAAGGCACTGTACCAATTTTGGTGATATTTTTCATGCTACCATCGGGTAGGGTCACTACACTAGGTTTATTTAGAGTTCTGTGGTTTGAAAAAAGAGATAGGTCATTGCACATGTGAGCTGTGGCACCTGTATCTATAATCCACTCTCCTATAGTTCTATTTTCATAAACCTTAAAGTAGCAAGAAGATGTCATACCTGCAAACCCAGTATAGTTCACACAATTTGCATCATTGCTGCCGGCTGTGCTCTGGCCATGATTCTTCATGTATTTGATCATCTCCTGCATCAGTGACTCTATGTTCCAATCAACTTTGCCTTGAGTGTAATCATCATTGCTTTCTAGAGGTGTTTCAAACACATGAGCTGCAACATTTTCTTTTCCTTTGTTTTTCTTCAATTTGAGTTCATTGAACCAATCTGGATATCCATTGAGCTTGAAACATGTTTCCCTCACATGGCCTGTAGTTTTGCAGTAAGAACAGGTTCTGTCATCCCTTTTTTTGAATTGATTTTTCCATGTTTTGCCTTTGTTGATCCCTGAAGTGTTTGCTGTCATTGCACTGTTCCCAGCTTCATCATTTTGTGTCTCCCTCTGTTTTTCAATTCTCAAAATCATAGAATATGCTTTGTTTACACTAGGCAGTGGCTCCATTATGAGAATTTGATTTCTCACATGGTCATAAGACTCATTTAAGCCCATCAAGAATTGCATTAATTTGTGTTTGCCTTCTATCTCAGCAAATAACTTTGCTACACCACATTCACATACTAGAATTGGCTCTAAACATGCATATTCATCCCATAATTTTTTTAATTTTGTGTAATACATCATAATGTTGTTGTTTGCTTGACTGGCATTGCTAATTTCTTTCATTAATTGGTACATCAGGGGGCCATTACTGTCTCCAAATCTTTCTTTTAATTTTTCCCATAATTCATAAGCATTTATGGCATATAGAAAAGCCTCAGCCAATTCTTTTGAAAGAGCATTCAAGATCCAGGACATTACCATATTATCTGCTTTCTGCCATTCCTCATAGTTTCTGTCATCTTGATCTGGCATCTTGCATTTGCCATTTATGAATCCTAGTTTGTCCTTTGCTTTCAAAGCAATGACCATTGATCTGCTCCATGTCAGGTAGTTGTTGCCATTTAATGGAGAGCTGACGAGGATCATGCTGGGAGAATCAGAGTTCAGCAACTTCATCATCTTGTCGTCTTTCTCTTCTTTTCCTGGTGTGTTTCCCTCAGTGATTTCTGTCATTATGCTTGTTGAACAGGCTGTGTGGCTTGAGAAAGTAAGAGGAAAATTTCTCAGATCGAGATCTGAGTTTGTTGAGGTAGTTTACACAGGGCAGTAGTTTGCTCTGATACCATGTAAAGTTTAGCTAAGATTGAGATGAAAAATGTAGAGCATATGTTATTTAGATCTGATAAAAGTCATGTATATATACACATCTGGAAAACTAATTCCTAACAAACTGATCTTTCTAGAGTTTTCTTGAATTTCCTGGACTTTCTGGAGTAAATTATAACAGGTTATGAAACGGCGCCGTTTTGGCTTTTTCTATACGGCGCCGTTTTTGCTTCTGAATTAATTCTGTCTTTGGCTGTGCTTGATTCTCCTCTGCGACGTCGTTTGGGGCAGTACATCGTTTGGGGCAGTACATAATATCTCTTCACCGCCCAATCCGACACCGTCTAGGAGAGGTTCCTGCCTGCTGATTTTCGCTCTATTATCAAGTTTAGAAAATAAATTTTGAGTCCCATAAAACTTAACGCCCAAGGCCAAGCCCAGCTTATGGAAAGGAGAAGCCAGTAGAAACTATTGTTGCTCCCTCCATCGTTTTCACTATTCGGTGAGCACCACCTATTCAAATGCCACGACTGAAAAAAAAACATACTAAAAAATCAAAAAACAAAAGGGATAAAAAATGACGGCCTAAAAAATATCAACAACTCCATCCATAAGGAACAAAGAACCTCCAATCAAAGTAAAAACCTCACTAGTAAATATTACAACACGAATGAAGCCCAAAAGCTAGAGCATCTACCATTAAGGCAGCAGATCCGGATGGAAAAATAACATGAAATAACTAGTGTTAAATTTTACAATAGATTTAGACCAAATTTAACTTTTATTATCAACGTCTGATAGAGACTCACGATAACTTTTCAGAAAGTAAATTTTGAAACACACGACTTTTTAAAAATGTGATGAGAGTCCGCAAATCTATTACAAAGTTTGATATGAAAATTTTATCATTTAGATAGTTAATTTTGCATTTTAATTATTTTTTAAATATTTTGGATATTTTTATAATTTTATATATTAAAATTTTATTTTTATTATAAATAGTCTCTCTTGATACTCACTTTTCAATTTTTGAGAAATTTCAATAAAATTTTTCATTTTCTATCATATTTTTTCTCTTATTTCGTCATAATCAAACGGTAAAATGTGGAATCTTTACAGATTATAAGAGTTTGCAGTACATCTCGAATAAAAAAAAATTGAATCTGAGGCAAAAAAGATGGATAGCAACTCGTAGCAAGTCTACTATGCATCCTGTGTACTGATAAAATCCTATACATGAACATATATTTTCATAAAAATTTTAAACTTATCTTATACCAAGCTCGACCTGAATCCTAACGCTAGTAGCGGTCCAGTTTCGGGATCGTTACACAAACGATATTAATTAAAATTTCTAACGGAGTCTAAATAATTTTTTTATCAAAAAAGGTACATACAATTATAAACTTTGGACAAGGGAAAAAGGAGATTAAGTCAGCCTGAATAAAGCAGCCCTATATATGTTGAGCCTCGCCTCACTTGCAATCAAACTCAAAAAATTTAAAACCTAAATATTTTTAAAATAAGTTGATACAAAATTTTAAACTTAATATTTCATCCGTTTTCATTTTGAAAATACAAGAATATTCATTATATTATTCCGAAATTAACTAAAACATGATGTTGCTTTGTATTATATGTCAAAAATTTGTGCATAATTGACATATGAAGAAGGTATTAGTGTATATATATATATATATATATAAATATATTTTAAGTAAAGGAAACTTGTTTTTAGCTTCTTCAACTCATTAATTGATGTGACCTCTGCTTCTCGAAGCAAAAAAGAAATTATGATAAAAATTGCTACATAGTGTTACAGACATGAACTACATGTGAAGAAGAAGAAGAAGAGGAGAAGTGGGATTGTCGGTAGCAAATTTATAGGTAGTTGAATCGCTATCGTGGGACAATTCCTAGTTTGTAGGGATGTGATAAAAAAAAGTCTCCATGCATTCAGGTATGTAATTTTATTTTATTTTTTTTTAAATATTTCCTTTTAGCATAATGGATTTTATACATAAGGAGACATAGAGAGAGAGAATAGGGGTTCCGGAGGACACTATAAAACCTTCTGCATGTGAAAATTGATCCGATTAGACATTTTTCTTTATTATCTGCTGACTAAAACTCTTCTCTCTTCACACTCTGTCATAGACAAGCTGAGGCATTATCTGCCATAATTATCTATGGATATATATTCCGTTGTTATTATTATTATTATAATTGTAAGTAAATTTCAATAATTTTAAGAAAATTATACAGAAATTAATTTCCTTGTTTATTAAATTTATACTTTGGCATCAATGAATTTTAAAATTTGATAAACTATGCTAATAAAATTAACTCAACAGGAAAAACAGAAATTGTATTTCTGACCAGAAATGATGTCAAAATGCAATATTATTAAACCTCATACATGACATACTTAAAGGAACAGGTGGTTGAGAAAATGCTCCACTTGAAATTTGATCAAACACAAACTTGTTGGCTGCCTCAGTATAATGAATCCCATCCCAATTGACTCGAACCCATGGCCGATCACACGACCCCACAACTACTTCACTTCCATTCACCACAATTTTAGCTCCACATCCTGCATTATTGCTGTAGTTGTACATTCCTCCGTACCCACAACATGCCATTAATGGAAGCTCAAACCCTACATTTCAAACCCAAATTAATCTAATTTAATCCCAAATAATTAAGATTAATATTTCATGTTTTTGGGTTTTTACCATATTTTATGGGTGTGGTGTATAAAGAATACTTGACAGAATAGACATCGACGTATATGAATGCAGCCCAAGGATAATTCTTCCTGAGATGAACTATGGACTCATTCAGCTTTGCATTAAAGTATTGAGCTAATTCATTGTAAGGTTTTGCACAGCCTGCATCGTCCTTTTCTGATGGAAAATTAGCTAAAATATAAGGAAGACAGCCAATTGGTCCTGTGTTGTGAATCCAAAATGTTCTGCCTCCCAAGTTGTAGATACTCTTCATCAAACACCCACCATTAATAATATAATCTCAATTAAAAAAACTTAATTATCAATCTAATAAGTAGAAGAATAAAATTAAATTTTCAGTATATAATACCTGGATGTTTTCTGAGAACCTGTTCACAACATCTGGAACAGATGCATTCACTTCCTCAATTGTCAAACTGCTCAACAATGCATTTCCAATATCATTTTGACCAATATCAAACGTGTACAAAGCCTTGGGAAAAATTTCTTCCTTGGGCATCAATGTTGCAAACACACCACCTTTCATGCAAATAATTTGAAGCTTTATCAGAAAAACTTACATAAACCAGATTGATCATGGACTTCCACCGCCAAATGAAGTTTAGACTTAGAAACTAGGAAATAATGATCATGTACCTTGCTTCCTTATCAATTGTGATTTGAGTTTGAATTGCAAGAATTGCAGAAGCTGCACGTCTAGAGAGAATGGACTAGATATCCCATGAGGTATAATGCTAGTTGGTATTCTGATTGTGGATCCTCCTGCTGCAAAATTCGCACCATGGCTGAAGTTTGTCCCCATGGAATTAAGATATGCACTCAGATAGGGATGATTCAAACTCTGGGCTGATGGTTTATTCAAAACTTCAATTTCTCAGTAAGTGAAAATCACGTACACTCAATCATAATAATAAATAATTAATTAAAAATAATAATAAAATTACCCGTAAAATCTATAATCAGTCTTCCATCAGAATACCTCTCTGGAGTCATCTGAACATAAGTCTTTCCATAAGGAGGGTTAGGGGGAAGGAAGGCAGCCGGCATTGCACCGGTATCGGAATTCGAGTCACCGAAGTTAAAGATGGCCGGAAACTCACAGCTTTTCAGAGCAAAAATAGGGTTCAAAATGGTAGCAAAAGCGATAAAAAGAAAGCAAAAAGAGAGATTAGTGCCAGAAAACTCCATTCTAATTAGCAAAATTGAGATAATGAAAGTGGTGGTGAAGGATATGTTTGATTTATATTCACACTCGATGCTTAACCGCTAAGAATTAGCACCAAAGTATCACGCATTTTAAAAGAAACAAATTATTATTATTATTATTATTTAATTTTGGTAAACAGAAATAACTTCATTCTTAAGCTTTACCCAACAGGCCCACTCCTTATCTTTATATACAAGGGACTGGTTTTCCCTTTTACTCGACATCTCAAAAATCGCCGCACCATACCAAAAATATCTCACCACTCAAATTCAGCTGTCAATGGACGCTAGTCGAGAAGCTGACATCTCTGTGTTGCCTGAAGGTTGCATATCAGACGTGCTGTCGTTTACGACTCCTGGCGATGCCTGCACTTTGTCCACCGTCTCTTCTCTGTTCAACAATGCCGCCCAATCCGACACCGTCTGGGAGAGGTTCCTGCCTGCTGATTTTCGCTCTATTATCAAGTTTAGAAAATAAATTTTGAGTCCCATAAAACTTAACGCCCAAGGCCAAGCCCAGCTTATGGAAAGGAGAAGCCAGTAGAAACTATTGTTGCTCCCTCCATCGTTTTCACTATTCGGTGAGCACCACCTATTCAAATGCCACGACTGAAAAAAAAACATACTAAAAAATCAAAAAACAAAAGGGATAAAAAATGACGGCCTAAAAAATATCAACAACTCCATCCATAAGGAACAAAGAACCTCCAATCGAAGTAAAAACCTCACTAGTAAATATTACAACACGAATGAAGCCCAAAAGCTAGAGCATCTACCATTAAGGCAGCAGATCCGGATGGAAAAATAACATGAAATAACTAGTGTTAAATTTTACAATAGATTTAGACCAAATTTAACTTTTATTATCAACGTCCGATACGATAACTTTTCAGAAAGTAAATTTTGAAACACACCACTTTTTAAAAATGTGATGAGAGTCGCAAATCTATTACAAAGTTTGATATGAAAATTTTATCATTTAGATAGTTAATTTTGCATTTTAATTATTTTTTTAAATATTTTGGATATTTTTATAATTTTATATATTAAAATTTTGTTTTTATTATAAATAGTCTCTCTTGATACTCACTTTTCAATTTTTGAGAAATTTCAATAAAATTTTTCATTTTCTATCATGTTTTTTCTCTTATTTCGTCATAATCAAACGGTAAAATGTGGAATCTTTACAGATTATAAGAGTTTGCAGTACATCTTGAATAAAAAAAAATTGAATCTGAGGCAAAAAAGATGATAGCAACTCGTAGCAAGTCTACTATGCATCCTGTGTACTGATAAAATCCTATACATGAACATATATTTTCATAAAAATTTTAAACTTATCTTATAACAAGCTCGACCTGAATCCTAACGCTAGTAGCGGTCCAGTTTCGGGATCGTTACACAAACGATATTAATTAAAATTTCTAACGGAGTCTAAATAATTTTTTTATCAAAAAAGGTACATACAATTATAAACTTTGGACAAGGGAAAAAGGAGATTAAGTCAGCCTGAATAAAGCAGCCCTATATATGTTGAGCCTCGCCTCACTTGCAATCAAGCTCAAAAAATTTAAAACCTAAATATTTTTAAAATAAGTTGATACAGAATTTTAAACTTAATATTTCATCCGTTTTCATTTTGAAAATACAAGAATATTCATTATATTATTCCGAAATTAACTAAAACATGATGTTGCTTTGTATTATATGTCAAAAATTTGTGCATAATTGACATATGAAGAAGGTATTAGTGTATATATATATATATATATATATATATATAAATATATTTTAAGTAAAGGAAACTTGTTTTTAGCTTCTTCAACTCATTAATTGATGTGACCTCTGCTTCTCGAAGCAAAAAAGAAATTATGATAAAAATTGCTACATAGTGTTACAGACATGAACTACATGTGAAGAAGAAGAAGAAGAAGAGGAGAAGTGGGATTGTCGGTAGCAAAGTTATAGGTAGTTGAATCGCTATCGTTGGACAATTCCTAGTTTGTAGGGATGTGATAAAAAAAAGTCTCCATGCATTCAGGTCTGTAATTTTATTTTATTTTTTTTTTAAATATTTCCTTTTAGCATAATGGATTTTATACATAAGGAGACAGAGAGAGAGAATAGGGGTTCCGGGAGACACTATAAAACCTTCTGCATGTGAAAATTGATCCGATTAGACATTTTTCTTTATTATCTGCTGACTAAAACTCTTCTCTCTTCACACTCTGTCATAGACAAGCTGAGGTATTATCTGCCATAATTATCTATGGATATATATTCCGTTGTTATTATTATTATTATAATTGTAAGTAAATTTCAATAATTTTAAGAAAATTATACAGAAATTAATTTCCTTGTTTATTAAATTTATACTTTGGCATCAATGAATTTTAAAATTTGATAAACTATGCTAATAAAATTAACTCAACAGGAAAAACAGAAATTGTATTTCTGACCAGAAATGATGTCAAAATGCAATATTATTAAACCTCATACATGACATACTTAAAGGAACAGGTGGTTGAGAAAATGCTCCACTTGAAATTTGATCAAACACAAACTTGTTGGCTGCCTCAGTATAATGAATCCCATCCCAATTGACTCGAACCCATGGCCGATCACACGACCCCACAACTACTTCACTTCCATTCACCACAATTTTAGCTCCACATCCTGCATTATTGCTGTAGTTGTACATTCCTCCGTACCCACAACATGCCATTAATGGAAGCTCAAACCCTACATTTCAAACCCAAATTAATCTAATTTAATCCCAAATAATTAAGATTAATATTTCATGTTTTTGGGTTTTTACCATATTTTATGGGTGTGGTGTATAAAGAATACTTGACAGAATAGACATCGACGTATATGAATGCAGCCCAAGGATAATTCTTCCTGAGATGAACTATGGACTCATTCAGCTTTGCATTAAAGTATTGAGCTAATTCATTGTAAGGTTTTGCACAGCCTGCATCGTCCTTTTCTGATGGAAAATTAGCTAAAATATAAGGAAGACAGCCAATTGGTCCTGTGTTGTGAATCCAAAATGTTCTGCCTCCCAAGTTGTAGATACTCTTCATCAAACACCCACCATTAATAATATAATCTCAATTAAAAAAACTTAATTATCAATCTAATAAGTAGAAGAATAAAATTAAATTTTCAGTATATAATACCTGGATGTTTGCTGAGAACCTGTTCACAACATCTGGAACAGATGCATTCACTTCCTCAATTGTCAATTTGCTCAACAATGCATCTCCAATATCATTTTGACCAATATCAAACGTGTACAAAGCCTTGGGAAAAAGTTCTTCCTTTGGCATCAATGTTGCAAACACACCACCTTTCATGCAAATAATTTGAAGCTTTATTGCTCAATAGAAAAACTTTCATAAACCAGATTGATCATGGACTTCCACCGCCAAATCAAGTTTAGACTTAGAAAATAGGAAATAATGATTATGTACCTTGCTTCCTTATCAATTGTGATTTGAGTTTGAATTGCAAGAATTGCTGGAGCTGCACGTCTAGAGAGAATGGACTAGATATCCCATGAGGTATAATGCTAGTTGGTATTCTGATTGTGGATCCTGCTGCTGCAAAATTCGCACCACGGCTGAAGTTTGTCCCCATGGAATTAAGATATGCACTCAGATAGGGATGATTCAAACTCTGGGCTGACAGTTTATTCAAAACTTCAATTTCTCAGTAGGTGAAAATCACGTACACTCAATCATAAATAAATAAATAATTAAAAATAATAATAAAATTACCCGTAAAATCTATAATCAGTCTTCCATCAGAATACCTCTCTGGAGTCATCTGAACATAAGTCTTTCCATAAGGAGGGTTAGGGGGAAGGAAGGCAGCCGGCATTGCACCGGTATCGGAATTCGAGTCACCGAAGTTAAAGATGGCCGGAAACTCACAGCTTTTCAGAGCAAAAATAGGGTTCAAAATGGTAGCAAAAGCGATAAAAAGAAAGCAAAAAGAGAGATTAGTGCCAGAAAACTCCATTCTAATTAGCAAAATTGAGATGATGAAAGTGGTGGTGAAGGATATGTTTGATTTATACTCACATATTAGTAAAATGATAAAGGGATTTTGTCCTGAATCTCTTGATCATGTAGCGTTAAGATTTTGTGCTAATTTTTAATGTGCAGATTCTGCATTTCTTGTCCGAACAATCTTTCATTTGAGTTAGAAAACAATATATAATACAAAAAATCCCAAGTCTTCTAAATTGATTTAAACAACTTTGCAAAAAAAAAACGATTGACACCAACTAATTTAAAATTAGAGCTTAATTATATCTTGGTATATTGATTTAATAGGTGGTTACCAACTAGCTAATCACAATTACTAAACTAAAGGTTTAGCTAATCATAATAAGATATGTATAGTACATAATATAAAGATACAGCTTAAACGACATCGTCCAAAAGAAGTTTATGCTACCGATTCAATTTTGAGTTTGATTTGGAGCAGGGTCGAACCGACTCTTTATCGGGTCTAAATTTGATCGAACCACTCGATGCTTAACCGCTAAGAATTAGCACAAAAGTATCACGCATTTTAAAAGAAACAAATTATTATTATTATTTTATTTTGGTAAACAGAAATAACTTCATTCTTAAGCTTTACCCAACAGGCCCACTCCTTATCTTTATGTACAAAGGACTGGTTTTCCCTTTTACTCGATATCTCAAAAATCGCCGCACCATACCAAAAATATCTCACCACTCAAATTCAGCTGTCAATGGACGCTAGCCGAGAAGCTGACATCTCTGTGTTGCCTGAAGGTTGCATATCAGACGTGCTGTCGTTTACGACTCCTCGCGATGCCTGCACTTTGTCCACCGTCTCTTCTCTGTTCAACAATGCCGCCCAATCCGACGCAGTCTGGGAGAGGTTCCTGCCTGCTGATTTTCGCTCGATTATCTGTCGCTCCGGCGATCATCATTCTCTTTTGGCTTCCTCCTCTTCAAAGAAACACCTCTTCTTCAGACTCTGCCAAAACCCAATCCTCATCGACGACGGCAGAAGGGTAATCTTCGTTTTTTTTTTTCTTTTTCCTTCTTTACAACTTCAACCTTTGGTTCTGAGACTGATTTAATTTTAATATACCTGTGGATTAGAGTTTTGTGTTGGATAAATGGACTGGGAAGAAATGTTATATGCTGTCTGCAAGAGACCTCGCAATTGTCTGGAGCGATACTCCCGATTATTGGAGATGGGTACCCGACCCGGGTTCCAGGTTCCCCCCCCCCCTCTCTCTCTCTCTCTCCCCCTCTGTGTTTTGCTGCTCCCATCTATTTTTGTAATTTCTGAAACTGCCGCAAACAGATTTGCAGAAGTGGCTGAGCTTATCGGAGTATGTTGGCTTGAAATCAATGGCAGAATTAATACACAAATGTTGTCCCCAGCAACAATGTATACAGCTTACTTGGTGTTCAAATTAGCAACAGGAGCTTCTGGGTTTCGATCCCAGAATGCAGAGGTCAGTGTGGGACTTGCAGGAAGTACTTTCAGCTTTAAGCGTAGTGTTCTTTTGGACGCAAGAATAGGACGGGGGCGTAATTTGCTTCTCGACAACTGGTTCGGGTCGAAAGCATATGTGCCTGCTGGAGGAGGCGATGGCAGATACCCTGAAGTGAGAAAAGATGGATGGCTGGAGATTAAATTGGGGGAGTTTTTGAACAAGGAAAGCGAAGATGGGGAATTGGAGATGAGTATTACGGAGGTGAAAGGTGGTCACTGGAAACATGGCCTTGTCGTTCAAGGAATAGAGATTAGGCCAAAAATAGAGTAATTAGGGATAATCTTGTAGGTTTATTTTAATTAATTAATAAGAACCATTGTAATCTTTTCGTTAATTTATGATTATACCTAAATGTTTTAATTTTGGATTACAAAACTTTTTTTTTAATGATCATATTATAACTCTTAATATTGAGAGTGATTGTAACTAAATATCCAAATTACTTCAGAAATAATTATAAATTTATCATATAATAATATAAATTATCAATCATTGTATAAAAAGTAATTTTATTATTAAAATTAAATTTAAAATTCTATGTCTGGATATTTCTATTGATAGATTTACATGGGTAAATTATTAATAATAAAATAATATACTATATAAATATTACTCAACATTTAACTTTTAGTACTTCAGGATTGGGATTGTAGTTTTTATTAAAATTAATTCAAATAGTTAATTTATAAATATTAAATTTATAATTTTATCAAGGATATTTTTAGACGTTTATAAATTCTTTTTTTTACTTATATATTTATATATGTGATAGATTTATTTTTAATAATTTGTCAAAACAACATAAAAAACAGTAACAAAAACAAAAGAAAATTTTCATGAAAAATAAATAGAGGGTGAAAATGCAAAAAAGAAAAAAAGAAGAGATGAGAAAAAAAAAACAATAAATATTACATTCATCTCATAATTATTTTTTATTATTTATTTTTTAATTATTTTAAAATTATTAATTAATTTTTTTATATTATAATAATATGTAAATTAATTATTATAATTTCATTTTATTTTAAAAAAATACTTTTTAATATTTAATAAAATTTAATAGTTTAAAAATATATATAATTAAAAAATTAATAAAAAATTTATATTTAATAAAATAAAATGAATAAAAATTATAGATCAAAATTAGTAATAATTAATATAAATTTATAGATATTTTGTACATTATAGACAACTTAATAGTTAAGGTTTTCCATAAAAGTTAAAAAAAAAAAATGTTAAGGTTTCCCCAACAAGCCTACACTTGTCTTTATATACGAAGACTGATTTTTCCTTCTACCTCTCATTCCAATCCAACGGCGGAGATCATACCACTATTCCATCACCCATCCAATTCAGACGTCTATGGACGGCAACGAAGGAACACAGATCTCGGCGTTGCCTGAAGGTTGCATATCAAACGTTCTGTCGTTTACAAGTCCTCGCGATGCCTGCACTTTGTCCACCGTCTCTTCCTTGTTCAAGAATGCCGCTGAATCTGACACCGTGTGGGAGAGATTCTTTCCAAAGGATTTTCAGTCTATTATCGCGCGCGCCGACGATCATCATTCTCTGTTGGCTTCTTCCCCTACTAAAAAGCACCTCTTTCTCAGACTATGCCAAAACCCTATCCTCATCGACGACGGCAAAAAGGTAAGTTTTCTTCTTTTTTTTTTTTTTTCCCAATTCTTCAATCTTTGGTTCTGAGATCTGTAATTTAATTTTGAAATCCGTTTGGTTTTAGAGTTTTGCACTTGACAAATGGACTGGGAAGAAATGTTATATGCTTTCTGCAAGGGACCTTACTATCGTCTGGAGCGACACTCCGGTTTATTGGAGATGGGTATCCGACCCGGATTCCAGGTCCCTCTCTCTCTCTCTGTCTCTCTTCGTTTTCCGATTTCTTTTTCATCTATTTCTGAAACTGTATGCAAACAGATTTGAAGAAGTGGCTGAGCTAATCGATGTATGTTGGCTTGAAATCCACGGCAAAATTGAAACCCAAATGTTGTCCCCAGCGACAATGTATACAGCTTACTTAGTGTTCAAATTAGCAAGAGAAGCTTATGGGTGGCATGCGCCGCCTGCAGAGGTCAGTGTAGGACTTGCTGGAAGTGAAAGCACTAAGAGTCGTGTTTGTTTGGACACAGGAAGAGGACGGAGACTCCACTTGCCAATCGGATACCCTAAAGAGAGAGAAGATGGGTGGCTGGAAGTCAAATTGGGGGAGTTTTTCAACAAGGAAGGGGAGGATGGGGAACTGGAGATGAGTTTTCTAGAGGTGAAAGGTGGTCATTGGAAACGTGGTCTCGTTGTTCAAGGGATAGAGATCAGGCCGGCCAGCGAGTAAATCGTCCGTAGAATTTTATTTAAATTTTCTCTAATGGGATGCACTTGTTTGTGTTTTTGTATCTTGAATTTGCCGTGAAAGTTTTTTCCATGAAAAGCCATTCGGTTCGGCTTAGAAAGTAATGGATAATTAACAAGAGCTACACAAAAATAGCATTCGGCCCATCGGTATAAAATAAATAAAAATTAAAATTTTAATAATTATGAAAATTAAATTAAATTGATTTTAAATAAAAATTATTTTAAATTGAATCGATTTTGAGTTTAGTTTAGTTAAATTTGATTTTTTAGATTTTTGAATAAATTTTTTATTTTTTAGTCTTTATTTTTATTATTTTAAAATTTAATTAAAGTATTTTAATTTTTTATATTATTAAAAATAATATATTATTATATATTAATCCTTTAGATTCGATTTTATAAAATTAAAATTTTAAATTAATTTAATTTGATAAATTAAAAACTGTTTTTTTTATTATCAAAGATGTTGATTTATTGATATAATTAATATGTTACGTAAGGATAAGTAAAACATCTACAATTCATGTACACATGTTATAAGCTCTTAGATCCAAGAGATTAAAAACAAATAAAATACATAAGCTCACAAATAAGTAGAGGTTATAAATTTTTAGACCCAAAAGATTAAAAACAAATAAAACACATAAAGTTCAGAAACAACAAATCCTGAAAATTCAATACAAAAAGACTCGTTAACTTGATGGAGGACGGAGAAGCCCCACTCCAATTTGTTGGATGTGTTGGTCGCCGGAAAAAAAAAAAAAAAACAAGCTGAAGCTCCTACTGCTATAACTGAAGCCCAAAGAGCAAAGGATCATGAATAAGATAAATTGAAACTTTCCTAAAAGGAAAGCCAAAGACAAAAAGAAATATGCAACCACCATATTCATATGATGGATTAGAGAAATCGCACATATCAAATAACGTAAGCCAAGGTGATAGAAGTGTTTTCTTGGCGACTATTCATGTTTACCGAGCTTTGCTCCATGCGTCATCATCAAACTCTTTCACCGGACTAACTCGATAATACTTCAATATCACTATGTGATATTCCAATCTACATATAAAAGAGCATTAGAGAGCAAACCAAAAAGGACAGTAAAAGAAAAGAAGGAGAAGAAGCAAATAAAAAATTCTCCTTCAAAACCACAAATCTGTTTTAAATAATTCAAAGAAAAGCAAGAAAAAAAAATACAAAACACCACTCGGAGGTGAGAAGGGGAAATTTACTCTTCGAGTAGAAGAGATGAAGAAACGTTCTACTACCCAAACGAGGTAGAAGGAACCAATGAACGATAAAGGATAGAAACGATACTCTTAGACTAGTTCTCATACCTTAAGAGAAGAAAATATATCTCTTTAAAATTTCAGAGAGATAGAGTTTTTTAAAAAGCTATTATCCTTTGAAAAATCGATCCAATCCAATATAAAAGAACCGACCAAAGAAAAATCCAATGACCAAAGGTTAAAACTCAAATAATACATAAAAAATAAGAAATTTTAACTTCCAAAGGACACTATTTTTTAACAAAGTCAATAATCATTAAGGAAATCTTCACTAACTTTTACTTAAATAAAATCCTTTTTTTCTCTAATTTAATTCTTAATGAATTTATAAAGATAAGCTAAATTTCCATGATACAAGTGTAAATAATATGAGCTCAAATAAATAAAGTATTCCATTTCATGCATTGCTCATGCATCATGCTAACTTTTATGTTATATAACTATATCATTATGTTTGAAACGTATTCACGCAGATTCAATTTTAGGTGAGTATTTTATTAAAATAATGAATAGTATTATAATTTTTTTTTTTTTATAGTTCATAATTTTCTTTTTTCTTTTTATTTGAACATGTATAAATTGTATTAGAAATTTTTAGACAAAAATTATAAAAATTGGTCTATTTGATTTAAAATCAAATCGAATTGAATAAACTAAAAATTAAAATTTTAGTATTTATAAAAATCAAATTAAATCGATTTTGATAAAAAATTGAATCAAAATGAATCGATTTGATTCAGTTCGATTTGATCAGTTTGAATTTTTAATAAATTTTTTATTTTTTACCGATTATTTTTAATATTTTAAAATTTAATTAAAATATTTTAATTTTAATATGATTTAATCTCTCTATATTATTGAAAATAATATACTATTATCACTAATCGATTCGATTTGATTTTTTAATCAAAATCGAATCGAACTGAAATTATAAAAAATTTTAAAATTAAAAATCAAATCGAACCGAAATAAATAAAAAGTTGAATTGAATTTTTAAATTAATTAATTCAGTCAATTTCTTTGATTTAAACTAAATACTGCTCGCCTAAATTTTATCAATATTTAAGTCAGCTTAGTTTACTTCACAGTTTTCATATGCAAATTCACATAATATTTTTATTTTTTTGAATTAAAAAAAAAAAGAAAATTTTGGAATAACGCTTCTACAAACATAAATTCATTAACGAAACATGTTCTTAAAAAAGGGAAAAAACTTACATGTTTGGTTGTCGAGAAAAAAAAAAACAAAAAGAAGACAAAGATATTAAGACTTCAAATCACATTTTTCAATTTTACATTCATATCCAAACCAAAATAACTAACATTTTATTATTTTTAGATCCAAACACTCATCAATAAAAATAAAAATTCCAAAGTCCCTTCTAAAAATCAGATAAAAATTTTGTATATTCAAACTTCATGTAACGTCCAACATTTTAACAAGCACCAAAACAGAAAACCCATTTTCAAATAATGCTGAAATTTCAAAAATGGAAAGCAAGAAATTTAAAAGGGAATCTCGATCTGCAACTCTCGAACATGATTGATGCTAATAGAGCTTTTCAACAACGTGACTAATAAGAGAAATAATTTCAAATAGTAGTTGTTATGAAGTTACTATTTTTGGTAAAGAAATATATAGAGACCATCTCCTTAAACTTTGTAATGACCGTTTTCATATTTGCACCACTAATTTCTGTAACCTCAGATGAAGTTAGGGCAAGCACATGCTGTTATGAAGATTAGCTTTTTATCCGTTGATTATGTATTGGGATAAATGCATTTAATTAAAAAAAATAATATTTTTCACGAAAACTATTCTGTAAAGATAAGAATAAATTTGGTAATGGGTATGCTTTATTGGGCTAGTGCTGTCCAGCTGATTGAAACAATTCCGTAGTGTGCTGGTCGGAAGAAAAGACATGAAGAAGACAGAGAGCTGATAGAAAAGGAAAAAAGGGTAAAAGAAAGGAACCATTTTTCCCCAGAAAAAGGAAAATTGTGGATCCACACAGCCAAGGTGGTTGTGGATTCAGCATCTCCTTTTAGATTAGGCATCATTGCTGCAAAAAGTAGGACTACATGGGTATCTACTTTGCTTTATTGTGAAAATAAAGATCAGTTTCTGGCATTGCTGCCTTGGCACAGCATAAGACTTCTCTAGCTGATACCTGGAGAAATTTCATTGGTGTTTAGGCCCAACAGCGGCGAGGTAGCTTGTGGGGATGGCTATTGAGATGGAAGAGCTTTCACATTAGGTTGTTCAGCTGAAAGCTATTTTTATGTTAAGAGAATAAAACCATATCCACCTCAACTACAAATCTGTTGACAGCTCAGAGCCACATCACCAAGTCACTCTGACCTGCTAATCCTCCAGCACCAACTTGAAATTATACCATTAAGAATTCATTTCCATATATAATTGAACATTTTCAAGCATCATATTAACAAGAGAACATGAAAGCATGAAACAAGCAGATGTTTCACAATTGTTCTTGACCACAAAAATAAAGAAAGGGAGAGGAACAAAAAGAATTAGCAGCAGAAATGCTAAAGCTTCTCCAACATATACTCATTTAGAAAAATTCCAGAATCACACTATTATTATACAATAAAATCACAGACTGCACACTTGCTTTCTTTTTAGTTCATTTCCAATTCGGCTCTGTACAAGTACCAACTAAACATCTAAAAAACGAGGGTAATTGTAGAAACAAAAATGAAAAGAGGACTCAAAACATGTATACACGAATATATAACAAGAGACTTTCGCTATAGTTATTTAGTCATAGACATAATTCAACTTCAGTTAATATGAATTATTCAAAAACTGCTGGAAAACATTATGCAGAAAGTGGAATGCCAGACCGATCAACAGAAGAAGGCTGTAATGCACGGATTTTAACATCATATTTTCGACTTTTTGATTCATTAACTGAGGATGAATCTGAACCATCTGATACGAGTGGATAAGCTGAGGTTTCATCTTCATAAGCAATTCCAATATTATTACCACATTTACGACAAAGAAGTTTGGTTCTCCGGCGAAACAAACCCCAGGAGTTTTTTGAAAAATGGGGAACGCATTGGAATTCTTCAGCCTGAGTAAATCTGCTCTCATCAATGTCAAAGAATGATATTATCCCTCGTTTTATGGATTTTCCATATTTAGAGCCTATAGTTGAGGTGTTTCGATTGGAGGAGCTTAAGTTCAACTCATATCCACAAGTGCCACAGCTGTATCAAAGATATTCACTATTCAGGCTCCAGAAAAATGACCCATTTTAAAACCAAAAAATCACAACAATCCAACAAAAAGCATTCAAACATTATCATAAATGCATATACACACCAGTTTGTCAATGTTATTTAACAAGGGCAAGTTTATTAGTCTCTCTTGGCATTCCTTCATCACTCTATTTGTCAGTCAAAACAGGGAGCAAACGAGGATAACAAATTGACGTGAGACTTATTTTGCAACCATTTCTACACCAGAGACAAATTGTAGAGAACTTTCATATGGATCATAATGGTTCAAGCACAATCAAATTCTAATGGGTCTAAAAATCGAATTGCAATTCATCATAATTTACTACAATCATAAAAAACCACAAGTATTCAATGATTCGAGAGGCCAGATATATGCTTTCCTCCCACTTCCTTAATCAGATGGCTTTGTGTAATCAATGTGTTCGATCAGTCTGCCATAAACACTAACGGGACAAAGGAGCTAAAATTACAGAGACAATGGTTTTCATACTACCTAACCACTACAACAAAATAATTGCCAACCATCACAAACTACCAGAAAACATGAAGGATAATGAAACTACACTTGACTTTCAAGATGTATGGCTTTATAACAGGAGTAATTGTATGAATCAACAAATTCAGTGCCACATGTACCAGACAGGGCCAGCTCATTCATTTTGGGTCCTCCAGAGAGTTTGCAAAATACAGTGCGCCACAAGAACATATTGCATAACTGAAATTACAAACTTTTACGAATTTCAAGCTCTCTATCACCAACCCAGAAATTTTATGACTCCACATAAACTTGGAGATACTTCTCACTATCAATTTTAGAATTTAATATAAAAGTTATTCAAACCTATCAGATAAGAAAAAGGCTTTATCAACATTCAAATACTCCAAACAAGCCCGAATAAGATCAGCAAGTGAATATAATCCATTATTCCTATACGTAATAGATACCAAATTCAGATCAACTAATTTGAAATCTACCAAAAAAAAAAAACCACATAGAGAATCAATTTCTTTTAAACCAATTAAATTACTTACCGAAAATCCAGCAATAAAAACTATTTACTAAAAAAAGATCCTTATTTTCACTTAGGAAAAGAGAGAGGAAGAATACCTGTAGTTTACGTGTCTAAGAGAAGCAGAGGAGGAAGAAAAAGAGTCAAATTGATTCCCGTTGAGGTAATTTTCCTGAACATCCGCCGATTTCTCCATTGAAGTACCTTGATCAACGGCTACAATCGCTGTTTTGACAGTGACAGGCAACACGAATGTCGAATACTCGCCGACAGCTAATCGAGGAAGAATTTCAAAAGCCGCAAGTAGGTTGCCAGCAAGAGCGTCCCGCCAGAGGAGGGTGAAGCAACCGCAGTTCACGGCAAGTAGCTCCTGACGAGATAATAGATAAAAGGGTTTCACACAGTGCAAAGGCGGAGGAGAAGACGAAGAAGAATCAAAGCAACGAAGAAAGTGATGGTGGTGGCTCCTAGGCTGTCCTTTTCTTTGTAAATGACTCGTTTTAAAACGGAAACTATTTGAGATTTTAATTAAGGATTTATTTCTAATTAAATATTTAATGAAGTAATTAGTATTAATACAGCTCATTTATTTAATTAAAACAAATTATATGCTTGATGGTTTGCCATTTCGTTCCACATGGATAGATGACGTGTTAACCTATACTTTAATATAAAACTCAACTTTAATTATATTAGCTTTTTTAATTCACGTATTTTAGATGATGAGGATTTTTTAGTAAATAAATGGTGATGAGATGGAAAAGTTAAAAACTTTTTTTTTTTTTTTTGAAATGGGAAAAGTTAACAACTTTATATTTTTCACGATTATAATATATATTTTAATTTTGAATAATAAAATTTATTATTTTAATTTTATATATTTATTGTTAAATATTTAATTAAAAATTCCTTCGATTAACTCATAATTTATCACTTGCTAATCTTTTAGCTGATAATTTGTCCCAATATAAGGATGATAATTGATTTAAACAAAATTAATTTAAATATATGGTTATAAATAATAAAATTAAAAGAATAATATTTATTGTATAAAATTAAAAAGTTCAACTATTTGATAGTTAATTTTTTTAATTATTTTATTTAAAATATATCATATTAAATGAAGAATTAAAAAATTATTAAACCACTTATTTTAATATTTTATTGTTTATTTTTAATTAATAATAATAAATATGATTTTTAATTATAATTTATTTTTTGTAAAATATTATAAAACCCTTAACCATGAATAAATTTAGATAACAAAGTAAAAAACATTAATGTATGTCGGCAAATATAAGGCAAAGTACACCGACAATTTTGTGTTCGACCGATCAATTTTCATCATTCATTTGATCTCCATCATCGTTGTCGTCTCAACTCATTGTTTTTTAATTTTTTTTTTTTTTAGGAAGTCAACTCGTAGTTAATATATTAATCTTTGTTATTCTTTCTGCGCAAATATGGTAAAAAATATTTTATCATTGCTTACTTATACCGTAAATTTGTGATAAAAATAATAAATGAGTAATAATGCATTTTATTTTTTTTACCTTAAAATTTTTTTATTGCAAAAAAAATTAATTTTTTTTTTCTTGTCGAAATGATCTACCAAACAAATTGAATTTAAATAACAATTTCATGCTATAACCTCCCACTATTTGGGGCCAGTGTTTCTTTAAGTTGTTTGGGCTGGATTCTGGCTTGAGCCTTGAGCCCAAATCAATTAACCCTTTAAAAGAATTTCGATCAAGCAAGAGAAACAAGAAAGAGATTCAACTCTTAAGAGTGAAGAGTGTTTTTGTTGAATAAATTACAAAGACAGTGTTTTTTTTTTTTTTTTTTTTTTCTACAAGCATATATCAAATTCATCTTCTACTCATCTTCATCTTCATCGGTTACAAACTTGCCAGTTCCAGGATTCAAAGCAGCAACGAAGAAGAAGAGAACGTTGAACAAGACAAGTGGTTCAATTTCACTGACAGGAATTCCAGTCTCTATGTTGAGTTGTGCTAAAGCTCCCTTCCCTGTTATGATTTCTCCAATTAAAGAGAAAGCAATTCCAAGCTGAGCCAATCTTCCCACAAACAGCTCATTCGCTTTTGTGAATCCAAACAGAGGACCTTCAAATACCAACAAAGAAATTGTTAATTTCTTGTATTCAATTGTCAAATGTGTTTGGAATCATAGAAATTGCACAAGCCATTGGTTACATTACCTCCTTCTTTGAGACCCAATGCTGACCTGAAACTTTTTCCAGGAGGGATGACTGCCCCTTCAAGACCAGTCGGTGGGTCGTCGACAAATTTGCCACGATCGCCCAATGCTCCAATGGCTCCAAGCAGAGTGAAGAGGATGAAGAAAAGAAGAAGTGGCTCTGCTTCATAAATTGGTATTCCTGTCTCTAAATTCAACTGTGATAATATTCCTTTCCCTGTTATTGCTTCACCCAACAAGGATGCCTGCAATTTTATATATTTGTTTCCATTCACCATTAAAATATAAAATACATATTAACAATCTCTTTCTTTTTTTCCTCATTTTGTATTTTTCTCAAATGGCTGATGTGCACCAACTCCTACCTCAAAATCAGAGTAGATTCATTATATTTTTTGTTGTCGTTTTTGTTGCATATCAACTTCCAAAGATGAGAAGACTTTTCTTTTTCTATTTTTTTTGGGGGTAACAATCTCTTATCTCTCTTGATTATCCATGATTTTCTCCTTTTTGGTTAAACAAAAGTTTATTGCCTACACAACATGTTTCTGTTCTTCTGCCTTCTACAGTAGAAGACTTGATATAATTCAACTGGCTTTAACACAATATATACAAATTAAAACTTCTGAATTAAAAGCTTACTGCAGTTTCTGAAATATATTGTGGAAAAAAATGAGAAAGAAGAAGAAGAAGAACTCACAGCAAAACCAAGCATAGCAACACGTCCCACAAACAGCTCATTCTGCTTAGTGAAACCGATTCCACCAGAGGTCCCAAAAATACCATCTTCAACCTTGGGCTTTGGTTCAGCAACCTACATATATTAATCAAGAAAAATTAAAACTAAACTTCATCAACCAATTGCAATATATACATACACATCCTGCTAGTTCTAATGGCAAGAAATTGAAAAAAAATAAATAAATAAAGAAAAGAGAAGAAATTTCGGAGTATATACCTTCTTAACAGGGGCCTTGGTTTTTGACCTGAAGAGAGCAACTGTAGTGAATGTTTTAGAGGAGGAAGCAGAGCAGGAAGGAAGGGGATTGTAGAAGATAGGAGACAAGGGTTTAGGCCTTAGTCTCTCAACTTGAAATTGGAGTAAAGGGTCTCTCTTCAAATTCACCACATGTTTCGTAGAAACACCAGACATGAACATTGTGGTTTGAGCCATTAATGCTTAATCCTCTTCTTGAAATTTTTTCTTAAACTGAAAAAGAAAATCTTCTCAACTCTCTTGATGATGGTGATGAAGTAGAAATGAAAACCTACTTCATTTAGTTTCTCAGTTTGACATGAATCGTTTTAAAGGATTGAATGAGTGAGTGAGTAGTAAAGAGATAGATATTTTGTGCATGAGAATGTGGATATGGTGAGAGATGTAATGACGGGCTGCTAGAGTGACCACGTCGCTGTGTACACTCTCTTTTCTGTCGTAATATTTTTTACATATTACACTCAGAAATAAAAATAAAAAACTTATATTGGTGGCTGTAAAAAACACATTATAGTTTGTGTGAGACGATAATGAAAGAGGCGATGGTGGGGAATGAATATGCACATATGAGAGAATTCTCTATCGACAAAGTAATTTAAACAACAAAAATCCACACAGTTGTTGGAGATGCTAACCACACAGTTACAAGCTCATCACGCCACAAGTTAACGCCACCTGGCTTTTGTAACAAAGGACTCTTAAGCCACTCATGATTTGACAACATGGCCAAGTACAACAGTATCATGTCGGATCTACTTGGAATCAAAACTGAAAGTTTAAAAAGGATATGACCTATTAAAGCCCATGGCCTTGAAAACATCAATAGATTCTCGTAAACCCAAAAACCCAACTCCAAGTCCAGCAGACCTGTAACAAAAAATCCTAGAGGATAAGCAAGCTGATGCTGTTTGGGCTGTATGGCCTAGTCACTTTACTTAAAAGTTTAATACCAGTTTTACTGTATAAAAAAAAATATTTTTAAAAAATTGAGTCTAATGAACAAGACGATTTTGATCAACAGAAGTTAACAGCTTTTCAAATCGAACCTTATTATATGAATTAATCTCATCTGCACAATTAGGTAGAATATCGTATGAACAATTTAACGTCGAATCCCACATAATACGGCAAAAATTAAGGACGTAAAACAATTAAAAAAAATAATTAGAATTTGATTTGTGAATGTCAAATGATGTAATCGCACAAATAGCCTATGATGCTTTTTTCATTTTTGTCAATCCAGTAATAATTGGTCATAGTGGCATCCCATTATATATCATTATCATTGCCAAATAATTTATCATATTCTTTACTTTTAACAAATATTCCTCAAATATATATTATATATTATTTTATAATTGATATTGTTATATCATAATTTTTTGAATATAAATTTATAAAAAAAAAACACTAAATGGATTGATTTGGTAGTTTATTCAAATCACTAATAGATGTTGACTATCGGAAAAAATAATATACTAATATTTTATTGTGATTATAATTCTTGACTATGGGAGATAATAACATATTAATATTTTGCTGTGATTATAATTCCATCATTTTAATAGAAGTTGACTATCGGAGAGAATAGCATACTAATATCTTGTTGTGATTATAATTTTATCATTTTATTTGAAATCACGTGTATTTAAATAATTAATTTAATTTAAATTAATGAAAATTAAATTTAATATATTTTAATATTAATTATATTAAGAGAGATTTATTATTTCATATATAATGTTATCATCCGTCTATATTCATCGTTAATTAATGGAGAAAAAGCTAAATTACTCTTCTCAACAACTCTTTTTAACCTTTTTATTCTCTCCCCCGTTTCTACTATAAGCATCCATGTTTTATTTCTTTACACGATCTCTTTGTCACTCTTTCAATCACCTTTTTTTTTTTTCTTTACGGGTGTTTATTTTTACAAGTCATTGCAATTGTTGGTGTCCCCTCTATAGTGGGAGCCACATCAATAGTAGCTCCTTCAGTCTTCGATCGTTGTCTGAGATCTGCATGCGGGCTCCTTCAATTTCATTCTTCTTTTACATTGTTTCATCAACAGTGAATAGCCATTGCGAAATCTCATCCTCCTTCAATATCATCTTTTTTCTCTCTTCTCTGGTGACCCTCCTAATTTAATGTGAGGATATTACTTTTAAGATTATTGATTTTCTTGATTTTAATGTTTTACTCAAAGATGAGACTGCGGAGTGTAGATGTATAATATTGATAGCACTGTATTTAATACGATTGAGATTTTATTATTTTATTATATTTTTTTAATAATAAAGAGAAGCAGCCATATCCAGCGAAGAGAATATGCGGCGCATCTCTTTGTGAAAAATTTTAGGCCACTGGCTGAAATGAGAATAATTTTAAGTTTTAAAAATTTTCTCTAATTTTTCATTTGTTTTAAATGAAAAAAGAATGAAAGATTTTGATTATTAAAGGTTTAATTATACAAGAATATTTTAATATATTTTTTAAAATTAAAATATTAATTTGATAACAATGATAAAAGTCAAAGGTTAAATAATAAATATTTTTTATATTAATAATAAAATTATTTTATGTTAGAATAAAATAACTCTTAAACTAAAAAAGTATTTGAAATTAAACGAGTCAATTTAGCAAAATAATATATGGTCAGTTTATTAATTAGAGATGAGTATTTTATAAAGTTGAATATTTTAAATTAATTAAAAGTAATTTCTAAATATAAATACTTAAAGGGAGATTTATAATTTAGTCCCTGAATATTGCTATTATTAACAAGTCAGTCCCTGTATTTTTAAAAATCTATTAAAACGTCCTTATATTTTCTTTCTGTCAACGAAATAGTCCTTCCGTCATTTTTTCCATTAAAATTAGATAAAGGAGGAGAGAGAAAATTTTTAAAATCCAATTTTACCCTCAAATAAAATCTCTTATTTAGTCCTTGGATATTGCCATTATTAACAAGTTAGTCCCTACATTTTCAGAAATCTATTAAAACGTCCTTATCTTTTCTCACATCTATTAAAATGTCCTTATTGTTTCTTTCCGTCAATAAAATAGTCCCTCCTCCTCCTCCTCCTCCTCCTCCTCCTCCTCCTCCTCCTCCTCCTCCTCCTCCTCCTCCAAAAAGAAGAAGATGATGATGATGAAGGAGAAGGAGAAGAAGAAGATGATGATGATGAAGAAGAAGAAGAAGAAGAAGAAGGAGGAGAAGGAGAAGGAGAAGAGGAAGAAGAAGAAGGAGGAGGATGAGGAGAAGGAGAAGAAGAAGAAGAAGAAGAAAAAAAAGAAAAAAAAGAAGAAGAAGAAGAAGAAGGAGAAAAAGAAGAAGAAGAAGGAGAAGAAGAAGAAGAAGAAGAAAAAAAAGAAAAAAAAGAAGAAGAAGAAGAAGAAGGAGAAAAAGAAGAAGAAGAAGGAGAAGAAGAAGAAGCAGAAGAAAAAGAAGAAGAAGAAAAAGCAGAAGCAAAAGAAGCAAGAAGAAGAAAAGAAAGGAGGAGGAGGAAAAAAAAAGAGGATAATTTGGTTTTTTACTATTTTTTAAAAGCAAAAATAGATAGAAGGACTATTTCGTTAATGGAGAGAAAAGATAAGGACGTTTTAATAGATTTCTAAAAATAGATATCCCTTGCTTAAAATGCGGTAATAGAAGTATATTTGTCGGTGAAATTACTGGTCAAACCCATTTTCTAAATCAACTCTCCAACGAATATATGCGGAGTCCTGTGGCTGTCCATATTCAACTCATATCCCCAATTTACTGATTAAAATAAAAGAAAAGAAATTGATATGATTTTGAGCCCATCAATTAATTATAATTTAATAATATTAAATCATTTTAAAATTATACAAAGATTTAAGTATCATCTTCTACTATTATCATGTAACTTTTTAAGACTTTATTTTATAAATTGATAATTCAATTCTTTTTTTTAACATAGAAATATATATAAGAATCCATATTAAAATATACGAAAAAAATTCCTCAACTTTTAATTGTTCTTCGATTTTAATTTTTTGACACAAAAATTTTTAAAATAAAATCAAAATGGATTAAGATACATCACATATGAAACCGTTTGAAAAATAATTAACAATAAAAATAAAATAATATTTTCAATCTTTTATCGAAAAAATAGGAAATAACAAATTTTTAATAAGATAAATTGGTCCTTATTTTAAATAATTTAAAATGAATCAGATGTAGAATTTTGAACTAATTAACTATAAAATTTGAAGAATTATATAATTATAATTTATTATCTGATTCTATTATGAACATTTTATAAAAATTAAATTAAATTAAAATTAAAAAAAATGTAATGATATGAATGAAAGTTGCGAAAAAATATTAATTATATGACTTTTTAAATTTAAATTATAAATGCATTCACATATTTAGTCTGGTGGTAAATATATTTGAATAGATCTGAAAAATTTAATATTTTACTCTCTTAATTTTTAATCTCTATTTAAAAAAATAATAAATTTAATTAATTTTTAAACATCAGTTAATACAATTTAATTAATAAAATTAGTTTATTAATAAAAGTTATGTGTGAAGCATATAAAATAAAAGTTATTATAAAAAATTTAATATGAAGCATACAAAAACTTGGAAGCATAGGATAAGAGTAGACATTAGATAGGAAGAAAATCAAAGGGGGCCCTCATGCATGATTTATGCATTATATTATTATGGGTTTTTCCTCAACTTTGGACACTCATCATGTGACTAAAAAAGGTTTTATGTTGGACTTTTAAGTCTCTTCAATACCTATTAATGCTACAATAGAATAATTTATAACATACAAATTTAAAAAATTAATAAAAAATAAAATAAATATAAATATAAATTTATATTTTTTTAATTTTTAAAATACACATATCGAAATATAAATGAAATGTGTTAGAAAATTCTAGTTAATATCATAAAAATATTCTATAATTTCTCAAATATTGAGAAATTTTAATTTTATGCCTTAATATTTTGTTCACTCGTCACCACAATTTTCCTAGATACTATACCAATAATTTTATCACATATTCACTTATTACTCTTTTTTTTTATGAAAAAAATGTGTGAACATATAAATTATTTTTTTAAAAAAAATTTAAAATTATTTTATATTTAATAATTTTTTTTGTTACGAAATAAAATCATAATTGGGATCTAAAGAGACCAATTCAAAATCAGTGATAAAATAACACAAAAAAAAATCATTAAAAATATTTTCAAGTCAAAGCTGAATTTTTTTACAAGCCAAAACTACCCATTTTGTATTATGATTTAAATTTATATTTTTTTAAAATTATGATTTTATATATATTATAATTTAATTTTTATAATTTAGTAAAATTGATAGTGTTTATGAAAGCGGATTATTTAGTTATTATAATTTAAAATTTTAATAAATTATTTCTTATATAGTAGATTTTTTTTTATTTTGTTCATAATTTAATTCTAGTAAATTATTATAATTTTGTTCAATTTCTTTTTTTTTTTTAAATCTTGATGAAAAATTTAGGTATTTTAAAGTTTGTTTAATTAGAATATATTGAATTAAATTGAAAATTTATTTTTAATAATAGCAATTAACATGTTTACAAAACTACTTTCACCCTCTTCCCTTCACAGCTTCACATTCACAGTCGCATCTCGCATGCCTTTTTTCCAATTTCTTTTCCCTTTTTCATAAATTATATAAATTCAGTGAAAAAAACAAGAAATAGAAACCCACATCATCTGCTGCCATTGCAAGCAGTCGTTGTTGTTGGTCTATCTGGATATTTATATTTCCACTAACATTCCGCAGATTTTTGCAGGGCCTTTGTTTTCAAAAGTTTTTATTTATTTATTGTGTTTCTTCAATCTTGAATCCATATTTTCTTTCACATTTGCAACTCAACTGGTTCCCATCTGATCTCGTGGGTTTCTTGGGCTTCCAGTCAAGGTATTTCATCTGGGTTTTTATTCCTATAAGCTGTATTATATTAAATTTTATATATTTTGAAGTAATTTGAAAGGATTTTTGGCTTTAAATTTTTGACGAATTGCTGGGTTTTCTGTTTTTTTTTTTTTTTTAATCTCATATTTTATGAATAGCTCCTGTTTCATTGTTGCTGATTTCAGCATCTCTACTCTGGGGCATCTTTTTTTTTTTTTTTTTTGTGGGGGAGATTTGAATTGTTTTGATTAGTTGGATTGTTCCCATTTGTGATTAACAAAATGGGTTCCTGCTGATTTCACTGTTCAATGTAGTTCAAAATCATTCATTTTCCTTAATGGGTGTTGCTGGAGCTAACATTCTCTCTATCTTCTAGATACGAGCTTGCTAGTGATTTTCGTTTTTTCCCCTTTATCTTCAGCTATTTGTAACTGTAATCTTTTTCATTTTTTAAAGTTTTTTGGGGGTTGGAAGGTTATGGGGTGAATTTGAAGCAAAGCTGATAAACTGAGAAGACAAGTCATCTTCTTGTTTAATGTTTGATAGAGGATACAGTCTTTCTGGTTATTAAGACGCTTGCTTCCTGCACCCACCATACGCAATAGAAATTTGTTTCTGGGTAACAACTATTGTGCACTGTGTGAGAGAGCTTGTGGATTTGTGGTTTATTTCATTTTAATTGCGTGCAATTATTTGCAGATAAATATTCTTTGATGAGATAAAGCTGGATCCCAGATTTTGTGATGGAAAAGAGGAAATGGCCTTGGAAGAGGAAGTCTTCGGAGAGGAGCCCTGGTGAAACAGAGAGTTCAGGATCAATTTCTTCCCACTCTGAGAGATTCTCTGATGACCAAGTAGGTGGCTGTCACACAAGAACCACCTCAATTAGGATTTTAACACTGGCTTTTAGCTGTAGTATTCTTCTATTCGGGGCTCTCATACAAGCTTTTAAGTTTTCACTGAAATTTGAAAGATTGATGAATTTGACATCTATCTGTTCCTTCTTACTATATCAGTAATTTTGGTTAGTAAACTCTCTTCAAAATTTCTCACTAGTTATCCCCAATTCATTCATAAAAGGTATTTCAAATAGGAATGTTATTGCAGATAACTGTTAAGAGTCATTTCTTCATTGGCTGTCCTTGAGTTGATTTCTTTCATAATTTCATTATAAGTTGATCTATATTTTCAAGCCTTGCTGTAGGCACCATAGGGTTCTGAAGCACAGCCTTTCAAATTTAGTTTGATGTCAGCACATGTTTAAGCAAGTATCACAGTTTGTACTTGAACATTGTCGTGAAGGGTAATCTAAAAACTTTTATTATATTACAAGCTGAAGAAAACTGAGCTTGGATTAGAGACACAGATTTGATGTACTGTGATAGATACTTTGAGTAGGCATCCAAAACCTCACAAATTATTTATATATTTGTATTTCAGAATTAGTACCGAGTCTTCTTGATGACAAGCTTTGATTTCTTCGTGATTCTAGCTGTAAGTCTCGTAGGAAAACATGCATTGACAAATCCTTCACTGCATCGGTGACAACTTTTTGTGTCCGGATAATGAGGCAATTTACTCCAAGAAAAGAGCGACGATATACTATTAAGTTATGTTGAAGAGTTAAAGCAGTGGAAACTATCCTTGAAAGGTGTATTGCTAAAAGGGAATTAGAAAGACTCAAAGTTTCCTAGGAAAAAAGTTGCCTTGGTCATACTAAAAACATTATAAGTTTTGGGATATCAAATTGTCAAAGGGACCATCATTGATTGAGTATGTACATAATTAGCAGAAAATTGATGACTCGTCCTGTGTTTCTTAGAATCTAACGGGGTGATGTTTGTGTTCATGCTTCACTAAGGATCATTACAGTTTAGTTGGTTGGCTACTGCTTGAGATGGCGCTAGTTTTATCTTGTTAATTGCCAATCTTGTCTCTGTTTGTGTTGTCGATTTCACTTGTTCTCATAATTGAAGCAGGACGCCTTGAAGGCATCCCCAAATATTGATGCTCAACTTCAATCTCCTGAAGTCACATCAAAAACTTCTGTTGAGGATGAAGAAGTCAATGATAGTGTTAAGATTTTAACAGAGAGATTATCAGCTGCTCTTGTGAACGTTAGTGCCAAAGATGACTTGGTAAAGCAGCATTCTAAAGTTGCTGAAGAAGCCGTTGCAGGTAGTTTAATTTATTTTTGGTTATTTATTTAATTAAATTCTAATGTTGAGGATGCACTTCCTACCACATGTTTGTGTATTTTCACAGCAAACTAAAACAATGTGCTCTGTCTTACTCTACTCTGTATGTGTACATAATTTTGCCAAAAGAATCATGTGGAAATGAATTGTCATAACTCTTTGTAAGTTCAATTCTGAAAGATGGCGTTTTTTTTTTACCTTTTTGGGTCGAATTCTACATGATGAGTTTTCTCCATCAGATATGCAGTTTTTTACTTTATTTTGAACTTATGGATATGGAAATTTCATCAATAAAATTTTAGGATGGGAAAAGGCTGAAAGTGAAGTAGCTGCTCTTAAGAAACAACTTGAAGCTGCCCTTCAGCAGAACTCTGCACAGGAAGATCGGGTGAACCATCTTGATGGGGCCCTCAAGGAATGTGTTAGGCAGCTAAGACAAGCAAGAGAGGAGCAGGAAGAAAAGGTCTATGCAGCTGTGGCAAAGAAAACACGTGAATGGGAATCCACTAAAATTGAACTTGAGGACCAGCTTGTTGAGCTGAAGGCAAAGGCAGAAGCTGCTAAGTCAGAATCTCCGCCTAAAATTGATCCAGAAATATACTATAAGCTTGAGTATTTGGAGAAAGATAATGCATCCTTGAAGCTTGAGCTCCTATCTCTATCTGAGGAGTTAGAAGTCAGAATAATTGAAAGGGACTTGAGTACCCAAGCAGCTGAAGCAGCAAGTAAGCAACACTTGGAGAGCATAAAGAAAGTAGCAAAGCTTGAGGCTGAATGTCGTAGGCTAAAAGCCCTGGCTTGCAAATCAACATCACATAATGATCGTAAAATTTCTACTGCTTCTTCAATTTATGTTGAATCTCTCACTACTAATAGTCAATCAGACAGTGGGGAGAGGCTTAATGCAGTGGAGCTGGATACTCGCAAAATGAGTTGCTCAGAGCTATACAAAGCTGAGACAAGTTGTTCAGACTCATGGGCATCTGCTTTGATTGCTGAACTTGATCAATTCAAGAATGAGAAACCTGTTAATCGAGGTCTTCCATCCTCGGCAAATGAAATCGATCTCATGGATGATTTTCTTGAAATGGAACGACTTGCAGCTTTGCCTCAGACTAAAAATGGAGCTAATCAGTCTGAACTAGAAGCTGTTGGGAAACAATCTACGGATGCAGAAAGCTCATTAAGAGTTGAACTTGAAACAATGATTCATCGAACAGCTGAATTGGAAGAGAAGCTACAGAAAGTGGAAGTAGAAAAAGTTGAATTGGAAGAGAAACTGCAGAAGATGGAAGTAGAAAAGGTTGAATTGGAAGAAAAGCTAGAGAAAATACAAGTGGAGAGAACTGAATTGGAGATGGTTCTCACCTTAAGTCAGGAAAAGAATGAAGAATTTCAAACTCAGCTGAAGGAGGCTGAGCTAAAGTCAGCAGAACTGCAACAGAAGTTATCAATGGCAAATGAATCAAAGCAGCACATTGAATCTCAACTTGTAAGCATGGAAGCAGAGGCTCGGACAATGGCTTCAAAGGTTAATTCATTAGAAGAAGAGGTTGAGAAAGAGAGGGTTCTGTCAGCAGAAATTGCAGTCAAATATCAAGCATTGGAAGAAGAGCTATCTCAAAAGAATAAGGAAGTTGAACTCCAGAAATCTGCAAGCTCAAATAATGAACTGAAGATAAAGCAGGTTAATATCTAAATTACTGTCATTATCTGCTAGTAGGCACTCCATGTCCTTTTTATAATGAGTGAAATTTGTCTGACAGGAAGATTTAGCTGCAGCTGCTGGAAAACTCGCTGAATGCCAGAAAACAATAGCATCTCTAGGGAAGCAACTGAAATCTTTAGCAACCCTAGAGGACTTCTTAATCGACACTGCAATCCTTCCAGACGGCAGTGCAGGAGGATCCCTGATGCCTACAGCCAGTGAAGAACCTTGGAAGTTACATTCTGGTGACACATTCTCACCTAAAAAGGATCCCATCTCTTCAAGAACAGCCAGTGAGAATTCTGACCCTTCTGCAAATAAATTTGAAGGGCACTCCCCCCCATCTTCATCGATGTCAACTTCGTCAGCCTCAGCCATGTCAAATCACAGCAGTTCTGAGAAGAACCGAAACGGGTTTGCAAAATTTTTTTCTAGAAGCAAGAATGGAATACAACTAGAGATTTAGCAAAGGATCAAATGATGAAAGAAGGGAAACAACTATATGTTGATGATTGCTTGAATGCAAAAACCAGAAATTTATAGGATGTTGATTAAATGCTATTTAATCAGCAGCACTTGTATTGCTTGATTTTATTATGTATACATGACTGATTACATTCAATTGAAGTAAATTTCAAATGCTTTTGAATGTGTAGACTGTTGTTTTACGCTGCATTGAAGAGCTGCTGTTCTCTGGCTGATTTGAGTTCCTTCTGTTGAGCTATTTCATCATCACACTGCATTCAAAGAGTTGATAAATTATAAGGGCTTCTGCATTACACTTCCAAAACCGAATCATTATAATTGAGCACGTGCAATGGAAAAGCTTTTTTGTTTTTTTAGTAGTTGATCTTCTTATATTTTTTAAACTCACAAATTTTTTATTTGCAGTTTTTCCATCCATCAATGTAGCAGGTTTTTTCTTCTTTTCTTTTCCTTACAAGAAAGTTTTAAGTAGTGAAAACTGATATTTCATGTTGTATAATTCCCTATCATATTAATAATCAATTTAGCCTCCTTTTGAACTAAAAAAAAAAAAATAAAAGAGAAAGGACACAAGTTTCTGTAAAAATTCAGCTCCACTGGATTTATCATTAAATAAGTTTGACCTAAATTTAATATTTATCTTTAAATAAGTTTAATTTAAATTTAGATATTTAGTTCTTGAGTTATTTTTTTTATAAATATATGAATCGATTTGTAAATATTATTATTTAATTTAAAATTTATTAGAATTATAATTGAATTGAACTATTTGAGAGTTATATAAAAGTCAGATTCATTTATTAAATGAACTAAGTTTAACGGATGGAGTTTAAAATGAATCCAATTAGAGTATGAACCAAAGTCCTGCCGATTCTATTACCTTAACCAAAACCTATAAAGTTTAAAAAACAAAAAGGATGGACAAGAACCGGGTTCCATGGTGTAGTGGTTAGCACTCTGGACTTTGAATCCAGCGACCTGGGTTCGACTCCCGGTGGGACCTTTTTTTTATATTATTTAACAATTTATTTATTTTTTAAATAATTAAATTCCAAGTTATGCCAATTAAATTAATTGTATTATGCTATTACCTTCAGCTGATAATTAAATCTCAAGTTTGTGTACTAATTTAAGTCCATTGTACCAAAAAAGTTAAGTTTTTTTAAAAAAACCAATTTGCATGTACAAAATATATTTTTTTATTTGAACGAAAAAAAAAGAAATAAACATGATAAAAAAAATTTTCATAAAAGAATTGAAATAAGGAGAACAATGCAAACAATAATAAAATTATAATTTCACCTTATATATTTTAAAAAGAATTTTTACGGAAATCATAAGTTTAACCTTTCCTTGGGAAGAAGCATTTTCTTTTTTAAAATTTTTTAAAACTTTTCTTAATGAAAAAATAATAAGATAAAAATTACATATATTTTATTTTTTTCGGGTAGAATTAAAATGTAATTTTTTGTATTACTAACTTCTTCAAGATATTCATTATTAATAAAAAACCATATTTTATCAAGTTTATTTTATATTTATTATAAAATTTTAATATTTTTTTCACAATTGTACCATGAATTATTGAATTCAAACAAAATTTATAATATCATTAAATTTAATAGCAAAAAGTAACGTAATAAAGCAATTAATTGAAATTGTTAAAAGAAAAAAAAATTAAAATGGATAAAATTTAAGATTTTGTTTTTACCATTTCTAAAAAAAAAATCATTGAATATAATTCAGACATGTGTATGCCACTACTCCAACAAAACTTTCTGGTCGGCAGAAGACTGTCTGAAAGCAACCATAACAATGTTCACTTGCACACAATTTACAAATCTATTTCCTTTCATCAGAAGATAAAATTACAGTGGGCTAAACCAAAAGCAACCCAACATTCAAACAATTCAAATAAACAAAATTTCAGGAAAAACAAATTCAGGTACACTTCTTTTTCCCCTCATTCTCTTGATTATTCACCATGATTATTGCTGTCTTTAAGAAGATTTCTCTCTCGTTTGAATGCATTAAAAAGATCAATGCCAAGACCAACATTGAGCAGATTCATTCCAGCCATCCCAAACAGAGCAAGTGGCAACTCTACACCTTTTTCAAACTTAGGAGCATCTCTGATTAACTTGATGGTGATGAGAATGTGAGATACACATCTTGCAAAAATGAATGTTACCCAATTAAGAATCCATTCTAACTTCACAATTTTGCTCTTAGCATCCCGAACACCAGCCATCCGTCGCACTTTCCTCACGTGTAGGAAGATTGAATGCAGCTGCAGTTTGAAAACTACTTTAGAAGTGTGAAATTGCAGTGTATGCATATTTACTATAATAAGATCTAAATTGAACAAATTTTGAACTTTGCTGAGCTGTTTGTAATCTTAATCATATCTACTACCATTAACTCTGGTCCTCGCACCATTCTTAAGAGTCTACCTACAGGCTACAACTGCGATTGATCCAAAAAACACGAAAATCAATAAAGAAAAAGCAGAAGAAAGGCCTCCAGCCGCTAAGTTCAATTTGGCCTCTTCTTTAAAAATTGTTGTCAGCAAAAACTGAGGACATGCCTTCCAGGATTATTCCCTTAATTAGCACAATAAGACCTTGGTAGCTCAGATTTTCCCAATTACATATATGCAATATAGAAATGCTATGGAAGCACAAGTTCCACTTTGTCACCAATATGAAATTTTGTTTCCTTGAAATGAAGAGCCATTATGGATCAGAATTTGACGTAATTTTCACTATACACCTGACCTGAGATGGATTAATTTCAAAATTCCAGCATTTAATTTCAAGCTTCACAAAGATGGTCTAAAACCAAGTCAAAGTTAAAATGATTGCATAAGTGAAAGGTATTTGCGAGGCTCTGATACCCTTTTCCATGGTAAAATTTATTGATTTGCAAACATCAAAATGAAATCTAACTATTGTTGTCAGAAAGTGATTTCAGATACAAATGCAGCATACACATTACAGCTTCAGGCTTGCTTATAATGATGGACACATATGACATACCTAATATTACTTTGGATTTGTTAGTTGAAATAATGTTTTGATCATAATCTAAAACATGAATGATGAACCTCACCTGAAAGGCATATAATTTTCCATATCCAAGGGATTCGGCCCTATTTCAATAAGTCTACTTGATGTAAAAAAAAGATTGGCATTAGGGGGATTCAGGGTGGAAAAAGAAATTCCCAACTTGAAGAGAAACTAATTCTCAATTCATTTGTTCCTAACCAATAGTGAAGGATCATAATAAAATCTCCAAATAAAATAAACTTTATTTTCTATCTGTAATTTTTCCCCCTAACATATGTAGTCCTAAAATCACTAAGATTTCCTACATCGCCTTTCTTTATCATTATCTATTATAACCATTACAAAAAGAAAAGGATGGAGAAAGACTTCAGGAAACATACCTCACAAATCAGAGTGAGAATAAGGTAGTTGATTGTGACATTTCGATACAGAGCCAGGGTAAAGCAAATCAGAAGTATGAGATGGTGCATGAGAATGGAAGGGATCAAGCCACTGTATAATCGGTATAGCAGCATATCCAACTGATCATATGCAAAATAACCACACGACAAACACAAGGTAGGGTATGCCCATTCCCATGTACCTCCAACAAGTTGTGAATGCTCAAACAACCCATCTGAACCAGTTTTTAAACACTGATGGACTAAAATGAAAACCACTGCACAAACAGACATTTGTACTGAATCAATAACACAAAATATCAAAAAGAAACGTAAAAGATGTTGCAACAGAAAAATCAGTCTCATTGATAATGTAATAGCTATTTTCACAACCAGAAAAGTTTCAGGGTTGACTAAGTTTCATGGAAAAACATTCTTGAATATATAAGAACTCTACCATGTGACAAAGGCTGCAAAACAACCTATTCAGAAGCACATATTTAGGCTTGATAAATGATAAATAGATATGGTCAATCAATCTGTGAGAGTAGATATGTTCATCCCTTTTGGTTCTTGCTTCAGCGGCCACGCTTCCAGCATAGGCTAATTGGTTACAGGTACCCTAGAAAGATACATTATTGCTCTTTATCATTTATCTAACCAAAAGTCTTTTCTTCAGTCACTGATGAGTGATTGATGAGTTAATAGCGAATCAAAGATTTCAATCCAGACTTATTTGAAGCATGAGTTTTCCACAACATAAACAGCACAGCCCTTGAGGGGCTTCCATTAAGAGAGTATATATCTGATTAACTATGTCAAAGCCAAAATTTGTGAACAAAACTCCATTATCTCCATATGACAAGGGAAACCTTAGTCCAGGTCAGATCTGGAACTGGACCAAAACCATTTCTATCTCACTCAGTCAAAAACAGATCAGTCTGGTTCAAATTGGTAATTTTTTTTAAAAAATAATTATCAGATTGGGTTAAAATGTCTTGAATCAGAACCAAAACCAATAGTATCTGTAATGGAATCAGCTTAGTACATTAGGATAATATTTCCAATAATAATAATAGGGAGATTTACTATTTAGTCCCTGGGTATTGCCATTATTAATAAATCAATCCCTACATTTTTAAAAACCTATTAAAACGTTCTTATTTTTTCTCTCCGTCAACGAAATAGTCATTCCGTCCTCTTTTCCGTTAAAAATAGATAAAGGATGAGAGAGAAAATTTTTAAAATCCAATTTTGCTCTCAAATAAAACCCCTTAATTAGTCATTGGATATTGCTATTATTAACAAGTCAATCCCTACATATTCAGAAATCTATTAAAACATTCTTATTTTTTCTCATATCTATTAAAACGTTCTTATCATTTCTTTCCATCAATGAAATAGACTCTTCTCCTCCTCCTCCTCCTCCTAACGTCTTTATCATTTTTTCGTCAATAAAATAGTCTCCTTTTCCGAAATAGTCCCTCCTCCTCCTCCTCCTAACGTCCTTATCGTTTCTTTCCATCGATGAAATAGTCTCTTCCTCCTAACGTCCTTATCGTTTCTTTCCGTCAATGAAATAGTCAACAAAATAGTCTCCTTCTCCTAACGTCCTTATCGTTTCTTTCCGTCAACGAAATAGTCCATTCTCCTCCTCCTCCTCCTAACGTTCTTATCGTTTCTTTTTATCAATGAAATAGTCAACGAAATAGTCAACGAAATAGTCCCTCCTCGTTCTAACGTTCTTATCATTTCTTTCCGCTAATGAAATAGTCAACGAAACAGTTCCTCATCCTCATCCAAAAAAAAAAAGAAAAAGAAGGAGAAGAAAAAGTAAAAAAGAAAAAAAAAGAAGAATCACCTCCTCCTTTTTAAAGAAGAAAAATAAAAAAAAAATAAAAAAAGAAAAAGAAAAATCGAAGAAGAAGAAAAAGAAGAACCACAGATGAAGAAAAAGAGGAGGAAGAATTGATGAAGAAAAAGGAGGAAGAGGAGGAGAAGAAGAAGGGAATAATTTGGTATTTTGTTATATATTTTATTGACGGAGAGAAAATATAAGGAAATTTTAATAGATTTCTGAAAATACAGAGACTAACTTGTTAATAATGACAATATTAAGAGATTAAATTATAAATCTCTCATAATAATAATAATATTATTATTAAATTGTATTGAAAATAGTTAACCATAATTCATAACTATCCTACGGCTAAACTAAATATTGTTTGTGATTTTCAGTTCAGGTTATACCACACACATAATTTCAAAGGTTTAGCATAAGATTTGCGTTAGTCCTGATTCTTCCCTTCACAACATGTTTGCTTCATTTAAAATATTGAAAAACTTTCAATACCTTCCATAATATTTTCTTTTTCCACCTCAGATCAAGAACTTTCTCTTGTCTACAAATGTTAACTGCATAAGACTTGAAAATTTTTTCCTCGAGCTTCTCTCTCTCTCTCTCAGCTGCTAGGCTTAAGATTTCATCACAGAATTTCTGTTTCCTTGAATACACAACCCCACCCTAAATTATACTAAATGACCGTAATAGATGGAATAACTGTCCCACAAGGTAGTTATACAACAAATAATTCCTTAAACAGCCCTTAAATTCAACCTTCACTATTACACTACCTTACTGATAGTGCTACAAAAAATGTCGAACACCTGATCCGCATTAATTTTCTGGGGCATACAGTACAGGAAACTATTTCATGCTCCTAAATACTATCTCTACACACCCAGTAAGCAACAACATAACCTAAGAACTAACAAATCTACATCAAAACTAAGGTGTTCATGCCTTGTATGACAGTGTAAGAATTTATTAAATTTTACATTTCACTAAAATTGTTGATTTTGTATTACTAATGCCCGAGTACAAAATCTTTTTTTTTTCTCTTACTCAAAGTCATACACCAGATAACAGGGAAAAAAAGAGAGTGATCCTCAATATTTATGGTAGGATAACTCACTTCTATAAGAAATAATTAAACTTAACTAAATAAGAAGAAAAGAAATAATCAAAAGCAAACGAGTTACCGCATACCCACAAGAAAAAGTAAAGACACAAGCACAAACACAAACCCAAACCCAAACTAAAATTGGATAAAATAGAGAAGAAAGAAAAAACATGATAAAGAAATAAGAACCTGAAACGGAGGTGATGGTAGAATGGAGTAGAGAAACAGAGGTATTGACAAAGAGAGGGACACGAGAGACGAAAAATCGAATGAGCCAGTTGGCTATCTGGAAGAAGAAAGTTCCAGCAATGATCCAAAAGAGCTCTCTGCGCTTATTGAATAGAATCTCAAACCAAACTGAGACGAACCACAGAATGAGAGTGGCTAAAAAGAACGGAGCAGCTCTGTTGTCGCTTCGTTTATGAGCGGTCCTGGTCCTTGCCATTTGTGTAGTGGTCAGTCTCTGCCCTGCACACAGGGAGAGAGGAAGAAGAAGAAGAAGAAGAGGGAGAAATTTTGAAGGATTCACAAAATTACTTGGCTGTGGCTTTCTGCTCGTTGGCTGGTGGTAGTTGTGAATTAAAGATTGCTTCTGGCGCCCGCTAGCCCTTGGATCTTGGTTTTCCAAGCACCAATGCATATATATACATTTTTTTTACCCAGAGAAATTTATAATTTAGTTTTTATGTCGGAGAAAACTCGTATATCAGTTTTGAAAAATTAAATAAAACGTGCTTAAAATTTTAAGAAATTTATTATTTAATTATATATTTATATTAATTATTAAATATTTTACTATTTAATTTATATAATATAAAAAATTTATTAAATATTATTTATTTTTTATAAATATCTATTAATTAACTTCATTATATTGAAGACATGTTTAAATTTTTTTTACAGTATTAAATAATTAAAATTTATGAAACTAATTGATAGATTTTTAAAATTTTAATAACATATAAATATATATATATATATATTAAATTAATGAATTTTTTATACTATAAAACTCTAATAGTTTTTTATTAATAATTAAAAAAAATAAAACAAACTGAATTTAATACTGATATTTTATAAAAATTCAAATTAAATTGAATTAAAAAATCAAATTAAATGAGTTATTATAAGAATTTTAATAATACTCAAATTAAAGTTTAAAGGAGATTTTATAAAATAAAATAAATTTGAGTAATATAAATAATACAATATCTAATTGAGGAACTATAGTAAAATTAACCCAATTTTAATTAAGAAATTCTTTGGTTGAAAATATGATATTTTCTGAGAAGTATATTTCATAAAAAATATATATTTTTAATAAATTTATTTATGGAGAAATATAATATAAAAATTAACTTTCTAGAAATTTAAATTATTTTTTTAATTGTAAAAAATAATAATATTCATAATATAATAAAAAAATAATAAATTAGTAAAATTAATAAAAGTTAATTATAAAAGTGCAATTTATCAAATCTTATTAAGTTAATGAAAAAAGGTAAAATGTTTCACTTTAAATTAAAAAATATAAATCAAACATCAGAGATTTTTATATTTTTTAAAAAGTGTTATTTTCTGAATTTATTTATTATAATCAAATAAAATTTAAATTTTATTCATATTTAAAATATTTAAAAATTTTATTAAAATTAAAAAAGTTTAAAGCGATGAAACATAGTAAACGAATAAATTTATAAAAGTTTAGTCACAGTTTTAACCGTATTGGAAAAAATTTAAGGAGTTACGTAGCTATCATTTTTTATTTAAAAATAATTTTTATTTTTTTAAATCTAAATTCACTATAATATGAAAAATAGAAAATTGAAAGTGTGCATCCATCATTTTTTTTTAATTTTTTGGCAGAGTGCTATCCATCAATATTTAAAAAGCCCAAACAGGTCCTATCCACGAAATTTCGTTTTATATTTAAAAAGCCAAAACAGGTTCTATCATGAAATTTCGCACTGCAACGAGGGACTTAGCCTCTGTAATATAAAAAAAATAAAATAATTAATAATTAATTAAAAAATAAAAAATATTTTTGTAAGTATATAATCACTAAATAATAAATAATAAAATATTATTTTAATTTAATCTAAACATAAAACACTAACCCAAACACGACTTCGCAATCCATTGGATCCACCTAAAGCCATCAATCGTATCATAAGATAAATTGGATTTTCATCTCATTTATCATAACTTATAAATCTGACTAGGTGTCCATTTCAACAAAAAAAAAATCTAATTAGGTGGCAAGATACGAAGGTCCACACTTTTTCAAGAATCAAAAAATCCGCCATGTTGGCATGTGGAAGCATGAGGAGGTGCCACGTTATATACCGCGTTCTGCACGATTGTCCACGTGGAAACGCATGGCAGGACAGCGCAGACCGCGTAACACCAACTTCTTATCAACATATAAATATCTCTCTGGAAAAAAAAAACAAATAAATATCTCTCGCCAAAAATCGTCGTTGTTTCTTTTTTAATTCTATCTCCTCGGTTTTTGGGCTCTGCATTTTTTCAAACGCCATGAACACCATTGCTACTGCTTCAGCACTTCCTCTCCCCATTCGTATCTGTAGATCATCTATGCTTAATACCAAAAAGGTAATCCTTTTGTTTTTTTATTTGCTGAACTTACTTGCTTGCTAATCTTGTCGGAAATTTCGGTACTGATGATTTAATTTTTTGTGTATTATATTTTCGCTTTGGTGCCCTAAATTGTGTTCTTTTTATGTTCTTCTGCGACAATCTTATCTTATTACCTACTAAAAATAAATGGAGAACAGTTTGATTCTTTGTATATGGGTTTTTAAGTGGATTTTATCTGCTCTAGTTTAACGGGCACTTGCTGGTATGCATAGAGCACATTTTGATTATGAAATGATTGTCAATGGAATTGTACCTCAGCTTGTGGTGGACTGGTAGAAAAACCTAAAAATTTTTCTTTATCAGGATGAACTTATTTTAGTAATGGCTAATCTAGAGAAACATAATGTTTATTTTGGATAGATTGATTTTTTGTTACCAACTTATATAACTGTTAACTACACATTATATGTTGAATATGGTTTTGGTTTTTATTGTCTTTGCAAAGATTTAGATTCATGCTAAAGCTATAGGTTTCTAGATGCTTATGTAGCTCAAACTGTAATTGATTGTTGTGTTCTCAGGAATCTAGGGTTGGATTCCAGGTGTTTGCAAGTGTTTGGGGCGAAAGGTGGGCCTCCAGATAAGGGCGGAGGTAGTGGGGGCAAGTAGTTTATTTATAATTATATATAATTTTTATATTTTGCCTCACTTATAAATAATATTTTGCCCCCGTTACTCCTAAAATTTATATTGTAAGTAGATATAATTTTATCATTGTCCTCATTTAAAAAGAAAATTCTGCCCCCATTAGTTTATTAAACTCTTAATTATTATAGACTAATAGTTATTTTAGCCCATTATTTATGTATATCTATATAATATAATGTATCTATACATTTAATCCCATAAGTTGAATAAATCATTTGCCCTTCTAAAATTAAATTCTGGATCTGCCCCTGCCTCCAAACAAGAGTTTATGGGGTACCATCTTTGATGTTGAGGATCTGAGGTCTAAGATACCACAATTTAAAGGGAAATTTTTGGATGTAAATCAAGCACTCGAAGTGGCCAGATACAGCATTCAGTACTGTCATTGGCGAGCTCGACAAGATGTTCTTACTATCATGCCTCTTCATGAAAAGGTCTTATATTTTTAACTTCATGTGCTAATGTTTGTCTTTATGACAAATGATATATTAAGCAGAATGGAAGTTCATTTAATTTGGGTAGTGGATACTATAATTAATTTGTATCTGGTATTTTGAATGCTTATTTCCCTCAAAATTCTTATTCATATATGACTCATAAAATCTGGTATCATCTATATTATCTGAGTTTAATTACGAAGCATTTTTTGTGGGTTGTTGACTTCTCGCCTTGAGAAATATGGATGCAGATTGTGAAAGTTTTAAATCCTCTAGGTCGTGAGCACAAGTCTATTGGATCCTTGAGGAAGGAGTTTGCTGAGTTGCAAGAACTAGCCTGAGCTAGCCAACAGGTATGCAGACCAAAAAAGTTAAATAACTTGCATAAATCACCTGAGCCATGAATAATAATTAATTGGTTGCATAGATCCATTAGATTGGGATGCATCTTGTAAATCCAATGAGACCTATGCTCATCAATGTTCTGTGAAGAAAACTCTTCATTTAATGAGATATTGTCTCTTCCTATTCAATTTTATCATCATTATGATGTCTGGCCCATGAATAATGACAGGTTCATATATCAGAAGCAAGGGTTGCTACGGCTTTAGATAACTAGCTCACAAGAAAGCATTAGTTGATGATAGGCTTTTACAAGATGCAAGCACAATGAAGTCTGATCAAACATCCCCTTCTCTGAGTACTTCTTCCCAATCTCTGGACAATGTAAAAAGGAGATTGCCACGGAAAAGTTTGAATGTTTCAGGTCCAGCTCAACCTTACAATTCCCACCTTAAGAATTTTTGGTATCCTGTTGCATTCTCTACTGATCTGAAGGAGGACATTGATGATTTATGTTTTGTGTATCAAATACTTATTTCCCAGATTCCAATCACATTATCTAGGGTCAGCACACAGGACCTCAATTATTCATGAATGTCTCCTTACAAGTTATTTTACCTCTGTTCTAGATTCAATTGATTGCTTTGAGGAACCCTGGGTTGTCTTTCGTGGGAAAGATGGGAAGCCTGGATATGTCCAGAACACGTGTGCCCATAGAGCCTGTCCTCTTCAGTTTGGTTCAGTCAATGAGTGTTGGATCCAATGTCCTTACCATGGTGAGTAAGAAATGAAGGAAATAATTTGAAAATTATGTTCTACATTCAACATGTACTGGAACTGTTCTCATATACAAGGCTGATAATCATAAATTAGCAATTATGCAAGGAAGTTTATATATTGCTAATTCTTGAAAATTGGTGAAATAATTAGGATGGGAATACTCAATGGATGGAAAATGTGAGAAGATGCCATCTACACCATTACTAAATGTTAAGATAAAGCCATTGTCATGTTTTGAGCAAGATATGGGTTTGGCCTGGCAAGTGGCAATGACCCTCTAGCAGCAACACTTCCTTGTTACAGCCTTCTAGAGGTTTTGTAGTCCACAACCATAATTTGTGTGAATGCTTGCGTGAATTTTAATAAGCAGCATGTCATCTAATATACAATTGCTATATCCCTGCCTGTGGCAGATTGTCAGGGAACTTCCCGTGGAACATGGACTTCTTCTGGATAATCTGTTAGATATTGTGCAGGCCCCCTTTGTTCACACATCTACCTTTGCAAAGGGTTGGAGTGTCCCCAGTTTGCTGCTCCAACTTTAATGTTGAAAATAACTATCATTTCAGAAGTATGAGCATGATGTTCCTTTGTTTACCTTTTCAAGATGCACAAAACTTGCTGTCAGAATAAGTAGTGATGAGAAACTGTGTATTTCTTTTGCTCGTGGTCAAAATTCTCAGCTTGGTGAAATTTTTTAACGCCTGCATCTGGGCTCCAAGGATACTGGGACCCCTATCCAATACATACGGAATTCTGACCGCCTTTTATGGTGTTATCAACCATCCGGATCTCAAAGCCCGGGAAGCTAGAGGGGAAAAATACCAGGCAATTAATGTCCAACTCATTTTCACCAACTTCATGTATGCTTGCCTTCAACAAGACAAAAGTCTAGGTTATTATACAGAATGTCTCTCGATTTTGCTGCAGTGCTGAAACACGTTCCTTTCATGCACTATGCATACATTTTGCTGAGCAGGCAGGAATATATATATATGTATGTATGTATATATATATATATATATGTGGATATTAAATTATTGAGAGTATACCTTGATAATTGAATTACTAAATTGAACATTGTTGTCTGGCAGTGCTTCAAGGTCTCATCCAGCTTTTTCAAGTTGTAAAAATTTAGAGATTAGAACTCAAAAACTTTCCAATAAAAAATTGGATGTGCTTGCTATTGGCTAGTGACAAGTGTCTTTTAAGGATGCCTCTTGTGTCCTAGATGGTTGAACGCTTAAAGAATTAATGGCACTTAGGTTCCATGTTTCTGAAAAACTAGCCTTAGGCCAAGAGAGAATGCCACCAATGAGGGTGGGAATAAAAGATTATTAACCCATAAGGTTGGCTTGGTAGTGAAAGTTGCATCCTCTAGGTCTGGTTCCTAGCTTCTTCCATTTGTTTGATTTTGTTGGAGGCTTTTGTATGAAATAGGTAATAAACGAGGATCTGCAGATTGTAGCTGGGCAGCAGGAGCGAATGATCAATAGAGCGAAATGTGTGGAATTCACCAATTTCTCATGATAAGCTAGGAATAAGTTATAGGCTATGGAGAGATGCTGTGGAGAGAGGAGCAAAGCAATTACCTTTCAGCAAGTCAGCGTGAAGAAACCCAAAAACTCTAGGATGATGGATCTAAACTTCAGGGGATTCTTCAAGCATCAGCCCCTCTTTATCCAACTTAACAGCCCTTGAACAGGATTGCAAATAATGGAGCATTGGTAGAGAATGTTGTGCTGTTTGGCTTTTGGTTTCTAAAAGGATATCTCCTAAAGGCGAAAGCTTTTGATTGGCCTGGGGCTGAGCGGGTATTGTTTGTGCATGCAAGTCCTTGCAAGGTATAAGCATCTGAACAGCCATTATTGATGTTGTGTCCAGTTTCTTCATCTGTTTTCATCTCCTCAAAGCCAATGAGGTCTCATGATGATTATTCTTCCATCTACATTTAAGAACGCTGGTGTTTGAAAGGAGGAGTTCTCTGTTGTATCATAGTAAAGAAAGAATTTTCTGAATTCCTAGAGCTGCTCTCTTCTCTGATCTCTACCCATTTTCAAGTTCCAACAGTGAATTGGAAAACAGAAAATTAACACATGAAATTCTCAGTAAGTTGTATTGAAATGTACATAGCTTGATTACAGTTAAAGCAAGCACTGTTATTACAAATCCAAAGTCCAATCTTCCTAAACCCAAAACTCAATTACAGAGAAGACCCGCAAAAAGGACAGAACCTGAACTCGGGCTCCGCAACCCGGTCACAAAAGCGGCACCGCAAGCTCTCCGGAATGGCTGGTGGACCAGTATTTGGAGGTGGGAGAGAAAAGGATCGAGGGAACATGAGACTGCAGTTGTTACAATACACAGCGGGGTCTTTGGCTGGCCATTTCCACACAGGAACAAAGAAGAGCTTGAGAACCTTGTCGTATTCCACTAGATCAGCCATGGAGCCGCAGTTAATGCACCTGCCGACACCTGATTTGAGGACCTGGCGCACCTGCTGCTCCACTCCCCCAACGAAGAAGAAGAACATCTTTTTTCCGCTGTATGTATGGTGGTGCTGGGTTTGAAATTTAGGGTTTTGTTTAAGGGTTGTTCGGCCTTATAGGAGAGGAGGCGGTCGGTGGTTTACCGGAAGGTTCTGGACTTACATAGGTGGTTCTACGACTGGCCATGCGTCATTGCGCATGTTTAGAATTAGATTTTTTGTTTTTTTAAAGACAACATAATTTAGCCCTAATTTATATCACCTTCTCAACTATTAAAATATGAAATGTAAAATCTATATTTTAATTCTTGACTACTTTGTAAGACTGAATTATACTTTGGTCTGTAAAATTAATGAAATTTACATATTAACTTTTATATTTTTAAAAATCCATTATTTAATCATTGTAATTTAAAAAATAGTAAATTGTTTCTACTATGAGAAATATATTTAAATTTTTTCTTTATAATTTAAATTTTATAATTTTATTTATTTCGGTAATTTAATTCATATATTTAAATATGTAGAATAAATTAGTCCTTAAATAAATAATGGTGACATAACTATACTTTTAGGACATGAACTAATTTGTTTATTTTTAAACTTATGAAGATCATTTAATTTATAAATTTTATTAAATTAAGGAATTAAATTATAATTTATTTAATTTTTATTGAATTTTAAATTTAATTATTAAATTTAGCCTCGTATAAAATTAAGGTCATATTAGAGGTACAAAGAGTTTGTCTAATTTGGTTATATCAACTTCCAATTTCTTTTTAAAAAATTTTAATTTCATTTATTTAAATATGATGAATTGATATGATAAATTGAGATTACTAAATGCAAATATTTAATCTCTAGTTTTATTTAATAAAATTTTTTAAGAATATGATTTATTTATTAATGAAATAAATACGGGTGGTTAATGAGAGTATTCACTGGTATTTTGTTTGGAAAGGTTAAAGTTTTTGTGCAGGGGCTAAGTGGATTTTTTTATTGGTTTTTTTTATTGGTGAGAAAGATTAATTCTTCGTTTATTTTTAGTGAGGGTATCCTCTTGAGTGGACTATCATGTTTTTGTCGATTTTGTTCGTGATATCTCTTATTTGTCTTTAATTTTACTGTCAAGCTAAAAATTACTTTTATTAGAGATTGCAGACCGATCATTAATAGTGGTCAGTTGAAGAATAAATATAAAATCGATTAATTTATACTTGTTTAACAAAAAAATATCATGATAATGCTTTCTCTACGCATGTGTATTTAAAATCTTGTGTGATAATTTGAACTTTGAGAGATTTATTTTTTATACTGCTCGTATCTTGACTGGTTGACTGGTTTGAAGTCCTTAATAATACGATTCGACTTTTTAAAAATCGATCTTATTATGACCTGATTGGATCGGTCTATAAAATTATTTTATAATATTTATGTTCTGATAAATATGTGTCACAATTTTAAAAAAATTTTTATTTATATATTATCAAATATAGTTTAATTATCAATATAGAAAGTGAGTATTTTTATTTGTTCATAATAAAATTAAGTTCTTTTATTTATATATTATCAAACACCATCTGTAGAGTTATTTTATAGTTTGTTTATGCTTTAAATTTACCACGAATCGGATATAAATAAACTTTTCTGCAAGAAAGAAGTATGCTGGGGAAGACGAAGACATAAATTATCCAAGGCAAGCCAAGATAAGGTTATTATATTTTAGAGATAATTAAGCAACACTCAATACAAGAACATGATAAGATAATCTTCTTATTCTGAAGCCAACAGATGGAAATTCTATTTTAGATTTTATGGTCTCCACTCTCAAGAGCACTACTCATACTCTCGATCGTAGGCTAACATTGCCTAGTGCAGAAGCAGCGACGACGTGCACCTTTGCAATCTCCACCGGTGAAGCCTTCCGTTTTGCAAACTGAAGCGCAGTTAGTATCACTCAAGCATATTCCCTTGAATTTGTGGCTCTGCGATTCGCATTTTCTTCCCTCCGCCATCATTGGCCCCATCTCTGCCATCATCACATTCACATATATTCTTCTCAAAGCTCAAAAGAAAAATAAATCAAAGCAAGCATATGATGATAAGAATGTAATTTACCAGTGGCCACAAGCAGCAGCAGCAGCAGGAAAACAGCTGGGAAGAGACGCATAGGATGCTTCATTTTGCACTTACCGCTACTGATACAAAGAGAAGATAGGGCAATGCGTCCATACAAGGTCCCTTATATACAAGTACATCACGTGTGATGCATCTATTTTTAAATTTTGTTATATTTATTAAAAAATTTAAAATTCATATTACAGAATCTAACTCATCATACTGTATCTCTTTATAAATATATTTTATATTTTTAATATAATTATTGATAATATAAAAATAATTAATAAAATAAATTAATATGTAGAAGGAAATTAAAATGTGGGTAATAGGGAAAGTAACTTTATTTTGGTAACTTTTTGAAAAATTTAACTAATTTAACGTTATTCATGGCTTTCTGATGTGTGTTTAGTCTCTTTTCTGCTTTTCTGACACTACAGTCTGTGTCCTTTAGCTATAGGTTCACTGCATTGCACATGTGCACCCACGTGGCTGTCGATCATTTGGGGCTGTCCATAGCCCCACTTCTCTGTTTCAGTCCCGTGACGGACGATTAATGATTGAAATTTTGAAATTTTATAATCTTAAAAATAATTTTATTATTACTGATTTAAATTCATTTATTTTCGATAAAAAAGAATAGAGATAATATAAAATAAAATGAAAATATGAAAAAACTTTATACACTCTATTACATGATTGAAATTTTGAAGATTTTTAAATCTCTAAAAATCTTATTTTGTTTAAAAATCTTACTTGCAAATATGAATATTTCTTTACAGATTAAGTAAAAAAATGAGAAACTTACCCTTATTTAAAATAAAAAAATTTAATTTAATTTAATTTTTTCTATTAAATTTTTTATTTAAAATAAAAAAATCAATTTTTTAATTTATAAAGTTTTTATTTTTAAATAAAATAATTTTATACATGATATTATAAGAATTTATTTAAACCTTTTATTTTTAAAAAAATCGTAAAAGATTAACAAAGAAAATTCACAAAAATTGTGGAAAGATTTTTCATATGTGACAATATTACACCATAATAAAGAAAAAGGAAAAATGTTATTTGGTCCTTATATTATTCTCTCAAATTATTTTATAAGAAAAAAATTTAAATAAATTCTTTCAAAATTATTCATAATTTTATATGATAAAAAATTTTAAAGTTAAAAATTTTTGAATTTTTGAATTTAAAAAGAATTTATGAAAAAAATTTCAATTAAATTAAATAATTATAAAATTTTTGATTCCCAACAGTGGAATACATTTAATTAGTTTTTGAGTGTTAGAATTTAAAAAGTATAATTAGTATATGTTAATTTTAGCCATTTAATATTAAAAAAATTTTAAATTATTTTTGCATTGATTAAGTAGTATATAATTTTTTAAAATTAAAAAATCGATTGATATTTTATATTATAAAAATAAATAATAAAATGTTTATCTATTAAAATTAACAAAATTATTAATTAATAAATTTTTTAAAATTAAAAAATTAATCGATAAAATTCAATTAAATAAATAAATAGTTTTTTGGAGCAAGGAAATTTATTTTCAGATAGCTGATTCAGTTAACAAACTAGCAATTTTTCATTATTAATTAACTTTTTTTTTTTTGCTAATTTTTTTGAGATGATAGTCAGAAGAATTTATCTTCCCCTTTTTTTTCGCCTTTATTCTCTTTTGTTTGAGAAAGGAAAGATTTCTTTTCCTAATCAGCATATAATTAAATTAATCGAATTAATAAATTTTAAATTTTAAATCTATAATATATATATATATATATCGTGATTTAATTAATTTAAGTAATTCTTAGCAACCCATATATAACAGAGTGGGATGGAATATAAAGCATGTTTATATTCATAAAAATAAAAGAATTTGTGTTTGGTAGGATCAAATAGATCAATAAAAAAACGTGGTTTGAAAATCAAATTTTGAATAGCTTGGTGAACATTAATTTTGGAGTCCGAATCTTTTAAAGGAGTCAAAATTTTCATAATTTTATTGCTTACCAATTTTGAAATATATGTTTAATCAAGATTTTTTTAGGTGCATGCCCATCGATAATTTTTCTTTTTTTAAAATAAAGAAAAAAATAGCATTAAAAATAACTAGAATACATCACTGAGAGACTTTTGAAAAAAAGCTTAAGAGGAAAAAATAAAAAGTCCCATGTCAACAGGTCCAACTCCAAGCTAAGGAAACCTCAACCATTCTAACACACAACTCTAAGGCAAATTGGAGCACCAACCCAAATAAGAGGGCACCGAATGGAAGAGAACTTTCAACCCAATGAAGCGCCACTTTGCTAAGATTGTCGAAAACAAAAAGCATTAAAGCACAAAATCACCGGAGTCATTAATAGTTGAAAAGGGCCACATATAAGCGCAATTTCATATAGGTGTAAGAGGACCGAGACACCGATGAAGGGTGATATCGTAATACCCTTTACGGTATATAGAACTCGCAAGATCCAGTCCTACAACAGCCATAAGCCTTAAACAAAAATAGAGTCTCTACCATCCTTGACCTGCATAGAAATAAATAATAAAAAAAATCGGACATGCATAAAAATAAACAACAAAAAAAACCCAACATGCAAAGGTAAAGCAACAAATAGATAACATCGAAAATACATATCAAATAAAAGCTCTCGCAATGAAGTATGGATTTAACATGAAAAACCTAAAAGATAAAACAAACTATCTACAACCATTCAGCAGTGCAGAGAGTAGAGTCGCACAGCTGGAAGGAGAAAACAAGAGCTTCCCCGGTCAAAAGCGGCAAAGAAAGCCAATATTACACCGGCACTAATGAGATGGAGAGAAAACTTTTAGATAAAAAAATCAAAAGGAAAAAAACTTTTGGTCACTCTATTTTATATATGTTTATTTCATTTTCATCGATAATATTACACAATTATCTCATGCTCTTAATTATTTGAATTAATATGTTGTAATGCAAGATTGAATTTTATAGATTTTTTTTTTGAAAGGACAATAAAACTTCATTAATTCAAAAAGAACATAGAAACAATGTGAGGGATATCAACCCAAACTCCTTAATCTGATTCAGAATATGCCGATGTTGCTAGAACGTGAGCGATATCATTCGCAGATCTATGAACAAAAACACACTTTACTTCCTCATAACTAGATAGAAGCAGTTTACAATTTTGAACCAAAAGGTCAAAAGACGATAAATCATCCAACAAAGCACAATTAACTGATATCACAAGTATCTAAGCATCCAATTCGAAAAAGACTCGATCACATCCACACTCTTTAATCTAGCTTAATGCTTCTCGAAATGTTATAATTTCACCACACTTTGCATCTATCTGATTATAAAAAGAGCATGCTCTAGCAGTCACAAAACTCCCATCATCATGGCTTCGAAATAAAGTGAAATAATGAGGATTTAAGGTTTAATTATTGTTATTAAACAAGTTAGGCACGTTATTGAAAATTTAAAGGTACATTGGCCGATAAAAATAATAATTTTATAATTTTTTACATTTATATTTTTAATTTTTAATTTTAAATAAAAAATTTTAATTTTTAAATTTATTATAATTATTTAAACTTTTAAAATTAATTTTAATTATATTTAAATTAACTTACATATTTTTATTACATAAATTAAATTTTAATTAAGATTTTAAACTTTTAATTATATAAAATTTCTAAATTATATAATTAAAATATTTAATTCTCTAATACTCAAATAAAAATTTTAGTTGAGAATTTTAGGTAATTAAAAGTTTAAAATTTTAATTATAGTTTAATTTAAATTAATTAAATTACTTATATGATAAAAATAATAATATATGATGTGTTATACGAATTAATTTAAATATGATTAAAATTTAAAAAATTACTATTATTGTAATAAATTTAAAAGTTAAAACTTTTTATTTAAAATTAAAAATTTAAATTATAAATATAAAAATTCGTAAAGTTTAATTTTTTTTAGTCAATAATATCATTTTAAATTATAATTATATAAAATAATAATATAACTTTTGATTTTTATTATATTTTTATTGTTTAAATTTATTGACTACACATAAGAAAAGAATAATTACAATCCAATAATATTAGTTTACGCACATACATATTTATTTTTTTGAAAGCAACGCACATACATATTTTATGTATGAAATTAAAACAAAAACAAAATACAAATAAATATTAATTTAATAACAGAAAGTTGAGTTTAATTTTTAATAATAAATTTATTGGGATAAATAAACTCATTCCTTTGATTTTTTCCTGTTAAGGCAGTGTAATTCAAAAGTTTGAAAAATTTATTTCTAAATTAATAGTGAAAATTTTTTTGATTTGAAAAAGTTATTGATAAATACTGAGTTTTGGATATTTTGGTCGCATTACATTCACGTAGGACGATCGAATCATAGCCTCATCAAAACTCATTGTAGAGTCCATCCATTAGCGTGCGGCCCTGACTTTATGCAAATAGACCGAGTAAAGTAGGACTAGTACCTATTAAAGAAAATTTCAACTCAACCGACTTGGCAACGGATCAATGGGGCAAAAGACCCGTATACATCCGGATTATGTCTATACGGCGCTGAAAGGAATTAAATAGCCATATAATGATGAAAAATAATACAGTACATTTATATATACGGCTCCAGGTGATAATGATAGGATATACAGAATCATTACAGGACAAAAAGAAAAAAAATAAAAGAAGAAAGACTCGAACCAATAAAATTAAGTTCACAAATATGTACTTTGAATCTACCCTTTATTGGATTTCAGAACATGACTCGTAATAAAATTTAGATAAAAATTTTATAAAATTGATATTTTGTATTTTTTCTAGCTCCCTTTAAGAAAAAATATCTTTTTATTTATAAAGAATTTAAAAGAAAGATCCAATTAATTGTTGACAAGTGTTATTATTTTATTAATTATTTTTTTTTTCAATTGATGACATGAAACTCTAATCAATTTATTTTACATATATTTAAATAAATTTATTTAATAGAATTAATTTAATTAAAAATTATTAAATAAAATTTATGTGATAAAATATATTTAATATTTTATAATTAAAATTTAATTTTTTTATTCCCACTATTAGCTATGATTTGAAAATTTTATCATAGACTATTATACGCTTGTATTAAAAAAATTTTATATAAGTTTTTATTGTCAAATTGTTTCCATAATATGAATAAACAAAATCAGCGAGTATATATATATTATCTTTTTTTTTTAAAAAAAGAAAGTTTTATAGTACACATGCAATCATGTTAATATGATATAATTTCTCCAATTAAAAAACAAAAATTTTAAAGTTTGAACATGGAGAACTGAGACAGCGGAGATAGGGAAACAAAATCACAATCTTATTAAGAAAATAGAGACATGAAGCCAAAACAAGGTTAACACGTAATCTTTCAAGGATCACATAAAACAAACGCAACCAACTGGAACCATAATCTTAATTATTCCGACACACAAAGAACCTCAGTGAAGAGAATAACCTATGACTTAATTCCTCTCACTGTCATAGATATTGAAAGAAACTAACAATGCTTAGTACAGAAGCAGCGACGGCGTAGCCCTCGGCAGTGTCCTGCATGGAAGCCTTCAGTTTGGCAGATGGCAGCGCAGTTGCTGTGCCTCGTGCACATACCCTTAAATCGATGGCTCTGTGACTCGCATTTCCTTGCCTCAGCCACCATTACTGGCCCCATCTCTGCTCAATCCCCAACATATATAATCAAATATTAATTAGAAAGACACATATATTCTGTAGGCTAATTCATGAAAGACGTGTGTGTGTGTGTGTTATGCAAGCATCTCATTATTAATTTGAATATGGACTTTTGTTCATGGATATGCAAAAGCTGCAGGGAAGAAAAAAAGTAAAATACTAGAGGATGGGGGGAGAGTTATTACCAGTGGCCACAAGCAGCAAGAGGAGGAGGAAAACTGAGGAGAATAGGCGCATTGGAGCCTTCATCATCTCGCAAACACACACAGACACAGAGAAAGAAAGGGGCTAATTACTGCTTTGATGGCAGCCATGCATGCAAGGGTTTAAATAAATTTTGTGGGTGTATCAGATGATGAATCACCATGATTTTCCTCATCTGAAAAAAATAAAAGGAAAATCAAGTGACAGATCACAACGTTTTCCTTCCATGATCCCCCCATAAAGTGAAAAGATCGATATACAGGTAAAAAGAGAAAGATTGATTTTTTTAATTTTCCCTCCTTTTAATATTGGATCGATTAAGTTATATGTTCCAACATGAATCATATGGAAGATTTAAAAATTTTGAGTTTAAGTAAATTGAAATTAATTATATAAAAAAATTTATGTACTCAGTAGTTAAATTAAATCACTTAATTTTTATCTCTCTCTTCAAATTAGATTATTAAAACGGATTGTTCTCTGTATAATTAATTAAGCTTTATTCTTGTGAGTTTGATCATAGAATAGATTTTTGGAAAATAAGAAATAAAAATGGAGAAAATTATTAAAATTTTTAGAATGAATTTTTTGCATTTAATTAATTGTGAATATATATAAATTGATTCACATATAAGTAATATTCCAAATGTTAAAAGGGTTTTCCACATGCAAAACTTTTTTATCTTTATTTTAAAAAGAAAAAGAAAAAGAAAAGAAGTAATATTGATTTGATTTGTTCTGTGAATCTGCTTTTGAGCACACCTCTTCTGACGATGAATTCTTTGGCTGTATACATCTCTTCCTTTCTTTTATTTCATTCCTTTTCTCATCACAATATTCCTTTCTCCATGTAGACACTATTACGTTTTTATGTTTGAATATAGTTAATTAAAATATTAAATTTACCTTTAAATTATATGATAGGATGAAAAATATTATTTTAATTTAAATTTATTTTAGAAATAAGTATAAAATTATTAAAATAATAATTTTAGATAATACTTTAACAGCAATTTAAAATCATTATAAAAAATTTAAATTTTCACTATATAATCATATATATTTAAATGCAAAGAAATATGAAAGTAGTGGTGGGGTTTTCAGGAATTATCTGGCAAGGAACAGTGGGTGTTGGTGGTGAAAGAATCCTGCCACATGCATGTGATACTTGGAGATGGATGCCATCATGCTCTAGAATTTCCAAGATTAGGTAAATTAGTTGTTTAATTGGAAAATTATGTAATTTAAATATGTTGCTGAAACCAAAATAAGGATGGGTCAGAGTGAAATTGTACTGATTAGTTAATTCTGTAAAATATAAAAAATAAGGTAAATATAGAAAGTAGGGTGGTGAATGCCCTCATCACTCTAACATTTAGTTTAGTAAATTGAAAAAAATGGTGAATAAAAAATTTGAGATTATTCATGCAAGAAAATTGTATACTTTTGTTTTTGTGATATTTACCTTTTATATCATAAGAAGTGAGGTTAATTATAGTATTTCTTGAAAATTTGATAATAATGTGGCCGGCTCGTTGGTAAGAGATCTTCACTGGCTAATTAGTTGAGAATCGTGTGATCGCAAGCATAAAAGGGATTTGCTAGATTGTAACTGTTAATGATAATTTTCTTATGAAGTCTCCCTCTGTAGCTGAGAGGGCGAGTCTTGACGAACTGAATCGACCTGACCCGAGGCTGACCTGAAGCGCTTGAGTCTTCTTGTCTCTCGATTCTTGGCAACATAGTTGTCTAGGCCTTACTTTCTACGGGTAGGACCATGTATTGAATTATCAGATCCTTGTCACATCGCCCTGTCTTATGGTAACAGCTCACTATCTATTTTGAGCGATTGCTGTGTAACATCATAAATCCCCTGCTAGTCTTTGATTCTTTAGATTCGAAGATAACAGTTGTCTTCACGATTTGGGGTATGTGGCTTGTTTATCGAACTGAGCGCATGATGTCCTTACTTTTTTTTTTACTTGCCCTACCGACTAGTCAGGTCCAATATCTTGTCTAGCAAAAATTGATCTGAATTCCTTGACGAGTTTTCGGGCTCTCTCTAGCACCAACCAACCCTGGGGATCATTTTGGCATTTTTCAGCCCGGTCGAGCTTCCAACTCTGAGAATCTTTCTAACATTTTCTAGCCCTTGTGAGCTCGTTAGCCTTTTCCAACCTTATCGAGCTTCCGGGCATTTTTTAGCCCTGACATACTTTCGAACAATCTTGCCTCGACTAGCCCTGATGGGTTTCTAGTCATTTTCCTCCTTGCGGACTTTACTCGAGTTTTCAGGCATTTTTTCAACTTTATCGAACTTTCAGACATTCTCTGACCCTGATGAGTTTTCGGGCATTTTTCAGTCCTGGTAAGCTTTCAGGTATTTTCTAGTCCTGGCGAGCTTTCGAGTATTTTCTCGCCCTGACCAGCTCTGACTGAATTCTAGTTATTTTTCTCCTTGTAGACTTCTGTAATACCCGGCTAGACTCCGGTATCGAAATTCCCACCGTCTGGTGGAATCTCGGATGTCGGAAATCTCTAGAAGGGTAAAAATCATGTTTTTATAAAATGTTTTAATGTATGTTATGATCTTAAGTAAGAAGGAAGTTGAGTTTTGAATGAAAAAGACCATGGAGGCATTTCCAGGTTCGGCCGCCGAACGTGGGATGGTTTAGGGGGGCAAGTTTGGCTTCCGAAAGTGGCTCAGGTTCGGCCGCCGAACTTGCATGAGTTTTGGAGGCACCTCAGGCTGCCGAATGTGGTTTGGCCAGCCCCTATATAAGGGCTCCATGGCCGAAACGAGCGAGTTCTTCTCCCTATTTTTGGCCAACGGTGAGTCCATGCTCTCCCATGGTAGATTTTTGATATTTTCCTCCAATTTCTCGAGTTTTAACAAGTTTTATCTTGATTTGAAGATATTTGAGCAAAAAGAGCAAGTTTTGAAGCTTGGAGACCAAAGAGTTGATTTCTCCCCATCTCCAAGCTAGGATCGTCTTTCCTCTCGATCTTCAAGAGGTAAGCTTAGATCCAACCTTCCTTGTATGTTTTAAATAATTTTTATGAGATTTGTGGGGTAGAAATGCATGTTTAGGGTATTTTTGAGTTTATGGGTTAATGTTGAGTTTTTGAGCAATGTGAATTGTTTATGTATGTTGGATGTGTTTTGGTTGGGGTTTAGGATAGTTGAGACCCCTATATGCTTGTTGGCTTGAGTTGCTTGTTGTAGAATAGGTAAATGCATGATTGAATGGTTTGGGAGGCAAGTGTGCATGAGTGGAGGCTGAGTTCTGCCTTTGGAAGAACTCAGGTTCGGCAGCCGAAAGGACTTTCGGCCGCCGAACCTGCCTGTGGAGGCCAGCCTTTGGCTGCCGAACCCTGCCCCCGAAAGTGGACTTTTGGCTCTGGAGGGACTTTCGGCCGCCGAAAGTGCCGCTGAAGGTGTATGACTTTCGTCTCTGGAGGGACTTTCGGCCGCCGAACCTGCCGCCGAAAGTGCCCTGTCCAGCCTTCCTTTGCATATTTTCTATGATTGTTTCAAGGTGTTTTAAGGGGTTTTTGGGGAGTATTTTAGAGTCATGTTCATGTATGTTTGGTCCTTCATTTGAGTCCACCTGTGTAGGTTCGAACCCAAGGAACCGAGGACCCCAGCAGTGAGTCAGCTGCTTCTGTGTCTTGTCAGAGCTAGCCTGAGGTGAGTAGAATGACTCTTTACGTTTTTAAGCAAATAATGAAAGTTTTAGCATGATTCACGCATCATGAATGACATGAGATATATTAGGTTGTTTGCATTAGAATTCATGAATATGTTGCATTGCATATTATGTTGTTGATGTGGATGAATGTTGAATGATCCCTTAGCCCTCGTATGAAATGATATGATGATGATGATACGGTATGGAAGTCCAGGAAGACCCATTCTACGTCCCTGGCAGTATGTAAGAGAAAGTCCAGGAAGACCCATTCTACGTCCCTGGCACATTGGAATGTTATGACATGTTATGTAAGGGAAAGACCAGGACCCATTCTACGTTCTGGCACTATTGGATTATGTAGAGGGCTATTGGTGACAAGTTCATCCTTAATGTGATTTGTTTGTGATGTGATGCATTTCATGAAAGCATGAACTCTTAATATAATGTTTTATTATTCTGCTCACTGGGCTCTTGTAGCTCACCCCTTTCCCTTAATCCCCCAGTTTTGCAGGTACGGGATAGACCAGGAGGTCAACTAGAGTAAAGTCATGGTTATGTAATAGCTAGTGGTGGACATGATAACTATTGAAATGTAATGTAATGAATAGTATTGAACAGTCATGTAATGTAATGATGTTTATTGAGGTTTAGAGTTGTACTTGACCCTAGTTTGTATGTTAATCCCTTTTGATACATGATTTTTCAAATGTAATGATTTAATGACGTTTATGTTTAACTAAGTTTAATGTATGTTATGTTACCCCACTGGAGCATTTGATGAGGGCTCTAGTGTGGGGTTTATGCTCATGAGTTGTGCATACACAGGTTAAACTTGGTAAAGGAAGGAAAAAGTTCAAAATTTTTATATATGTGTTGGTCATGTATGGGATTAAACAGGTATACAGGATGTTTGTTAGGCTTGCTACGGGTTCCGGTGGCCTTAAGCCGATCTGGATCCTAGCACCGGTAGCGGTCCGATTTTCGGGTCGTTACAACTTCGCTCGAGTTTCTAGACATTTTTACAACCCTATCGAGCTTTTGTGCATTTTCTAGCCCTTACGAGCTCTTTGCAAACTTCATTTGCTCACTTAACAGCCCGTTCTGCTTTCGTCGATAGTCAAAAAGTCTCGCCTGCCTACAATGGGATTTCCTCCTTTACAAAAAGTTTTGAATTTCTAAGGGTTATTATAAGAACAGTGACACATGCTTGGGAGACTTTCTGTGAGATGGAACCAATGTTCTCGGTCGTGTGGCTTGGCTCATACCCTCCTTATGGCTTGGGCATCCAATGCTTTAGAATCTTCTTGTGAAATGGGACTAACACCCGGTTGGTCGACCTGGTATAACTCGTCTTATGGTCTGACATGAGCTGCCTTGATTAGTGGGTCCGATGTCCAGTCTTCTAGCCTAGTGAGTTTCCGCCTTATAGCCTGGCATGAGTGTTTTAATTAGTGAATCCAATGCTCAGTCTTTTGGTCTTATGGATTTTCGACTTATGCCTTGATTTAGTGGGACTAACATCCGGTCTTCTGACCTGACGAATTTTTGACTTATGGCCTTAGTTTAGTGGGACTAACACTTGGACTTTTGGTGAGTTCCCACCTTGAAACTTTTATTTAATGAGTCCAACGCTCGGATGGCCTGACAATTGTCTTATGGCCTGTTATGATTTTATTTTTGTTTTCATGGTTTAACGCCTAGATTATAACTTGACTGAAGTTGCCTTGTGACCTAGCATGTGATGTCTTGTTATGCGGGACCAACGTCCGGATGGTCTCGTGGCTTGTTAAGAATTTGTTTCTGTTTTCGCGGTCTAACACCCAAATTATGGTCTGATTGAATTTGCCTTGTGACCTAGCATGAAATGTCTTGTCATGAGAGACCAAAGCCCAGATAGTCTTATGGCCTTTTATGAATTTATTTCTGTTTTCACAGTTCAACGCTCGGATGATGGTCTAATTAAAGTTACCTTGTGACTTGGCATAAGATGCCTTATTATGCGAGACTAATTGTGGTCTTTTATAATCTTTTCTATTTTTTTCTTTTATTTTCTCTCATTTTCCTTAATTTTCTTTTTCCTTTTCATTTTCTTTTATTATTCTCCCTTGTATCAATTAATTTTTATTTTATTTCATATTCTTCACCTTTTTATTTTTTTTTCTATTTTCTTTTAATTTTTCCCTCCATTTTCTCTCATTATTTTTCTATTTACTCTCTTTTTTTTTCTTTCATTAATTCTCTATTTTATCCTATTTTCTTCTTTTTTTTCTTATTCTCTTTTTTCTTTAATTTTCCACTTTTTCTTCATTTTTATCATTATTTTATTCTATTTTCTTTTTTTTTCCTTATTTTTTCTTTTATTTCCATTTTTTTCATTCTTTCACTTTTTTAATATTTTTTTAAAATTTTCTCAATCTAATTTTATATTAATTTTCTCATAAAATTAATAAAATTTAACATATTAAAGTTAATATTTAATATAAAATATAATAAAAAATTAATATTTTAAATATTAAAAAAAACAGATTTAATAATGAAATATAGTTTCGATATATATTTTTAATATTTATTTTTTATTTTTTATCAAATTAATAACAAATATTTATTTACAAATTAATTTTATTTTTAAATATTTTTTATTAAATTAATAACGAATTTAAAATTCATTAACAAATTCAATTATAAATCCATTATAAAATTAATTCATTATTAAATTAGCAACAAAATTTATAATAATGAATTTTAATAATAATTTTTTTTATAAATTAATGACAGAAACATCTGTTACTAATCTAAAAATATCTTGCGTTGAATGTTTTTGTTATTTGTGAATTCTTTAATGGGCGATACTTATATTTTTATACTATTTCATATTAATTTATTAAATACTTAGTTAAAATTATAACTTATTAAATATTTAAATATAAATATTATAATAATTAAATATAAATTAACCATATTACTAATAATTAATAAAAAAGTTAAAAAATACTTCCAAAATTTTTTAAATAAATTCTAAATTTTTATAAAAAAAAAAAAATTAAATTATACTCATTTAATTTTATCAATTTATAAAAATTTATAGTATAATTAATAAAATTTAAAGTGATTAATTTTTTATTTTTTATTTTTTATTTTTTATAATTTATCAATAATATGATTATTTTATATTTAATTATTATAATTTTTACAAATTTAAAATTGAATAGCTTACCATTTTAATTTATTTATTTAATAAATTAATTTTAATTAGCATGTAAGTATATATCCGGTCTTTTTTTAAACGTACCTATAAATATACAAGATAAAAACAAAATACTAAATAAATCGATCTAATGATCTCTCTAATTTTAAGTAGGAAGATTTATAATTTAATCCCTAGATATTACCATTATTAACAAGTCAGTCCCTGTATTTTTTGAAACCTATTAAAACATCCTTATGTGTTCTTTCCGTCAACGAAATAGTCTTTTCGTCCTCTTTTCCGTTAAAATTAGGTAAAGGAGGAGAGAGAATTTTTAAAATCTAATTTTACACTCAAATAAAATTCTTTATTTAGTCCTTAGATATTGTTATTATTAACAAGTTAGTCCTTACATTTTCAAAAATCTATTAAAATATTTTTATCTTTTTCCATATCTATTAAAACGTTCTTATCATTTCTTTTCGTCAATAAAATAGTCTCTATCTTTTCTCATATATATTAAAACGTCCTTATCGTTTCTTTCCATCAACGAAATAGTCCTTTCTCATCGTTTCTTTCCGTCAACGAAATCGTCTCTCCCTATATTTTTAAAAATCTATTAAAACGTTCTTATCGTTTCTGTTTGTCAACAAAATAGTCCCTAACTTTTCTCACATCTATTAAAATGTCCTTATCGTTTCTTTTTGTCAACGAAATAGTCCATATGTTTTTCTTTTATCCTCCTCTTCCTCTTCCTCCTCCTCCTCCTCCTCCTCCTCCTCCTCCGAAAAAGAAGAAAAAGAAGAAAAAGGAGAAGAAGAAGAAGAAGAAGGAGAAGAAGAAGAAGAAGAGAAAGAAGGAAAAGAAGAAAAAAACGAGGAAAAGAAGAAAAAGAAGAAGAAGGAGAAGAAGGAGAAGAAGAAGAAGAGAAAGAAGGAAAAGAAGGAAAAGAAGAAGAAGAGAAAGAAGAAAAAGAAGCAAAAGAAGAAGAAGAAGAAGGAGGAGAAGAAGAAGAAGAAGAAGACGCAGAAGGAGAAACAAAAGCAGAAGAAGAAGCAGAAGAAGGAGGAATAATTGATGAAGAAGAAAAGGAAGGAGAAGGAAGAGGAGGAGAAGAAAAATAATGTGGGATAATTTAGTCTTTTACTATATTTTTAACGGTAAAAATAGACGGAATGACTATTTTATTGACGGAGAGAAAAGATAAGAACATTTTAATATATTTTTAAAAATATAGAGATTTACTTGTTAATAATAGTAATACTCAGAGATTAAATTATAAATCTCTTTTTTAAGTAAATAAATCTAGTACGATAATAAAAAATTGACTAAAAAATATCAAATACTTTGAACGGATAAAAGTTTTTTTTTTTTTTTTTTTTTTTTGAAAAATCGAAATACGCATCCTTTTGAGGACTGGGCCACGAATGGATAGTAAACTGATGCTACACTTTTTTTGTATTTCATATTTTCGCTTCTGTTAGTTTTTTATATATATATATATATATAAAAAAAAGCACAACTGAATTTTAAAAAACAAATGTTATTATTTGAGTGTCTAACAATAATCGTACTTGTATGTGAGCAATGTTTTTCGCTTGCTCTTAGTCTGTTCTTTCTTTTTCTCTCATATTTTTTTTTGGTAAGAGGGATTTATATATTTTTAGGGAATGAATGTAATATTTAATATACATTTTCATATTTACAATATTTTTTGCATTTAAAATCTATATAATATATTAAATGTTAAAAATATATAGTTGATATAAACATATTAATGTTCAGTTGTACACAATTATGTATATAAAAAATACAAAATTAAAATAAAATATTCACAATTGAAACAACTTATTTAATATTTTTTTTTCTGTTAGAAGTTACATATTTAATGAATTAAAATCATGTTAAGTTTTATTTTTTTTAAAAAAATATTTTTCATATTATTTAGTGTTTAGAACACTTAAAAAAAATTAATCAATAAAAATCTATTTTTTTATTACAGAAAAAAAAAATTATTGTAAGAAAAATAATATATTTGGACAGGACAATGAAAATGACAGCACCCGATCCAATTCAAACCCAGAACAATATTTTGCATTAGTTACTACTGTACAAATGAACCTTCACACTCTGAACACCAAAAACAAATTAACAGCCAAGTAATTATTAGTTAAACTCGATTCACATGGACTCAAGATACAAATTTATGAGACCCATTGATTTTTTTTAGATCACTTCAAAGAGGTTTTCACAAGCTAAATACTAAGGGCTTCCAAACTGTCAGGACTTCTTGGAACATTTCCAGCACCAATTCCTTGTCTGCTTGCTCAAAAAAATTATTGATTTCTTCTCTAACATCATTAATCTTCCCAAAATCAAATAAATATGTCAAGCATCCTTTCTTCAGTTTGTCCAACTGGTAAAGCCAGGCCTCTTGCAACCTCTCAAGTACATTTCCAGAATCTATGTCTTCCAGGAGGCTCTCCTCACAGGCATCTTTAAGATCTGCAATATCATATTTGTTTGCGGCGTCAAGCAACTCTAACCGGTGCTTCCAGAAATCCTCTCGTTTAATGGTTCCGTACATGTAATTGAGAAAAGCCATGCAAGACTCCATTGACATGTCTTCTATGTAGATCGTAGAGGACTCTTTTTCCTTCAGGTCATGATAGAACATGCTCCGAAAAACAGGTGAACTGGCACAAAGTATTGCTTTATGTGCTCTTAAACTGCCATCTGCAGTGTGGATGGTAACATCAGCATAGATGGCCTCATCCAGCATGCGAGATAGACATCGATGTGTGCTTTGGTTTGAAAAACACTGCATCACACCGTCACTATGCCAGATGGAACAGGCCTCCTCACCCTGTAATTTCAGCAAGGAAAGATCAAATGTTTAAGCCTCAAGGAAGAGAGTGATTCTACTAATTAGCAGACTCTTAGAAATATGTGTGTGTAAAATCGATTAACATACAATTTTATTAAATGTGCATGTTTCATTCTAGATTATGCTTGCTTGGACATGAACCGACAAGGGTATAACTTTCATGTAAAAAACATCACCATATATGCAGAACATGTACACATGACAAAGTAAAGGAACTCACATTCGAAAGGCAGACCTTGAGGTCTAGAAACTCGACATCAATAGTGAAACGGCCATGGAAGGTGGAATCAACAGGCCAGACAAAGTCATCACATGTCCGCAGCAATCTCTCCTGAACTGGATGATGAGTGTTACATGTCAATAACTGTTGTGCTCATGTCAACTATAAGCTTTCAAACATAGCATACAGGAAATTCACTATTATTTATAGGAAGCACTGAGCAGGTGAGACGGAGATTATTATATCATCACTATTATTATGTCGATAATGTATGTCTGACAGGTACAATGTCAATCCAGATTCCATGTTGTGCCGCTGAGAGATGAAGCAGTTATCAAAACAAAATGCCCAATGATTGCATAGAACTTCCACATATCAATTTAAAACATTAACAATCAATGAATACCAATAACTCAGAAGCAGGAAGCAGGGGCTTCCATGTTGTCATCAAGAACAAGAAGAAAAGTTAATACAACAGAAAGACATCACAAGCCTAATCAACTATGCAAGACTCTAATCCTCAGAGTAGTTTAATTTTGGGATAGAGGCATGAATTCTATCACAAACACATGTAAAAGATGATTACAAAAAAGCTTGGGTCTCTTTCAACGTGTGTTGGCTTTTTCTTCTAGAAATTCAGAGAAGTCCCATATCAAGACCTCAAATGAAAGTTCACTAAAAATTTTCAGACGAAAAGGAAAATCACAGAATCATACCAGGAGAAGCATAGGTTCTGGGGTTAGCTCCAGCACTATAAACACGAAGAATAAATTTAGCAATAGGAGATTGCTCTTTGGAAGCTGGAGATGGCTCTGGAAACAAACGAATGTAGAGCAATCCATTCCTCTCCACAGACAACTGCCTGTTAAGACAAAATAACAGACACACAAATATTAAAACATGCAATGGAAACTCAATTAAGACAATGAGCAATATGGGTAATAAAAACGGCATCCTTACCAGTTCCAGATGCCTAGCTTAAAAGGGTCGGATGTTTTTAAAGAACAAGGACCGAAATTCTCAATCCTCCATTGAGCTAGTCTTGAGATCGTCTCCACCTTTGAATCAGCTATCACTCTGTGTGTCGGGTCTTTGAAACTTGAAATAGATGAGACTATTTTCTTGTAACTCTGGGAAAAGTTTACGTTTTTTTCCTCGTTCTCCATACACAAACTGAAAGAAGGAGCCATTTCTTTTCTGGGTAGAGCAGATTTTCTTCTACTTTTCTTTTTGTTTTTTTTTTGGAGTAGTTTGCTAGAGCAGATTTTGTTGTATTGCTTATGCTTTTCTCCTTAGAATTCAAATCTATATAAATAAATTGAAGAAAGTACTTTTTTTTTCCTTTAATTTTTTAATCCCATCTTTATGTAAATTTTTTAAAGGAAAATGTTTAGTGAGAGGAAAAATATGTTTGTTTTTAAAATTTTGTATATAGATTTTCTTAATATATTAGAATTAAAATCGTATAATTAATATTATATATGAATTTAGGATCTTACAATATCATGGCAAAGTTGACGATGGAATGTTCTGCCATCATTATTGACAATATTATTATAAACAAATATGGAATATATAATTAACATTTGACATAGTTTATTATTCATGAAAGTTATGTTCAAATTGTAACATCATTTTATCATGAAAAATAATTTAATTTTTCCTGCAAACGTATACTACCATCTAGAAGCATTATATCATCGTCTTATTGGTCAATTTATATATATATATATAAATAATGAGTTTTGTTATTATAAACTTAATTATATAGGACTATGAAATTAATAATATTTACTTAACTTAAATATTTTAATAAAACAATAATTAGACTCATCTATTTATGTAAATAAAATTAATAATATTTATATAGTTTTGTTGTATATCATATTTTTATTTCCTTTAGTCTGTTAGCCTTGTTTTCCTTTAAATCATGAAGGGATAAATGAAATCAATGTTTTATATATGTGGTTTGTGATTTTTTATTTTTTATTTTTTATGTGTGTATAAATCTCTAAGGTAAAAGAGAAATAATGAAGTAGAGTAAAAGGAGTGATATACATTGAATGGATAAATAGCTTTTTTAATGAAAAAAATAGAAAATACATGCACACACCATTTTAAGGATTAAATCACAAATGGATATATATACTTTTGTTGTATATCATATTTTCATTACTTTTTATATTTTCCAAGCTTTCCTTTTTCATAAAACAACAAATCAAATACTAATGTATGGGAGCAATGTTGTTATTATTATTATTATTATTATTATTATTATTATTATTATTATTATTATTATTATTATTATTATTATTATTATTATATTTTTAAAAATACAATTGTAGCTGGTGACACATATTTCTTAACTAATGTTAGACACTTTTTTGCATATCATATTTTCTTTACCTTTCATATTTTCACTCTAGCTTGTTGGCCCTTTTTCCCTTTTCCAAAAGCACACCCAACTTTTTTTAAAATAATATTTTAATTACTATCTTCTTATATTTTATTAAATTTCAATTGCTAAACAATATAAAAAAAATTATAGGATTAGCTTTTTATTTCTTCCCTATCAATATATCTGTACAATTATATAAGATAGAGTAAATTATATTTTGATTCTTAAATTTTAGTATAATTAACCGATCAATTTCTATATTTTTAAAATCAAATACTTAAATTTCTCTATAATCAATCTATTTAAATAGGTGATCCTTCCATCCAATTTTGCTGTTAAAAGTGTGAAAATAACTTTATTATCCATTTTAAATGAGCAAATTATACGTTATTCCTTAAATTTTGTCATAATTAACGGATCAGTTCTTATATTTTTCTCCCTTGGGTAGCCAGTATTTCTCCCAGATTTTATTTTTCTCCAAGGCATCCATCTCGATCTCCATTGCTTCAATCCATCTCTTATCCTTCTGGGCCTCTGTGGCATCCTTTGGTATCCATTCTAAACAAATATTTTTCTGTAGTGTGATAAACTGAGGTGATAGATTCTCTCATCTCGTAATATTTGTCATAGGATACTTAAATCTGGCTGTCTCGAATTCTGGATCATACCTCCTGGGTGGAACTCCTCTGTTACTCCGAGGGAGTAGTACATAGTGGCCTGTTTTAGGAGACTCAAGGGAGATGGGTTCAGTGGTAAAGTTATTAGAGAAAGGAGAGGGTTCAAATTCATATACCTCAGTGGCGTATTCCTCAGGATATTCTACGGTGGCAGGCTCTGGTTGTGGCGTTGAGATTTAGGAATGTACTAGATGATCAGTGTCTCCAAGTTTTGGTGTAGACTCAGGAAGGGAAAGTGGATGGACAATCTCTGACTCCCTCTGAGGATTTTCTGACTCTCCCTGAAGATAACTAAGCCAACTTGGAAGTAGTGGTTCTATTGTATTCTCCCCCTCACTGCCAATTGTGTAACAGCCCGACCCTTTCACCGGTACTGTTACCGTTCACGGCCCAGGGCTATCCCTCGCCTGGCCTCGTGCCACTTCGGGCTTTCCACTGGAGTCGTGAACAGCTTTTAACATCCATTCACCCTCACGGGTTCCTGGCAGGATTTGTCCCCTTGCACTACAAGATTTTTCTGGATTAGTAACAGATTTTTCCGTTACTAATCAATGAAAAATCCGTTACTAACCAGTTTAGTAACGGATTAGTAACGGATTTACATCCGTTACTATGAACCTCGTTGCTAATGCAATAGTAACCGATTAACAATCCGTTACTGATTTAGTAACGGATTTAGTAACGGATTTGTAATGAAATTTAGTAACGGATTTTAAATCCGTTACTAATTTAAAAAAAATTAAAAATATATAAATAAATTGCATCTGTTACTAAATTTAGTAACGGATAGAAATCCGTTACTAATCCGTTACTAATTTGATAAAAAAAATAAAAAAATATATTAAATTTATATTCCATTATTAAATCTATTGTTAATTTTAAAAAATATTTAAAAAATTATATTAAATTATTAATTTATTTCATTTTTTTTAAATGGAAATAATTTATTTCATTATATTTTACATTAGATAATAATTTAATTATGGTAAACTATTAATTTTTTCATTGTATTTTATATTAAATATTAACTTTAATATTTTAAATTTTATTAATTTTCTCAATTTAAAAAAAGAAAAAATGTGAGAGAATAGAAAAAAATGAGATATAAAAGAGAAAATAACAAAAGAAAGAAAATAAAAGAAAATAATGATAAAAATGAAGAATAAAAGAAAATAATGATAAAAATGAAGAGCAAATAAGAAAAAAGGGAAAATTAAAGGAAATGAGAAAAAAGAAGAAAAAATAGAAAAAAGAAAGAAAATGAGAGAAAGATGAAGAAAAAAATGAAGAAAAAATAAAGAGAAAATGAATATATACAAAAGAATGTAAAAAAAAAGGTTAGAGTATATATATGAGAGAAAAGAAAGTAAATGAATGAATAATGAAAGAAAATGGAAGGGAAAATGATAGAAAGTGGAAGAGAAAATGAAAGAAAATAGAAGAAAATGAAAGAAAAAATATGAGAGAAAATAAAACAAAAATCAAGTGATAAAAGGAAGATCAATAATGAAAGAAAATTGACGAGAAAATTGAAGGAAATGAGAGAAAATTGAAGGAAATGAGAGAAAATTGAAGAGAAAATTGAAGAGAAAATTGAAGGAAATGAAATAAAATAAAAAAAAAATGGAGTTAATAATTAAGAAAAAAAATAAGATAAGGGAGAAATGAAGAAATGAGGAGAGAAGAGGAGAAAGAAAATGAATGAAATGAAGGGAAATAAAATGGGGAGAAAAAAAATGAATGAAGTGAAGGGAGACAAAATGGGTGAGTATATAAATACGCGAATTAGTAACGGATTTAGTAACGGATTAAATCCGTTACTAAATTTTAAAAAAAAAACGCGGGCAAACAAAAATAAAAAGGCGGTATTTTATTTTCTAAAATAAATTAGAAATAAAAATGCGGGAATTTAAAATAAAAGCGCGGTATTTTATTTTCTAATTTTTGAATCAGTAACGGATTTAGTGATAGATTATATCCGTTACTAACGGATTTAGTGAGAGCTCTCACCAGACTATTCCCTTAAAGTGGGAGGTTAAGGGTTCGAGTAGTGGGGGAGGCGACCTAATTTCCAAAGGGAAATTTGGGCCAAATCCACTTGGGGAAGGATGCGATGCAAGAACCCAAGGGGACAAATCCTGCCAGGAACCCGTGAGGGTGAATGGATGTTAAAAGTTGTTCATGACGCCAGTGGAAAGCCCGAGGTGGCACGAGGCCAGGCGAGGGATAGCCTTGGGCCGTGAACGGTAACAGTGCCGGTGAAAAGGCCGGGCTGTTACAAATTGGCTAAGAGAAAAAATACTCGTCTTTAAGAAAAGTGCAGTCCATAGTGGTGAAGAGCTGTTTAGAGATTGGATCAAAACACTGATAACCCTTTTTATGGACACCATAACCGAGGAACACACACTTAGAGCACATGGATCAAGTTTAGTGCGATGTGATTTAGGAATGTGAACATAGATTGTACAGCCAAAAATTTTGGGTAAAAGGTTTAGATGAAAAGGGATGATGTAATGAGAAGACAAGGTATGCAGTGGAGATTAGAAATTAAGGACCCGAGTCGGGAGTCTATTGATGAGGAAAATAGAAGTAACAACTGCTTTGGACCAAAACTTAGAAGGAACCCGACTTCAAACAATCAGGCTTGGGTGGTTTCAAGGATGTGCCGATTTTTTCTTTCAGCGACCCCATTTTGCTATGGGGTATAAGGACAAGTAGTTTGGTGAATGATCCCATTGTCCCGAAAAAAGGTTTGAAGATGATTGTTGACAAATCCCCCCCATTGTCAGACTGGAGGACTTGAATGGTGCTGTGAAATTGGGTTTTAATCATGCGAAAAAAGTCACAAAATTTTTCAGCCACTTCGTATTTATGTTTCAACAAGTAGATCCAAGTAACACGAGTGCAATCATCAATAAATGTAACAAAGTATCTATAATCATGAGAAACAATTTCTCAGAGCAGGTCTCCATACATCAGAGTGTATTATTGAGAATGGAGTGTCAGATTTATTTGCGAAAATATGATAAGTACTCTTATGACTTTTAGCAAGCACACATGAAAAACAAATAGGGATATCAATGGATTTACATTCAGGAAACAAAGCACGAAGATATTCATTTGAGGGATGGCCAAAGCGCCGGTGCCAGAGCCATAACTGTCGGGTTGAATACCCTTGAGCTAAGTGAGCTGACCTAGTGCTCGAGACCTCCTCCACATAGTACAATCCATCTTTCTCAGAACCACGGCCTAGTACCGTATCCGTATGAATATCCTGCAAAACACAAAAATGAGAATATATGAGTACTTTGTAATTTAACTGCTTGGTGATTTGACTGACAGAGAATAATTTGTAAGATAAGAAGGGTACATAGAGGCAGTTGGAGACATTTAAAGTGGAGTTTATAGAAACAATACCACCACCGATGACTGGAAATGAGCCACCGGTAGCGTTTAGGATATTGGATTTGGTGGGTGGAGCTCTGGAAATAATATCTGAAGGATCATTGGTCATAGTGTCTGTGGCTTCTAAGTCAAATATCCAACCACTAGTACTATGCACATTATTAACATGGCCAACCCAATTATTTATAGTAGGGATAGAAAGGTCATTTGACATTTCCAACCCTAAAATACCTCCTTCACTATCAGTTGAGGCATTTGTGCCTCCTTCTCTTTCGGTTCCACGTAGTGCCGCTGTAACCCTTGAACTCTGTCCGTCGCCGGAGCTTGCTTTAGTTTGCCCGATCTGGCCGCTGCGGCAGGCGGCCATTTGGTTGTCGCTGGCAGCGGCCACTGCTATGTTCACTATGCCCTGTCCCCTTCCTTTTTTCTTATGAGCCTTATTCGCCTCCCACCACTTCGAGTACCCTATGATTTTGAAACATCCGTACCGTGTGTGCCGAGATCCGCCACAATGGGTGCATTTTAAGCCGATTTGTCATCCTGAAGTGATGACTTGTCTGTGTCTGACCGGTTTTTCGCCAATAATCCGGCACCCATAAGGTCGTGGCCAACTGTCGCCGGCGATGGGGAAGGAAGATGGATAGCACGATGCATATTTTCACCATGAAGTCGAGAGTAGGCATCATCCAAGGACGGTAATGGCTCTTCGTTGAGAATTTCTCAACGGATTGGGTCGAGTTCCAACTGTATCCCGGCCGAAAAAAGGTAAAGATGTTCCTCCTAAATTTTCTAGTTCCGGATAATGATGTTAGTGTCCCCTTCGATTCTGGTTGGTTGTCTTTCATCGATCTCGGTCCAGATGGCCTGGAAATCATTGTATAGATCCTCCAGCGTGCTTCCTTGTTGTGTTAACTTGTATGCCTTAAGCTATACCTCATAAATAACCAGTTTGTTACTGCCTGCATTGAACCTGATTTTGAGAGCATCCTAAAACCCTTTGCTTGTCTTGTGTTGCAATAGATTTGGACGGTGCTTTTACTCTACTGTCTGGATCATCCATCCTTGGACGATACTATCATTGGCTTGCCATAGGTGAATGGTCGGGTCTGTTTCTGCTGGAGGGGGGATCAGTCAAGTGGTTTAATTCTCCCCTCTCTATAATAAACATCTCCATCGTCTTTGCCAAGACGACATAATTGGAGTCATTCAACTTCACATCGGACGGCAGCTGTGCTGAATCAAGGGTAATTTGATTTGCTGATTTCTAATTTTTATTTTGGCTATTCTGAATTAACAGAAAGAGTTTGTGTGACAGGTCTGCTATTGGATCAATTACTGCTTGGAATTGATAGGCTGGACTCTGGTTAGAAGAGTCGGCCATTGCTGTTTCTCGGTTAGAGAAGGTTGGGAAAGGTATTCTGGCAAATGATGATTGCAGGAAAAATCGGCTAAACTTTTAGACCAAAACCCGCTCTGATACCATCTAGAATTATAGAAAGAAAAGTACTTTTTATTTTTTTGCTTTCTGTGTAATAGGATATAAGGATTATATAGTACGAAATATGATCAATTATACTTATGATTATATTATCAATCATCATCTAAAATCATGTTAGGATTATACTAACTATGGTAATATTTAATCACTGATTAATTACAATTATGACATAATGTTCTTTCCAACACTTATCCTAAAAATTAAAATTACAGAAGAATCTATTTAATTCTGAGCGATTGCAAAATAAATTTTTAAAAACGGTGTCCAACACAATTTAAATTTTATTATTTTATCTTATTTTTTCAATAGATCTACTATAAAAAAAATTTTAAATAAAAAGGAAAAATGGGAGGTGGAGAGGAAAGCCATTCTCCGAACAGTCAAGAAAGAGATGGAATGACATGAGATAGAAAGACTTTACTACTAGGAGAAAATTGAAACTAAATTGAGAGATTCTCTTTCTAAATAGAAACTAGAGAGAAACCTTTTCACATAGACTTTTATTCACTATTAAAAAAAAATTATTCAATGGTTTTTTTCTGTTAGAATCCATTTCTATATTTTTAGACTTTATTTTTCTATATATATTTAATGAATTAAAATCACTGTTATATTATGTTATTTTTCCCCATCTCGCATGTGATGTTACGTTTCATAATCACATGTTTCATAATTGATGGATGGTTTTTAGTAAGCATAGAATTTTTTTTTTTTTTTCCTTTAAGGAAGAATTAGATGAAATAAGGAGAATTATAACATACTCTCACCTTCATAGTCATCATATTTACTCCTAAACTTGTAAACTTTTAAATAACTTACCTTTAAAATTCAAGTCAGCTACATGTACATCAATGCTCTGCTGAATAAGTGAACTTCATTAAATATAATGACTTCTTGACTCCCACCACCACCGGATTGAACTCTGTGGCCAAGAGTAGAACATCCTTTAAAGTTCAAAGTACCATTCTTTTTACTTCTAATCTCATTTGTAAGAACCAGTAGATAGATATTTGAAAAATAATATCTTTGGACAGGGCAATAAGAATGAGCACCTCATCCAATTCAAATCCAGAACAATATTCTGCATTAGTTACTACTGTACAAATGAACCTTCACACCCTCAACACCAAAACCAAATTAACAATTCGATCCACGTGGACTCAAAACATGAGACCCATTGGTTTTTTTTATATCACCTCAAAGAGGTTTTCACAAGGTAAATACTAAGGGCTTCCAAACTGTCAGGACTTCTTGGAACATTTCCAGCACCAATTCCTTGTCTGCTTGCTCAAAAAAATTATTGATTTCTTCTCTAACATCATTAATCTTCCCAAAATCAAATAAGTATGTCAAGCATGCTTTCTTCAGTTTGTCCAACTGGTAAAGCCAGGCCTCTTGCAACCTCTCAAGTACATTTCCAGAATCTATGTCTTCCAAGAGGCTCTCCTCACAGGCATCTTTAAGATCTGCAATATCATATTTGTTTGCGGCGTCAAGCAACTCTAACCGGTGCTTCCAGAAATCCTCTCGTTTAATGGTTCCGTACATGTAATTGAGAAAAGCCATGCAAGACTCCATTGACATGTCTTCTATGTAGATCGTAGAGGACTCTTTTTCCTTCAGGTCATGATAGAACATGCTCCGAAAAACAGGTGAACTGGCACAAAGTATTGCTTTATGTGCTCTTAAAGTGCCATCTGCAGTGTGGATGGTAACATCAGCATAGATGGCCTCATCCAGCATGCGAGATAGACAACGATGTGTGCTTTGGTTGGAAAAACACTGCGTCACACCGTCACTATGCCAGATGGAACAGGCCTCCTCACCCTGTAATTTCAGCAAGGAAAGATCAAATGTTTAAGCCTCAAGGAAGAGAGTGATTCTACTAATTAGCAGACTCTTAGAAATATGTGTGTGTAAAATTGATTAACATACAATTTTATTAAATGTGCATGTTTCATTCTAGATTATGCTTGCTTGGACATGAACCGACAAGGTTATAACTTTCATGTAAAAACATCACCATATATGCAGAACATGTACACATGACAAAATAAAGGAACTCACATTCGAAAGGCAGACCTTGAGGTCTAGAAACTCGACATCAATAGTGAAACGGCCATGGAAGGTGGAATCAACAGGCCAGACAAAGTCATCACATGTCCGCAGCAATCTCTCCTGAACTGGATGATGAGTTTTACATGTCAATAACTGTTGTGCTCATGTCAACTATAAGCTTTCAAACATAGCATACAGGAAATTCACTACTATTTATAGGAAGCACTGAGCAGGTGAGACGGAGATTATTATATCATCACTATTATTATGTCGATAATGTATGTCTGACAGGTACAATGTCAATCCAGATTCCATGTTGTGCCGCTGAGAGATGAAGCAGTTATCAAAACAAAATGCCCAATGATTGCATAGAACTTCCACATATCAATTTAAAACATTAACAATCAATGAATACCAATAACTCAGAAGCAGGAAGCAGGGGCTTCCATGTTGTCATCAAGAACAAGAAGAAAAGTTAATACAACAGAAAGACATCACAAGCCTAATCAACTATGCAAGACTCTAATCCTCAGAGTAGTTTAATTTTGGGATAGAGGCATGAATTCTATCACAAACACATGTAGAGATGATTACAAAAAAGCTTGGGTCTCTTTCAACGTGTGTTGGCTTTTTCTTCTAGAAATTCAGAGAAGTCCCATATCAAGACCTCAAATGAAAGTTCACTAAAAATTTTCAGACGAAAAGGAAAATCACAGAATCATACCAGGAGAAGCATAGGTTCTGGGGTTAGCTCCAGCACTATAAACACGAAGAATAAATTTAGCAATAGGAGATTGCTCTTTGGAAGCTGGAGATGGCTCTGGAAACAAACGAATGTAGAGCAATCCATTCCTCTCCACAGACAACTGCCTGTTAAGACAAAATAACAGACAGACAAATATTAAAACATGCAATGGAAGCTCAATCAAGACAATGAGCAATATGGGTAATAAAAACAACATGCTTAATTACCAGTTCCAGATGCCGAGCTTAAAAGGGTCGGATTTTTTTAAAGAACAAGGACCAAAATTCTCAATCCTCCATTGGGCTAGTCTAGAGATCGTCTCCACTTTTGAATCAACTATCTGTCTGTGTGTCGGGTCTTTGAAACTTGAAAGAGAGGAGACTATTTTCTTGTAACTCTGGGAAAAGTTTACGTTTCTTTCCTCGCTCTCCATACACATACTGAAAGGAGCCATTCTTTTTCTTGGGTAGAGCAGATTTTGTTTTTCTAAAAGTTTTATCACGTTGTTTATGCTTTTCTGTTTAAGAATTCAAATCTATATAAAGAAATTGAGGAAAGTGTTATTTTTTGCTTTAATTTTTTAATCCCATTTTTATGTAATTTTTTTGAAGGAAAATGTGAAGTAAGAGGAAAATTATGTTTTTTGTTTTATTTGTATATAAATTTTATTGATATTAAAATTAAAAATCATATAATTTTAACAATGTTTAAAAAAGATTATACATGAATATGTGATCTTAACGTAACACAGCAAAGTTGACAAGTGAATTTCTCCCCAACCATTTATACTTTTATAATATTTTGGCAGGCATAAAAATTTAAAATTTTACAATTTATGTTTAATTATAATTATAATTATAATTATAATTTTTAATTTTAAATAATAAAATTCTAATTTTAAATTTATTATAAATATAACTAATTTCCAAAATAATTTATTTAATTAAATATAAAAATTTAAAACTTCACGGCTAAAGCTTTTAATTTTATACCCGTACTTTTAATTTTTTTATGATTATAAATTCTTTTAAAATAATTTTAATTAATTTTAAATTAGTCTATGTGTTATATTACATGTTATTTTTTTATTTTTTAAATATTAATTAAATATATATATAACTAATCAACTCTAATTAATTATATATTCTAAAAACAGACCTTTGTTGTTTTAATATTTAATTTAAACTCTAAAACTCTTAATTAAAATTAACTAGATTTAAAAAATTTATTCAAAATAAAAATTTCAAATTTACATTAGAGATTGTAACAATAAGAATTAAATATTTTTAGGATGTATAGTTAATTAAAATAAGAAATTATTTATATAAATTTAATTAATATTTAAAAAAAGTAAATAAATAACACATATTTACTAGTTTAAATTTAATTAAAATTATTTTAAGGGTTATCTATTGTAACGATCTGGAAATCGGACCGTTACTGACGCTAGAATCCAAATCGGCTTAAGGCCGCCGGGACCCGTAGCAAGTCTAACATACATCCTGTACAAATGGTATAATCCCATACATGATCAACAATTACATTAAAACTTTAAAACTTTTCTCATACCAAGCTTAATCCTGTGCATGCACACTAACTGTAAATATAAAACCCCTACTGGAACCCTCATCAAATGCTCCAGTTGGGTCAACATTACATATTAAGTTTGGTTCTCAACATATATCATTATAAAACCTAATAATATACAGATCATGTACAAAAGGGATCAACCATACTCTAGGGCCAAGCACAATTCTATCATCAATATACATTACAAGACTTTACATAATTTTACAATACATGTCCACTACTGCTATTACATAGACTTTACTCTAGCTGCTATCCCGCGCTACCTCTGACTGGCCCTGCAAAACTGGGAATTAGGGAGAGGGATGAGCTACTAAAGCCCAGAACAATAAAAACAATTTATAAACATATGCCATCATGGAATGCACCACATCACAAGCAAATTACATCACGGATGGACTGACCCAAAAATCCCTCTACTCTGTGCTCGGCTCTCAAAGAGCTCCTCAAGACTTCATTACTAGAAGGCTAAAGGATCGTCCTGTTGTCCATCCACACCAACAAGTAATAATGCAATGCACTGCGTCATATTCGTGAATACTAATGCAATACATCCTAACATATACATGGCATTCATGATGCATGTTTCGTGCTAAAACCTTTCATTTAATTTAAAAAATATAGTTCAGTTCTACTCACCTCTAGCAGATGCTGGACTAACTCTGAACCAGCTAACTCTGTAGGCCTCCTTGGTTCCTCGGGTCCGCTCCTACAATGGAGGACTCAAATGAGGGACCAAACAACTCTAACATAACTCTAAATATCTCCCCAAACCCCCCCTCCCTAAAACACCTCAAACATGCATGGAAAAACAGGCAAAGGAAGGCTGGACAGGGCACTTTCGGCGGCAGGTTCGGTGGCCGAAAGTCCCTCCAGAGCCGAAACTCAGCCACTTTCGGCGGCATCTTCGGCGGCTGAAAGTCCCTTCCAGAGACGAAACTCATGCATGTTCGGCGACACCTTCGGCGGCCGAAACTCCCCTCCAGAGCCGAAAGTCCAACTTTCGGGGGCAGCGTTTGGCAGCCAAAAGCTTGCCTCCACTGGCAGGTTCGACGGCCAAACATGGCTTCGGCTGCCGAACCTGAGTTCTTCCAGAATGGCAGAACTCAGCCTTCTCATGCACAAACAGCCTTCCAAAACAACCCAAAACCTCACATGCTCTCTCCCAAACATGCATACACATTTCCACATGCATAAAGGGCATAAACTAGCTTAAACTCTCAACATAACATCACATAAACAAACATTGGGCATAAAACCCACATGAACCTTAACATGCACATCTACCTACACACAAGCATCAAAACTTCTTAAAACTTCATTAAAACATACAAGAAAACAAGGATCTGCACTTACCTCTTGAAGATCGAGAGTTGGTGCGATCCCTAAATCGGAGATAGGAGGAAACAACTCCTTGGGTCTCCAAGCTCCCAAAACTTGATCTTAAGCTCACAACTTCAAAACCCAAGCTAAAACTTGTTAAAACTTGAAAGATTTGAAGAAAGAACATGAAATCAACCAAAGGAGGACATGAACTCACCTTAGCTCGAGAATGGGGAGAAAACTCACCCATTTTCGATCTGAGGGCCTTTTATAGGTGGCCGGTCAACCACCTTCGGCGGCCTAAGCTGTCTCGGCGGCCTAAGCTGTCTCCACAGCTCCACCACCTTCGGCAGCCTAACGAGCCCCCTAAACTATCACATGTTCGGCGGCCAAACTTGAGGTTCGGCGGCTAAACCTGGGTTCTGCCTCCATAGTCTTTTCTTTTCAAAACTCCATTTCTTTTGCATTTAAAACCATAAAATCATGTGAAAACATTTTAGAAAACACATTTTATCCTTCTAGAAGGCTCTGACATCCTTGAATTCCAGATTCCGATAGAGATTCCGCCGAAAAGTCGGGATTTCGATGTCAGGATCTAGCCGAGTATTACATCTATAATTATAAAAAATATTTAAATTATAAAATTTAAATAATATATTAAAAATTTTTATTATAATCATATTTAAATCTAAAGTTTTAGAGTTTTATATTTAATTGAACAAATAATCCTATAAATTGACTTTTGTAATCAAAATTGAAAGTTTTTATTATAATTATAATTAAATATAAAATTTTAATATTTAATGTCCAATAAACTTAATATTTATTATAAATAAATATTTATTTTAAAATAATAAAAACTTTTTTATCTGTAATGGAAATTGCATTACATGATTGCAAGTTGCTAAATGAAAAAATTACAATAAAGTAATATTCGGTTTAAATTGAAAAAATCGATCGAACTGAATTAATTTAAAATTTTAGTTCGATTTTTTATTTATTTCGATTCGATTTAATTTTTAATTTTAAAAATTTTAGTTATTTCAATTCAGTTTGATTTTATCATAAAAAAATAATAATAATAATATATTATTTTTTGAAAATAATATAAAGAGATTGGATCAATATTAAAATATTTTAATTAAATTTTAAAATATTAAAAATAAAGTGTAAAAATAAAAAAAATTATTAAAAATTTAAATTTATAAATCGAATCGAACTGAAGTAGACCAATTCGATTCGATTTAGTTTCTGATTAAAATCGATTCGATTTAGTTTCTAATTAAAATCAATTCGATTTGATTTTTATAAATACTAAAATTTTGATGTTGGATTTAATTTGATTATAAACTGAATGAACCGAATGTTACCCGTAAGTATTACCACCAATAAGATGGGAATTCATGGATGGGAGAATATATAATTAACATTTGACATTGTTTATTATTCATGGAAATTATAAGTTTAAATTGTAACATCATTTTATCATGAAAAATAATTTAATTTTCCTATAGTACACGTATACTACCATCTAGAAGCATTATCTCATCATCTTGTTAGTCAATTTTGCCTTTTTCATGAGGATTATATATGATATATGTATATATATTTAAATAAATAATAAGTTTTATTAGTATAAACTTGATTCTATATGAGGATGAAATTAATAATATTTATTTAAATTTATGTTAATATAAATATTAAACGTAACAATAATTAAATTTTTTATATAAAATAATAAATGCATAATTCTTGTGTTAATAAATTTAATATTAAATTATTTTTTATGTGTATATATATTTTTAAGATAAAAGAGAATATCATGAATTGATTTGAGAAATTTAATACTCTAAAGTTAAAATATAAAATTGTTTGTGTTGAATGGAAAGTTTACTCATGAAATAAATAATTATCAGAGTTTTATTATTATAATTAAGCTTGATATTATATAAGAATAAAATTAATAATATATATTTAAATTTATACATTGATTTAAATAAATATCAACATAAAATACTAAAGATAACAACAATTGAATTCATTTTTGGATAAAATCATAAATAAAATTAATATTTTATGTTGTTTGTAAATTTTTTATATATGTATAAATTTATCACATAAAAGAAAAATATCAAATAAATCTAACACTACAGTATCGAATCATCTAAAAAGAGTGCATACATTGAATAGAAAATAAGTTTTTTTTTAAATAAAAAATTAGAATACATATTATAATATTTTATAAATAAAAAATCTTAAATTTTAATATTTCATAAATTACCTAATTAATATATATTATAATATCAAATGATTTGCAGACCATATGTCAAATTATTTTTACTAATTTACTTCAAATAAGTAATAACAAAACCATTAATCATAGTTTTGCAGACGATATGTCAAATTATTTTGACTAATTTATTTTAAATAAGTAATAACAAAACTATTAATCATAGTTTTCAAACTTATCTATGGTGATAGTAAGTGAATTTGAGTAAATCTGAAAGATATTAAATTTAAATATTTTAATTTTTAATTTTTATTTAAAAAAATATAATTATTTGACAGCAAATTTTTTTAAAATAAATAAATATTAATGTCTAATAATAAAGTAAATATAGTTAAGTTTTTAATATTAAGTAGATATAATGACAAAAAAATATCCTTCTCTCATTTTACTATTTTATTTTATCAAATTATAAAGTATTTATTTTAAATTTTTTGTTAAAAAATCATTTAACACGTCATTGTGATATCTCTCTATTACGATAGTGAAATTCATGTACAATTCATTACAATTTAAAAAATCAAAATTTAATTAATAAATTTTTAAAATTTAGAGTATAATTATAATTTTTTTAAAAAGTTAAAGATTTTTTTATTATTTTTAATAAAATTAAAATTGATAATATTAAATAATATTATTATAAACTTTTTAATTTTATCAATGTATCAATTTTATTTTAATTTAATTCTAAATTAACTCATCTTTTAAATTATGAAATATAATTAATATATATCATATACTTTTTTAAACTATAATAATAATTTACACTTTTTTAAACTACAATAATAATTAAAAAAATTTTAAACTACAATAATTATTATTATAAATTCAAAAAAAAAATTAACATGTGAATTAATTTTGAATTAAATTAAAATAAATTAATGTACTAAATAATTGATAAAATTTAAAAATTTATAATGATAATGTAAATTATTTTTTAATATTATCAATTCTAATTTTAGAAAAAAAAAAAAAAACTCTAAAATTTAAAAAATTTTCAATTTTAAATTTTAAAAATTTACTAATTAAATTTTGATATTTTAAATTTTAATTAATTGTATTTTGAAATTAGTTTACGTTATAATTTTATTAAATTTTAATAAAAAAATTTAACGTTAAAATGTAATTAAAATAAATATAAAAAATAAGAGTTAATTTGAGAAGTATAAAAATATAAAGTGTAAATGTAAAAATAGAAAAAAAATTTTATTATTAACTCTACTGGATGGATAGGGGTCAGCCTTATTCGATTCAAATTGAAAAAATCGATCGAACCGAATTAATTTAAAAATTCAGTTTAGCTTTTTATTAATCTCAATTCGATTTGATTTTTAATTTTAAAAATTTTAATTATTTTAGTTTGGTTCAGTTTTAATCAGAAAAAAATTAAAAAAAATCGAACTGAACCGATTAGTGATAATAATATATTATTTTTTGTTGGACCTAAATGTCCTAATCCTTGTTTTGATGATTAATAAACAATTGGTGTGCTACTAATTATTTCCAAGAGTGTTTGTATTGAGCTTGCAGGTCCCTATTGAAACAAATGATATTGCTTCAATCACAAAAGTGAAAAGTGCCAATTTTGGAAGCATACTACAAGGAAGGGATCATAAAGTATTTTTATTTATTATGCTTGTCATTTTATTCATTGTGAATTTCAAGTAATTAATTGTGATGGCTCAAGGGTTTCTTCATTTCTAAAAGTTCTTTTAGATATGGCCATTTTTTTGAAGTACTTGACTTTCAGGGACCAAAATGAAATTTTCCAAAAGAAGTGATTTTGAATTTATTTTTCATCAAAATGAAAGATCTAAAAATATAGGTTGCAAAAGTTCAAACGGTTTGAAAAAAGGATTTTTACAGCCTAAGTTATGATTTTTCAAAGATTTAAAGAATTATTTTTTGCCCCCCCCCTAAAGTCATCTTTCGGCTTCCGAAAGTCAGGGACAGAAACGAAAGTCCCCTATGTTCGGCCGCCGAACATTGACTTTCGGCCGCCGAAGGTGGGTTTTCAACCAGCCCCCTAAGTGTAACCTTCGGCTTCCGAAAGTGAGGGACAGAGACGAAAGTCCCACACCTTCGGCCGCCGAACATTTAACCTTCGGCCGCCGAAAGTGTGTTTTGGGTCTGCCTCCGAAGCCTAAAGTTTGGCTTCCGAAAGTGAGGAACAGAAACGAAAGTCCACCATGTTCGGCCGCCGAACATTGAGTTTAGGCCGCCGAAAGTTCAGTTTTAAAGGAATAGTTTCTTCGCCCCAAATGGTTCGGCCGCCGAACTCTAAGCTTAGGCCGCCGAACCTGAGTTTTTCTGGGCACGGTATAACGGTTATTTCTGAACATAAACGGCTCTATTTGCATTTAATGCACCCCCAACGGCCATATTTATGATAGAACTATAAATACAACTTGTTTTTGTTGTTGTTAGGTTACAACAACCATCTAAGCAAATATTTATTGAGATTACAGCATTTTTATTCTCTCTCTCTCAAAACCTTGAGCCAAAGCATTGATTTCTTGAAAGCTTGTTTTGAGTTGTAATTGGTTGGTTTCTCTGAGTGAGTAAAGGTTGATTGAGAGATTCTGTTGTTGTGAGTGTGGCATTGAGCAAAGAATTGCTCTTGAGTGAAAAAGGAGATTTGTAAAGAGCAAAGGCTTGCTCTAAGATTGTAAGGGTTTTGATCTTCACCCAAAGAAGATTTGATAGTGGAGTTGAACTCTCAAGTGGACCTTGAGGAGAGGACGTAGGCTTGGATAGCTGAACCTCTATAAATCATTGTGTTGATTTTTCTCTTCCCTACTCTCTTCTAATTTCTTGTCTTAGCCATTAAATTTTTTATAAACCCAATTCACCCCCCCTCTTGGGTTGCCTCAAGGGACAACAAGTGGTATCAGAGCTAAGTCTCCCTTTCTTGAAGATATAATTATCTTGGAGTAAAGATCAAATGGCAGCCCTCAATTCTCAAGAAGGTCAATCGGTTGTGAGACCACCTTTCTTTGATGGAAATGACTTTCTATATTGGAAAAATAGAATGTATTATTTCCTTAAATCGGAAGGAGTTGATTTGTGGGACATTGTAGAGAATGGGCCTTTCTTTCCCACAAGATTCATTGATGGAAACCAAGAGCAAAAACCTAAGAGTGAATGGAGTGAGCTAGAGAAGAGAAGGGTAGCCCTCAATGACAAAGCCATTCACATCTTGTTTTGTGCTCTTAGTAGAAGTGAGTACAACAAAGTGTGCATGAAGTCCACCGCCAAGGAAATTTGGGATGCTTTGGTTGTCACTCATGAAGGTACCAATCAAGTCAAGGAAAACAAGATGGAATCCCTCATCTATCAATATGAGTTGTTCAAGATGAAATCCGATGAAACTATTAGCCAAATGTATGATAGGTTCATTGAGATCATTGGAGGGATGAAATCTCTTGGGAAGACATTCACAAATGAAGAGTTGGTGAAGAAAATCCTAAGATGTCTACCTAAAGAATGGCTACCAAAGGTAACTTCCTTAAAGGATGCCAAAGACTTGACCAAAGTGCAATTGGATGAACTCTTGGGGAATCTCATTGACTATGAGATGACTCTAAAGAGAGAGCAAGTGGAGGAACCTAGCAAGATGAAAAAGAACATTGCTCTAAGGGTAGCCTCCGAAGATACTAGTGAGGAAGAAGAAGAGATAAGTGAGGAAGAATTGGCCTTGGTTACTAGGAGAATAAGGAAGTTGCTTCTCCAAAATAAAAGGTTCATCCCAAGGAAGAATTTTAGAAAGGAAAAGGGTGAATCAAGCAAAAAAGAAGTAGTCATTTGCTATGAATGTAATAAGCCGGGTCACTACAAAGTGGATTGTCCCAAGTTGAAGAAGCCTATCAAGAAGTTCAAGAAGAAGGCCTTCAAAGCAACATGGGATGAGTCAAGTGATTCCGAAGAAGAGGAAGTTGGTGATGAAATTGCCAACATGTGCTTCATGGCTCTAGAGGAAAGCTCCGATGAGGTAACCACTCTTGATGACTTTACTTTAAATGATGATGATGTTGAGTTTTCATATGATGAACTTGTAGGTGCTTTAAAATTGATGAATGATGAGCTTGAAAAGAGTCATAGGAAAAATAAAATTTTGAAATGTGAGTTAGCTAGCTTTAAAAAGGAAAGTGAGAACTCACTTAAGGAACCTTTACCCTCAAATGATTCTTTACAAAAATCCTTAGATGAGCTCTCACTAGAAAATAAAAATTTGAAAAATGAAATCCTTGAGTTGAAAAATTCTCTTTCAAAATTTTTAAAAGGCAAGGACAAACTTGATGAGATTTTAGACTCTCAAAGGTCTCCAAGCATCAAGTATGGCCTTGGCTATGATAAATCAACTCAAGCAAATTTTTCTAAAACCGTTTTTGTTAAAGCTACCAACTCACATGAACCTAAGGTTTCTAGCTCAAATGGAAATGTGCCTAAAGTTTCTAGTAGTAATATGTCTATGAGGAATGCACCTACAAGGAATGCACATGTACACCAATCCACTAGTTACAACACTCATATAAGACACACACCTAGGCAATTCGCATATAAGAGAAATAATCATTATAGAACACACACTTCTAGTTCACAAAATCACCACTCTAATCATATCTCTTGCTCACATGCTTTTAATAAGCAAAGGAGAAATGGCCTCATGAGAACTCAAACACACTCACTCACCTATGGACCTAGAGTAAGAAGGTTCAATGGTCATTGTCACTATTGTGGCAAGTTTGGTCACACCAACTATAAGTGCTCTATTAGAAAATTGCATCTTGGATATGGTAGCATATGGAAATTGGATAGTGGAATGACTAACCCCCAAGGACCCAAGTACATTTGGGTACCTAAAAGTGTTTGAATTCTTTCTTTTAGGTGTGCTTGAAATCCTCAAAAATTGAAAGCAAATGGTATCTAGATAGTGGATGTTCAAGGCACATGACCGGAAACTCAAATCACTTCATCTCTCTTGAAAAGAAAGACGGAAGTGGACAAGTAACCTTTGGAGACAATGGAAAAGGTAAAATTGTTGGTATAGGTAAAGTCGGTAAGGAAAACTCTCCTATTCTTGATAAAGTTCTATTAGTTGATGGTTTGAAGCATAATTTGTTAAGTGTGAGTCAATTATGTGATAAAGGTTGTAGAGTTATCTTTGAGCCAAAATCATGTTTTGTGTCTAGAATGTCGGATAACAAAATATTGTTTGTTGGTGAAAGAGTTGAGAATATTTATCTTATTGACTTACAAGCTATGACTAACCAAGATATGAAGTGCTTTGTGTCTATTAGTGATAACTCTTGGATTTGGCATAGAAGGCTTTCTCATGCTAGCATGGATCTCCTCAAAAATTTGAGCAAAGATGAGCTAGTTGATGGTCTTCCAAAGATCAAGTATGAAAAGGACAAAGTATGTGATGCATGTCAAATGGGTAAGCAAGTTAAGAGTTCCTTTAAAGCTATTAACAAGGTAATCTCTTCTAGACCTTTGCAACTCTTGCATATGGATTTATTTGGTCCAACTAGAGTAGCTAGTCTTGGTGGCATGCATTATGGGTTTGTTATAGTTGATGACTACTCTAGGTATACTTGGGTTGTGTTCCTTGCTCATAAGGATGATTGTTTTGATGCTTTTAAAAGTTTTACAAAGAAAGTTCAAAATGAAAAGGGTTTTCAAATTTCTTCTATAAGGAGTGATCATGGTAGAGAATTTGAAAATGAAAAATTTGAAACTTTTTGCAATAAGTTAGGAATCACTCATAATTTTTCATCTCCTAGGACTCCCCAACAAAATGGTGTTGTTGAAAGAAAAAATAGAACTCTTTTAGATATGGGGAGGACTATGTTAAGAGAGTATAATTTACCTACTTATTTTTGGGCGGAAGCCATAAATACGGCTTGTTATGTTTCAAATAGAGTTTTAATTAGACCTCTCCTAAATAAAACTCCTTATGAGCTTTGGAATGGAAGGAAACCTAGAGTTAGTTATCTTAGAGTTTTTGGTTGCAAATGCTTCATATTGAAACAATAAGGATAATCTAGGCAAATTTGACTCCAAAACCGATGAAGGTATCTTCCTAGGATACTCTATTTCTAGTAAATCATATAGAGTATTCAATAAAAGAACCTTGATAGTTGAAGAGTCAATGCATGTTGTTTTTGATGAATCTAATCCCTTTGCTTCTAGAAAGGAGGTATCTTGTGATGATGATCTTGTAGGTAATCTTGATGAGTTGACCATTGAAGATCCTCAATCTCATGGAGATCAATGTCAACCCAAGGAGGATTCAATAGATGCAAAGGAAGATGAAGTTGGACTTCAAGAGCAACAAATGCAAATTACACAAAGTCAAGGAGTCCAACATGACTTGCCAAAGGATTGGGCCTACAAGAAGGATCACCCCAAGGATCAAATAATTGGTAATACATCACAAGGGGTAACTACTAGATCCTCTCTTAGACATGTATGTAATAATATTGCATTCATATCTCATATAGAGCCTAAATCTATAGATGAGGCTATTGGTGATGAGAGTTGGGTTCTTGCTATGCAAGAAGAACTCAACCAATTTGAAAGGAACAAGGTTTGGACCTTAGTGTCTAGACCAAAACATCACCCCACCATAGGCACCAAATGGGTGTTTAGAAACAAGCTTGATGAAGATGGCAATATCATAAGGAACAAAGCTAGGTTGGTAGCTAAAGGCTATAACCAAGAGGAGGGCATAGACTATGATGAAACTTTTGCCCCCGTAGCTAGATTAGAAGCCATTAGAATCTTGCTTGCATATGCATCATACATGAATTTTAATCTCTTTCAAATGGATGTGAAAAGTGCCTTTTTAAATGGTTTTATTGAGGAGGAGGTTTATGTTGAGCAACCTCCGGGGTTTGAAAATCATGCCTTTCCAAATCATGTTTTTAAATTGTCTAAAGCTTTATATGGTTTAAAACAAGCTCCTAGAGCTTGGTATGAAAGACTAAGTAATTTTCTTTTGCAAAATGGTTTTTCAAAAGGCAAAGTGGATACAACTCTTTTTGTCAAAAATCATGAAAATGACATCCTTGTGGTACAAATATATGTTGATGATATTATATTTGGTGCTACTAATGTGTGTTTGTGTGAAGAGTTTTCAAAAGTTATGAAAAGTGAGTTTGAGATGAGCATGATGGGAGAACTCAAATTCTTCCTTGGGCTTCAAATCAAACAAGCTAAGGATGGCATCTTCATCAACCAAGCCAAATACACAAAGGAGCTAATCAAAAGGTTTGGAATGGAGAATAGCAAGCCAAGTAGAACTCCAATGAGCACAAGCACCAAGCTTGACAAGGATGAAAAGGGTAAGCCTATTGATGAAAAGCTCTATAGAGGTATGATCGGAAGCCTTTTATATCTCACCGCATCTAGACCGGATATCATGTTTTCCGTATGTTTATGTGCACGTTTTCAATCATGTCCTAAAGAGTCTCATTTGCATGCCGTTAAACGCATTCTTAGATATTTACATGGCTCATTGCATTTGGGGTTATGGTATCCTAGAAGTTCATCCTTTACTTTATGTTCCTACTCGGATGCCGACTTTGCCGGAAGCATTCTTGATAGGAAGAGTACCTCGGGTACTTGTCAACTTCTAGGACAATCTCTTGTTTCTTGGTGTAGCAAGAAACAAAATTCGGTTGCACTATCAACCGCCGAAGCCGAATATGTGGCGGCGGGTCTTTGTTGTAGTCAAATCCTTTGGATTAAACAACAATTAAGAGATTTTGAAGTATCTCTTGATCACATTCCTATTAAATGTGATAATACAAGTGCAATCAATCTAACCAAGAACCCCATTCAACATTCTAGAACTAAGCATATTGACATTAGACATCATTTCATTCGTGATCATGTGTTAAATGGTGATGTTGTTCTTGAGTTTGTGGATACAAACAACCAACTTGCTGATATTTTCACTAAACCTTTGAATGAAGAAAGATTTAACTTCATTAAAAGGGAATTGGGAATGCTAGATGGTAGTTGTTGAGTGTATTTTTTTTTGTGTATCTTTTTGAAAGCATGTCAAAATTGTTTGTTATTTTAAAACACAAAGGGGGAGGGGAAGCCCAAAAATTCCAGGTTCGGAGGCACTTTCGGCCCCCTAACCTTCAATTTCAAGGGCAATATGAAAAGCGGGAACTTTTTTTTTGTTTTCTTTTCTTTCTTTTCGGCCGCCTAACATTTTATTCGGCCGCCGAACATTATAAAGTTCGGCCGCCGAAGTTTATATTCGGCCTCCTAAAATTGCCCAGGTTCGGCCGCCGAAGATTAGTTCGGCCGCCGAAACTGCGCGTTCCTTAAAAACCCCCGCGACAGCTCATCATCTTCCTCGCGCGACTCTCTCTCTCCCCGAAGCTTTCCCTCTCTTCCCCGTAGCTCTCCTCCTCTCCCTGTCCCAAATCGCCCGTTTTGAGCCCCATTTTCTTCAAAAACTTCCATTTTTACTCTGTTTTTCCCTCTGAAACACCAAAAATCAGCTTCGTCTCTTCCCACGGAACCCATTTCGAACTTTTTCATTTGGGTAAGTTTTGTTTTCTCTCTCTATTTTTCTTTATTTTTGTTTATTATTTTCTGTTGATTTGATCTTTAGGGTTGTGATTTTATTATGTTTTGTTGGTTTAGAATCTGCTGAGTATATTTTTTATATATATATGATGTTGTTAGCTGGGTTGGGTTATTTGGTTTGTTTTGGTTTATTTTTTTTGGTTTTGATTGTAGGCATTTTTTTCCAGTAACTAATTAGCTGGGTTAATTGATAGCTATATTTTTCAAACTGCCTATTCTTGCTTTGTTTTGTTGCTCTTTGTTGGCTGAACAACAATTAGCTGGTTATATACATATACTCTGCCTATTTTTGGTGCTGCTCTCTGTCAGCTGGGTATATATATACATATACATACATATAATATTCCTTTTGCTCTCTTTATAATGCATTTTGTTAGCTGGATTGAGTTGGTTGGTTTTGTATTAGACACTTGTTTATGTTTTTGTAAACGATGGAGCATCAGAATTTTTCTCTGGTTTTGAACATGACCTTGGCTCTGAATATGGCATTGGTGCAGTTACTGATTAGCTGAGTTGTTGTGATTAGCTGTGTTATCTTGTTAGCTGGGACTGTATATATCAATGCATGACTGTGATGCTTATTGGTTGGCTTTTGTGTGCTTATGGGCTGAATTTTTGTTTATTTTTGTGGCAATGTTGCTTATTTTTCTTCTTCTTTTTCTTCATATGCCTCTGTAGTTTTTGTTTAGTTAAAATGGGTAGAAAATCCACAGCCCGTAGACATCCATATTTTAGAGGTCAATCCAGTAGAGCTCCCAGGTCTCCCTCCTCAGACCGTCCTGCCTCACCACCCTTTGAGTTCCCTGTAGTTAGAGAGCAGGATCCAGCTTTTGAGCCTTTTTCTCTCAGGTTTGTTCATCCTGGGAGAACAATCCATGATAATAGTGTTGAGCTTTTTCGCACTCAGGGTTTCCTACAGCCCTTCATTGTTCAGGGATGGGACCACCTTCTTATCACTCCAGCAGACACCCATCCTAGGATTGTTAGGGAGTTCTACGCAAACCTACACACCTTCACCCGTCACACTCCCCCTCACCTAGTCAGTTTTGTAAATGGTCAGAGAGTTTACCTCACTCCTGACATCATTGCTCGTCACCTAGGTGTCCCCAACTCTGGGGCTGTTGTCTCCACCACTCACAAGTGGATCACTGGTGAGGTCTCTTCCCTTCACCAGACTAGGGTCATTTCAGGAGACGTAGATCGTGAGGAGCCCTCTAGGCTTAAGGCCTGTGACCTCAACACTCTCCCCAAAGTTGTTCACCACATCGTCACCTATGAGATTCTCCCTAGATCGGGTCATAGGACTGCACTCTCCTACTCTGACATGTTTGTTGTGTCTTGTCTGCTAGAGGGCCGAGCCCTTAACCTGCCACATATTATGATTCACTCTATAGCAGACTCCCTTAGGCTGAGTCGAGGCTGTCTCCCCTTTGGTCGTCATCTTACTCTTCTTCTCCGAGCCTTAGGTGTTGACCCAGGTACCGAGTCGGCCTTACCTTTGTCTAGTGAGTACACCCCCTATACTGAGGCTACCCTCCACCACATGGGTTTGACTAGGAGAGGCAATGAATTTTATAATTCTAGGAGAGATTTTGCAGCTCGCAGAGCAGCACATGCAGCAGCACAGGCTCATGATGGTTCTGATGAGGAGTCAGATGATGCTTCTCCTACTGATCTTGAGACAGAGCGAGCTCCCAGAGGCGATGCTAGTACCGGGCGGTCCACCGAGCAGGGTACATCTTCACGGACTGCATCTGATCTGTATGATGCCATGGGTCGTCTGGAGCTGCAGGTTGCTCAGATATTTGATCGCCAGGCTCAGATGTCTGATCACCAGACTCAGATATCTGATCGCCAGACTCAGATGGAGCAGCAGCTAGCCCGACTTACAGACCAGCAGCAGACCATGATCGAGCAGCAGAGACAGATTTTGCACTTCATTCAGCAGTCATCTGGACTGCCACCTCCTCAGCCGCCTCAGTGATATTTTTTGTTGTTTATCTAGTTGCTGTTGTTCTTTCCCTTCTGATATTGTGGTATTTTTTTTTGATGATGTCAAAAGGGGGAGAGATGGTATTACTTATGTATACATTTGATATTTTTTATGGATATTGGCTATTTTTATTTGACTTGTTTGGATTAAATATTTTTCTCTCTTGGTTTGTGGATATTGTGTGTATTCATTTGAGATGCATTTTTGTTGGGACTCATTCATTCATATAGGATCCATTACATCTCATAGCATTGCATTGAGTCAAAACCTCCCTTATGTGCCTTCTCATTTATTAAATATGGCATAAAGTATTTTTGATAGGGGGAGCACATTAAGGGGGAGAATTTTTTAAAATGCACACACTACACTTATGATTACTATCTAAGTTTACCAATTGTTTGTCATCATCAAAAAGGGGGAGATTGTTGGACCTAAATGTCCTAATCCTTGTTTTGATGATTAATAAACAATTGGTGTGCTACTAATTATTTCCAAGAGTGTTTGTATTGAGCTTGCAGGTCCCTATTGAAACAAATGATATTGCTTCAATCACAAAAGTGAAAAGTGCCAATTTTGGAAGCATACTACAAGGAAGGGATCATAAAGTATTTTTATTTATTATGCTTGTCATTTTATTCATTGTGAATTTCAAGTAATTAATTGTGATGGCTCAAGGGTTTCTTTCATTTCTAAAAGTTCTTTTAGATATGGCCATTTTTTTGAAGTACTTGACTTTCAGGGACCAAAATGAAATTTTCCAAAAGAAGTGATTTTGAATTTATTTTTCATCAAAATGAAAGATCTAAAAATATAGGTTGCAAAAGTTCAAACGGTTTGAAAAAAGGATTTTTACAGCCTAAGTTATGATTTTTCAAAGATTTAAAGAATTATTTTTTGCCCCCCCTAAAGTCATCTTTCGGCTTCCGAAAGTCAGGGACAGAAACGAAAGTCCCCTATGTTCGGCCGCCGAACATTGACTTTCGGCCGCCGAAGTGGGTTTTCAACCAGCCCCCTAAGTGTAACCTTCGGCTTCCGAAAGTGAGGGACAGAGACGAAAGTCCCACACCTTCGGCCGCCGAACATTTAACCTTCGGCCGCCGAAAGTGTGTTTTGGGTCTGCCTCCGAAGCCTAAAGTTTGGCTTCCGAAAGTGAGGAACAGAAACGAAAGTCCACCATGTTCGGCCGCCGAACATTGAGTTTAGGCCGCCGAAAGTTCAGTTTTAAAGGAATAGTTTCTTCGCCCCAAATGGTTCGGCCGCCGAACTCTAAGCTTAGGCCGCCGAACCTGAGTTTTTCTGGGCACGGTATAACGGTTATTTCTGAACATAAACGGCTCTATTTGCATTTAATGCACCCCCAACGGCCATATTTATGATAGAACTATAAATACAACTTGTTTTTGTTGTTGTGAGGTTACAACAACCATCTAAGCAAATATTTATTGAGATTACAGCATTTTTCATTCTCTCTCTCTCAAAACCTTGAGCCAAAGCATTGATTTCTTGAAAGCTTGTTTTGAGTTGTAATTGGTTGGTTTCTCTGAGTGAGTAAAGGTTGATTGAGAGATTCTGTTGTTGTGAGTGTGGCATTGAGCAAAGAATTGCTCTTGAGTGAAAAAGGAGATTTGTAAAGAGCAAAGGCTTGCTCTAAGATTGTAAGGGTTTTGATCTTCACCCAAAGAAGATTTGATAGTGGAGTTGAACTCTCAAGTGGACCTTGAGGAGAGGACGTAGGCTTGGATAGCTGAACCTCTATAAATCATTGTGTTGATTTTTCTCTTCCCTACTCTCTTCTAATTTCTTGTCTTAGCCATTAAATTTTTTATAAACCCAATTCACCCCCCTCTTGGGTTGCCTCAAGGGACAACATTTTTAATAACAGAGAAATTAAATCATATTAAAATTAAAATATTTTAATTAAATTTTAAAATACTAAAAATAAAGAGTAAAAAATAAAAAATTTATTAAAAATTAAAATCGATCAAAACTAAATCAGACTGATTTGATTCGATTTGATTTTTAATCAAAATCAATTCAATTCAATTTTTAAAAATATTAAAATTTTAATTTTTAGTTTATTCAATTTTATTCGATTTAATTTTAAATCCAACTGCTTACCCTAGTGATAAGTAGGGTATTATGAGAGAGAAATGACTTCTGAATTTCCTTTGAAAATTCTTAACTTAAAAATAAAGATAAGACAATATTTTTAAAATGAATTATTTCAAAAAACATAACAATATATACTATATAATTTTTTAACTCACTTAAATTCTAATTTATTGTTAAAATAAAATGAATAATTTAGATAAGCGATTATCAACTCAAATAGCTAATTAAATTATCTTAGAAAATATAAAATTTTTAAATTTAAGAGAATTAATTTAATTTAAAATCAATAATACCATCTCCTTCCCCTCAAGCTAAAAGAGGGATGAAAAAGTTCATTGAATTGCTTGCTCCACTTTGCTATCCAAGGCTAAAGGAGTTTGGGCTTTAATGGCAATGCAATGAACTAATATAATTTTTTCTTTTTCTTTTCAAATCACTATCAGGAATATTTTTCTTTTAAATATATTTTTTTTCATCTTATCCTTATTAGTGCAGTTAAGATAACTAATTAAAAAAATGGAAAATTCATTGAATTTTTTATATGGATCCAATGAATTTAGGAACAATTAATAAATTATTATTATTTAAAAAAATAAATTGTAAATTTAAAATAATTGAAATATTGGTTTTTCACACTAATGTTTCCGTTAACAGTTACTTTTCAACAAGAGCGAATAATAATAATAAAAATAATCATCGACGCATTTTAATGAATTTTAAATTAATATTCTAATATAACCTAAAAAAAATCATAAAAAAAATTAATTATATCAATTTATTATAATATAAATTTTTTAAAATAAATATACTAAAATTAACATTTTCGATTCCGTATGATTTTTTCTAATTTTAATTTAGTTACTTATATATATTTTATAATCGCTCATAATTTATTTTTCTAACACTTTTTTATGTCTATAAATATAAAATTTTAGATTATTAGTATAGAGTATTAGTTTATTTTTATAATTTAATATATATTTTTTAAAACACCAATTACTGAAGGACATTTTGTCATTTCTAATATATTTTATATTTATTTTATATTTTTATGAAATAATAATAGTAAGAAATAAAGATTCAATGAATTCTAAAATAACGAATATTTTTTAATATTCTATGAAATGTATGCATTTTATATTTATTTAATAATATTTTGTGAAATAATAATAGAAGAGATAGATTCAGTGAATTTTGAAATAACTATTGATTATAAGTATTTGAAAATTATTTTTACTAATATCATTTCAATTTATTTAAAAAAAAAACAATTAACCTACCTAATGCCATTTTTGTCAATATTTGATTTGTATCATTATATTATTATATAAATTTAAATATAATAATGATAATATAAGAATTTTTTATAAATTTTGAATCAATTGATAATAAATATTAATTATAAATATTTAAAAGCTTATATTATTTCTTTTACGTGTATTTTTTAAGAGGATGATACTTTTTCTTTTTCAAAAATTATTATTATTATTATTAAAAAATCTAATCACTAACCACTGCCTTTTGTATATTAAAAAAAGTAGTTATACCTTCTAGATAAAAAGTTTATATTCTTTTTATGAAAATGTCACTAAATATTTAACATTTACTAAAATACAAAATAAATAAAATAAAATTACACTTTTATAAATAAAAAATTTACAATAATTTTGAAATCCTAGGTTACATTGTATCTAGTCTTATACCTGCAAAAATTACAAGAAAATGTTAATGTAGAATAATAATTACCAAAAATATTATAATCATGTTTTGGATGAAATTTTCTTCTTAATTTTTTAGAATTAAAAAAATATAAAAATATTAAATTGGAAAAGAGACTATAAGTTATAAGCTCATGGATTCGACGTCAGCCCGTCCTAGAATAAATGACTGCTATTAATTAACATTATTTGAATTTTTTGGTGTAATTATTAATTAATTTCGATTATTTATAAATAAATTATTCGAATTTTTTTTATTTTATAATTAGCTTCTATAATTGTTTTTGAAAGGGTGACACTTTTTCCATTTATTTTTTTATTATTGTCGCATATTTTTATTTTTTTTGACATTTATGAGACATAGTTTTATATTTTTAATTTAACATAAAGTATATCAAATCAAAGAAAAATAAAAGCAAATCTTTAAAAGTTGTACAAAATCTTTGAAAGTTCTACAAAATCTTCTGGACATAAGACTTTATTATATTTGCACTGATATATAATATATTTTATAAAATATATTAAAAAATATTTTATTAATTAACTCTTTTATATTAATAGTATTTTAGATTTTTTTATAGTTAAAAATTAAAATTAATAAAAATTAATTAATAGAGTTTTTAAATTTTAAAAATATTTTAATATATTTTTTAAAATTAATAAATTTTTTATATGATAAAAATTTTGCAGTAATTTTTTCTATTAATTTAGCTCAGTGATTATAAACTCCAATTAAAAAATAGTAAAAAATTATATAAATAATCTAAATAAAAAATAAATATTAATGGGCTTGATTTGTATTTAGACTAAATAATCAACGAAGCTTCTGTATGATCTAGACAAAGTTTCCAAGTTTTGGGCTTATGCTGTTGTGGACTATATTGGACTTCTCCTTCTATGGGATTCTTGAAGTGTAATCATAATTTTTTTTTTTTTTATGAAAAAAAATCAGAGTTTTGAATATTCACATCCAAATGAAATATACAAAAAAGTTTGAGTAATTAAGGAATCTGTTTCGCTAGTGGTCTTATGTCCAATAATGACAAGTAGAAATAAGAAAGAAGATTTTCATTTCAAACCATCTTATCTTAATGCTATTTTATTGGAAATTTTTCTTTCCTTGTTGATTCCTTTTCGCTGTTCACTTATTTTCCATTTACAATCGATTAAAAAATTTTAATTAATGGTGTGGAAATTTCAATATAAAATATTTAATTTAATAATTATTAAATTTATTATTATATGATGTCAAATTTATATTAAATTCATTTTTACTCCTTTATCTCATTTAATTATTATGATCTCAATAATATTCTCCTGATTAATATTTTATTAAAAAGTGAGATAATTAAAAAAAGTGAGAGATGGGAAAGAGGTAAGGTATTTTTTTAAAAATAATAGATATAGTTATTAAATTAGGTAAAAATCAGAGTAAAATATTAAAATTAAATAATATTCTTTAACATTATGCAATCAATAAATTATTTAGATTAAACAAATTTTAAAAAATATTGACAAAAGTGAACATAAAAATATAATATTGTGTTGAAATTGTATAATATTAAAAAAAATATAATTTTAAGAATAAATTACTAGCTCGATTTCTATATTTTAAAATTAAATATTTAAAATTAAAATTAAAATTAAAATTAAAATTTAGTTTTTATAACGCTCTGCTGGGAATTAGGATTTAGGATTTGTGCAGACAAAATCCATAATTTGGGTCTAAAATTATGAATTATGATTATTCAAATTAAGTTATGGTAATTAATTAAGGTGTGATTTTTAAAACAGTAATTTTAATAAGGATCAAAACATGAAAAATTAAAATAGAGCCATCATATCCTACGTGGGAATAGACCACCATTTCAAATGTGACAGACAGACAGACAGACATTTGATTGATAGCCATAATTATATTTTGTTGTTAGTGATTTAAGAGCTAATTAATTATAATTAACATCTGCCACATAGCTAATCCTGTCTTTAGTGTTAGATTAATGATTTTTTTCTTTAATTGATACTACTTGTGGATCTATCCATATTTATTATTATTTTATTTATTCAATAATTTTTATTATTTTATTTTTTCATATATATATATATATATAATATTATTTTTTTATTAACTTTTCAATTATATCCATATTAAAATTATAAAAATTATTAATTGATATGAATTTCAACATTTGAAAATATAAATACTACAGATATAATATTTTACTCATACAAACATTATATTAATAGATTTTCTTCTAAAAAATTTTTATCAAATTGCAAAGAAATATAGAATTATATTTATTATTTTGAATAAGTCAAAATAACTGAAAATAACACATTAATGAAGAAACAATTTATTATGACTCTTTGCCCTCTGAGAAAAACTTTAAAATTAATTCATTGAATATTTATATTATTTATTTAAGTAAATATATTAATATATATAATATTATAAAAATTAAATAAATAACTACTGTTATTAATTTTAAATTTAAAAGATTTAATTATTAGTTATTATAATAATAATTTATTAAATTTAAATAAATTTTAATATTTAAAAAATTTAATTATAAATCAATAATCTGTATGTGTAATAATTGAATTTTGAATATATTTTTATATTATTTAAGGGATTATAGAGATTATTTAATATATTTTTTATTTTAAAATTTAAAGTTGATGATGATTTTATTATTTAAATTAATTTTAAGTTTATTTAAATTTGAAGGTAGATGATATTTTATAATTTTAAAGTATGAAATAATTTTATTATTTAAATTAATTTAAAGTAAAAATTATTTGAATTTTAAGATATATATATATTAAAAAATAATTTTTTGGCATAATAGTACTTAAATAATATATTTAAACATTTTGAAAAAAATAATTTTGATAATATAAATAAAGAGATAATAAGAATTATATTATAAATTATAAATTAAATATTAAATAAATGCTAAAAAATATTATAAAACTATTAGATACTATATTATACATATAATTTTCATAATTATATTATTATATTTAAATTTTAAAATTAGTAAATAAATATTTGTATTTTCATTTATATAAATATTTTTAAAAAAATTAAAATTTTGACATAATGTATTAAAATAAATTTTAATTTTGACAATATTAAATTATTAAATAATAATTTCAGTTTTAAAAAATATAATAAACTTTACAGCAAAAAGAAAATTTATTATTTTTGATGATGTAATAATAAGTTATTCATTTTACTTCTTAATTAATTTTAATAATTTTCAATAAAATTTATAAAATTTAAAATACTGATCATATTTATTAAAGATAATTAAGAATATCATTCAATCAATTAAAATATATTAACAAAATATTAAATAATTTTAATAACAAATTTATTTAATTTATACAAATGACATTAAATATTAAAATATCATATATACATATGGAGAGAGGTTCTCAAGATGAGTCAGTTTCACGTTACGCATATTTATTCGATCAGAAAAATAGACCTCATATGCAAGCTGAGCTTAAGAAAGGCTAGTCACGTAAAAAGAGAAAAGATGACACACTAAATTATTTTGCAGTGCTGCCTGCATGGTATTGAAGGAATTAAATGTTCGTCTGACGTAAAAAAATAGTCTGATACATTGGTACATATGAATCTGAGTGATAAAAATATATAATATTATAGTAAAAAAATGATTACACTTCACTAGCAAATAAAAAAAAATATTTTTTTTTCTATTTAAAATTATAAAATCACAGTAAATTTTATTGTTTTAATGTCAAAATATCAATTTATTATAATAATAGATTATTAAATTTTATTAATAAAAATAAATAATTTATACAATAGAATATCTGTGCAAAGCACATTCGAAAAATCTAATAATTTTAAAAGTATTGCGAATGGCACAGGAATTCGAACAGTTTCTAATAAAAGAGATGCAATTATTGGATTAACGTTTGAAGGCTCACAACACTCTTCTTTCCCTCATGATTTTCTGTCAAGCTTTTATAACAAGTGCAATCAAATGCTTTCCCACCATGATATGATTGATTTTACGACTTAAAGATAAGAATGAAATAAATAATTTCCTTATAATTTTATTAGGTTAATTTTATTTTTTTTTATTATCAAAAAACTAAAATCTCAGGATGCATATATTTTGTCCATACGATTTTACTGAGAGGATGTTTAATATTATCGTTGTAATTATTGTGGGGAAAATAAAAATATTATTTATATAAATAATATTAAAAATTATTTTATTTTAATTATAAAATATAAAAAATAAAATAATTTTTTTTTTTCTAAACTTCATTATCATACATAACTTATGTTTACACTTAAGAAGGAAGTTTTATAGAAATGAAATATTGTCAAAGATTATTTCAAAAAAAGAAAAAGAAGAGAGAGAATTTTCAAGATCTCAAAATCTTTAATTTGTGATTGAAATAATTTTTAATTTTAAAATTCATTTGCAATTTTCTAGCTCTTTGATTACGTGTCGTTTCTTTATTTTATTTTGTTTAGTCAAATTCACAATCTTCTTTGAAAATGAAGGCACCAGATCAGCCTTTTTGCAATGTAACAAGAGAAAATTTAAAAAAATAAAATAAAATTATGAGTTATGGATTTTTATTCTTCCTATTTTTGTGCTGAATGAATATTTTTTCATGGATCACACTTGACACTTTGTTAGTGAGATCCTTGTGAAACTCACACATGATGCAATTTTTCCATATATTTTCATAACATCATGTGGCCACTACACTTTAAAAATATAAATATACATATTCTTTTATTTTTATTTTCTACTTTCACATGAATCATACACGTTCATTATCAAATAGTATGATATTTTTTATTCACTTAATATATAATTTAGTCTTAATTTTTATATAAAAAATTAACTGACACTTGAATAAATATTTGTTATTAAATTTTGAAAAAATTACTTTTTAATTTTTAAAATATACCCTAATTAATAAATTTATATTTTATTTTTAAAATCTAACACTTTCATCTCTATATTTAATTCTATTAAAATTTAAATTCTTCCATAAAAAATTTATATTAAATCAATAATCTATACCTAGTTAAAGGAAATATAATCTCAAAAATATTCTTATCAATAATAAAATAAAAAATTATTATTTAATCTCTATGATACGGCGAGTCTCTCGATTTTGAAAAATATATTAAAACGCATTCATAGACAAGTTCGGCGGCCGAAACTACCTTCGGCGGCCGAACTTGAGTTCGTCCAGAACTCAGCCCTTGAGCATACAAGCCTCCCAACCTTCCAAAACAAACCAAAACCTCACATACTCTCTCCCAACCATGCATACACACTCCCACAAGCATAAAGAGATATAAACCAGCATAAACTCCTCAACATAACATCATATAAGCAAACATTGGGCATAAAACCCACATAAACCCTAACATGCATATCTACCCATACTCAAGCATTAAAACTCCATAAAACTTACTTAAAACTTCATTAAAACATAAGAGAAAACATGGATCTACCCTTACCTCTTGAAGATTGAGGGTTGGTGCGATCCCAAGCTAGAGATGTGGAGAACCCAAGCTCCAAACGTCTCCAAACTCCAAAACTTGAACTTTGAACTCAAAACTTCAAAATCCAAACTATAACTTGTTAAAACTTGAAGTATTTGAAGAAATAACTTAAAATGAACCAAAGGAGGACATGAACACACCTGAGCTCGAGAATGGGGAGAAAGCTCGCCCATTTTCGGTCTGAGGGCCTTTTATAGGTGGCCTGGTCGACCACCTTCGGCAGCCTAACGTGCCTCCTAAACTCATGCATGTTCGACGGCCGAACTTGAGATTCGGCTGCCGAACTTGAGATTCGGCTGCCGAACTTGAGATTCGGCTGCCGAACCTGGTTTCTGCCCTCAACACTTTCGGAAGCCTAAAGCACTCCCGAAACAGCCCTATGCTCGGCGGCCGAACTTGAGGTTCGGCGGCCGAACCTGGGTCCTTCCTCCTTGGCCTATTCTTTTCAAAACTCAATTTCTTTTGCATTAAAATCATAAAATCATGTGAAAACATTTTAGAAACACATTTTACCCCTCTAGAAGACTCTGGCATCATCAAAATCTCATATTCCAACGAAGATTCCGTCGAAGGGTAGGGATTCTGATGCCGGAATCTAGCCGGGTATTACATATGTATTAGGCTGTTGCATTAGATTTCACGAAGATGTTGCATTGCATAATTCGTTGTTGATGTGGACGGACTAAGGCGACCCCAATAGCCCTAGATATGATATGTTAATGAAGTCCTGAGGAGCCCCACCGAGGGCCGGGCACTAATGAAGTCCTGAGGAGCCCCTTCGAGGGCCGGGCACCATGTTATGTTACAGAAGTCCTAAGGAGCTCCTTCGAGGGCCGGGCACAGACAGAGGGAGTTTTGGAGGTCATGTCCATCTGTGATGTGAAATGATTGTGCTGTGACGCATTCCATGAAAGCATATTTTATGATTATTGTTTTCCCTATTCTGCTCACTGGGCTTTTTAGCTCACCCCCCCCCCTAGGCTTGCAGGTCAGAGGTAGTCCAGGAAGACGTCAAGAGTAAAGGTTATGGCTTTGTAATAGATTAGCATGTTAGTGTGGACATGTAATGTAAATTGATATAATGCATTGTAAGATAATGTAAGGTAATGTAATGTAATGAAATGTAAAGTAGAGTAATGGTTTAGTACTGTGCTTGGCCCTAAGGTCTGGTTAATCCCTTTTTGTACATGATGTATGTTATGATTTTTATTGTTGAGATGTGAACCAGGCTTGATGTATGTAATGTTTACCCAGCTAGAGCATTTGATGAGGGCTCTAGCATGGGGGTTTTTATGTTTACAGTTATGTCGCATACGAATCAAGCTTGGTATATGAAAGGTTTTAAAAGTTCTTATGGAATGTTTGATCATGTATGGGATTATACCAGTTGTACAGGATGTATGTTAGGCTTGCTACGGGTCCCAGCGGCCTTAAGCCGATCTGGATCCTAGCGCCAGTAGCGGTCCGGTTCCCGGGTCGTTACAACAGGGGACTTTCGGCGGCAGGTTCGGCGGCCGAAGGTCCCTTCAGAGCCAAAAGTCAGGCACTTTCGGAGGCAGGGTTCGGCAGCCGAAAGTCCTTCCAGAGACGAAAGTCACAACCTTCAGCGGCATGTTCGGCGGCCGAAACTCTACTCCAGAGCTGAAAGTCCAAACTTTCGGGGTGGGTTTAGGCGGCTAAACCACCCTCCTTAAGGGGTTCGGCGGCCGAACCTGAGTTCTCCCAGAAGGCAGAACTTGATTCAACCTTAGTTCTCCAGCCTCAAAAAACTCTCCAAAACATGCACAACTCACCAACAAGCTCTCAAACACATGCATATACCTTTCCTCATGCATATAGGGGCTTAGAACTAGCTCAAAACCCCAAAAACAACACATATACACACATATGGCTTATGATCAACTTCAAAACATACCTCAAACATCAAGAAAGGTGAGGATCCATGCTTACCTCTTGAAGATCGAGAGGATTGATGGTCTAAACTCGGAGATGCAAGGGAAAATAGATTTAGAACCTCCAAGCCTCACAACTTTGCTTCTTTGCTAAAAAACCTCAAAACTAACATGACAACTAGTTAAAACTTACTCAACTTTGAAGAAAACCAAGAAATCAACCAAAGGAGGTCAAGAACTCACCTATACCCGAAAAGAGAGAGAAAACTCACCTCAAATCTGGATAAGGGGCCCTTTTTATAAGTGGCCGGTCAACCACCTTCGGCAGCCAAAGCTGCCTTCACAGCTCCACCACTTTCGAAAGCCGAACTTGGCCTTCGGTGGCAACAAAAACAAGCCACCTTCGGCAGCCGAAAGTGAGGTTCGGCGGCCGAACCTTGCATTTCCCTCCTTGGTCTTTTCTTTGCAAAACTTCAAGTTTTCTACATCAAAACACTAAAAACATTCACAAACATTTTAGAAAACCTTTCTTTTACCCTTCTAGGAAACTCCGACATCCTTGAATTCTAAATTCCAACGGAGATTCCGCCGGAAAGTATGAATTCCGACGCTGGGGTCTAGCCGGGTATTACAGCTTCGCCTACTGATCCTTTTAATGGCTGCTGCAATGTTTATCGTACCGCATTTAACGCTTGCCGTCGAAACCACCTTTATAAAGGTCCATTATCTTCTCCAAGTATCACTTTTACATTTTTCTGCAACTTTTTTTTTCAAAAAAATTCACTCTACGACTCTCTTCTCATTTCTGTTAAAGTCCTTTTCTATTTCACGGTAACTTTATTGTCCTTTTAATATGGAAAGGAATACCTCTTTCTCCTCTAGCGGGACCTCGATTTCCAGCTTCTCCTCTGACAGCCCCATCCGAGTGCTACACCCATTATTCCATTGAGGGAGACCTCCGAGAGTGAGGGTGGCTTCCTTAGTGATATCCCGTGTAACGACCCCAAAATGGACCGTCACCGGTGCTAGGATTCAGATCGGCTTAAGGCCACCAGAACCCATAGCAAGCCTGCTATACTCTTTGAGTACCTGTAAAATCTCATACATAGTCATACATTTTCTGTGCAAATAAAAACTTTTCTCTGGACCAAGAATTAACCTGTGCATGCACTATCTCTGTACTCTGTACCCCTGACTAGAGCTTGCTCTAGATGGGTTAATTCATACCTGTTAAGCCTAGTTTTTCATATACTCTAATAACAGACCATGCATACAAAAGATTTACAACACAAAATAACGAAGTCAAGCTCAATTCTACCTGTATACACAATTGTTACATCTCTTTAAATTTACATGTCCACTATATGCTATTACAAAACTCTTCTCTCTTCCTGTACTCTGCTGGACTTCCCCTGTACACTGTACACTGAACCTGTAATACTGGGGTTAAGGGAGTGGGATGAGCTCTATAGCCCAGTGAGTAGAACAGTAAAACAAGTCATTACCACATGATCTGATGGAATGCATCACAGCACAGACAATCCACATCAAGGGTAAACCTGTCACCACATAGTCCCGGTAGCTCTGCCGTGCCAAGGCGTAGAATTGAGCACCTGGTCTTCCTGTTATATATGTATATACGTGTATATAACACCTGTGTACTTACCATTGCCAGGGCGTAGTCAAAGGCTCCTGGACTTTTCTATACATTGCCAGGGCATAGTCAAAGGCTCCTGGACTTCTCTATACCTGCCAGGGCGTAGTCAAAGGCTCCTGGACTTCTCTCAGAGACTATTGGATCATTCAGCATTCACCCACATCAACAAATAACTATGCAATGCAACATATTCGTGGATTCTAATGCAAACAACCTACTGCATACACATGATGCATGACTTATGCTAAAAGCATTTCATTTCTCAATTAAAAGAATTAAGTTTAGTTCCACTCACCTCTGGCTATCTGGACTGACTCTGCAGGCTCTGTAAACGCTGGAGCAGTACTCAATGCTGCTCTCTCTGGTTCCTCTGGTCTGTGCCTACACAGATGGACTGAACTGAGGGACCAAACTAGCTCAATACTAACTCTATAGAACTCCCCAAGAACCCCTTAACAGAGCCTAAAACAATCACATAAAGCATGCAAAAGAAGGCTGGACAGAATACTTTCGGCGGTAGGTTCGGCGGCCGAATGTCCTCTCCAGAGCCGAAACTCAAGCACCTTAGGCGGCGGAATCTCCATTTTCGGCAGCCGAACCCTTTCGGGGGCAAGGTTCGGGGGCTGAAACACACTCCAGAGACGAAAGCCTCTAACCTTCGGCGGCCGAAGTCCCCCTCCAGAGCCGAAACTCAAAACTCTCGGGGGTGAGCTTTGGCAGCCGAAGCCACCTCTTCAAGGGGTTCGACGGCCGAATGTACCTTCGGCTGCCGAACCTGAGTTCATCCAGAACTCATCCTCGACGGCAACCAAGCTCCTCAATCCTTTCCAACACCCAAAACATGCATAACACAACTCCTCAACATACATATACTCTAGTATATGCACAAAGGGGTCCAAAACTACCTAAAACCCCAACAAACAACACATATAACGTATCTAAACATGCTTGCACCCATAAACCATCAAAAACACACTTTGAAACCGAATCATGCAACTCTACCCAACAACTCCATAAACCCTCTATAAATCATCAAAAGAAATTCAGGATCTTCACTTACCTCTTGAAATCAAGAAGATGAACGATCTGAACGAAGAGATATGGAGCAACTCTCCTTCAAACTCTCCAAACCTCAAAACTTCTCTTTTAGCTTAAAACCTTCAAAACAATATGAAAACCAATCAAACCTTTGCAAGATTTGATAAAACCATGAAAAATACCCATGGAGGACGTGGCCTTACCTCTGGAAGTGAAAAGACAAGCTATACATACCCATTTCACCGACTGGAGGCGTTTATATAGGTGGCAAACCGACTTAGCTTCGACAGCCTAACCGCATGCAAAACCATGCAACGTTCGGCGGCCGAACCTGAGCTTTCGGAAGCCGAATCTAAAGCACTTTCGGCGGCCGAACATTACCTTCGGTGGCCGAACATGGCAAAAGCTTCCTTGGCCTTTTCTCTCATCCTATTCCACTCCAAACTTTTAACATACGTAAAAACGTTTTAGAAAACCTTTCTCTTACCCTTCTAGAAACCTCTGGCATCCTCGAATTCCACCGGACGGTAAGAATTCCGATGCCTGATCAAGCCGGGTATTACATCCTGTCCGTCTTCTCAGATAATGACATGGATCGTTTGTATAATACCTATCACATTCCTCAGGATTCTTTTTGAATTTTTACTCATTCTCCTCGCGTTCGTGCTAATGACTTGATTCCTGCTGGCGATACTATCATGGTTTTTGAGGATCAGTTGAAGGTGGGTCTTTGTTTCCCTTTAGACTCTTTCTTTGTGGAGGTCCTTCAGTTTCACAAGCTTTCTGTAGCTCAACTTCATCATAACAGTTGGAGAATCTTGGTAGCCTTTCAGTTTGTGTGTTTTAACAATCACATTAAACCTAGCATAACACTTCTCTCCCAGCTATACCAACTGGGTACTTGTAACAGCCCGGAACCGAACTGCTACCGGCACTAGGATCCAGATCGGCTTAAGGCCGCCGGGACCCGTAGTAAGCCTGCTGTGAACTCTGTGTACCTGTGAAATCCCATACATGATCATACATTTTCTGTAAACATTAAGACTTTTCTCTGTGCCAAGGCTTAACCTGTGCATACACTATCTCTGTACTGTACAACCCCTGCTAGAGCTCTCATCTCTGCTCTAGGCGGGTCTAATCATAGATTGTTAAGCCTGGTTTTTCATACATATACAATAAAATCATGTTCATAACAGACCATGTCTATAAAAAAAGGATGACAACTCATAAGGTCAAGCATCATTTATACAACATACACTATCTGTTACAATTACATGTCCACACTAGCTATTACATAACTCTTCTCTTTATCTGTACCCTGCTGACCTCTCTGGACTCTGTACCTGCAAGACTGGGGTTGAGGGAGAGGGGTGAGCTATACTAGCCCAGTGAGTAGTACATATAAAACATGTTATAAAACATGATCTCATGGAATGCATCACAACACAAGTAAATCACATAATCTCAGACGGACTAATTCAAAATTCCCCCACATTGCCCGGCCCGCGAAGGAGCTCCTCAGGTCTTCATTCAGCACCCTATGGTACCGTGTGCCCGGCCCTTTCAGGGCTCCTCAGGTCTTCATTTAGGGGGCTAATGAATCCAAGCTACGCCCGATCTGTACATGCACTGATTAATGCAACATCTTCATGCTCACTAATGCAATGCTATACATATGGCATAAATGATGCATGAAATATGCTAAAAATGTTTGAGTGCTCATAGTAAAAGATTTAGTTCAGTTCCACTCACCTATGGCTGACTCTGTACTGACTCTGTAGGTTTTGAAGCAGTGCTCACTGCTGAACTCCTTGGTTCCTCTGGTCCGTTCCTACACAGGTGGACTGAAATGAGGGACCAAACTAACTCAAGACCATCTCTAAGAAACTCCCCAAAACCCCGCTAAAGCATCATAGCACAATCACATAAAACATGCAAAAGAAAGCTGGACAGGGCATTTTCGGCGGCAGGTTCGGCGGCCGAAACTCCCCTCCAGAGACGAAACTCATGCATGTTCGGCGGCACCTTCGGCAGCCGAAAGTCTCGTCCAGAGACGAAACTCAACCTTCGGCGACACTTTCGGCGGCCGAACCTTGCCTCCAGAGACGAAAGTCCAAATGTTCGGGGGCAAGCTTTGGCAGCCGAAACTGCCTCCACAAGGGGTTCGGCGGCCGAACCTTCCTTCGGCGGCCGAACCTTCCTTCGGCGGCCGAACCTGGTTTTGCCCGTTGGGCAGAAACCTGCTCTGTTTCATGCAAACTTCACCCAAAACCTATCCAACATGCATAGCAACTACTCCCAACTAGCATATACTAGATAACATGCATAAAGAGGCCTAAACCTCTCCTAACACCTGCAACAAACATAACAAATAACACTTAAGCATGCATATACACCAAAGATCACCAAAAACCTCATCTAAACCTACTCATGCCTACTACCCATACAACGTCCATAAAACCTTCAAAACTCAAGAAAGGAAGTTCAGGATCTTCACTTACCTCTTCCAAACAAGAGATTGAACGATCTCTACGTGGAGATATGGAGAAATCCACTCTCAAACTCTCCAAGCTTCCAAACTTGCTCTTTTGCTCAAAAACTTCAAAACCACATGAAAATCCATCAAAACCATGAAAGATTTGAGAAAACACATAAATCACCCAAGGAAGATCAAGTCTCACCTCAGCTCGTGCAAATGCAAAGAAAATCTTATCCATTTGACCGACCTAGGGCCTTTTATAGTTGGCTGGCCAGACCAACTACGGCGGCCGAAGGAGAACCCGAATGCCATGCACGTTCGGCGGCCGAAAGTCACCTTCGGTGGCCGAACCTTGGCTTTTCTGCCTTGGTGCTTTTCTTGCAAAACCTTACTTCTTTAAACACTTTAAAACATGAAAAGGCTGTCAAAACATAGAAAAATAGCATCCATACCCTTCCAGAGGATTCCGACATCAGAAATACCACCAGACTACAAGACTTCCGACGCCGGACTCTAGCCGAGTATTACATTCTCCCCCCCTTAAGAACATTCATCCCCGAATGTTCCTCAAACATAAAGCACATAAACACATAGAAAAGGGCAAAACACTAACCTCAAAACAGATATGGGTATTGCTGGAGCATAGACTCCCGTGTCTCCCAGGTGCATTCTTCTAGGTTATGGTGGTTCCACAGGACTTTTACCATCGGAATTTCCTTGTTTCTCAACTTTCTGATCTGGGTGTCAATGATCCTTACTGGCTGTTCTACATATGTGAGATCTCCTAGGATCTCCACATCAGGCTCACTGAGAACCTGTCCCGGATCTGATACAAATTTCCGTAGCATAGAAACATGAAAAACCGGATGGATTCTTTCCATAGATGCAGGTAAATCCAGCTTGTACGACACATTCCCGATCCTCTGCAGAATCTCAAAGGGACCAATGTATCGTGGAGCTAGCTTACCCTTTCTCCCAAAGCGAACCACGCCCTTCATTGGAGACACCTTCAGCAAAACCATATCCCCCTCCTGGAACTCTATCTGCTTCCTACGGACATCTGCATAGCTTTTCTGTCTGCTAACAGCTGTTCTGATCCTCTCTCTGATGATAGGCACTACTCTGCTGGTAATCTTGACTAACTCTGGCCCTGCAAGAGCCTTCTCTCCAACCTCTTCCCAGCAAACAGGTGTTCTGCACTTCCTTCCATACAAAGCTTCATAAGGAGCCATCCCTATGCTAGCATGATGGCTGTTATTGTAGGCAAACTCCACCAGAGGTAGATGCTGCCTCCAAGAACCGCCAAAGTCTAACACACACATTCGGAGCATATCCTCTATTGTCTGGATGGTCCTCTCTGACTGACCGTCTGTCTGTGGATGGAAAGCAGTGCTAAACTCCAACCTCGTGCCCATAGCAGCTTGCAGACTCCGCCAAAACCTAGAGGTGAACTGAGGTCCTCTATCTGATACGATTGACACAGGAACTCCATGCAGCTTGACTATCTCTTCTACATACACCTGCGCTAGCTTGTCTACAGAATAGTTACTCCTGACTAGAATGAAGTGAGCAGATTTAGTCAGTCTATCCACAATCACCCATATGGAGTCTAGCCTATTGGAAGTCGTCGGTAACCCCACTACAAAATCCATAGCGATGTTCTCCCATTTCCATTCTGGAATCGACAGTGGGTTAAGCATTCCAGCCGGCTTCTAGTGCTCTAGCTTCACCCTTTGACATGTTTCGCAGGCTGACACATACTGTGCCACTTCTCTCTTCATCGCTGGCCACCAATACACCTTTCTCAAGTCTTGATACATCTTGGTGGCTCCAGGGTGAACGCTATACCTTGCATTATGAGCTTCTCTCATAATGTCTTCCTTTAAACTGCTGTCATCTGGCACGCATAACCTCTTCCCGTGACGAAGAATCCCCTCACTGTCAAATCTGAACTCTACACTGTTGCCTGATTGAACAGTCCTGGCAATTTTCACTAACTCAGGGTCCTCGTGCTGTTTCAGAGCTACCTGCTCTAGAAACACGGGTGTAACTCTCATCTGTGCAATCAAAGCACCTGTACCAGATAACTCTAACTGTAACCCTTCTTCCATGAGCTTGTAGAAATCCTTCACCACCGGCCTCCTCTCTGCTGTAATGTGGGATAAACTGCCGAGTGACTTCAGGCTTAAGGCATCAGCTACTACATTCGCCTTACCCGGGTGATACTGGATCTTGCAATCATAATCACTGAGCAATTCTACCCACCGTCTCTGCCTCAAGTTGAGCTCTCTCTGGCTCAAGATGTGCTGCAGGCTCTTATGATCCGTGTAGATCTCACACTTTACCCCATAGAGGTAATGCCTCCACATCTTGAGTGCAAAGATAACCGCTGCCATCTCCAGATCGTGTGTAGGATAGTTCAGCTCGTGCTTTTTCAGCTGTCTAGAAGCATAAGCGATCACTCTGTCATTCTGCATCAACACACAACCCAATCCCACTCGGAATGCATCACAGAACACTGTGAAGTCTTCATCACTGATTGGCAGAGCTAACACCGGTGCTGAAGTCAACCGTCTCTTCAGCTCTTCAAAACTCTCTTCACACTCTTCTGACCATACAAACTTCTGGTTCTTTCTGGTCAATCTGGTCGTCGGAGCAGCAATCTTCGAGAAGTCCTGAACGAACCTCCGATAATAGCCTGCCAAACCCAGGAAACTCTTGATCTCTGTTACTGTCATGGGTGTAGGCCAGTTGGCTACTGCCTCTACCTTCTTGGGGTCCACTGCTATACCTTCATCTGATACTACATGCCCCAAGAAAGAAATGCTCCTCAGCCAGAACTCGCACTTAGAGAACTTGGCATACAAGCCATGCTCCCTTAAAGTCTGCAAGACTATCCTCAGATGCTGGGCATGCTCCTCTGCATTCCTGGAGTACACTAAGATATCATCTATAAAGACAATCACAAAGTGATCCAGGTACTCTCTGAACACTCTATTCATGAGATCCATGAATGCTGCAGGGGCGTTAGTCAACCCGAACGGCATTACTAGGAACTCATAATGCCCATATTTGGTCCTGAAAGCTGTCTTGGATACATCTTCTTCCCTGATTCTTAACTGATCTCAGCTCTATCTTAGAAAAATAACCTGCTCCTGACAGCTGGTCGAAGAGATCATCGATCTTAGGTAGAGGATACTTGTTCTTGGTAGTGACCTTGTTCAACTGCCTGTAGTCGATACAAAGTCTAAGAGGTCCATCCTTCTTCCTGACAAACAGTACTGGAGCACCCCAAGGTGAGGTACTCGGGCGGATGAAACCCTTATCTACCAAATCCTGTAACTGCTCTTTCAATTCTCTCAGCTCTGCTGGTGCCATCCTGTAGGGAGGAATAGAGATCGGTCTCGTACCAGGCATTAACTCTATCTCGAACTCTATTTCCCTATCAGGTGGTAGTCCTAGAAGCTCTTTAGGAAACACATCTGGGAACTCTCTAACAATTGGTATTGAGGATGGTTCCCTAACCTGCATGTCTAGCTCTCTCACATGAGCTAGGAACCCCTGACAACCCCTCCTCAACAACCTACGAGCCTGAAGGGCTGATAGCAAACCTCTAGGTGTCCCTCTCCTATCTCCTCTGAAGACACACTCTGACCCATCCTGGTCTCTGAAACTGACTACCTTGTCCCTGCAGTTCAAGGTAGCATTATACGTAGATAACCAATCCATCCCTAGAATGACATCAAAATCTGTCAACTCTAGAACCACAAGGTCAGCTGGAAGTTATCTACCTTCTATACACACTGGACTGACTTGACAGACTGACTTTGCCAATGATGGGTCACATCTAGGTCCACTGACCCAGAGAGGACACTCTAACTCGGAGACTATCAAACCCAACCTCTCTGCGGCTCTAGAAGCAATGAAAGAGTGAGAAGCACCGGGGTCCATCAAAGCATACACCTCTGAACACCCAATGATGAGATTATCTGACACCACGGTGTTCGATGTGTCTGCCTCCTATTGCATCATGGTGAAAATCCGTGCTGGGGCTGACGGACCTGCACCTTGGGAACCCATCCCTGATGAAGAGGCTAACCCTCTTCCTCTACCTCTGCCACTACTCTGAGGTACGGCTGAAGCTGCTGGCTGTTCTACACTGCCGGAGGTCATCTGCTGGGATGGTGCCATAAAGGTCGCTTGGGGACATTCTCGTGCAATATTTCCCTCTTGCCCACATCTATAACAGGCTGTAGATCCCATCAGACAAACTCCTCTGTGTGGTTTTCCACATTTCTGACATACTGGATTGCCTATGCCAGAGCTGGAGCCGCTTCCTATTCCCAGTCCTGACTTAATCCTGCTCCAGAACTTGCCTCTCTTGGACTTAAACTTCTCTCCTTTTCTGCTGCCAGCAACTACTGCACTGGGGGTCTTAGAACTTGAAGACTGTGCCACCTGCCGCTTTCCTGTTCCCTGTATGGCACTCGCCTCCATTTTTCTGGCGGCATCCACAATAGAGTGGAAACTCTCTTTTTCTGCTGGAAGAATCAAGGAGAAATACCTGGGGTGAAGCCTTGTGGCATATCTCCTTGCCTTCTTCTGATCCGTATCATACGCCTGACCTACGTATGGTAACAATTCCAGGAACTTATCTGTATACTCATCAACGCTCATCTCTTCGGTCTGTCTCAACTGTTCGAACTCGACAACCTTCATTTCCCTGGAACTGTCAGGAAAAGCCCACCCTGCGAACTCATTGGCGAACTCTTCCCATGTCATGCTGTCTATTCTGGGGTCCACATAGTTCTTGAACCATTCTTTGGCTTTCTTGCACTTTAATGTGAACCCTGCCATCTCAATGGCCCTGCTTTCATCAGCTCCCAACTCACTAGTGATCATTCTGACTGCACTAAGGTACTCAAAGGGATCATCTCCTGAATTGAATTTAGGAGCATCCAACTTTAAGTACTCGGTCATTTTCACCTTATGTCTCCCTGAAGAACTAGGTTGCTGTGCTTCAACAACAGGGGCTGCAGGTTCTGGTGGTGGTGGAGGTACTGTTTCTCTTCGTTCAGGTTGTGCTGGACTTGGCTGAACATGTGGGGGTGGATACATGTGATATGGTGGGTAAAAAGAAGGATAAGGCATATATGGCATATAAGGTGGATATGGGGCAAAGCTGGAGAAATCCGACGTACCTCCCATCGGATACCCCGGGCCCTGTGGAAAGGGTGGATAGCTAAACCCCGAGGCCTGAGCGTCTCCTTGGGATTCTCCCATACCTTCTTCAGACCTTCCGAGACCCATACTTTCATCTCTGCTCTACCCAACATCCATATCCTCTCTTTCTTCCTCTGATCTGCCCCCTCTCTCTACTCCTCTTCTGCTCTCGTCAGAAGACCTTCTAGGGTCTCGTGACGTTCCTTCCCTGCTTGACCTGTGAGATCTTGCCCTTGGCAATGCAGGAGGACGAGCAGTTGTACCCTCACTTCCTGGTGGGACTCCAGTTAATCTCGCAGATCGACGAGTTCCTCGCATCTTCACTCTCTGGAATCACAACACACATCACATAGCACATTAGCAACATATAGCACATGCAGATATCATGGCAGTTCACACATCAAATAGACTGACATCCTATCCTAATGGACATGCTTTCCTATGGTGCTTGACCATCTATGACCTCTATGAGCCCGACTCTCTCTATAGGTCCGACCATATGAACCTAGGGCTCTGATACCAATCTGTAACAGCCTGAAAACCGAACTGCTACCGGCACTAGGATCCAGATCGGCTTAAGGCCGCCGGGACCCGTAGTAAGCCTGCTGTGAACTCTGTGTACCTGTGAAATCCCATACATGATCATACATTTTCTGTAAACATTAAAACTTTTCTCTATGCCAAGGCTTAACCTGTGCATACTCTATCTCTGTACTGTACAACCCCTGCTAGAGCTCTCATCTCTGCTCTAAGCGGGTCTAATCATAGACTGTTAAGCCTGGTTTTTCATACATATACAATAAAATCATGTTCATAACAGACCATGTCTATACAAAAGGGATGACAACTCATAAGGTCAAGCATCATCTATACAACATACACTATTTGTTACAATTACATGTCCACACTAGCTATTACATAACTCTTCTCTTTATCTGTACCCTGCTGACCTCTCTGGACTCTGTACCTGCAAGACTGGGGTTGAGGGAGAGGGGTGAGCTATACTAGCCCAGTGAGTAGTACATATAAAACATGTTATAAAACATGATCTCATGGAATGCATCACAACACAAGTAAATCACATAATCTCAGACGGACTAATTCAAAATTCCCCCACATTGCCCGGCCCGCGAAGGAGCTCCTCAGGTCTTCATTCAGCACCCTATGGTACCGTGTGCCCGGCCCTTTCAGGGCTCCTTAGGTCTTCATTTAGGGGGCTAATGAATCCAAGCTACGCTCGATCTGTACATGCACTGATTAATGCAACATCTTCGTGCTCACTAATGCAATGCTATACATATGGCATAAATGATGCATGAAATATGCTAAAAATGTTTGAGTGCTCATAGTAAAAGATTTAGTTCAGTTCCACTCACCTCTGGCTGACTCTGTACTGACTTTGCAGGTTTTGAAGCAGTGCTCACTGCTGAACTCCTTGGTTCCTCTGGTCCGTTCCTACACAGGTGGACTGAAATGAGGGACCAAACTAACTCAAGACCATCTCTAAGAAACTCCCCAAAACCCCGCTAAAGCATCATAGCACAATCACATAAAACATGCAAAAGAAAGCTGGACAGGGCACTTTCGGCGGCAGGTTCGGCGGCCGAAACTCCCCTCCAGAGACGAAACTCATGCATGTTCGACGGCACCTTCGGCAGCCGAAAGTCTTGTCCAGAGACGAAACTCAACCTTCGGCGGCACTTTCGGCGGCCGAACCTTGCCTCCAGAGATGAAAGTCCAAATGTTCGGGGGCAAGCTTTGGCATCCGAAACTGCCTCCACAAGGGGTTCGGCGGCCGAACCTGGTTTTGCCCGTTGGGCAGAAACCTGCTCTGTTTCATGCAAACTTCACCCAAAACCTATCCAACATGCATAGCAACTACTCCCAACTAGCATATACTAGATAACATGCATAAAGAGGCCTAAACCTCTCCTAACACCTGCAACAAACATAACAAATAACACTTAAGCATGCATATGCACCAAAGATCACCAAAAACCTCATCTAAACCTACTCATGCCTACTACCCATACAACGTCCATAAAACCTTCAAAACTCAAGAAAGGAAGTTCAGGATCTTCACTTACCTCTTCCGAATAAGAGATTGAACGATCCCTACGTGGAGATATGGAGAAATCCACTCTCAAACTCTCCAAGCTTCCAAACTTGCTCTTTTGCTCAAAAACTTCAAAACCACATGAAAATCCATCAAAACCATGAAAGATTTGAGAAAACACATAAATCACCCAAGGAAGATCAAGTCTCACCTCAGCTCGTGCAAATGGAAAGAAAATCTTATCCATTTGACCGACCTAGGGCCTTTTATAGTTGGCTGGCCAGACCAACTACGGCGGCCGAAGGAGAACCCGAATGCCATGCACGTTCGGCGGCCGAAAGTCACCTTCGGCGGCCGAACCTTGGCTTTTCTGCCTTGGTGCTTTTCTTGCAAAACCTTACTTCTTTAAACACTTTAAAACATGAAAAGGCTGTCAAAACATAGAAAAATAGCATTCATACCCTTCCAGAGGATTTCGACATCAGAAATACCACCGGACTACAGGACTTTCGACGCCGGACTCTAGCCGGGTATTACAGTACTCGTAAGAATGAGGGGTTCTGGTGCTTTAGCAGTCGAAAGTACTTGAACATTTTTTACTGAATGCCTTTTTCTTTAAAATAGTGGAATAATAAGTTTTTTGTCCTCCGTCATCATACTCCAGGGGGTTTTAGGCGCCTTCAAACTAGCTGGCACTACTAGGTAGAGTTGAAGAAGGATGTGGTTCGCCCAAGGAGAGAGCAAGATGAGGCTTTAGCTTCCCTTATGGATATAGCTAAAGCCTTAAGGAAGATTAACATTACTCAGGTGGTGAGAAATGTTGTTTTTTCCTGACAGAGTCATCTGCTGGCAAGCCAGACCTGCGCTCTTCGCTCGCCCATCCTTCCCAAAAGCGCACCCCTACATCAGGATCAGGGAACTTCTCTTTAAATCCATTTTATTTACCAAACTGACTATCTTACTTTTTTTTTTGTTTGCAGATATGGTCGGATCAAGTAGATTCGCCGAGACAGTACGTGCTACTCGAAAGGGCAAGGCTGTTGCTGTTAAGGTTGCTAGTCCCCCTGCTAAACATACTTGCCCTTCAGAGAAGGTGATTGTACTTTCCCCTCCCCTTTCCCACCCTACGATCGAGGAGTTAGCACCCCTTCAGCCTGAATCTTTAGTCCTAGGCGTTTCTGCTCCAGCCTTAGCCCCTTTGCTCCCTGCTGATGCCCCTTTTTCCTCCACTCCTGTGAGTGCTAGGGTCGAGGTTTCTTAGCCCGCTGGCATTCAACATTTGGCCTTAGCACTAAATAGGGTGTCTTCTCTCCTTGATGACCATTCTCTAGGTCTTCTACTAATCAAAAGTACCCTAAGACCCACTAATTGCTGTCATTTGAATGAGACTGAGACGAACGAGCTGTTTGTTAATGTTATTCATTTTGCGCTGGAGGGTGCCCTTTGTGCCTATGTGGTTAAGGAGGGTTTTAGAGCCTTGAGGCAAGAATTTGGTGCAAATGAGACGCATAGGGACCTTTTGGCCAATGAATGTTCAAATTTGAAGACCTGAATAACCGAAGCTGAGGGTACGATGAATGAGACCTTGGAATCGATAGACAAGCTTCAGGTTGACCTTGACACAGCCCTTACCTCTAACCTGGGCCTTAAGAGTCGGGCTAAATCTACCGAGGATTAAGTGACCTTGTTGCAATACCAGGTTTTGGAGCTGCAGGCTTAAGTTGAGGAGGCCTGGGCTACCTCCACCAAGATAGCGAGCTCGAGGTGGAACTCCAGAAGATAGTGGCCCAGGCCAGGGAGATATTTGTTCAAGGCTAGGATTCAGTGAAGAAGGAGCTGATAAAGCATTTTTCTTCTGAGGATTTCTCCTGGATAGATGACATCCTCCTCGAGAAAGAAAATGAGGGTGGAGGGGAGCATGCTGAAGATATTCCCCTTGAGGATGAGTGTGATGAAGATGTACCCTTTGATCGAGTTTCTCCTATAATAAATGTTGAAAATATCAATGTAATGGAGACTTGGGCAGATGAGGCTGATGACCTTGCCCTTTTGTAATCTTTTCACATTTTTTAATGAGAATATCGTCGTTATTTCCGTTAAGCATTTATATTTTCTGCATATAGTATTTTTTTCGAGGGAAAAAGTTTGCTCAAGGGGCTAATAGCCTTGATTAATGGGACCAGTACCTGAGTGGTCTTGATGAGAGCCGCCTTGTGACCTGGCTTAGCGAAAAAATGCCTTATACCCCCAATGCCCGAGTGATCTGGCAAAAACTGCCTCATGATCTAACCTGGCGAGAATTGCCTTGTGGCCTTGATTCGTGGGACTAATGCCTGAGTGATTTGGTGGAAACCACCTCATGATCTGGCCTGGTAAAAACTGCCTTATGACCTTGATTCGTGGGACCAACGTCTTAGTGGTCTGGTGAAAACCGTCTCGTGATCTGGCTTGGAGAAAACTGCCTTATGGCCTTTATTCATGGGACCAACGCCCGAGTGATCTGGCGGAAATCACATCATGATCTAGCCTGGCGAAAACTATCTTGTGGCCTTGATTCATGGGACTAACGCCTAAATGATCTGGAGGAAATCGCCTCGTGATCTGACTTGACGAAAACTGTCTCATGGCCTTGATTAGCGGGACCAATGTCTGGATAGTCTGTTGTTCCTTTTCACTGAAAAACATACCATGTAAAAACACTTTGTTAGCTTTATTATTAAAAAAAATCCTCCATTTACATATGAAGGTAGAACTAAATTGCTGTCAAAATGTGAACAATACCATAATTCTTATGATATTTCAAGCAGACAACTCTCATGGGTGAATGTTTTCCCAATACTTATAAAGTTCCCTACCTTTTCCAGTAATTAAGTTTGTTATCTGTCTATGCCTCACCAGGTCCTTTTGTTATCACATGTATGACTCCTATGGGTTCTCTATCAGGAGTTGTCTCAAGGGTTATTTCATCTGACTCAGACTTTTGCCTTTCTTTTCCTTTTCTCATGAATTTTTGGAGGGTGTCATTCCTTATAAGTCTTTCGATCTCATCCTTTAATTGTCAACATTCTTCCATTGTGTAGCCTTGATCTTCATAGAAGCGATAATACTTTGTCCTGTCTGTTTTTTCACCTTCTCGGGATTGAGCTGGGGTAACCACCTAATTTCTTTATCATTTTTCCTGATCCACATCAAGATATAAGTTCGTGAGTCACTTAGCAGGATATAATTCTTATACTTACTCTATTCATCCTTCTTTCTTAAGATGGGGTAACTCCTATCATGGGGATCGTCTCTTAGGTTTTTGACATAGCTTTTGACTTGCCTTCTTGTCTTCTTTTAGTGCTTGAATCTCATCATCCAACCTAATATATTTCTAGGCCTTATCTGTCAACTATTAGTATGTTGCGATTGGATTTTTTATTAAGGAATCCATAAACTTGACATTACGGGTTCCTTTCTTTAACGCCTCACATGCTATCTCATGATTCAACTCTTCCACTTATATGGCTTCAGCATTGAAACAAGAAATAAAACTCATCAAAGACTCGCTCTCTCCCTAGCAAATCTTCCACAGGTCCGAGGAAAGCTTTTTAGGAGGTTTGCAAGTGATAAATCTAGATTTGAATATCGTAGTAAACTGTGTAAAGTTTTGGATTAGACTTGAATTTAGGTATTGATACCATTTCTGAGCCAAACTCGTGAATGTTGATGGGAACACTCGGCATAATACAAAATCATTTACATCTTGAAGCTGCATGGTCATCCTGAAAATAGTTAGATGACTTTGAGGGTATGCCGTTCCGTCATACTTATCTAAGCTGAGCAACTTGAACTTGGCAGGAAAGGTTTCTACTAGTATTTCTTCTGAAGAGGCGATACACCATCTAAACTGAAATCCTCTTTCTGTTCTTTTTGGTGTCTTTGTACGACCCGTACTAACTTCCAATCTACTCCTTTCGAAGTCTCATCTGATTTATCTTCAGATTTGAACTTACCTTTATGCCGCAATTTGGCTGCTTCCGTCTGGGCCCTTGGAGTGTCTATGGAGGCTTCATCTATTCTTATAGGGTCCATCTTAGACACCTCTTCCCAACTCTTGTACTACTCGAGAGTAGCCTACAACCTTTGGATATACTAGAGTATTTGTTCGTTGTTTAAATTATTAAGGTTGGCTTTGTTGATCACTAGGAGTGTGTTCTCCCGGTTATCTAGTGCAGAAAAAATGATGACTCCCTCATTGGTAGCAATATTGTCAGCAGTTGTAGGGCTTTCGGCCATTTTGAGTGAGGGAAGACAATAGGGAACCAGTCGTGATCCAAAAGAGGGTTTAATAGATCTCTTGACAACAGAATCAAATGATGTTGATGAAATTAAGCTGATGACGTGGCTGGAACTACACCGTGCTGTGGTTGGTGAAAACCTGCAAGAAAGTAAACATGAACATCCACTCTAACACTCAAGTCAGTACCTTGAAGAGAATAGGTGACTTTAGAGTTTTAGTAGTATTAGAGATAGCGTACCTTTGCCTCTGTGATAATTCCCCTTTTATACTGTAAGAAGATTGAGATAAAAATATTATTTCCTGAAAATTCAACAATGATGTGACTAACTACTCGATAAGGGACATCGCCAACTAATAAGTTGGTAATCTCGTAATCTCATGTGAAATGGGAATGTGCCTGATGACAGTAACTTTGTGCTAAGACTCGGTCTATCACGGGAGGGCGAGTCATGAAGGCAATTCGAGTACTAAAGTGTCCGAGTATTCTTCTCCTCGAGTGAAACCATATTTCTAACTTGTCAGATTCTTGTCACATGATTCCTATTTTGTGGTGATAACTCATAACTTATTTTGAACGGATGTCATAGAACATTAATATTTATTAAATTTAAATCTTGAATTTATTAAAATTTTTATTTGGGTGTGAAGATAAAATTTGAGATTTTGAGTTTGTCGATAAATAAAATTTTGTTTATTCAATTTTTTAGAGAAATATATAAATTTATAAAAATTAAATTTTAAAAATTAAAGTGTTGAATTTTAAAAATGATAGTTGGATCAATATATTATTATAAATGATATTTTTACGGAAAAATTTTTAATTTCAGTAAAATTAAATTTTAAAAATTGAAGAGTTAAAATTTTAAAATGGAGAAATAATTTCGTTAATTATATATATATTTTAATCACAGTATTAAATTAAACTAGACATGTAAATTTAGTAGTAATTTATTGTAGTATTATTTATTAAATGCACCAATTCGCTGGAGGACTCTAATTTTCCAAAGAAGCACATGATCTCACATAATTTACGTTATTGGTATTTTCCAACGTGTCCTATTTCCACCCATTGTCCCCACGTGCTCTATTTTCTTCTCCTTCATCACTCCCTAATTGTCTCTTCTCACTTGTTATCTCTCTCCTCCATCGTCATCTTCTTCTTCTTCTTCAATTCCTCTCCTCCTTCTTCTCACTGTTTGTGTAAAGATGAATTCTCATTCATACATGTTTTTTCTCTTAATCTCTTTGATCATATCAGATAATATCATTTTGATCTCTTCTTCTGCTTCTTCTTGTTCAGAAACTGAATTCTCTTCTTTCTTCAATACTATAACTTCCTTGAATTCCAAATCTCTAAATTCACAAAAGAATCAATCAGCATCGAGGCCACGAAAGTCTTCTAATGCATGCAAGATTTGGACCAAGGCCTGCTCTCAGGTAGTTCTGGACCTAGCTCGGAGGCCGGAGACTGTGAGTTGGTTGAAGAGCGTGAGGAGGAAGATTCACGAGAATCCTGAGCTCGCTTTCGAGGAAGTTAAGACGAGCGAGTTAGTTAGAAATGAGTTGGATAAGATGGAGATTGAATACAAGTATCCGTTAGCTAAAACGGGTATTCGGGCTTGGATCGGTACCGGTGGGCCTCCTTTTGTTGCCCTCAGAGCTGACATGGATGCTCTCCCCATTCAGGTTCCTATTTCCTCTTCTTATAGTTCTATGTATGTATGTGTCTACATATGTATTCATCTCATGCCATATCATGTGCATGATAATATAACTTATAGACATGCATGTAAGGATGATTTTGATTTTTTTAATGATATTTCTGTGACTTAACTTAGATAATCTGTGAATCAGTGTGTTTATACATTGCTTAAAATTGTTATTTCAGTGTTAGAAGTGATTCGCTTCTAATATTTTTTTCTTTTATGAAGTTATTATTATAATATGTGATTTTATTAAAAAAAACTATAAAATAATTTTTATAAATAATCCAATTTACTAAAAAAATAATATATTAATTACAAATTTAAAATAATAGAAACATATTAAATGGGTACGTGTAGGTAAAAGAATTTTTTAAATTATCTACTTAGATTCTCTGACATGGTAAGAAATTAGGTTAAACAGGGCAAACGAGTAACTAAAAAATGGTGATTAATTTAATTAATTCGTTTTTCAGGAAGCCGTAGAATGGGAGCATAAAAGTAAAGTTGCAGGCAAAATGCATGCTTGCGGCCATGATGCCCATGTGGCGATGCTGCTTGGAGCTGCCAAGATTTTGAAGACTCGGGAACATCGTTTGAAGGTTCCGTCTCTAATCTCCTAACCGCTTGTTTGGATATGAATAAAATAAAAGAAAAAGAAAATAAATGGTAAAAAATAAGACGGATTTTCACTTTATATTGTTTAAGAAAGAACAAGAAAATAAAGCGGAAAAGAAAAATAGTTTTTATTTTTTCCATTTATTTTCTTTCTAAATTAAAGAGAAAATAATAAAAGCGTAAGAATTTTACATTGAAAAATATTATAAAAATAAATATTATTTTCCTTTTCATTCTCTACTTATCCAAACAGGAAAATAAAAATATTTTTCCTTATTTATTTTATTTTTCCTCCCCTAAAATTATCCAAACAGAAAGTAAATAAAACATGCAAATATATATATATTATATCATTTCGGTCTTATAAAAATTATCGTTTTAGAAAATTTTTTTTATTTTAAATTAGCTGATACTTTAAAATTTTCAAGGATGATATTAAATGTTATTTATCATATATGTTTTTACTAATTTTAAAATTATTTAATAATAATATTTTTAAAAATATAATTATTTAAAAGGTATTTTAAATATATTGTTATAATTTTTTTAAAATTAAGATTATTAATTAATTTTATTAATTTAAATAAATAAATTTTAAATAATAGTTATTATGGAACGTAGATGATATATAATTAATTGACATTAATTTTATTTAATACCATTATGGAGTTAGGCATAAAGCTTAGTAATTAAGCATCTTTTAAGTTGGTGTGAAATTCTAAATCAAAAAGAATGAAAAAATACTGATGAAATTGTTGTGTTCCTCATAGAATTTATTTAATATTTAAATAAATGTTAAATTGCCCTCCACTAGTAGTTTTCCACTAACTCCAGTGGTGTTAATTGGTTTTTTATTGCTTAATGGGTGTCCTAATGTCAAAGGCATTTATCATTTATCTGCAGAGAGATATTATTGTTATTCTTATTAATTATTAATGATGTTTGTCTTATCTAGAAATGGACAGATCTAGCTTATAATGGCCCATTAATTATTAATGATGTTCTGTTCCGAGAATCTAATTTGCTTTAAGGATACCCATTACTAAATGACAAGGTCAAATTGAATTAGATTGAGAACCCAACAATTAATTATAATTAAGTAGAAATTGTGTATTAACCTGTTATATTTTAGCAGAAGAAAATTCTATGCATTTTTTTTTTATAAATCATGCAGTATTCCAAATTTATTAGTCTGATTAATTTTGATTCGCGAAACTGCTCATCCCACTTGTACTTTTAGTCTGATTAATTTGAATTTACGGAAGTGCTCATCCCACTTGTACTTTTTACCATCTCAGGGAACCGTAATACTACTCATTCAGCCAGCAGAGGAAGCTGGAAATGGAGCAAAACGGATGCTAGGAGATGGAGCCCTACAGGATGTGGAAGCTATATTTGCTGTTCATGTCTCCCACGAACTTCCTACTGCCATCATTGGCTCAAGGCCTGGTCCTTTATTAGCAGGTTGCGGCTTCTTCAGAGCAGAAATTAGTGGCAAAAAAGGCGGTGCTGGTAACCCACACCATTCTGTTGACCCAATTTTGGCCGCCTCAGGAGCGATAATAAGCTTACAGAGCATTGTATCTCGTGAAGCAAATCCGCTGGATTCCCAGGTATATCCATGATTGAATTATCTTTCCAAGCCTCTATTTTCTAGTTTTTCTGGGTGTTTCAGACAATCTGCTAACTGTGTGATATGTGCAGGTGGTGTCAGTTACCAGTATGGATGGAGGCAGCAATTTTGACATGATTCCAGACACTGTTGTACTTGGTGGTACCTTCAGGGCTTTCTCCAACACGAGCTTCTATCAACTTCTCCGAAGGATAAAAGAGGTTTGTTATATTCAAGACAACTCAGCAAGTAGTTGAAAACAAGAAGTCAAAGAATAAACCAGCTGCTAAATTTTAGCTATAACACTATCTGCATCTGTCTGAAAAACAGGTGATTGTAGAACAGGCAAGTGTTTTCAGATGCTCAGCAACAGTAGATTTCTTTGAGCAGGATTACACAATCTATCCCCCAACAGTGAATAACGATCGCATGTATGAACATGTGAGAACAGTGGCCATTGATTTGTTAGGTCCAACGAATTTCAGAGTGGTACCACCAACGATGGGTGCTGAGGACTTCGCATTTTACTCACAAATTGTTCCTGCAGCCTTCTATTATATAGGCATAAGGAACGAAACCTTGGGGTCGACACACACAGGCCACTCACCTTATTTTATGATAGATGAGGATGTTCTCCCCATTGGAGCTGCAACTCATGCAGCCGTTGCAGAAAGATACCTCATTGAACACTGCTATGATGGAGATAGTAGAAAGTAGCTGCTGGAGATTCAGTAGACTGTCAGAGAGCAAGAGAATTTGCAATGTAATTTCATTCTCCTGCTCTCTTCTTTTTCTTTTTTCTTCTTTTCAAATTATATGGTAATTGGGGGAGGTGGGGATCCACTAAAGAGGGAAGGGTTTCCACTTGCCAGTGTAAAGGATGGGGGGAGAGATGTGCATCTATTACTGGTAGCTGTAGTTTCAATGTCCAATTTCGTGTTCTTCAAGACAATACTAACTAGCTTTTATTTAATTCTCTGTGCAAAGCATAGGTTCAGCATTTTGTAAACTATTCTGTGTTGAAATCTAGATTGAACATGGACAACCTACTTGTCTGAGTGTGCAGATCCAGAGTATAAAATAACAACAATGGCAGGGGAAGATCAAACGTCAGATTTTTTTTATGGATATAAGCTCTGTAAATTTTGTAAATTGAGAAAAACAAAAACTCGGTTAATTTTAAGAGCATACATTTTTTGTAAGGTGAAAGAGGGGACTGCAAACTGACCTATTAAGCTCGCCGATTCAAATTCAAACCTTACACTAAAGCCATTTAGTTACAAAAATGTTCTTTATGGATTTTCCACAACTATCAGGGCCTTGATTTAACATACAGAATTTACCTCTTCTCACCACATAAACATCTAGCAGCTTGTAGAGCAAAATATGTGAGGATGATGTCAGCACCAGCCCGTCGAAGACACATCAGAGACTCCATCATCACCCTTTCTTCATCAATCATTTTGAGAACTCCACCAGCCTTAATCATTGAGTATTCACCTGATACCTGGTTCGAGAATTAGGGGGAAAAACCATAGAAATAAAGAATCAATATAACAGGAAATACAAGTAGGATGTAGTACAACACTGTATATGAAGGTAGTCTTTGCAAGGAAACAAATACTATAACAAAGAAATTGGTGTAAAGTACATGTACTCATGGACTCTAACTCAATGTATTGCTTTGACTATTAACTCGGAAAGATTAATCCCAAAGTGATCTTCCTACTCATAGTTATCACAGGTGGCCATCTTCCTATTGAATACAAACCCAGACATTTGATATAGGCAACGGACAGCCAACCTTGTGCTTAGGGAATAACCAAGACCATGGCAATATGCTATATTTGCAACCTATCTTTCAATCTAATTCTGCCCAACAAACTTGACAGGAAGATAGTTAGGGTGAGCTATACATATTCTTCTCCTCCATATAGCTTTGTTCCGGGACAAAATGCACGTGTGCAGAAGGTACTAAACCAAAACATAGAATTCAAAATTTTATCATGTGCCTGAGCCATATAGATTCAACTGCTATTCACATTTCTTATTTTACAGGCAGAGATAAGCAGTGGCATGAGCTATACAGTTCAACAGGCTTAAGATCTGTAGTAGGAAGACTAACAATCAGTTCTGCAGGCACAAATTACAATGGTTTAAGATAAAGATAGAGGGCACCAAGAAAAGGGGAAAAATTTAGGGGGGGAAAAATTTAGGGCTTTTTGTCGAAGTAGAGGGACTTAAAAAAGATATTTTCCAGACAGGGGTGAGAAATTTTTTTTGTAAAAGTGCGGTGGGTGTCACTGTGTTAGAATTTTCAGCATCTGTCGCCGACCAGTGGCAGGCTGAAAAAAAAGGGTAATGCTGGTAGAGTTGTCTCTGCCAGCATTAATTAGTAATATATATATAAAATAAAATATAATTATATATATATTTTATTATAAATATATTTTTAGAATCATTGTTTTTAGTAATATGATAAAATTTATCTAATAACATCTATATGATTTATATGATATAATGTAAGTAATAATTTTTTATATAATGTTATAAAAGTGGAGTGTATGCCCATTTCGCGATTCCTTGAATTTCTGAATAAGTAGGACTATTAAAAAAAAATCTAAAAATTTACAAATTTTCACATTGACATCCAAAATTTTAAATAATAAAATCGATTCTTTCATAATTGTTCCAATTTTAATGGTTAGCCTCAATTAATTTTGGTCAATATTTTTTTAATCTATCTGATAACCGCTGGATTTCTCTACCCTGGTCTGGGGCCAAGCCCACGACACCAGTCCATCATCTAGAGACCCTCAAGCCTCATCACATGCATCAAGTCCGGTCCACGCAATCTGGAGATCGAACTCCCATCAATCTCCTTTATCCGGCCGGCCTAGCTCTTTGGGCCCGATGAATAAAATCCTCTCTGGATTCAGCCCATATTATATCTTCCGGTCCGGCCCAGAATCAGGAAGAAGACCTACCCATCCTTCACTCGAGACCACCCGTACGCGCGTCCGGGAGAATCAGGGGTCGTTACGCATGGGGCAGCGATCTGATTTTCTCGTATGTCCATATCAACGCGACAGGGACAGGTGGCCCAATGACACACATTCTGTTACACGTCACTAGCAAACAAAAGAAAACATATAAAAGGAGAAACATTCTCCTCGAGGGATAAGCTTTTTTCCAATTTTACAGAACTCATTGTAAAACCCTATTTTTTGGATCTCAGTTCATCAATTGGCGCCGCCGTCTGTGGGAACGAAGGAGATCTTTTCATCACCGGAGTTCCACTCTAAACAAACCCACTGAGATCCACGATGGCTGATCACAATGAAAACAACAACCTTAACACTCCAAATGACCTGAGCTCTGCTCAAGAAGGGCAGCAGTTCTTCTTTTCCAGTCCCACAACACCAAACAATCAACCACCCATTCCTTTCAACCCCTTGCCAAGCTTGGCAGGGAATGCCTCCGCCGCTACCTTGTCCAACCAGGACCTCCAAACCATCGCCCTCCAACTACAAAACACCGCCCACTGGCTGGGGCAGATGATGCAGCAACGGGGCCTTAGCACCCCAGCAAACGTATTGCCAGTGGTAGTAGAGCCCCAGACCAATGAACCTCAACCTACTCTCAACCATCCCCAAACAGTTAGCCTCGAAACCGGAGAAAGGGGGAGAAGAGCCGGGGAAGAGGAAGAACCGGAGGCCAGAGTTCATGGAAGGAGGGTGAGAGAGATGATTAAGAACGATGAAGTCGATAGTTATTCCGCCGGAACAACCGGAAGGATAGGGAGCGAGACGTGGGAGGAGGAGTGTCGCCAGGAGAAGAAGCCCAAGCAGGAAGCGGAGAGTGTAGACCAAAAGTTGCAAAAAATGAGAGAGCAGCTTTTGACAGAGTTAGGGGCGAAGGACCCCAGCCAAACTCTTCTGCCTACCTCCTCACCCTTCTCAACATGGGTGCAACAGGAGACCGTTCCTAAGTAGTTTATGATGCCGCCTATGGCCACATATGACGGAGCTGGGAACCCCCGGGAGCACGTCTTGAACTATAAGAATTTCATGGAGCTGCAAACTCTTTCAGATGCCTTGATGTGTAAGGTATTCCCTACGACGCTCTCAGGGCCAGCACGGGTGTAGTCCAACAGCCTTGAAGCTGGAAGTATTAGCAGTTTTGGAGATCTGACCACTCGCTTCATCAGCCGATTTATCGCCGGAGTGCCCGCAGATAGGAAGAGAGTTACCTGGAGACGGTCAGGCAGAGGAGAGACGAATCACTCAGGGAATACATCGCTCGTTTCAATACGGAGGCCTTGCAAATTCCCGAACTCTATGAGGGAAGGGCTGTAGAAGCCATGCAGAAGGGGACGACCTCGGCCGAGTTCTTTGGTTCATTAAGCAGGAAGCCTCCGACCTCATTGGCCGAACTGATGAAGAGGGCTGAAAAATACATAAGGCAGGATGATGCCTTGGTGACGAGTAGGTTCGCCAGGGGAGCGACCGGAAGTCGATAGTTATTCCGCCGGAACAACCGGAAGGATGGGGAGCGAGACGTGGGAGGAGGAGTGTCGCTAGGAGAAGAAGCCCAAGCAGGAAGCGGAGAGTGTAGACCAAAAGTTGCAAAAAATGAGAGAGCAGCTTTTGACCGAGTTAGGGGCGAAGGACCCCAGCCAAACTCTTCTGCCTACCTCCTCACCCTTCTCAACATGGGTGCAGCAGGAGACCGTTCCTAAGAAGTTTATGATGGAGCTGGGAACCCCCGGGAGCACGTCTTGAACTATAAGACTTTCATGGAGCTGCAAACTCTTTCAGATGCCTTGATGTGTAAGGTATTCCCTACGACGCTCTCAGGGCCAGCACGGGCGTAGTCCAACAGCCTTGAAGCCGGAAGTATTAGCAGTTTTGGAGATCTGGCCACTCGCTTCATCAGCCGATTTATCGCCGGAGTGCCCGCAAATAGGAAGAGAGTTACCTGGAGACGGTCAGGCAGAGGAGAGACGAATCGCTCAGGGAATACGTCGCTCATTTCAATACGGAGGCCTTACAAATTCCCGAACTCTATGAGGGAAGGGCTGTAGAAGCCATACAGAAGGGGATGACCTCGGCCGAGTTCTTTGGTTCATTAAGCAGGAAGCCTCCGACCTCATTGGCCGAACTGATGAAAAGGGCTGAAAAATACATAAGGCAGGATGATGCCTTGGTGACGAGTAGGTTCGCCAGGGGAGCGACAGAGAAGGGGAAAGTACCGGAGGAAGGGAGGCCGGAGAGGCACGAGAAAAAGCATGGCAAGAGGCTTGAGCCTTACAGACAATCCTAGGAGCGAAGGGACCAAAGACCTCACCCTCCTCGGGTCTCAGAACAGAGGCCACTCCCTCCGTGGGTTCCAGAGACGCCGACCCCACTCAATGCCTCTAGAGCCGAAGTGCTCATGGCTGTCCAGGGCAAGGAGTTCCTCCAATGGCCCAGGCCTATGAAAACGGACGCGAACCAGCGAGATCCTGACAAATATTGTCAGTACTATCGTACGCACGGCCACGACACCAATAATTGCTTCCAGTTAATCACAGAGATCGAGAGACTGATAAAAAGAGGATACCTCAAGAACTTCGTGAAGAAACCGGAGGGACAGAGGCCTCAGCCCAATCCGGCAGCCCAAGCGCCAAGGAGAGCGGGAGCTGGACCAGTGAATGATGGGTCCAACGGGACCATCAACATGATTGTTGGGGGGAATAGGAGGTCGGATGAGCTGAAGAGGGAAGAAGAGGAGTCGGGAAGGAGAAAGCAATAGCGCCGAGGTCATGCAGGTCGTCGAGCACTCTCCAGTGGCCATCACTTTTTCTCCGGAGGATGCTCAGGGTGTTCAGATGCCCCACGATGACGCTCTCATCATTGAAGCCGTCATTCACAACTACCGAGTTAAGAAGATCTTAGTGGATGACGGGAGCAAGGTGAACCTGTTGCCCTACCGGGTTTTCCAGCAAATGGGAATCCCCGAGGAGCAGTTAGTCCGGGATCAAGCACCAGTCAAGGGGATCAGAGGAGTACTAGTGCCCGTGAAGGGGAAGGTAAAGCTGGCTATCACCTTAGGCGAGACGCCAAGAACTCGCACCCGTTATGCGGTGTTCTTAGTGGTCCAACTCCCATTGAGCTATAACGCAATCCTGGGGAGACCTGTGCTGTTTGACTTCGAGGCTGTCACCAGTATCAAATATCTGGCATTGAAGTTCCCAACGGAGGCAGAAGTGGGAGTAGTCTAGGGAAACCAGGAAGAGGCAAGAGCAGTGTACTTAGCCACAGTGGCAGAGCCGAGCTCGGCAGCAGAGAGACTCAACTCAGAGGTGCTAGAGGTCAAGGATGAGGAGAGAGAAACCAGAACAGAGCCGGTCGAGGAACTGGAGACTTTTCCTTTATCAGAAGCAGAGACAGATAAGATCTTCAGTTTCAATGCCGGCCTCACTGAAGAACAAAAAACTGAAGTCATGGCCCTGATCTAAGGTCACGCATCGAGCTTCGCTTGGAAGCCTTCTGATATGCCCGGGATTGACCCTAAAGTGATGACCTATAAGCTGAACGTCCTCCCCGACGCCAGACCGGTGAAACAGAAGAAGAGGGTGGTAGGAAGGGAGAAGCAACAGGCCACCAGGGAGGAAGTACAGAAGTTAGAAGAGGCAGGCTTTATTAGGGAAGTTATGTACCCGCAGTGATTGGCAAATCCTGTATTAGTCAAAAAAGCCAATGGCAAATATAGGATGTGCATAGATTTTACTGACCTGAATCAGGCCTATCCTAAAGATTGTTATCCCCTCCCTGATATTAATAAAATGGTCAACTCTACGGCCGGTTTCGATTACATGTCTTCTTTGGATGCTATGTCTGGCTATCATCAAATCCCAATGGACAGGTCGGACGAAGAAAAGACTTCATTCATAACAGAAGATGGGACCTACTGCTACAAAGCCATGCCCTTCGGGCTAAAAAATGCCGGGGCAACATACCAAAGACTGATGAACAAAATCTTCAAAAGTCAGATCGGCAGAAACGTAGAAGTTTATGTAGATGATATGGTGGTCAAAAGCCCAACTTTCCAGCAGCACATGATAGATCTGAGGGAGGTATTTGAGGTGTTAGAACAGTATAGAATGAGGCTGAACCCAGCGAAGTGTGCCTTCTTCATCAGAGGAGGAAAGTTCCTGGGATACATGGTGAATGGGAAAGGCATCGAGCCCAATCCAGAGAAAGTGGAAGCTATACTGAATATGCCAGAGCCGACCTGTGTAAGGGATGTTCAGAGACTGACTGGGAGAGTAGTGGCATTAAATCGCTTTATGTCCAGGTCGGCAGAGAAATGCTTGCCATTCTTCAAGAAGTTGAGGAAAGTACCAAACTTCAAATGGACGGAAGACTGTCGAGAAGCTTTCAAAGAGCTCAAAGGCTACCTCAGCTCGCCCCACGTGCTCAATAGCCCCTTGGAAGGAGAAGAACTTCTGATATACTTGGCAACCTCTGAACAAGCAATCAGTGTTGTATTAGTAAGAGTAGATGAAGGAGAACAAAAGCCAGTGTTTTACGTCAGCAAGGTGCTTAAGGATGCCGAGGTCAAATATCTGAACATTGAAAAGGTGGCGTATGCTCTGTTGTTAGCAGTCCGGAAATTTAGGGTCTATCTGGAAAGCCATCAGGGTGTAGTAATGACAGACCAACCTCTGAAGAAGATTCTGTGCAGGCCGGAAACATCAAGTCGGATGCTCGCTTGGTCCATGGAGATTAGTCCTTACTACTTAGAGTATCGACCTCGGACTACTATAAAATCTCAGGCCCTTGCTGACTTCATAGCAGAGTGCTCATTCAACGAAGAACAGGGAGAGTCATCTTCTGAAGCGTCGAGGAATGGGAGAGAAGGAGAGCCTTTCCAAGAATTCAACTGGAAGTTGTATGTAGACGGAGCATGAAGTGCCGGGGGCAGTGGCGCCGGAATAATGCTGAAGGGACCTGAAGAATTTAAGGTCTGCTGCGCCCTACGCCTGGAATTCAAGGCCTCCAATAACGTGGCAGAGTATGAAGCCCTAATAAATGGAATGCTGGTGGCAATGGAGGTAGGGGCAACCGACCTCGAAGTGAATAGTGACTCCCAACTGGTGATCAATCAGGTAACGGGGGCATATCAGGCCAGAGATCCAACCATGCAGAATTACCTAGCAAAGGTAAAAGCTATAGAAACCGAGCTCAAGGGTCGGGGAGCCATCGTCAAATACCAAAGAATATCTCGAGAAGAAAACGAAGAAGCAGACCTGCTTAGTCGGTTATCCAAGGAAGAACTAGAACAGCTCCTTGATGAAGTATACATACAGCATGTCAGTACACCTGCTTTTAATAAATCAGCCACTGTGTTGCAGGTAGAACGAAGCCAGACCTGGATGACCCCGTACCTGGAATATCTGGAAAAAGGAAAGCTCCCTGAAGACAAGGATGAAGCCAGGAAGATAGCAGCTCGTGCTGCTAATTACCAAGCAGTGAGGGGGACCTTGTACAGAAGAGGGAAGTCCAGCCCATGGCTCCGGTGTGTGAGTCCGGAGGAGGCAATAAAGGTGATGGAAGAGATCCACAGAGGAATGTGCAGAGCTCACGAAGGAGCAGGAACACTGGCTAATAAAATATTCAGGCAAGGGTACTACTGGCCCACTGTCAAAAAAGAGGCAGAAGAGTTCGTCCGAAAATGCGATATATGCCAGAGGTTTGCCAACGCCATCAATATCCCAGCCACTCCTCAGTCCAGCATATCCAGCCCGTGGCGGTTCTCACAATGGGGAATAGACATCCTGGGACCCTTTCCCAAAACCACAGGGTAGAAAAAGTTTGTAGTGGTGGCTGTGGAGTACTTCTCAAAACGGCCAGAGGTGGAGGCAATTCCCACAATCACAGCCCGCCAGATGATAGATTTTGTATGGGGGCACATCATCTGCAGATTTGGCATACCCAGAGTACTCATCTCAGACAACGGCAGGCAATTTGACTGCAGCACCTTCAAAGCGTTTACGGCAAACATAGGTATATGGCACAAGTTCTCCTCAGTAGCCCATCCTCAGACCAACGGTCAAACAGAGGTCACCAACAGAGCAATCCTCCAAGGATTGAAGAAACGGCTGGATGGGGCCAAGACGAACTGGGCGGAAGAGCTCAACAGCATCCTGTGGGCACTCCGAACTACCCCCAGAACGTCCACTAAAGAAACGCCCTTTGCACTCGCTTTTGGCACAGAGGCCGTAGTCCCAGTCGAGCTGCAAATCCCCACTCATCGAGTCCAATTTGCTAACGAGAGCACTAACGAGGACAAATTAAGGAGCAACCTGGATGCTCTCGAAGAGGTTAGGGAGGAAGCTCTAGTCCGAACTGCCGCTTACCAACAACGGGCAGCTAGCTATTACAATCAAAGGGTCAGGGAAAGAAGCCTAAAGGTGGGAGATCTAGCCCTAAAAAACCTGGAGGCTACGGGAAAAAGAGCGGCAGTAGGCAAGTTGGCACCGACCTGGAAGGGCCCTTTCAGAATAGCAAAAGTAATCAAGCCGGGAGTATACCGAATTGAAGATATACAGGGAAACCCTGAGCCCCATGCCTGGAATATCCAACACTTGAAAAAGTACTTTCTCTGAGGTATCGTCAAATGTAAAAGACCTATTGTATCTTAAAGCACGAAAATAAAAAAGACGTTGATTATCGTCCTATTCATTATTTGTCTCTAATCACATTGCTTTCATGAAAGAAACAAAAAGAAAAATGAAACACGCATAAATACCCAAGACCTCAGTTGGGCAGATGGCCGAGCTCCAAAAGGCCCCCGACACCACAAAACCGGCTGAGATAACGAAGCGACAGTAAGGCCAATGAGCCCAAATCTTGCGCAAGACCTCAAAGAGGAGCAAAAACGGCCGACGGGATCACCAAGATCTCCCCGGAGCAAAAACAGCCAGGATCCCGTCAGATCTCCTGGAGCAAAAACGGCAAGGATCCCGTTAGATCTCCTGGAGCAAAAACGGCCAGGATCCCATCAGATCTCCTGGAGCAAAAACGGCCAAGATCCCGTCAGATTTCCTGGAGCAAAAACAGCCAGGATCCCGTCAGATCTCCTAGAACAAAAACGGCCGACGGAGTCTCCAAGATCTCCCCAGAGCAGAAATCGGCCAGGAGCCCTGGAACATAGCTCGTATAAGGCTTGACAAGAAATTAAGAAATTAAATATCGACTTCATAGTGAGGAAGACAAAATTCCGAACTCCTGAGCCCGTTGCACAGATAGCGCAAAAGCCTAAGCAATAAACAAAACTCCGAGCTCCTTAATCTGCTGACTGGATGACGACAAAAGCAAGAGACTTTGCCCACAGCTCGGATCAACTCACAGTAAACAAACACTGAGCCAAAAAAAAAAAAAAAAACTCCCCATCCTAGTGGAGCATACAGCCCAGATCGCACCTAATGCCAAAGGGTTACTTCCAGCGGAACCAGCTATCCGAGCTCATAACCAGAAAGAGAGGTAAAATCGTCTAAAATAAAGCCGCGCTGTTACAAATCAAGTCTAGGGAGTTACCCCTCACCACTCATGTAATAAATGTTGAGGAGGTAAAGGGGCAACTCGAGAAGAAATCCAATGGCGTAAGCAGATAAGACCTCAGCTTTAATTCCTGTCAAATCAGAACTAAAAGCAAAAAGGCCAGCCCTGCTCATCACCTTTAAAGGTACATGATCTGACCTATTTTTATTAAGCAAAGGCTGTATGCCCGAGCTCATAGTAACTGAAAAAGCTTACAAATAAGAATGCCTTAGTGAAACAGATAGATTCATAAGTCAAAAGTCAGTCAATTGAGAGAATTTTAGTTCTGATGGGCTTGACAAGCAAAGTAAATGAAAATGACATTTCATTCAAAGAAAAAGAAGATTTACAGTCTAATCACTCACTCTACTAAAAGAAAAACTATCCTCAAAGGACTTATATGCCTAGGCACATTATCATCTACATTTACATCACTATTACCTACACTATTCTCTTAGCTGTCAATTCAGGAGAATCTTTACAGATCGGAAGATGAGCTTCACAAGTCTGCTGGACCCCCCCCTTTTTAGCTCGGCGGACTCCTTATACTCCCTTAGACGCTCCTTACACTCCAGCTGAACTCTGTCTCGTTATCATAGGAGAACTGAACAAGTTGATACCCACAAACATCTCTCACTATTCCATCATATGTTGTGTGTATATCACGCATGAAAAACATAAGTCTTCGAGTTAAAGTCCCAGGAAGATCAACATTGTCGACTGGTTACTGAATGAACAAAACATTCCACGGGAAAATTGACGAGGCATTCTGAAGGGCAATGGAACAAGTGAATGTTGCAAATCTACACACATACTATGTTGGACTAATTTTAGCAGATTACCCATGCTTCCTGATTTAAACATAGTCACTAATGCATTGTCCTCACTTGCATATTTGTAAGCTAAACTTTGAATATCACGAAACACATGTTTGAAAGCAGCAACAGAAGCTCGACTGAGTACAGCAAATCTCTGTTTCTCATAGCACAAGCGCCCTATATCAAAATCCTGACACGAGCCCGCCATGAGCTGCTTTGTGTTACGTGTGTGAACTGCATCTTGTATTCCACAATAAATCTCAGAAATCATGTTATTCCGTGAGTTTGAGTTAGGAGCAGACATCAGGGGCACCACGGGAAGCTTCTCCTTCTCCCCGAAAGGAAGAAAAGCAGGAGCCGGTCTTCTAAAAGCCCAAGACTTCTTTGAAACGCGAACCAGGACAAGCACTTCGGTGGGGATGGGACGCTTGCCCCTGACCTTCTCCACTACACCCCCATCATCTACAAAACTGAGTTCCCTATCCTCGGTGGCTGGGCTGACCTTGGAAAGGACCCCATGGACACTCCCCACAGAGGCGATCTCAGTCCTGCTTGCAAGGACCCCCATCTCAGCTGTGGAGGCCTCGAGTCTCCCTCCAGAAGCATCGCTAGAAGGGGGGGCAGGCTTCGCTCCCGTCAACCCGAAGTCCTCGCTTGGCTTTGAAGTCCGAGGGGACCTGAGAGCTTGAACAGCTAGAGCGGTTAAGACCGACCTGTCGATACCTGACGGCCTTGAAGATCCGGCACCTTGAAAGCTCGACTCCGGAGCTTGGGCAAGAGCAGGAGGAGGAGATCGGCCGGACGACCTAGACGATATGACTTCGACCACTTGTTGGGTAACCCACCCCGCCGATCGCCCTACTAGGAGGGCGTCCGAGGCAACGTTCAGACTCCCTCTGGGCAGCGTAAGAATTTTAGGGGGCTTAACCTGATCTATCTTCATCTTAGAAGCTGCAAAAAATCCAAAACCGGGGCAAGTCAAAACGACTCTCAGCAAAAATCACAAAAGCAAGATTAAAACAGACATCCATGAGAGACAAAATAATAAAATTTCTGGCTCGCCTCGACCAGCCCAAAGAAGGTATCGAACAGACGCCCTGTGGATGTAAATCCCCTGCTCAGACAGATAGAGTCGGAAGAAAGCATGAAGAGAATAAAATTAGGGATCAGCATTCGAGGAGCAATCTCGAAATATTAGAAAACCTCGTGAAAGAAAGGAGATAAGGGAAAGGGTATATCATACTCTTTCTGCCTAACAAAGAAAACTGAGCTCGCGTCTTTCTGAGGATCAATTATACTGAAGGTATGTGGATCAGGAAGAAAGATCATCTCATTCCGGTGAGGGTCCCGAAGGTAAAAAGGGAGGCGATATCAAGATATACCCTGAGAATGAGGTTTTTATGCTGAACGAAGCGGCGCTAGACTCTAGACTAGCGGTACCAGGACCCTTAAAAGCTATTCATGGGAAAGGAAGAAAACCGTACCTTGAAGATAAAAGCAGGAATGCGAAGATGGCAGCATGCACGAGGAACAGAGGAAAGCCAGAAGTGGAAAAAGATAGAGAGGATTCGAAAGTCAAAATGACAATTAGGTGAAAGGGTGTTATGAAGCAAGCTGCATATAAACAGGCGCGGTCATAATGATTCTTGGTATTTACCCCCTCATCAGTCGGGCAATAACTGACGAGAAGGTAAAGGGGCAATTGATGACCGTTGGATTTCTCCACCCTGGTCTGGGGTCAGGCCCACGACACCAGCCCATCATCTAGAGGCCCTCAAGCCTCATCACATGTATCAAGTCCGGTCCACTCAGTCTGGAGATCGGACTCCCATCAATCTCCTTTATCCGGCCGGCCTAGCCCTTTGGGCCCGATGAATAAAATTCTCTCTGGGTTCAGCCCATATTATATCTTCCGGTCCGGCCCAGAATCAGGAAGAAGACCTACCCATCCTTCACTCGAGACCACCCGTACGCGCGTCCGGGAGAATCAGGGGCCGTTACGCATGGGGCAGCGATCTGATTTCCTCGTACGTCCATATCAACGCGACAGGGACAGGTGGCCCAATGACACACATTCTGTTACACGTCACTAGCAGACAAAAGAAAACATATAAAAGGAGAAACATTCTCCTCGAGGGATAAGCTTTTTTCCAGTTTTACAGAACTCATTGTAAAACCCTATTTTTTGAATCTCAGATCATCACTATCTATCATGTATTATTATTTTAAAAATCTATTGAATAAAAAAATTTAAACATTTCTGTTAATTTATATTTATACTTAAAACTTTAAATTTTAAATAATAAAGTCAAATCTTTTCAATTTATCACAATTATAATCAATAGAATTAAATTAAACCTGAAAAAATTAATTATAAATTACAATATATAGTTCCTAAGGTTTTGTTTAACTAATAAAACATACAAGATACTGCCATTTGTGAATGTTCACTGGACTGCCGAAAACCTATTCAGATAATTCATGTGGTTTAAATAAACGGGTCTCAAATCTAATTAAATTTTAAAAACAACATATGCTATCAGATTATTAGATTTAAAAAAAAAATCATGAATTTCAGGAATGCAGTTCCTGGTTCACAGTTTTGCAAGTCCCTCCACAAGTATGAATGGGAAGTTCTTCATAAGGCTTTTATCATTTTCTAATTTATTTTTTTTCCTGTATAAGATTATATTTTTAAAAATAATAATTGATATTACACCAGATAGTTAAATTTGAGACTCGTCTATTCGAACCTTCTAAATCATCTCTACAGGTTTTCAGCATAACAGTGGACATTCGTAAATGGCAATGCCTCAAGATATTCGGAGAACCGGAAATTCATTCCACTTTTGTAATATTCTATGAAAAATTACTACTGACATTATATTATACAAATTCTATAAATATTATTAAATAAATTTTATCATACTAATAATAATAATTATAAAATATATTATATAATATGTATATACTATACCTTGCTGTTGGTATACTGAACTCTGCCAGCATTAACTATTATTTCACCCGCCACAGGTGCTGAAAATTCTGACACTCACCCCGTCAAAAAAATTTTCTCTAACCTAGTTTGGAAAATAACTTTTTGAGTCCCCCACTTTGACAACCCCCCCCCCAAATTTTAGTTGAGCCTGTAACATTGGAAAAGAAAATCAGATTGTGCAAATAAATAAGTGAAATTTGTTACCTGATATGCAGCAATTGGCAAAGGAGATTTATCTCTGAGAAGCCTTATAATATCCAAATAGGGAAGACCCGGTTTCACCTAAGGTTCAAATCAAAGCAACTTCAGCGGGATAGGAAGATCTGCCATCAATTGACAAGCTCCAAAAGAAGTAATACAAACCAGAAGGATATCAGCTCCTTCAGACTCATCTTCACGAGCCTCAATCAGAGCCTCTCTGTAATTTGCTGGGTTCATCTGATAACTTTTGTTACAAGCCAAATCAATATATAAAAGTGAGCATCAGAAACACGTCTTTACATAATTTTCCATACATTTTACTTAAATGGACTACATACGTCTTTTTGTCTCCAAATCGTGGATTTGAGTCCAGTGCTTCTCGGAATGGACCGTAAAATGAACTAGCATATCTGGGATTGACACAACAAATAGCATTTGACATAAAATTCACTAACGTGGCCAAAAGATAGCAAAGCTGTCTATCAAAATTGCTTCATTAAAATTACTTTGCTGTGTAGGACATGATAGAAACATGATGAAAGCCTTCTGCATCTAGAGCTGTCCGAATTGCTCCAACACGGCCATCCATCATGTCACTAGGACTAACAACATCTGCCCCAGCTCTGGCCTGTTTATAGAAGAAACAGCATAAAAAAAAAAGGTCACAGAAGCAACAATTCATAGCAATGCAAGAAACTAACATGCAATAAAGGATGTTAGAAACCACCGGTGGGGATACTAATTTATCAGTAATCTACCAGAATGAAGGAGCCAATATTCATCGGCTACATGCAATTTGAAGTGCTCAAACCACCATTTACTCCAACTCATATTAGGCATTCAAATTAGAGATATAGCAGATTTTGAGCACTTCCATCACCAACCTCAGTTGAACTATTATGCATCAAAAAGAAGCCATTGATATCTTCAGAACAATAAAAGAAATACTTATATTGATTGGGATGATGAATTCTATGCAAAAATCATACAATAATTACCTGAGAAACAGCTTGTTTACATAGTTGATGCACTGTTTCATCATTCATTATAACTCCTGCCAGGTGTTACAGACAGTAACCAGTAACTCAGTCCAAATCCACGTAACGTTTTTTCTTTTGAATAGAGTATGCAATGAACCACAACATGGAGACTTTTCCATAATGGTGATAAAAATGGAACAAGCATGTCCAGTTAATAAAAGCAAATCTCATTCTGATAATTTATGTAATTCAATAAGAAAAGAAGTATTGCCAGAGGCACCTAGAAGCTAAAGCTTTTCAATACTTGAATGGGACATGTAACATACAACTGTTTGCAATTTTATCATTTCTTTCAATTAATGATTTGACCATGGATCTGAAAATATAGTTTCTTTATGCATCTGTAACTGAACAAAGAGTCTTACCTTATATGAGATGACTTAAAATTATAATTAGACGGTAGTTGCATTAAATTTATCTCAGGGTTCATTATATAAACAATCATTTCATGTCAAGCTAGAAATATCCACCATTCATGCATACATAAATACATGTAAGCATACAACTGCAATTATCTAGGCCATAGCAGTATTCTGACATATGTATAGTAAGAAAACTAACATTATAGTTGCCAACTTTCTTTCTCTACCTTTTTAAACAGACTATGACAATTCTTAAATCAGACCGTCATTCTTTTCTTTCAAACAAAATGTCAACTGTTGAAATATCAAATCTCTCTCTCTCTTACCGTCTTCTCTGACAATACCATCATGCCCATCAGAGGAGTAAGGATCCAGAGCAACATCAGTGTAAATAACCTATGAAACGGCAGAATAGATCATTACATCCACACACAGTCACTGCAGCCTAAACATGCTATTACTTTTAATTTTAAAGATATAAAATTGAAAGATTGAATAATTTGACCTACAAGATCGGGATATTTGTCCTTCAACAACCGTATTGCTCGAGGGACTAGACCATTATCATTGTATGCTTCGTCACCTGTGGGGGACTATTAAGGAAGAACCAGACACATAAACCATTCTAGAAAACAGGAGCAAATCCAGAAGTTCTACAAGAAATAAAAGAAGAAATCATAAGGAGAAATGAAGAATAAATACCTTCAGGGCATCTGGAACTTTGGGGAAGAGCACAATGCTGTTCACACCAACATCCCGAGCCTTTGCTACCTGTATGAGACACTGCCTAAATTAAATCTGCATTGCAATTAAATATATTATGCTTGAGATGCATGAATATATATATCACCAGTTTTTCATTTTGGGTATGATTGTCCTGTTATAAGAAAGGAAAAACACATCTACATGGTAAAGGTGTTTCACTAATTCAAATAGGCTTTAGTGTCCTTCTTGTCACTTCAAATAAAGGTTTCCACAAGCAATATACAAGAAAATAGAACCAAAAAATGGCATGGAGTTCCTGCAAGCTATTCATGACAGAAAAAGATTTCACTAGAAAAAAGTGATTCAGTTAAATTAAATGTTGTGTTGCCTGCCAGCCATCTGAACTTATTTGCATGAGATGGGCTGACTGCTGAGGCATAGCAATTATGAATATTAATTTAACACTACTATATTTGCAATTTTTTTCTTAATCAAGAATGATGTCAGAAAGTTAAGCTATTGCATATCACCTCTTCCACAAGTCCATGTCTCCACCCAAGCCTGTAACATCCAGGCATTGCTCCAATAGGTGTGTCCTCCTCACCTGTCAAGCCCATAAAAATTAAAAAGTGAAAAAAATCATAGAAAATAATACAGAAGCATTTATAAAAAATGAAAAAATTTTAATGGAAACAGGAACAGAAATACAAAACAAATGGCCATATTAATGCCAACCTTCATGAATAAAAAGTGGATAGACAAAATTTGCAGGCGATAAATTAGTTTCCTGGAATGATGCTCTCAATGCAGGTGACTTGCGATTACGACGAGGACGCCTGCTAAGTGGCTGATACCAACCATGATCAACAATCAAGGTGCGGGTAAAAGTGTGCACATAAATTCTTAGAGCAATTTTCATTGGAATCACCAGAACATCCATACCATAAATATTAATTATTAAAAAAAAAAATCACATTCATTAGCTAATCTAAAGTCACGAACTAAACGATTTAAAAATATTTGCAATATCAAATCCTCTGACCAATCGCAAGGTAAGGAAACAATATCTACAGAATGTGGAAAGGGGAAAACTCTTTAAGGATCAACAAATGCTAAAAAAATTTGGCAATGACCAAATAACTAAATTCAGTAATGAAACTCAAAAAAAAATTATGTAAACGCGACACTCACAAGCAAAGGAACCACAGGAGTTCCGGCTGGTGCAGCAGGCTTAGGCGGCACAGGAGGCGCCTCGGGCACATTTCCGGCCACGACAGCGGCTTCACATTCCGCCTCACTGAGCCCCAACTTCTTAGTAAGCCCATCATGCGGTTCACTTGCCCTCACGATCAAAACACGCTTGGAAGCTGTCTTGACTGAGGTCTTACCACCATTGAATCTCAAATTGTTAATGGTTGGCTTTAAACCGACGTAGTTCTTGCAACCCAAACCCTTCACTGAAGGCACAGTAGAGGGAGCATTGAAGATTGGTGAAGCCATAACTGTAGATAAATAATAAATTGGATTAAGTTCTCGTGATTAACTTCTAATGTTCCTCCAAGGATCCCAAAGGAGCTCCATATCAAAAATTTCTAAGCAACCAAACAGAAAGAAAGTCAAAATGTTGGAAATTGAATCAAGTATGAAACCGTGAAAAGATTTTCGCGGGAAAGTTGAGGAAAATAACAGGAAACAATGAGAACCAAACATTAAGAAGGAAAAAAAAAACAAAGATTCATACCTTGGATGGGGGAGGAGCCGTAGGATGAGAGTGAGAGATGAGAGTGAGAGAAAGGGGCTAATCTATCTGATCCGAAGGGGATAGAGAGGGAAGCCAATAGGAAGAGCTGAGATTGCTGAGGATGTCGACAGAGGATAGTCGTCCCTGCCCCACTTTGACAAGGACAACTGGGTTTAGGTGGAAACGTATTTGCCCTTTTTACCCTCACACTCGCTTCTTCGTCGCCATTAGCTTCTCTACAAGACTTCAACTTCAAGGGCTGTTTTTGTCTTCTGATAAATTTGTAGCTTACATTTTTTTTTTCTACATTTTTTCACAACCATATGATGATACGTCGGGCATGCAAGAATTTACTTTAGGGAAATTTCGTAATCTGTCGTATTGAAAAGTATATAAAATATTATGGAGATTTTAAAATAATTTTTTAATTTTAATCATTAATTATTTTAATGTTAAACAAACTCATTAATTATCATTTAATTTTATAAAATTATCTATTAATTAATTCTTTTATATTAAAAATATTTTAAAATTTTAATAATATTTTAATATATTTTTTAAAATTAAAAAATTTTGTATATAAAAAAATCAAATAATAATTCTCCCTTTATTTTATGACCAAAGTTGATTGTAATATTGAATTAAGCATTTGAACTTCGAAACAGAGGCAAATTATTATTATTATTATAAGATTATTGATAAAAATTAAAAAAATAAATAATAATAATAATAATTTTTTAAATATATTTAATAATAAAAAAGAAAAACTTGATAATTTTATAAAATTTTAAATAACGATGGAGTGTAATTGATCAGATATTAAAATAATAGAGTTTAATTAATAAATAATCGTATATATTTAATAATTTTATTTCTGTTTGGATAATATCTCTTTTGTTTAATGAAATTTTATTAATACAATCCGTAATTTTATTTTTTAAAAAAAAATAAACATGAAAGCAACAATTTCATTTAATTCAATGAAAACCAATTAAATGAAAACCATATACGATGCCATGCCCACAAATAAACCATGCTACAAACTCCAAAACCAAATTTAAATTCAAATATTTAAAGGTTTTTTTTTTTAAATAGAAATATTTAAAAGTTTAACATTTCTTTTTGAAATAATTCATTTTAAAAAAAAATATTCAAACATATTTTTGTAAAATCAAACATATTATTTCCAGAGCCCTCCGGTTGGTAGCAAACTATAGCACCACACGAGCCAAACCTACTCCAGCTAGTGAGGGAGAGACGAGGTGTCTCCTCTGCTCAATGCTCGCATAAACCTGAGGACTCATCAAAGAAAGCAGCAACCTTTGCTTCTTTCTCACGCTCGATTTAGTTGTCTGTCGCCAATTCTCACTTGGACGGTTTGAGAAAATCTTTTGACAACCAAACACCGTTAAATTCTTGAAAGGGACATTTAACCTTCACATTATTTGAAAGAAAGCACCATTGCCAGCCAGCCAAATACCACAAGCTCCTAGAATGGGATTCTTAGCTTCCAATTTACTGGAAACGAGTCGAGCAACCAACGTTCCTAGAACTTGGATTACTTGCGTACTCAGCGTCTCTTTAAACAGCGTGCCTTCCACAAGAAGATAAAACTTGTTCTATGCCAGGGGAAGCATTTGGCATGGAAAATGACGGATCAGAGTATCTAAGGGTTGAACTAAAGACGAAAATCGAGAAAAATCATGTAAAATAATCCAGTAATAATTGAAAGGAAAACTCATCTAACTTCACGATTATCCTTTTCCATTTTTCTCCCTGACAACAAAGGGGCTAAGAAAACTAAATAATTTGATTATTCTGACATAACTATTAGTACACAGAAAACCCAAAATTGATACAAGATTTAGAGCTCATCCTTAGCCTTGGGCGATTCTTCTTGGGCAACTTTATCTTTATCCCGATTCTTTTCAATGAAGTCAATGATATCTTCTTTGGTCCTATCCCCTTCATATTGCACCAACTTTCCACTTGCTGACCTCAAGTATACAGTGGGGTATCCCTTCACGTCGAAAGTATCACTTGGGATATCATTTGCAGTTGCATCCTAAAGAGTGTCAAAAAGAAAATTTTGAATAAGCAATGTCTCTACTCCAAGAGTAATTTTTACGAAATTGCCACCATTATATGACCGGGTAGGCATTAACCAAAACAGAAGAGCACATCAAGTGTCACAAAAACATAAAATGCAGTTGGTCAAATTTTCATCTGAAATTTGAAAGTAATTTTATAGCATATGCCCGTAATATGTGCTGGTCCTCTTACAAACTAAGTGGCTTCCACATGGGGCTAACCTGTTTTGTGAGAGGACCAGGAAATAATCCCTCAATTCTGAATAATAACTATGATGGAAATATGAATTAAAGGAATAATGTTTCTTTAATTCCTCACTAGTCATACCTAACATAATCCACCCACCCCCAAAAAAGAAACCCCACATACAAGGCCAGACCTGGAAACTCGTAGCCAATCCAGCCCCTATAATATAAATGTACTATTAATTACTTCTGACACATTAATATGAAATGGCATACCCAATTATAACCAGTGGCAATGTATCTTTAAAGGGTTTGACCGCTTAAATGGGAATTAATCTCCATCAACACAACACTTGCACCCTTTGATGTAACAATACAACAAAATCCCCAATTGATGGTGCAAATGACAAGGAAAATGCTTCTGTTTGGATTATAGGTATGATAACATGAATAAAATCTTAGACATTAGAAACCTCAATGGTACAAAGAGAATCAGTTAGTGAGGTAGAGCACTTACAAGCTTTGCAATGACAACATCAGGATCACTTTGGTATGAAATGGCAACTTCCTCCAAGATTGGAGCCAAATTTTTGCAGTGTCCGCACCAAGGAGCATAAAACTCTAGAAGGACTGCAGAGTAAGACATCACAACATATTATGTGCAAGTCTAAAAATGTATCAAATAAACAGATGAAGAGAAAAAGATGCTTAATAAGAAATGCTCATAAAAATATTTTAGGAACTTTCCATAAGACTGATAAAAGTAATAGAGAAAAATGAAAGAGGGGGAAAAAGGTTTTTGGAGGCTTAAAAATTCACTAGCATCGCATTCAAAGTACTACAAATCAAGGACAGTCCACGAAATGCTGATATTCTATAAATGAGTGCATTTTTGTGGATGACAACCTATACAAGCAGAGCATTATCAAATAAATTTCAATGCGTAAGTGTTCAAACAAATTCACATGCTATAAACCATTAAAGCTATTGTCAAAGTACACAGAGCGTAACATCAGATCTTACAATATACTACAGGAAAATGAATTGATAATTATGTACTACATGAATATTTGGCCATACAAACCATTTTTTCCAGAGTTGATAACCATGTCCTGTAGACTATCAGCAACCACAACTTTCACAGGCTCATTGTTTACTTCAGGGATAGGTTCAGATTTCTTGTATGGCAGGACCTTGCCTTCCTGCATAGGTTTCAACAAATATATTCCTCATTCAGAGCATAGGGAAAAAAGAAACTTCACCAACCGGCTCTCACCTTAAAAGCAATAGAGCAACCATCCAAACACAAAAGTCAGAATATTGCTTTACCTGGTATTCCTTCACCCAAGGAGCAATATGATCAGGCTCCAATTTTGCCTTCAGGTACTTCTGTCCATCGTTAGTTTGAATGATGATGAGAGGCACTTGATCCTCTTTAACTCCAAAATACTGTTCAACCAAACAAAGTAGATGTTTTATGTGTGAACAGGAATTTTGAGCAATACACACAATGGGCTAGCAAACTGAGAACCTACTGACCTGGAAGGCACCTTGACTAGCCTCTACATCTCCCAACAAAAAAATTATGCCCTGTCCTTTGAATTGCTGGGCAGTTTCATGATATTTAGTTTTGAAAGAATCTGCAGCTTCATGACTGAAGTTGGTAAACAACATCGCCTGAAAATTTCAAAGTAATTTCTTTTAGATGATGCAAAATATTGCAGGGTAGAGAGCTAATGCAAAACAAGCATTAATACTAGATAAAGTAAGGGAGAAGGCATGAAAGATGCAGAGCGCAATCAGGAATACAAAGAACAATGCAAAAACACCCAGAAAAAAGTTTTCCCTGATCCTTTCATGTTTTATGCTGTACTAAGAATACACGTACTTAGCCTTGTTATATTTGAATGAAGATTTTTACCTACAAAGGAAGTGGGGAAATATATAATACAAACTATCAATATTGAATTTGGGTAGCACATGCAAAGAACAAGCACAGAACTAGCAGAGATGTGGCATTAATCACACCTATATACCTTAGCATCAGGACTATTGAAAAATTTGATAACAAAAGGATGATTGCTGGGGTCATTGTTAAAGAGAGTCACGACGGGAATGCTAGATTCTTCTACAAACTTCTCTAGGGCATCCACATTAAAGTCCTGCAAGAATGTAGCATTGTTAGAATAACTTTTTCTAAAATCACGAAAACAAATATTTTGAAACTGTTTTTATGGATGCAAGCACAACCTGATCACAATAAAAACATTGCAATACCTTAAAATCAACAAAGAGTTCATCAAATGGCTTGAACAGCCTAACGAGGGGCCCAGTTACAGATGATTCCCCACGAGGAAGGTGTTTAGCATCCAAGGTATGACCAAACTCATAGTCAGAGCGCAATTTCTCTGCAACAGCAATAAAGCTCTCAAACTCCTGTCCAGAGAACTTAGGGAACACTCCTACCTGTTAAAAAGTTCACTTGATATAAACATTGGGAAAATTGTCAATTAAAAGTAGCGACAGAAAGACAAAGCCAGCAATGTACGTACAATAACTATCTTTTTGTCACCAACGAAATTGCTAGCATCTTCTGCTGATTTTATTTCAACAGAAGCAGGGCCGCTTTGTTTCTTCAAATATTCAACAATGCCATCAGCATCACGAGGGCCTTTATATTCCTGAATTGACTTCCCCCCATTTCTCAAAATTTTGATAGTTGGGAATCCATTAACCTCATATTGGGTTGCAAGATCCTTGTTAGCCTCTTCATTGGCATCAATTTTGGCCAGAACAACTGGATGGTCATGACTATGCAAGATGGATGCAGCTTTCTCATACTATAAATAAGATTTGTCAGCTATCAAGCATATCATAATGATAGATAAATAAAATAATCACATGCTTAACTATGTTTAGATGCTCGTAGAAGATAAAATCATTACCTCAGGAGCAAGCTTCTTGCAGTGACCACACCTGACAGAAAACACAAGCTCAGAATTTCATCTTAACCATGGTTTGGTTAAAGGAATTTAAATGACCATCAATCAAAAGCCTAGGTAAAAAAGCCAAAACAGAATCTTCTGAAAATGCTATAACACTAAGTTAAAGTCACATGTCGAGAAAGGCCTGTTACAGTTCACAAACTTCTCTTCCAACTTTAGTATCATATACTCTAAACAATGCAGCATTCAGCTCTAAAAATAAATTAATTGCCCTCAAGATGCTCCAGTTAACTACTTAACTCTGCCCAAATCAAGCTCAACTTGGGCTTCGCCTTTGAATAGCTCAGCATTCAGGTTAAACATCATGGAAAAAAGTCACCTTTATTTTTGGTGCAGTAAAATTGCTAACACAAAAACAAATTACTCAGCAATATGCCTATCATAATGGTAGGGGCAGTGGTAGAGATGGTGGAGGCACAGTAAAAGCAGCAGCGGTGCACTGGTGGTCAATGGTGTTGGTCCATTGGCAGCATTAGTTAAATGATGGAGGGTGTCGCAGTTGACGTTAAAACAACTAAAAGCTTAAGTTTTTTCATGGATCAATTTTATTTAACACTTCAATCCCATATCAGACCTAAAAAATAGAATAGTCAAAGCAAAAACTCCCAAAATTCCTTCATTATATTAATGGCATGCATCATTTCCAGGTATAGATCCAAATTCAGATTACAATCAACTGGTCAAGACAACATAGGAATATAAATAAAAACATAAACACTTGATACCAATACGATTCACAATCTCCATCTCTAGCTTAATATACAAAACAAAAAAAAATCAAATTTAATTAAAGAACAGATCTCCAACAAATAAAAAACACACAGCTGAACAGAAAAAAAAAAATCTAAAAGCATATCGGTAGGGGGAAACTGATCTCACATAGGACCAAATTCAATGGATAACATTTAATCAATTAAAAGACAAAAACAATATCAAATTTCAATACCAAGGAGCGTAGAATTCGACGACGATGAAATCGTGCTTGCTAACAGTATCAGTGAAATTGGAGTGGTCCAGAGTCAAAACGAATTCCTTCTCTTCACTCTCCCCAGCTGAGATTGCTACAATTAGAGACACAACGAACATGCAAAACCAAATCGAACCCCTAGACGCCATTGCTGCAGCAAAGAGAGAGCAAGAGAGAGCTCTCGAATCTTATTTTGAATCTGTGTGTGAGGTTTTAGATTTCTGAGTCGCGTAGGGAATGGGTTTTTATGGACAGATGCGAGTTGGGGAGAGAACGAGACAAAACATGGTTCTATCACGTGACGCCCTCGGACCTATCCTCTCGAGTACGTTTTAAAGCTATACTCGCGCTCCATGTGGTGAAAGTCCACGTGGAACATTTTCATTGGGCAAGTCTCGTCAGACGCTGGTAAATTTTGGTAAGAGCAGTCTTCTAAGGTAAGTGAATCTCAGCTTAGATTTTATCGTCCTAGAGACTTAGGAGAGGGTGCGGCGCTGGTTCACAGAGTCGAAAAACCATGAGCATGATATGGTAGCCGTGAGCGTAATGCTTATGGTAGACAAACGAATAAAATTTTGACACGTCGCTACGAACTTGCCTCTCTTGAGCACGTGGTGGCGTTTTATTAGTAATATTTTTGTGCTTGGGTGTTGTTAAATTACTGTATCGTATTCGGATCTGTCATGTGCGGTTATGATCTGATGATCAGGCGATAGATAGTTTAGACCTTCACGTAAGAGTGGCTAAATGAACGGCTGACATTGAAGGAACAGGAATTTTGTTTAATAAAAAATAGAATTGGGAGAATCCCTAGCATCGACAATTCAGCATGATTTACGGGCGTGATGGTTTATCTATATGCCGTTTTCTTTAATTGAATTTATTTAATATATATTTTACTTTATATAGCAATAAATTTTTATAATTATCATATGAGTTAAACCTAAGTATGAGATTAAATATTACAAACTTGGATTGTAGAATAAAATTTTATATTTTATATAATAAAATATATTTAATGCTTTTGAATAAATAAAAGTTTAATCATTAATAAAGAGATCATAAGAAATTAGTTAATTTATTTTTAAATTAAGTTTTTTAATTTAATATAATTCTAAAATATATAAATAAAAAGAAAACACATATCTCCCCGAATATCAGCTAAGCACCATATCATGAGGGGACACGTATAAATATAATTATACATGTACACATAGCTATACAAAATGTTTTAATTATATAGCAAAGACTTTCAGTAAATTAATTTAATTTAAAATTAAAAATATAGAAGTGAGTTTAATTTTTAATAGATACAATTGATCAAATAATCATATCATAAATAAAATATTTTCAAAATTAAAACATTGTATGCATTTTAAATGAAAAAAGTTATTAAAACTTGTAAAACAATATCTATGCGAATTTTTTAAAGTTAATAATAGAAAGATATTACACCAAATTTTAGAAATTGCAGTAATTTATAAATAAGCATTTACAATATAAGAATATAATTTTATTTATATTTATTTAAATTAAAATCAATATTTAAAAAATTAAATTAAAAAATAAATATTTTTAAGATGGAAAAATTTTGAGGGAAACCTACTGGGTTCGAAGTAGGGGTGAGCATTCACGCGGTTTGGTTTAAAATCAAATCGAATCGAATCGAATAAATCGAAAATTAAAATTTTAATGTTTATGAAAATCGAATCGAATTGATTTTGATTAGAAATCGAATTAAACCGAATCGGTCTGATTCGATTTGATTCAATTCAGTTTGATCGGTTTTAATTTATAATAATTTTTTTATTTTTTACACTTTATTTTTAGTATTTTAAATTTTAATTAAAATATTTTAATTTTAATATGATTTAATTTCTCTGTATTATTGAAAAAATATATTATTATCACTAATCGATTCGGTTTGATTTTTTTGATTTTTTTCTGATTAAAATTGAACCGAACCAAAATAATTAAAATTTCTTAAATTAAAAATCAAACCGAACCGAACCGAAATATATAAAAAAATCGAATTAAATATTCAAATCAATTCAATTCGATTAATTTTTTCAATTTAAATCGAATACTGCTCACAACTATTTCGAAAGACCCTAACCCGTTAAACCCAATCCAGCTCTGTCCTTATCCGTAGAAATGAAAAATATATTTTTCCTCTCATCTCTCCTATTAAAATTTTCTTTTCTTTTATTTATTTTTTATATTTATCTATAAACTAGAGATTTTAATCGTCTTTCACATTTACTTACAGACAATTTAAGAATTATTTATTTAAAATGATATTATCAAAAGAAACAACCATAAATTTTGATCTCCTGTTAAATAGTATAAAAAAAACTACAAATTTTAATCTCATGTTAAAATTGCGTTTATTTTATAAAAAAATATTTTTTAAAAATAATATTTCGATGAAAAAAAATTAAACTACAGAAGAAAGTTATTTTCTACTTTTTAAAATTTTTATTAAAATTTATATATAAATTTGTCAATACATTTTATTTTTTAAATTAAAATTAAATAATAAAAAATATGTTATTTAATTAAAACATATTTCTACGAAAATATTTTTTAAATATAAATTTTTATTTATTTATAAAAAATCATTTATATTTAAAAAATATTTTTTATGAAAAATATTTTTTAATAAGATAATTTATTTTTCACTATTTAATGTAAAAAATATTTTTAATTAATTAAATTTTTTAAGCACACCAAATAAAAAAATATTTTCCTAAAACAAATATTTTCAGTTCAAAATTTTCTCATCTCTTGCACTGAGAAATCTCTACATAAACCTAACAGCAATCCTCCTCTAACAGTGTCCAGTTACAACAAATACAACCACCACCAACCAATCAACTGATAAATGAATTTATTTTCTGTACAAAATTCTTACGACCCTAATATAAGTTAAGTCTCATATAATATCGAATTGAATGACTATTAGATTAAATAACTACATCGAGATTTGAGTAAAATTAATTAAAAGTGAATGCACGAATCTATAACTAAATATTTAATTAATTATTGTTAAGCTCATTCGCATAAACTCGTGCTTCCTATAGCCTTACCGTTGGTAAAACCACATTATAAAAGAAAAGCAGAGTTTGGCTTTACCCACCAGCATTTTCTTTCTTTTTCCACTGAATCTTTAGCTTCTTTATGCAATTCTGCGACCTCACCTTTTTTCAACAACTTTCATTGAAGCTCCTCTGCAGATCTGATCATTCTAAATGTTATAATCTCAATCCAACTGTACAGAGCAAGGCAGGCTCCTTCCTATATCATCCTCTGTACTGCTAAATTCATAGGATGAGTTTACTATGAGCATCCAGCATTTTCAAGCCTAACTTGCTCATGAGCTTTCAAAACCTCTGAAGTGAAGTTGCCCAAAGCCTCAAAAATTGGGACCAGACCTGATTGTAAACTACCTGAAGCTGCATCATGAACTAGTTTTGCAGCTTCCTTATAGCTGTATCTCTCTTCTTCTAATTTCTTCTTCATTGAATCTAATTCCACCTTCAGATCATCTAAGGGTGAAACTCCACTTTCTGAAGGAACCTTCGACATAGCTTTATCTGACAATGCTTCCATCCTCCCCCTCTCCATGCTTAAGGTATGCAGACGCTTCTCAAAATCCTTTGAGATGTAATCTGCTTTGATCCTCTGTCCATGCTCCTCATCTTGCCGCTCCAATAGTTGATGCAAGCTTGAAGCAAAATTGAGCATGGCATTTTCCACCCCCTTCTCAGAAATTCTAACCATTGCTTGATACCAATCATTGCAAACTACAAAAATTGGTGGAGCTCCCATTCTGCTTGGAGAGAATGGGGCTATTCCATCTGGTGTTTCTTCAGGTTCAATCAGAAGGTACCTTAAAAGCCACTGATTTAATAACTCAACATAAGATTTTTGGGTGTTGACCCAATTATTAAAGCAGGTGCACCAATTGATTAACTCTGTTTCAAGTTCAAGAGTAGCTTTCAAACCAGAATCTCTTTGCAAACCACTGTTTGCCTTGAGATAACGAGCTTTGCTCTCCATGATAGCTTGGAACTGTTTCTGGTGGCATCTTAGCATGGAGTTCCACATCCGCATCAATCTGCAAATAAAAAAGTGAGAATATACCAAAACAAAAAGAAGAATAAGCTTTAAATAAATAGTCAACAACAGAGAGTTACACATGCTAAGTTCTCCAACTTGTCCAAATAGCTTCTTATAATATATTCAGTATCGCAACTTTAATCCAGGGAAAAAAAGTTGAATCAACAGTTTGTGTGTGTCACCATTAAAAGGTGGAGAAAAAAGTTATTTAACCAGACAAGATGAAGATACAATGGTGCAACAATTAATGAAGCTAAGTGATACCTGATATAGGAGTCTGCATTCCATGTATATCAGCACTAGGATATTCCAATCCAATATGACACCAATATTAGGAAAAATGTGTATGAACTTAAAATGAGCGAGAGGATGAAGCCTCCACCAGGCACAAAGAGAAACTCAGATCAATTGTATTGCAAGTAGAGGAAAAAAATGCACTTATGGCGTGTGAGGGTGGTGCAGTTCTCTATCAATATACCAGCATACTGCCAGCCCTCGTTTTAAGTAACCTTGCAGGTACTACCTCCCTCCCTTCAAGAGGGTAGGGAATATGCAAGGGAGGGGCTAGCTAGATCCATGCCCCTCCCTCTGAGATTTTAATTTTTAAGCAGGAGTAAGTTGAATATCAGTTGGTTTCTAATAGACTGCCACATTTCGCCCCCTGATTGTTAAATTAAATTGAAAAGTTAATTTTTTAATTGGCCTAACTAAATAAATCTTAATAAGTTCAAAATTAATAAATCAGAATAATATCTAATTGACCAAATAAGCAATAGAAAATTGATTTAAAAAATCCAATTCTAGTTAAATTATAATTAGTTTAGTATAATTACATTAAATTTAAACTTAGTAAATGTATACTTTGTTCCGCTCTATGTGTGACTATCGTGTCTTTAACTGTGAAGGAGAACCAATTATGGATTGCCCGCCAAGAAATAGTGAATGCATAATGTTAGTTGTGAATACCATATGGCAAAACATCTAATAGACCAAGTAACAGAGCAGATGAATACCCATGAATCAATTCAGTGATTTGAGGCTGTAATTCTTCATCCCTCAACCTGTGTATCTTGCTTGATATGGAATCAATAGTTCTGATAGTAACATTAATTTTTGTTTGTAACTTCCTTATTGAAGCCTGGGCAGCATCAATTTTACTGGGCTCAGCTCCATGTTCGTCTAAACTTTTTAACCTTTTGTATAGTTTTTCATAGTCAACTCGTAGCCTTTCTTCATCCTGAAATCAGCAGAAACTCCTAGACATGGTAAGAAAGAATCCACAGCAATTGAAGATATATAAAAGCACTTAAACCCTCACAAAAAAATGTTTTACCAAATAGAAGGAAGCAAAAGAATATTCTTTACAGTTTTCTTTTCTTTTTTTGTTGGTATATCAAATCATCTTTCCTTTCTCAAAATATTTTTTAATGGCAATATGGAAAAAAATATATAGGCAAGTAATACCCAAAAACTTTACAATGCTTCATGTTTAAAAGAAGAAGAAGAAGAGCAAGAAGAGGGGCAAAAAAAGAACATAAGCAACTGTCTGAAAGACGAGATTCGTCAATAACACAACTTGGAAAGCTCCTTTAGCAGGCATTGGCTTTAAAATAATAATATTTATCCACAAGACACAAAGATGAAAATCAGATGCTGTTTTTGATGCTTTCATACCTTAACTTCTTTGTATAGTTTTTTCTCCCATGCATAAATTTTCTCCAGGGTAGATGATAGGTTTCTAGCCTTCATGTCAAAATCATTTCCAGGTTCCTCAGAGTATGCTTTTGCCATTTTTGTTGCCCTAGAAGAGATTTGCACCGATGGCCTGGTAGGAGGATGTGATGACACCAGATACAAAATCCGTGAAAAAATTACTGCATAGAGGATGCTAGTGTTATTGATGCGGCAAAATAAGTGTATTGCTGAAGGTGTTTGGATCAATTTGATAAAAGGAAAGAATCCAATTCTTCTAACAACAACATTCTCTAGTAAAAGACCGTCTTTTTGTTGGAGGACGACTAATTTTCAAGTCAAAGTTGCTCAAAATTTGAAATTCCATTTCAACAGTGATAGATAAGCGATCTTCAAGAAAACAAAATCCAGGAGCATTACATGCATCTTATTTTCTTTCATTGAGAAGTTTCAACTAGACTATGGTAAATTGAGTGAATTCAATAGCTAATTCATCCAAAGTGAATGACATACCCATAAGCATTTTAGAGGAAATATCTATGAAGCAATCATGAAAACCTCAAAAAAATGGATAACAATAAGATAATAACAAAATAAATAGATGAAATGCTACCTCTTAGAAAGGTGGTTCTTGGCTGGTAAGGCAATCTGCCTGCCTCAAGCAACGTTGCTACCTCTCTCCCATAACTAGAGGCAGTCTCAAACCCGTCCTTGATTTCATCCACCACTTCCTGGAGATCCCTAGTCCCATGAACAGACAATGTAGTTAAGCTACTGGGTTTAGAAGACTCAACATCCCTGATAGATGCCTCCTCAACCTCAAAGCTCACTCCTTTCTTCCTCACAGGATCCTCAGCAGAACTCTTAGAAGAGATAATACTGTCAGGACTGCTAAATGTATCAGGACTAGTACTGCCTTCGTTTTCATTATCCTTAACTGAGTCCGTACTCCCACTGCTGCTTTGAACTGGAATGGAGTTTGAGGTACCCTCTCCATTATTCTTAATAACTTCTTCACTGGATTTGTATTTGTCATTCACATTCATTTCCTCTTTCACTTTCTTCTTTTCTTTGGCAATTTCTTTTATCACCTCTTGCTCTGTTTCATCTTCCAATTCAGGGATGCCTTCCCTTTCTCTCACCTCCTTCGAATCCGGACTACTGGTTGTCGACCCGTACCCGTATCTTCCCACTGAATAATAACTCGGAAGCCCACCACTACCGTTATCATATGCATCGAACACGTTCAGAAAATCCCAGGTAGACACTCTCGGCGGCGATGGCGGCACTGGTGGCGGCCTCTGCGGACTTGGCTCCTTCTGCGGCGAACCCATAATCGAGTACCCAAAGTACCCGCCATTTCCATAATAACTGGAGTACCCATTTATTGTTGGATCCTCATATACCACCGTCTTCGCCGGAGTGGCAGACCTCTTCATGTAATAGACGTTGGGATAAGGATTAGAAAAGGGAAACGGGTATGGATATGTATTATCTCCAGGATAATTATAACTCCAATTTCCTTGAGGATAGTCATTGAAATTGTAAGAACTTGAAGGTACTTCTCGTTGCTGAACTATTTCTTCTTCTGCTTCTTCCTCTTCAGGGATATCGTGAATGTGGATGTGACCCGAATCAGAGTCCAAGTCCGACTCAGATGACAAATGCAAATGCGAATCTTCAATCTCCTCCTGCTCCTTGTTTATGCTCTTTTTAAGATTGGTATCGTCCACAGAATGTGAAATCGACGTCGATGAGGACAAGTTTTTGGATTTTGCCTTAGATTTCCCTTCCCGTGAGGGTAATGTTAGAACAGGGGACCCAGGAGAAGAAGAAGAAGCGAACACAAGCTCCTCGTCAACAAATCTCCGAATTGCCTCGCCAACATTCCTCAGTGAGTGAAAATACAAGACGTGAGCAGCTGCAAGAGCGTAACGGTGATCAGAAGCAGCCTTGATAAGTTCTTTTCGCTCTCTGCAACGAGTTACCAGCGGCAAATCATCGACTTTGGATCCTCCACAGCCCATATCAGAACCCAAAAGGAAACGAAGCTCTGAAAGATAAAATGTGTAGCTCTCATGGTGATGATGATAATGCCAACGCCTGATAGTACAAACGGAGAGGAAAATGAAGCATTGTGAGTAACAACAGATCCAAGGAAGAAAGAATGGGAACTGGGAAGCAGAAATTCAATTAAAATGCAACAGAAAACAAACTTGGCAGGACTCAAGTCTATAACAGAACTTTCATCATGCATGTAACAGGCAGGTAAAAGAATTGAACAAATATAAAAGTGAGAAAACAGAAAAGTCGTGCATGGAAGAGAGAGAGAAATCTGACCGTAGAGATTGGTGAGATTGAGAGGGGACCGTCCATGCAAGGAGAGAGTTAGAATCTGATGAAACTGAGATATTGAATTTGTTATTTAGCAGTAAAACAATAAAGAGTGCATGGAGATGCGTGATGGGGTCTGAGATCTGAGAACAGGGAAGAGAAGGGAGGTGAGATTGGAGGAGTTTGGATTCCTCAACTGAAACCCGATCTCTTCTTGTGTGCAGAAATTCAGTGTTACAGAGAAAAGATGAAGGCTCATGGAACCCGCCCTCGGTAACGGACTCTGTCATCATCATTACTGCTACCATTTTTTTTTTTTAATTAACCGAAAATTAAGGGCAATTAGTACTTAATTATTGAGATAAGAATTGTTAGACCTAATTATTCAAAACTCTCCGTTTTATCGATTGAATATATAATAATTAATATGATAAATATATTTTAATAAAAAAACGTATTATTTTTTAAGTGTGTTAATAATATTTTTCGAGTTGAAATTTATTCAAACTAATTAATTAAATAATTTTATTTTTTTTAGAAATTAAATAGTTGTGTCTTTAACATATATATACTAATTATAAATAAAAACACTTTAATAACTATTTTGAAAAAAATAAATGAAAAAATAAACATACTTAGTGTGTTTTAAAAATATATAAATTAATTAATTAGTTTAAGGACTAAATTGTTATTTTTTCAAACATTAATTTAATTAGTTTTAGATCCCATGTAGAAGTTTTGTTTGGAAAAATAAATATTATACATTGAATTTAATTGAATACATGTTTCCTTTTTTCTAGAATGTTTCCTTCTAATCAAAATAAATGTTATTTCTACTTTCATATAAATGAAACTAATTAGAATAATTAAACAATAAATTGTATTTAATTTTTGATACGTTACATTTAAAATAAATCATTTGTATTACTAAATTATTTTTAACCTAATAAAGTTTATTCTTCCAATTTATATGAATATATGAAATTTAAAAAATAAACTACTATTTTTTAAAAAATAATTATTATTTGATTATGAGGTCAAAAAGTTAGCTTGTTTTTATTTTGAAATATAATTTATTAGTCTATTTATTAATATATTTTTAATTAATGTGCATTTAAAATAAAAAGTTATTAATTATATTAATAGTTGGAATATTAAATAAAAAAATTTAAACGTTTAGATTAATTTATCTAATATTTTTAAATTTTGTATAATAAAAATAAATATTTTTAATTTATCACAATTATAATAAAAAAAATTAAATTAAATTTATATAAATTAACAATAAATTACAATATAGTCTTCAGAGTTATATTTAAATAATAACATTATTCTTAAATACATATTTTTATTACAATAATCTCATTTCCTATTAACCTTATTATTCATTCATTATTCTCATTTTTATATAATATCTTAAATATTAATAAAAATTTAAAATTTAAAATATATAATATTTTATTTAAAATATTATTAATAGAAAGTAAAATTTTTTAAATATACAAATAATTTATAATATTAATTATAAATATTGAGTAAAATATTTTAATATATTATTTATATATGATGTTTTATATAATAAAAATTTATTTATAATAAATATTTATTCAATATAATACATTTAATATTATATATAATAAATATATAATATATTTAATTTTAATATAAAAATTAAATTAAAAAATTATATATTGTATTAATAATATAAAATTTTAAAAATTATATTATAATTTATTGTTAATTTATACGAATTCAATTTAACCATTTGCTATTTCAGTTTTAAAATATTAAATATAAATATAAATTATTAAAAACATTTGGTTTTTTCTTTCAATATGTCTAATAGTTTAATAATAATATAAATTATTTTACTTTTTAATTGAATATAAATATATATTATATTTAAAAATTAAGTAGAATTTATTAATTTTATCAAAAATAGTATACTTTCAAATTTTATTAGAGTGTAAAATATTTTAAAAAAATTAAAATTAATAAAAAGTTATAATACAATATCAGGGGTCAAAATTTAATTATTGGAATTAATGACCGCTAGATTTCATTACCCCGGTATGAGATCTGGCCCATGACAACAATTCTTTATCTGAAGGCTTTTTAGCTCCGCATGAATCAGGTCTAGCCCATTCGGCCTTAAAACCGGACCCTTCTTAAATCTCTCAAATCGAGTCGGTCCAGTCTTTTCGGCTCTCAACTCAGATCTCCTCTGAACTTCGATCATAATCTCACCTTCCAGCCCGGTTCAGAAGAGAAAAGGTGGTTAGTCCATTCACCTTGTAAGTCCATCTGCATGCGTACTAGAAGGAATTAAATAGCCGTTACGCATGAAGCAGAGATCTGATATTCTCGTACGTCCATATCTGTATAGTAAAGACAGATGGTCCAATAGTAATGAGACCGTTACACGTCACTGACAGACAAAGAAAAAGAATAAAAAGAAAAAAACATTCTCCTCTCAGACTAAATTTACATAATTCTTGTAAAATTTTATTTTTCTGGATTTCAAATCATCACGAAGGTTTAATATATGTCAAGGGACATATTTGTAGAAAAGGATGTGAAATTTAATATTATAATAATAAAGAGAATAAATAAACAAATTAAAGCAGTAATGTTCCTATGCTTTTCTGAAAATATTTAAATATATAAGAAGAAAATACTTTTAACATAAACATGAGTTTTGCGTGTCAACCACATCTCACGCGTTTTTTGCACGTAAATCGATTTTATGCGCCCTCAAAGGAGCAATTCACTCATATCAGTTGTGTTTTGTTTTTTTTTTTTTTTTTTTTTCTTTCCTGGATATCAGATTCATTAGAAACAATAAAGAAAAGGTTAATTTACAAAATATTCATACAATTGGAATTAACTATAAATAAATAAAATTTTTAAAATATATAAATTTTTAAAAAACAACTACGATGCTTATGGCGTGAATAATTTATATTTTTTGAATTTGATGATTCCTGATCATAATATAACTAATTAAATTGAAATTTAATGACGCTTACTATATTTAATAAGTAGTTCATTGACTGTCAGAAGAAAATTAGAGTTTGATGAGGAGCCTTATAATTTATGAGATTCCTGAATTATTGGTGCTAATTTATTAATTGTATTTTCAATCTCCAATGAATATCATTAAAAATAATTTTTAAAATTGCATGTGCAAACTACCCAATAGATTTTAATTTCTCCACACATAAATATAGAAATATACCTATTCTCATATAATTAATTAAATATTATTAATATACCTATTCTCATATAATTAGTAAAATATTATTTATTTATATTGCTTTATTATTGAATTATTTTTTAAGTTAATAAATTTTATTTTTTAAAACATATTAAATAGGGATATATTACTGAAATAATGGATAGATTATCATCAAAAGGGAAATTTATTTATAATTTAAAATGAATGAGAAAGAAAATAAGTTACTACAATTAAAATAACAAAACTTATATTATTTTTTGATATATCATTTACTTAAAGTATTTATCACGAAATTATTTTTAAAATTAATAAATTTTATTTTTTTTAACTATATTATCATCTCCATCTCACAATATCTATATTTAAAAGTTATATATCTAAACCAATCAAATTAATTAATATTTTTAATTAAAAAAAAATTATAATTTGTTTAAAACACCCTTATCTACGGTTATATAACCACAAAATAGAGTCACATGATAAGAGATTGATAAGTAGGTACACGATTCCATCAAAGGAGAGGAAGAATCGAACACTTTAATATCCGGTTCATTATCAAGACTCGTCCTCCCCAAGATAGGTCAAGTCTCGGTTAGGGGAGAGCGTTTTTCGGTTTAAACCGAAAAACCGAACCGAACCGATTAATTTCGGTTTTTCGGTTCGGTTAATCGGTATGATCGGTTTGGTTCGGTTAGTATTTTTAAAATTTTTCGGTTTTCGGTTCGGTTCGGTTTAAATATGTTAAATAACCGATCAAACCGAAAAACCGATTTGGCAAGGCCCAAGCCCATGCCTGAGCCCGAGCCCTCCCCCCTGGCCTGGCCTATCGAAGCGGCTTCAGCAGCCCAACCCCATCCATCGAACCCCTTCATTCATCCCGTTCCCGTTCTCCACATTCTGCAGTCTCCTCTCTTCTCTCGAACCCTATTCCCCCCCGAACCCCTATTCTCTCTCTCGATTCTCGAATCCCGATTCCTCCCCCTGGCCTCTCTTTCTCTTTCTCGTCGACCTCCGACCGCCGACCGTCGACCGTCGACCATCAACCTCTTTCCCGTCGATTTGGTGAGTTTCGCCGCCGACCGTGGACTGATCTCTTGAGAGCAGAGGTACTACCGCTTTTCAGCTTATTCTACCTAATGTTTCATATGATTAAAATTTCATTAAACAATAAAAAAGGTTCATGGTTGGATGGGTTCAGGTAGTGTGCAGATAGTGGTAAATAGGTTTGGGATGCAGAGAGATTTTGGTTTTGTTTGCCTTTTTATTTGTTCCCTTTCTTTCTTTGTATTGTGAATTTTTAATGAGCCAATAGATATGAGCATGAGAGATTTTTCCTTCCAATTAAATTGCAGAGGTTACTGATAGTTTCTGTTTTTCTCTTCACCATTTTTAAAATGTATATGCATCTTATTAGTAATTACCATTTCAGTGCAAGTTTATTGTGTAGGCTTTAGAGACATTTCAGAAGATATTTGACTATTTGTTAAAAGTCCTAAATGAATTTGGGATTAACAATCAAGTGTGCATAACTATTATACAGCCAAAACTTCAGCTCAATGTAAAGTTTATGTATGTTTAACTGATTTGTGAGTATAATTCTTTTTTGGAAACAGCAAAATGTAATTGAATGCAGGACATAACTGGAGCAATTGAATGCTCCACAGTATTTGGAATTCAATCTTAGTTTTTAGTTTTGTTACGGAGTAAATTATATTAATGGCCATTAAACTTTGCACTAAGTTTGATCATTAAATTTTAATTGAGTCAACGGGCAAAAAAGGTTTTATTGATGAGGCATTACAACATGATTTGCATATTCGCTTGTGACTTGTTTCTAGATATAGGATCTGTGTGGGGGGAGCCCCTGAAATATATTGCTCTTGACTTCCTAGTTTATGAACACAAGGACTGCCAAGAAGTGAGAGACAGCTGAGAGTAGAGATAAAAACTTAACATGGTTTATTCATTGGGATTAATATAGTCTGTTGTGGAATTTCATCTTGTGGCTCTTGGCCTGATTTTGGTTAGGAGTAGGTTGGAAGTTTAGTGATGAAATAATTTACTGAATATTTAAGATAATTAGAGTTTATTATGATTTAAAAATTTTAATATTTTAACAACAGACAACTGATTAGGCTTATGTCCAATTGAATATTGTTGTTAATATTATTTCCAATTCCTTTTTTTATATTGTTATTAACTAAGCTTATGTCCAATTGAATATTGTTGTTAATATTATTTCCAATTCCTTTTTTTTTTATGTTGTTACTTTTTAGGTGAATCATGGAGTCACGAAATGATCAGATACTTCCAAATAGTACTAGTGATTCGAATCAAACTAGTACTGACGCTTCAACAGAATTAACCACATCATCAAGAGCAAAGAGAAAACCAGTAAAGCCAAGGTCTGTAGTTTGGGATCACTTCACAAGATTCGTCAATAGTGAAGGTGAATTAAAAGGTAAGTGTAATTATTGCAAAAAGGAATTTTGTTGTGATCCAAAGAAAAACGGAACTACTGCACTTAGGAATCACCTTAATTCATGCAAAAAACACCCACATTCTATTGAGACTAGACAAGCACAATTATCATTGCAAAATACTGCAAGTGACAATAATGTGAATGATTTAGGCACTCTTACTACTTGGAAGTATGATGAAAATGCAATTAGGAAGGCCCTTGTCCATATGATAATTATTGATGAATTGCCTTTTAGATTTGTGGAAGGAGAAGGTTTTAGAAGCTTCATGAGAGCAATTTGTCCAAGGTTTAGGATTCCCTCTCGTTGGACAATTTCACGTGATTGTTATGATTTGTTTATTGAGGAGAGATCAAAATTGAGGTCTTTTTTTAAGAAAAATTGTCAAAGGGTGAGTCTTACTACAGATACATGGACATCATTGCAGCGCATTAATTACATGTGCATAACCGCTCACTTTATTGACAATGATTGGAAGTTGCATAAGAGAATCATTAATTTTTGTCCCATTTCAAGTCATAAAGGTGAAGCAGTAGGCAGAGCAATTGAGACTTGCTTGCTAGAGTGGGGGTTAGATAAAGTGTTCATTATTACAGTTGATAATGCTAGTTCTAATGATGTGGCCATATCTTATTTGAAAAAGAAGCTTGCTAATTGGGGTGTTAGTGTTGCTAACTCTACTTACTTGCATATGAGATGTATGGCACATATCATCAATTTAGTTGTCCAGGATGGCTTAAAAGATGTGAATGATTCAGTGATGAAAGTACGAGATGCAGTAAGATATATAAGGAGTTCTCCAGCTAGGTTGAAGAGATTTAAGGAGTGTGTGCTTCATGAAAAAATTGAAAGTAAATCTTCATTATGTTTAGATGTGCCAACTAGATGGAATTCAACGTACATGATGTTGAATACAGCTCAAAAATATGAAAGGGCATTTGAGAGGTACGAGTCACAAGATCCAATGTTTAAGATTGATATGGGAGAGAATGGTATACCTGACTATTATGATTGGACACAAGTTAGAAAGATGGCAGATATGTTGGCTCATTTTTATGAGCTCACTTTGCGTATCTCGGGCTCCAGGTATGTCACATCAAACCTATTTTTCAGTGAGATCAGTGACTTAGCCTTCATTTTAAACCAATGGATTAATAGCAATGATCTTTATATGAAATCTATGGGGGAAAGAATGAGGGTTAAATTTGACAAGTATTGGGGAGATGTGGATAAAATGAATAAAATTATCTATTTTGCTGTTGTTCTTGACCCTCGTGACAAATTTGAGTTTATGGAGTATTCTTTTTCCCAAATGTATGGCCAAGAGAAAGGAGTAGAGCTATTCAACAATGTCAAGAGTTGTTTGTTTGATTTGTTTAATGAATACAAAAAAATGTATCAATCTGATGTTGAGCAATTGAATGATAATAGTTCACAACAATTAAGTGGGAGTTGCACTACTACCGGTTCAATAAACCCTAAGCCTAAATTCTTTTTGAAGCATCACTACAAGAAGCAGAAGTTGGAGGAATCTAGTGGATTTGATTCAAAAACAGAGTTAGAAGTGTATCTAAGTGAGGCAATTCAAGAGGAAAAGGAGGATTTTGATGTCATGAAATGGTGGAAAATAAATTCTGAAAGGTTTCCTATTTTAGGAAAAATGGCTAGAGATATATTAGCAATTCCAGTTTCTACAGTTGCCTCAGAGAGTGCCTTCAGTACTGGTGGAAGAGTGCTAGATTCCTTCAGGAGTTCCCTGACTCCTAAAATTGTTGAGGGCTTGATATGTGTGCAAGATTGGATTCGTCCATCAAATGTTCAAGTAAATGTTGAGGAAGATCTAGAGGAACTTGAAAAGCTTGAAGAAGGTATGTAATATGTTATATACATTTCATATTTGTGTTAATTTCAATATTTATATATATATATATATTAATTTTTTTAGTTTATTATTATTTGCAGAATTACCGTCTGTTGGAATCACCTATGGTTTAGGTGGATCATGCTCTACTCCTACCTCATAGATGTAAGATTAACTATTGAAAATTTAAATTTATTTGATGATAAGGAATTAAGGTGATTTTTAAATATTTTTATGTGCAGATTTCAGTCTTTTAAATATGCTTCAACTCAATATTTTGTGGGATCAGATTCAGATATGCTGTTGAAGGCTGGTGTGGATTTAATATATTGTTAAAAGTTGTTTGTGAAATGATATTTTGCTGTGAATTTACTGTTGTGAATTTAATATGTTTTGGCGAATTTATTATGTGGAATTTTGATTTTATATGTACTTCTAAATTTTATATGGATGTATTTGAATGTATATGGACTTTTTAAGTTTTATTATTGTATATTCAGACAGTATTTATGTGCATGTGCTCATCTGAAGCTGACTGCTTCTTCCATATGTATACGAGAAGAGCTGAGGTTCCCATTTGGGATTTCTTTTTTCTGCTTCAATCAATTACGAATTACTGCAATTTTTCTTTCTTTCTTTTTTCTGATATATCAATTTTCTCATCTGAAAATGTTTAGAATGTTTATTAAATTATTTTTTTTGAAATTAAAAATAAAAAATTAAAAAAAAAATTTCAGTTTGAACCGAACCGAACCGAACCGAACCGATTTTTATCGGTTCGATTCGGTTCGATTATACCTTCAGAATCGGTTTTTTCGGTTTTTAAAATTTCAGCAAATCGGTTTTCGGTTTTATCGGTTCGGTTCGGTTCGGAACCGAACCGACCGATTGCACAGGGCTAGTCTCGGTACAAGATTACCGTTATCAGGCCTCATCCAGCATATTCTCATTACGCCTGTAATCGTAGGATTATCGACCTATTAGCTAGCGAGATCCCTTATCAAGTAACCAGCCACATTATCGTCGAATTATCAAAAAATGTTATATTTATTCTCATATTCTTATAGTATAAAAAGGGAGCGATCACAAAGACACATATATACAATTCTCTTATACCAATACTCTCAAATTCGACGTTCACCATATTCTCTAGTTTACTGACTTGAGCGTCGAAGTGGCTGCCGTGGGCACCCACCATCTCACGTTATCTTTCTTGCAGGTTTAGCCAATCACAACACAACTCTGTTTTTCGGTCGCATCATTTAGTTCTGTTGCCCGAAAATCCATTGAATATGTTCTGTTCATTCGAATTAGAACTGGTCTCTTATTCCTTTTCTCCTAAAAAGATTTTTTTTTCCTCTGGTTGGTTATTCACGAGCTACTGCTAAGGTTGCTACCGATGAGTACGCTATCATTTCTTCCACTCCTGACAATGGACACAACACACCCCCTATGGTCAGCAAAGCAGATCCCAACAATCTAAATATTGAGCAAATACTCCAGTACGTCAAAAGCTTGCAGGTCATTTTCGAGCAATATAAAACTCAGGAAGAGGCATCACTCATGGCTCCTAGGAGAAGGGAGGAAGTCTCCATAGATACCTCAAGGACTCGGACAAAGGCAATTCAAACGCAGTCCAAGGGAAAGGACAAGTCTGAGAAAGAGGAACCATCAGATGATGTTCCGAAGGATGCTGACTGGAAGCTAGGACGGGCTGCTTAAAGGTGTCGGAAAGGAGGGGAAGAGGACAAAAGGATGAGCCAAAAGTAAGACCAAAAGCTGGAGAAGCAAGGATATGAAGGAGTCCATAAAAGTTATTTGGTCTCCCGAGGAAGAAATGACCGAGATAAGTATAAAAACTATACCCTATTGAACAACTCACGAACACATATTCTAATGTGGATTAAGAAAAACGAAAGAAGATCAGGTAGCCGTCCAAGCTCAATCCTAAGAAAGCCGGAAGGTGAGACAAACCATATACTGCAGTTTTCATGAAGACTATGGACATGTAACGGAGGAGCGCCGGCAATTAAAAGACGAGATCGAGAGATTAATAAGGAAGGCACACTTCAGAAGTTCTCTAGGAAGAGTAGTAAGGAGAGGAGATTTGAACCCAAGGTAACAATTCTTAACAAAGAACCTGTAAGGGTTATTCATGAAAGATCCAGTGATGGAAAGGGAAAAATAAATGAGTTGTAGAAAGATGTCCTGAATGTTCAATAATAGAGATAGGTTGTGTTTTTAATGCAAGAGACTCATTCCTTAAGAGAACAGATGTAACAGATCACGAGCCTAATAAGTTGAAAAAAACTGAAAATGACCATTTAGGGTCCCGAAGATGATTTGTCCAGAGTCTTGTGAGCTGGCCGAGCTAGATGACCGAGTCATTCCCTACTCCTGGAATACTTGTAATCTAAGAAAGCTTTATTAATAATAGTTAACGATATATTTTTCATGTGTTGTGCTATTTAGTGATAATGAACGATTGAGATCTTCATAGTCTATGAGATGCCTTCTTCAAAAGGATTAAAAAGCATTTCTAAAAGGCCATAAGGCAACTTTAGCTCATGCCAAGTCACAAGGCAGAAATCCGCCAGGCCATTCGAGCATTAGACCCGCTAAAACAAAAGCCATAAGGCAATTGTCAGGCCATCCAGACATTGGACCCACTAAAGCAAAGGCCATAAGGCAATTATCAGGCTATCCAGGCATTGGACCCACTAAAATAAAGGCCATAAGGCAATAGCCAGACCATCCGGACTTTAATCACGCATAACAAGGTATCTCATGACAGGCCACAAAGTGGGAATCCGCCAGGTCATCCGGACATTGGATCCACTAAAACAAAGGCCATAAGGCAATCACCAAGCCATCTAGATATTGAACCCACTAAAACAAAGGCCATAAGCCAATTACCAAGCCAGAAGATAAGGAATTGATCCCACTAATCAAGGCACTCATGGCAGGCCACAAGGCGGGTTCTGCCAGGCCAGAAGACTGGGAGTTAGGCCTACTAATCAAAGCGTTCATGTAGGCCCACTAGGCTTAACGATCAGGTGTTAGTCTCCTATGAAAAGTTCTTCAGGCATTTGATGCATATAAAAGCTTCTAAGGCATTTGATTCCCAAAGGCAGGTATCCATTAGGTTTAACAACCGGGTGTTAATCCTAGATACAGATTTTTCTAAACCCTTTCATGCCACAAGGCGGGTATTCGCCAAGCTACATGTCCAGGTATCGATCCTGTTTTATGAAAAGGATGAGCTATTTTATGGCCAGCTGTTAAACCAGTGACCGAGTGATAAGATCGGGTGTTCACCCCTTGGCAATTCTTATCAATTATTGAAGACTAGATTAGCAACAAATGGAAAAGGGTTGCGGGCGAATACTGACATACAAAGCACGCAAAGATAATAAAAATATTTTTTTCATTTAAGACTCAACAAAATTACAAAGGAGGGATGATTCCAGGAGTCTCTATCACATCAGCATTCCCTGCATCTATTACATTTTTTGTGGAACCTTGTTCAACATCATCAATCCTTTCCTCCTCATGCTCGTCCTTGGCCTCTTCCTCCTCGGGAAAGATGTCATCTATCCAAGCAAAATCCTCAAAAGGAAACCACTTCACCAGTTCCTTCTTTACTGACTCTTGGCCTTCGATGAATATTTTCCCTCCTTAGGCCATTATCTCTTGAAGCTCAGCCTCTAATTCAGCAATCCTGTTAGAGGTGGCCCGATTCTCCTCAACATGAGACTGCAGCTCCTAGACTTGGTGCTGAAGCATGGCCACTTGAACCTCGGCACTCTTAGCCCGATTCTCATAGGCAAGTCTATAAGCATTAGCCTCACCCAGGTCTGCCTGAAGTTTGTCTACTAACTCCATCGTCTCCATTGTGCCTTCCACCTTGACAACCCGAGTCTTTAGCCTCAAGCATTCCTCGACTAGGGGTTTTCTGTCTCTTTCTTAAGCACCAAACTCCCACCTTAGGACTTTATTGCACTCTTTGGCCATGTAGGCACAAAGAGCACTTTCCAGGGCAGAATGCATGACGTGGTCAAAAAGCTCATCAGTCTCGACTTTGTTCAGGCGACGATAGTCTTCAAGTCTCAGAGCATTCTTAATTAACAGGACAGCCAGGCTAGGATATTCAAGGAGAGAGGGCATCCGAGTTAGCACCAGCACCGGCCGTTCAATGGTAGGAGGCCACAAGGAATCAACCCCCCACGCTCGCAGGAATGGGCTCAGTAGAATTGGGGACTATAGCAGAAAGCTCAAGAGCTAGGGTAGATGCAGAGGCACCCATTGCAGAAGACTCGAGCTATAAAGGAGCCGACTCTTCTATTGTAGGTTGGAGAGGAGGAGGAGGAAGCATGATTACTTCTTCAACCCAGCAAGCACACTTGGGAAGGGGACCAGTTGCCCTAGTGACAGTTTTGCCTTTGTGGGTAGCACGCGCCACTTTAGCAAAATTGCTTCTTGACCTAGCCATATTTGCATAAATTAAAAAGTAAGTAAGACAGTTAGAAATCTAAAAGAAGGCAGAAAGAAAAATACCATGATCTCTAGCCAGGGAAGTGCTTTCCCCAAGGCTGGAAGGCTGGATGGGTGAGGACCTCGAGTTTGGCTCGTCTGGAGATGACTCTACTAAGACAAAATGGCGTTTCTCACCGCATTAGTAATGTCCATTTTATGGGATGTGGCCATTGTCCAGAGGAAGGCTAAAGCTTCATCCTCATCCCTCCGCGGCTGGACCCCATCCTTTCACAACTTTACCCATATATTCCAGCTCGTTTGAAGACGACCAAAACCCCTAGACACCCGGTGGCGAAGAATGAAAAATTTATTCTTCCAGCGTTTCAGAGATGAGGGGATCCGATTGAAGAGCATTCGACGCTTTCTTCCACTGAAGTACCAAAATTCTTCATTCTTTCGAGTACATAGCTGGTACAGCTAGGAGAACAACGCAACAATCGGCTCAATATTGTTGTTAAAATAAACAAAACGGAAGGCCTCCAAGATTCTCCAATCGTTGGAATGCAACTAAGCGACCGAAAACTTATGAAACCGAAGGACATTAACAAAAAATGGGTCCATAAAGAACTGAAAATCTGCCTTCAGCCGCTCTTCATAGACGATGATGGTATCCTTTGTAGGAATCAAGTCAATCACGTGAACATTTAAGGACGGAACAAAAATGCGGAAGGTTTCTCGAGAAATTTGGTATTTATCTTGAAGGTGATCCACATCTTGATATGATAGGATGGACAAAATGTCACTAATCAAGCTACCTTCACTTTTTTTATCCACTCTCAGTGGAATGATAGGAGTAAGAGCACAGATGGGGCCATCGAAGAAAGAGCTCAAGGTGGAGCTTTCACCGGAGGTAAGAGAAGATAAAGAAGCATTCATTATTCATCTTAAAAGGAATAAGTGAATAGAAATTACCATGAAGACGAGGAAGTATGAGTAAACAAAAGAGGAGTAACCGAGTCTTTTTCAAAAGCAGAGGCAACAGTTATAAGCAAAAGTGATATTTGAAAAAGAAGAAGGGCTCTTATATGACAATTTTAATGATAGGCTTAAAAGCGCCTCAAGAAACAGAGCAGTTATCATCAAAATGTAGAAGTAGGCGAAGCGACGTAAGTAGGGAAAGACCAATCCAAGTTAGCCATGTGTCCCAGATCATGGAGATAACTTTCACCTTGGAATATGAAGAATTAAAGACCAACGGGGGGACCTATGATGCTACATAAGGATCGTCCAAAGTAAGCTATGAGCTGTCACCACAAAACTGGGCTATGTAGCAATGGTCTGATAAGCAGATACGCGGTCCCACCCAAGAAAAAGAAGATCTATACACCTTAACACCTGGTTCATAATCACTACTCACCATCTCCTAGATAGGTCAAGTCTCGGCATAAGGTTACTTATTAGGCACCATCCAACATATCTCTTTTATGCCTGTCAATCTGCAAAAGAAGAAGATGAAGTGGTTGGCGCCTAGAGACAATCACTCCGACGCTCAAGTCAATAAGCTTTCAAGAAGGGCGAGTGTAAATAGAAAACTTGAGTTCTTAGAAAAGTGTGTTAGAATGTGTACCTTAAACTCTATGTATGCTTTGTTTTTATACTGTAATAAGATAAGGTTAGTTCGTAACTTTCTTGAAAATCCAACTAATATCGGCTAGTAAATAAGAGATCTCATGATTGTAGGTGTAATGAAGATTAGTTGTATAATATCCTTTAATGGCAACTAGATATCATGAGAGGTTCAATCAGACACACAGGTTGAGTCTTTTATTGTTCCGAGCATCGATAATCTGGTTAATCGAGTTTTTTCTCATGCGGGTGAGACCTGAAAGATCGAGTATCATGGTTTATTAAGATTTTGTCATTTAATCCCATTGTATATTGACAACAAATGATACTCTTTGAACGATTATCGTCTCAACAAAAAAAAATATTTGTAATTTAAAATGGATAAAAAGTTTATATTATGGAGAAAAATAGTAAATACAAGTTTTAAAACAATTATTGAAATGTAAATTAAAAAATAAATATAATAGAATTTGCAAAAGATAATAAATTAAGGAGGGCACTTATTAATTTCTAAGAGTAAGGGACACGTGATTAAAAGAGATTTGTTGTTATAAAAAATTAATCAAATAATATTTAATAGTATTAAAAGGTGTAATAATTAATTAATATTCATTAATACTCAAACTCTAGATGTGTTATCTATTAACCGTTAAATTAATTAATAAAATTTTTAAAACTTAATGTATTTTTTAAAACTATGAATTATATAAATTGAATAATAATATTTCTATTATAAAAAACAATACAAATTTTACTTATTTTAGTTTAATGTTATAATTTATATTAAAATCAACATTTAAAAAAATCAATATAGGAAAAAAAGTAAAATATGTTGTTAAACTTACCATGAAAAATCAAATAACCCAATTATTAATTTTTGGGCTAAAATACACTCACAACTTTCATTTAAGTTTAAACTAACCTTATCATAATAAAATATTAAATTTTCATTATAAAATTTGATAATTTTCAATATTAAAATGTTTTCAATTTTTTTAAAAGGAAAATAGTAATTTAACATAAAACGAAAACAATAAATTAACACAATCTTTTTAGCGAAGTTCCTCTCTCTTTCAATGAAATGTTTTTCTATGGGCTAATTAAGCTTACATGCAAGCCACGAAATATCAAGAGAGAAAAAAAAAACACTAATTTGATAGAAATATCAATTAATACAAAGTTAAATTATAATAGAAAAAGGTCCAAAAAAGGAGATTAAGGCTTTCAGAGGTCCAAAAATTTATCGACCTAAAGGCATAAATCATATTCACTTTATTTTGAATAAAATAATACAAATAATTATATAAATAAATAAATTTGTGCTTTGAGGAGATGGATGAGAATATCACTTTTTCCTTTTATTGTTATTTTTTTAAAGATCGTCGTCTAACCAATTACAATTAAAACAAAGTAAGGTTGGTGGGATGGGTCTTGAAAAAGAAATTTTCTCAGAAAACAAACAAGAGGAGATCAAGGGATTCAAAATTCTTATATTTGTCCGCTGCTGGAACCCATTAGACATGTTCCTACCTAAGGACACAACGTGGATAAATCACTTTTTGTAGGTAACTTTCCACTCCTTAAGCATAGCAATGGGACCTATAATTCATTGAGTGCCTTTGTAAAAAGTTAGGGGGATTTTGATCCACCATGCTTGGAATTATAATTAGCTTTCTGCAAGAATGGGGTAATAATTTAATACGTCATTATATAAGCAAAAATTTACAAATTCTCCTCCCCTCGCACATGTTTTTTTTTTCAATTAAAAGAAGTTTATACATTTTTCTGTTTATTTTACGAAAATTTCTTTTTTAAAAAATTTTCTAATATTTCAAACACTCAATAAATTTAATCAATAAAAATTATTTTTTAATTAAAAAAAATAAATTATTTTTCCCACTTCAAAATAGAAGTGAGCAATCGATCAATTCAATTTAAAATTGAATCAAACTGAATAAATTAAAAATTAAAATTTTAGTATTTATAAAAATCAAACCGAATCAATTTTAATTAAAAATCAAATCGAACGAATTAGTCTTATTCGATTTTGTTCGATTTAAATTTTAATAATTTTTTTTATTTTTTACACTATATTTTTAATATTTTAAAATTTAATTAGAATATTTTAACTTTAATATAATTTAATCTCTTTATATTATTGAAAATAATATACTATTATTATTAATCGATTCGATTCAATTTTTTTAATTTTTTCTAATCAAAATCAAACCGAATCAAAATAATTAAAATTTTTAAAATAGAAAACCGAATCAAAATAAATAAAAAATCAAACTGAATTTTTAAATTAATTCAATTCAATTAGTTGTTTTTGACTAGTCGAAATACTTATAAATAATAATATTTATACATACTTTATCAATTACCATCCCAATAATTAGCATGGCATAAGAGCCATCCAACAAAGAGATTCATGGAATTTTAGTGGGGTGTGGCTAAATTGGTGGGCAATGATGAAAATCTTCCAAAGAATCATACTTTTAATTTTCAGTTGCGAGTAAATTAAATTTGCGTGTGCCTTATAATATATTTTTACATCTAATTCTCTAAAAATATATTTTAGAAATAAGTCCATGTTTTAAAATTTTAATTTAACTAAATTAAAAAATATTAGTGATCAATATTTCTTTAAAAAATATTTTATATAATAAAATAATTTATAACTAAATCATATTAAAATATCTAAATTTAAACTCTGTATATATATATTAATACCATAAATGTAAATATTATATCTATTATTAAATTAATGGTTTGTTTAATTTAACTATTAAATAATAAATAGTTATTATTTGTAATTGATAATTAATAACTAATTTTATTCGAGACATATTAAGTGTTTGATAAATTATATATAATTTTTATTGTGATATATAAAATAATTAATAAAAATATATATTAATTTATTATTTTTAGTGTTGTAAATATAAAAATATTAATTTATTATACGCATAAAATATTTAAAAATATAATTTTTAAAATATAATTATTTATTATGCATATACATAATTTTTTTATCATATTTTAGTTAATAATATAACAATCTTAATTACTATTTATAGTATATTTCATTTATTATTATATCTTATAATTTTAAATAATTTATTAATATAAACAAATTAATTTAAAATTACATAACTAATACTCTATTCGTTTCATAAATTTTTCTCTTATTATTTTTTAGACTATAATAATATATAAATTAACTATTACAATTATATTTAATTTTATCTTATTTTTAAAAAATCTCTAAAAATATCTTTTAATATTTAATATATTTAAAATGATTATAATTAAAAAGTTAATAAAAAATTTATATTTTATAAAAAATAAAATATATAAAAATTATAAATTATGAAACGAAAAAAATAAATTTTAAAAAATAATATGATCAAAATAAAAAAATAAAGTTAAAATAGCTACCTGATAATGTGATTTAGCTTGTTTGTACAGCTATATATAACAAGAATTTTGTGATCTTTATGCAATTACTGATGTAATTAATTATTATTTCATATATAAGAGTTTTAGGGTGAGAATTCATTCACCACTTTTTGCATAACTACTTATTTCTCAATTTTAATAAAATTAACTAATAGAACTTTTAAATTTTAGATACGTTTTAAATATATTTTAATTAATTAATAAGATCTTTAAAATTTTAAAAATATTTTAATATTAGTTGATTTTTTATGATATGGGAGGTAAATAATAAATTTTTGTTCCTAAATATGTCTGCCAATTCATCAAGGGAATGTTAGGCACCATCAAGATCCAAGAGCATGAATCGAACCGATAAAAGTGATCCTGATTCTGCTTTTATCAGAAGAGGATGATGAAAAAGAATAAAGAAATCAGCAGTTGGTATTATATAAACTCTGATATATGAAACAAAAGGGTTTCAGAGCAATGATGTTCATGTCCCATGTGCTTCCAGAAGTGGCAGCAAAGACATGATTGTTTTCTTTATTTCTTTTCAGTTTCTTTTTTTCTTTTTTGAGGAATATATCTTTTCAGTTCAAGTAAGGGAAAGTTCATAAATTTTTATAGCTCTTCTCATGGGAAAGCTGCCCACTTTGACCATGCTTCATGGATTCTCTGTCCTCATTCTCTTATGGATTCACCAACCAAATCCAACTTTTCCCCATTTTTGGCATGCTTTTACTTTTGATCTATTCATGTAATCAAATTTTGATCCTTTTGTTTTGAGTATGAATACATGTTTAGTTACCCTTTAAGTTTTCATATAAATTTTCACTCTCGAGTGTGAATACATGTTTAGTTGGCCTTTAAGCAGCCGTTCGTACCAACTTCAAAAGGAAATCAAATGATTTTGGAGATTTGAACCCAAAACCTAACTTTAATGGGCTTGTTGTTGGCCTTGGACAGTAAACTTCAATGTTGATGGCAGCCAAGACCTATTTAACCTTTATTGCTATTGGACCAGTTCAGAATTGGACTGGCATCGGCAATTCCAATTCATTGAATCTATGAACTTGAACTGGTTTTTAATGTTTGAGTAGTATAATTCCAGTGATAAAAAATGGAAACAAGTCAAATTTTACAAAGGAAAAAAAGAAGAGCAATCATGATGCCATTGAACCAAAGCTTGCATTAACGGTGCAGCTCTCCAAACAAGTTGGAGAGTTTCAGAAAGAGACTATTTCTATCAATGGACATTTTAAAAACCTGTAGGTAGGAGAAACCCATTAATCATTCAACAAGCACAAGAGTTGGCATTTGCTCACTATATTAGCATGCACGGTTACACACTAAAAAACAGTGCTAGTTCTTAATGATCTTCCAATAAAAAAAAAAAAAAACGTAATTTCAAAGAAGGGATGTTAAAAATGCTAAAACAGCAATCATAATCATGATATTTAGAAAATAGTTAGACGGTATAGGTCTATCTGGGCTTCCACCCTCGTATTTTCTGCTTCATATTCTCTGCAGTTCTCCCTGCAATTCTAATGGGCAATACATACTGAATTTATTCCTTTCTCCTTCATTTGGATTGCCAAGTTTTAGATATGTATTCATAATATTGCAAACAGCTTCTTCTCCAATGTTACTAAAAGGTACTGCACTACTTAACCAGGTACTTGTTTCTTAATCCTGCAGCAAATAATTAAAAGTGAACAATTTACAAAACATTAGCTTCATCCATACAAATTTTCATGCAACCAAGAAAATCGAGGAGCAAATAATATAATGAAGAATTCATAGCTTACAACCTTTTCAGATGACTAATTGGCCGCCACAAATTTCTCTCCTGCAACTCCATCTAACACAATACCCTGATCACCAAATTCAGATTCATCAATAAATTTTTTAAGTTACCCGCTACACATGCCAAGTACTGTGTCATCAATCAAAGGCTTTACAGCCTGAGAATTGTATACATCAGGCATAATAATCTCAAATCCGTTCATAGAAAATAATTGGGTTATATATTTTTGGTTAAAATTTCTCCAGGATCCTCCAAAAATTTTTCAACGCAGGGGCATTATTTAGAATATAAATTCACGCTGAACTATAGAGTTCAAATAAAACAAGAATCTATTATCAAAAGACGAGTGCTCATGATACTCATAATAACAAACCTGAGGAGGATCAAATTTAGCTCCAAGATTGCTGAGCTTCGCATGGGCTTCAGCGTAATCCTTGAAAAATGCTTCCTGATCTGCAGCATATTTCTCAGCATATACCTGCAAAGTTTTCAATTGCTTAGATACTGATATTCTTCTTTGCCTCTTACATATCTGACTTCGAAGCATTAATTAATTGACCTTGAAAGAAGAATCTTCGAAGATAACAGCATCAGTTGGTAATACAAGTAGATCCTCATCCCTTCTTTCTTTGATATCCTGTATGGAGAAATCTCATTCAGCAAGCTAGAATTTTAACACCCCTCCATTTCTCCTTGCAATATAAAATGTGAGTTCTGAATGCAAACCGTGAAGTAAGAGTTATCAAACTTCAGCCATTCTGCTGTCCAGGATTGTCCTCCCGGTGCTCCTGGTCCACTTTTCTGTCATGCACAATGCAAAATGTGAAAAATCTAACTCTTCTTGTTTCTAATATTGGAAGTTATTACTAGTTTATTCATTTGTCAAGCTACATTTTGGCACATTCCACGCAAAGAAACAAAAGGGCCTTGATACGTATGACAAAAAAAACCAGACTATGTACGCTTAATTGCACATGCACATAAACGGCAACCGATAGAAACGCTAGATATCATATATTTAAACAATTAAATATAGAGGGAATTAATGATGAGTGTGCGTGTCAGAATATGTATATATATAACAAGTAATTTGAACTGGTAAATCTAGCATGTCAAACTGCATTTCACTTTTCTCCTAAGAAAGCTACCAGCAGTCGTGCATTAGAATAATTCTGTGTTATTTAACATACACCATTCGCTTCTTGAACTTTTCAAAGACAAGGAAGAAATTACCAGCCAAGCTTTGACCACCTAAATCCTATGAGGTTATGCTATTTAACTTTTTGGCTGTGTTGTTGCTATCAATCAGCCAAAACCATACCAATATGAGCGACAACTAATTATACAACGGCAAAAAGAAGAAATTCTAGGGTTTAGCAATACAAATTGAGAGCGTAGAGGCATGCTAGCGTACATGGGAGAGCAAAAGAGAAGATAGAGAGAGGATATGTTAGCTACTTAGCTTTGGTAGCAGCTAAAAGAACCTTTTGCACATCGGGTGATAAAGCAAAATAAATTGCATGCTAAACATTTGACCGCAAAATTTCCAATCCTCATTTGAAGATAGGATACAACAATCATCCAACGTAAGCAGCACAGAAAATTACTATTTCCAAATAATCAGCTGATTTTGGTTTTTATACCGTATACTTTGTCTCTGGTTTTCCCCAGCCACTGCGGTCAGGTCTGGACCTTCCTAGGGTGTGTGCACCGGATAATGCAACTATTTCCTGCAGATAAAATAATTCAACAAGCGCCAGATGCTTATCAAGATAGCATCAATAATAAAGTCTGCGTTCAATAAAGGTTACCTGGTCATTTAAACCCATTCTGTAGAAAACTTCTCGTAAATGATCCGCAGGTTTAGGAGGGCCAGCACCTAAGCATTAAATTAATATTGTCAAAATCAGTCACTACTTTGACGCAGAAGTTTTAAAGCAATCTGTGATAGGCAAAAGCAAATGTATAACAAAAACAAACTAATCTGGAAATGATCTATGAATCTAATGGCCTGAAATTTGATAACTTCAACTGTGCAAGACAGCTAAAGACACAGTTCATCTTTAAACATCAGATATGGATAGTTTCGGGTTGATATTCAAAATTCTTGAGAATAACATAATATGCCATGCAGTGGGTACAGTGTTTATCCTGCATCTGGAAACAATGAGCTTCAAATCCACAAAATAAATAAATAAGAACACAAACTAACATCCATACATGAACAAGCATACTTAACTGAAAAGTGAATGGTTGCCAACAAGTATGAAATTAAATTTATTTTAATTCTACCATAACTAAATTGGCTTAACATTTCCAAGGAAAAGTTTGACATCTATGCTTTTGATATATTTGTACCATGAGTTTTCACAAATATTCTTGTATATGGAATCATTAAAATACTCCTTAGAAATATATAGAACCATCTAGAACTCCAAAATCTGATAGGCAGAACAAGGTATGCTGGTACAGTACATCGAATATTTGCTGGAGATCAGGCATTTCAATCACATAATGCAAAGAAACACACACACACACACACATATATATGATTATATGCATATATCAAGCAGCAGGATTTTACAAGAGTGCATCTTATAAAGGAGGCAATAAAAAGGAAATAGACCTTCGTTACACAAGTAATACAACAAATGCAAAACTAATTCACTCACTAGGAAGCCTCCCCTCTTCAGGACAATCTTCAGGTGCTGAAACGTCCACCCTTCCATATTTCATGGGAATCTTGGGCCCCCCAGCTTCCTAAAATTGCAAATATCAATATGCCGTTTTGAGAATAAGTGAAACATTATACTAATCCATGTTAAGAGAAATAAAGACCTCTATAGCAGTAGCACTGGCCAATTGGAACAAATCTGCGTATGTCACACCAGAGTACTTGTCCTTGATAGGCTGAAGAAGGTTCAATGCATTCACCAGGCCTGAATTGAAATGCCAGTCCATTAGGAACAAATTTTATATTATAAACTAACCTAACTTAGGCATAATGTTCAAAAAAAATTACCTGCATTGGCTCCATGTTTCAACTCAACTTCAAATCTGATACTACCATCGGCTCCACCTCTCTTTGGCCACTCCTCTATGTTCTTGTTATATGTACCAGCATCATGCCATCCCAGGCGAACCTGTAATTGTAAAATGGAAATAATAAAAACAATCATAAAGAAAGTAAACCTTTTCAATAGTTGTGACTTGTAAGCATCAATGTCGAGTGTTATGAGGCAGGCAAGAGTAATAGAACTCACAAGTTTAGATTGTAAAAGGTAAAAGAGTAACTTTTGTCGTCAGTTAAAAATTCAGAGACGTAAATTGCAAAAAAATAAAGAAGAACAATGCAAAGCACCATTCGATGCATTACCCAAAAATCTATACAACTTAGAATATAATTCTTTGACAGGGCAAATGCCAAAAGCTTTTTCCTCTTGGTTATATCTGTTTCTTTTGCCCCAAAGAGACAAGAACGTTGTATATGTCCAAAAACAAATCTTTATGAGATGTGCAAGAAACAAGGATACGATGGGGGATATAAGATCCTTGCATAAAAAAATAGGATGTGATTCAGGGAGGATATACTTAAAAATAAAGATAAATGCATCATTATACTTTTTACATATCTTATGTTCAATCGGACTACATTTCTCTTCATATATTAGCTAATTAGACAACACAGTCTTTCTATTTTAAAAAAAAAGTTTCCATATTCACATTTTTTTTATATCACCATTTTCATGCACTACATAAAGATGGACTAAAAATACCAAACTTCTTGATCTGATGAACCGTATCAATTATATGCATGACGACGCGTCATGCATTCTCGAGAAGCATTGCTTAATATAGCAACTTAACAGGAGAACACACAACTACAAACGAGTCAACTATACTTAACTTCACCTAAATTTACATTTTCAATATTTGGAAAACTTCACTTTCCAGACGAGAAAATTTAATTAGATAAAGCCACATAAATTACATTTACCAAGTAATTTCGAGCATTCCACTAACAAATTAATCAAATTTTAAAGCAAGTCTACCAGATAACTAAAAAAAAATGAAAGAGCACATGTAAATGTACCTAAAAACTCATAGTTAAAAAAGAAGTTACCAGTATAGGATGGCAAAATTTAGACTTGAGAAGCTCTTTAATATCCTCTCTCGCACTCTTCAGCTGAACAGGATCCGACGCCGCAGCTACCGTACTCATCGACGATCGCTTCTGCACTCCACAGCAAACCAAAACCACCAGATAAGAACCAACAACTACTACAAAAACCAATACCAAGCTTTGTTAGCAGTAAATAATTAATTTCCGTTTTGTTCGGATCTAAATAGCTTAGTGATTTTCTCCTACGTTTAACCATTCCTTTTATTAGTGGTTTAGTGTTTCCTAACATAGGAGTTGGTTACTGCCTTGTAAAGCCTGTTTATGGCTATTTGTTTTCAATTTTATATATGGGATTTCACTTCTATTTGGTCTATTGCACTTTTACTTGCTGCAATTTTATCTTTCCTGCACTTTTTGAAAACGCTGCTAACAGTGGCTTAACGTGTAAGCATAAATATACAGAGAATGAGACCTGATTTAAGAAGAAATGAGGAACAAAAGGTGATGATCGGAGACATTTGAGAGGAGAAATAGAATAAGAGGAAGAGGAGGATAGAGATAAAGGAGAGCGAGAAGAAGAAGCAGAAGAAGGTGAGGAGAGATGGATTCGAGCACGAGAAGCGGCGGGGAGAAGACGAGAAGAGGCGGCGCCGGTTAGCGAAGCCATTGTTTTTTGCGACGGCGATAGTGTCAAGTGGGACAAGCAGTCTGCCATTGGCAATTTGTGATTGGACTTCTATTTGTTGCTGCAGTGGCCCTGGCCTATGGCGCGCACGAGTTGCAGCTTCTGTGGAATTGGGTTGGGCTTAAATATTTAGCTATTCTTTTGTTGTTTGCTTCCAATCTCCAATAGAATTTTTTATTTTTTAAGAGTCTGACTGCTGTGTGTTGAGAAATTGAATTTGAATTCCTGTGTGGAATTGACTGAAGATTTGGATTCCTTTCACACACTATTTTACTTTCTTTTATTGTGATAAAATGTTAGTCAGTCACTCGTGATGTATTTAGACAATTAGCTTTATGTAATTAATTAAATTTAGATAAATTAATAATTAAACTTTATTTCCTGAATTTTAATTCATTCATATTAAAAATTAAAAGATCTCAAATTTAATTTTAAACAAAATCACATAACTTAAGAAAGTTACTTCAAAATAATTAAATTAGACTATTTATGATATTGAAAGACTAAAACTAATTTTTATTGCTTTGAATTTATAAGAATAAATCGAAGTGTTGTTTGGTTTTTAGTCAATTAAGTGTTAATTTGGGATTGGTAAAATTTGTCTAATAATTATTAAACCCAAATAGAGACAAATGGAATAAAACGCACCCAAATCCAAAACGATTCCGTTTCCATTCACAAAAAAGTCGCCTCCAATGTTGAAAAATGTGATCCAACCAATAAAATACAAAACTTTATGTCGGGCCAAGGAAATACAAATCCTTACGAATTTTGATTTTATGTTTCACATGGCATGCAGATTTGTCCCTTTTTTTATTGGTCACCATTAAGATTTCCATTCCATAAGATAAAACCCCAAAGCTCTGATACAGGATTACAAACAAGGCCCATAAATATAATAATCCTGGGAGCGCCTTTGTAAACTGTCTGGACTAAATAGTTGTGAATTTAAATTAAAATAATTAAATAATTATAATTTTGAAATTATATAAAGTAATTAATTATGATTTAAAATTATATGAACTAAATAATTTTATTTTAAAATTATAAGAACTAATTAAATACAATGTCATTTTAGTTATATCACATGTTATTAATAGTTTAAATAATATAGGGACTAAATATTATAAATTAAGAAGTCAGAATAAATAATTTTTTAATATAATAATGAAATAAATTTAGTAAATTATAAAAGCTTAATAGTATTTTTTTATTATTATTATTATTATTATTATTATTATTATTATTATTATTATTGATCAAACTTGCATGAATTAAATCTTCTTTTAAAACGATTGTAAAATGCGTCTATTACGATAAATTGATTCATTCAATATAAATAAGCTTTTAATGATTTTGAATGAATTTTTATAAAATTATGTAAATTTTTAATTTTTTTAAAATAATTTTTTAAAATTAAAATAATTTAATTCTTTTATTTAAAATAAAATAATTATTAAGAATTAATTAAATTAAATGGTTATAAAATTCTCAATTCAAAATAAAACTTCGCTGGGAAACATTTCTCATATACCTAGCCGAAAAAAGCATAACAATAGGGCCTGCAAAATCATAAATTTGGTCCGAGAAGACCCTTCTGCTCTTTCTCACGTAGCCCAATTATATATGGTTTTAGGCTTATTTACACTCACGGCTTTAGCCTTCAGTCAGGCTGAGTCTGCTGTAAACTGAATCAAATATCTACATTTATTATTCGACCAAATGATTAAAAATATTAATATTTATATTATTTTATATTTTAATTTAAATATTTAAATTTTAAATAAATAAATTTATTAAAATAATATTTAAAAGAAAAGAAAAAAAGAGAGAGAGTAACAGTCGAGAAAGTTAAGTTTTTCGCCGCCAATGGCAGATTTTTTTGCATTTTAGCAGTGGATGTAGTCAACGGTCTATATATTCAGTTTGTTTTTGTTGTAAATGTTTGTGTACGTTTTTTTTTGTTTTTTTTGGATGGTTTTGAACTCTGATTCGAGCGGGTGATATTGGAAAATTTTGGGATCGATGATAATCGATGCCAGAGAATTTATCTTTACCTCCAATAGATTGCCAATAAATATAATAAACTGAAAATACCATTGGTGGATTCGCAATTCTAATATCTCTCATCTATAGATATGATCGCCTCTGATTTTGTTTTGTTGGTGTCATTCGGCTGTTTTTGGAGATATATGGTCTGATTTTGCGATGATCTACTGATGTTAGTTTTGTTCTCCTTATTTTTTCTGTTTTGCATGTTGATAATTTGTAGCAGTGTGATCACGTGCGTTATTGATTTTTCTGGTTTGGCTTTGCTTTCTCTGCTTTTGTTTGGATTGCTGCATATGAGATCAGAACAATTGGTGTCCCTTCGGTGCTGGCGGTGAAGATTCCCTTCTTCTTGATGCGGTGCCGCTTTGGTCTGTTGGATTCTAAGCTGGATCGGATAGTTCTTTCTGGATTGAACATTGTATTCAATGGGCTATGGACTTGATATGTAATTTGTGGTTTTCATCATGCAATTGTGGCATTTTAGACTGTTTCAATGCAAACTATATTTGCTGTTAAAAACAAAAAAAAAATTGACTAACGTTTATATCTGAGCATAATTTTTTTAATTAATTTTTAAAAATTAAGATATAATAATTTAGATAAAATATCAAATATAATATTTTATTATTAAAATATAAATTAATTTCACATAAAAAATATAAATTATATTTAATTATAATTAAATAATTTATTTAATTCCAAATATAATAATAATTTAACTGTTAAATACATAATTCACAGATTTAACAGTAAATATATTTTATTTTATATTACTAATTATAAATATTTTATAATAAATATATTATTTTATTATTTTATATATGTCACTATTTTAAATTAAATAATATATTTATCGTAATAGTATTTATAATTATTATTATAAAAAAATTATTAATAAACTCTATATTTAATAATTAACTTACTTACATTTAATTTTAATTTTAAAAATTATTTAAATTACAATTAAATATAAATATTAAATTAATTTATTTAAAAATTAAATATTTAAATTAAAATATAAAATAATATAAATATTAATTTTTTTTGAATCGATTAATACCTAAATTATAATTAAATGGAAAAGTTTAAAACATTAATTAAATGTGAAAGATCAGCTTGGGTTGATTGCAATTGCATTCAGACAGAGGACCCAGGTAGGTGCCAATCGAATCTACAAATGATTTTTCACGCGTGGAATTGCCACGAAGCTTACCTAATTTTTAGAATTTTTTGGTGCCAACTTTATTCTCGGTTGGTGTCGGCAGGTCATAGTTGTTAAACAATCTTTATGTCTGGATTACTTTTATTTATTTATTAACTAATGAAATTAATTATTATAATTTTTTACTTTAGGAAACAATTTTATAATAAAAGTTTTCAAATATTTCTAGACGTTTCTTTTTTTTTTTTTAATTTGAAGTTGTTGGAATTTTTTTTAAAGAAAATTGTTGGATTAATTTGTCTTTATCCATATTTAATCACTCACGATTTTCATTACTATTTTCAAATAAATTATATAATTATTTAAATCATTCTCCAGTAAAACACCAGTGATAATATATAACAACTAAAATCATTGACTTTTCAATTGCATAGACCATTCCTGAATGCATTATTCCTCTGTATTAAGGAATGCTCCAATCAAATTTAAATAAGTTAGCCATTCAATCAAGTTAAATTATGAAATTAATCGATAATATAATTAAAATCATAATTTTTTAAAAAAAAATCTCATTTGAAATATGATATTTCAGAGAGACTAATAAACCAGAGACCAGCAATAAATGCGGAACATTTGCATTTATATATCGATTTTTTTTAATTTATTTTAATTTAAATTTAACTGCGCAAAGGTTACTGTTTGTGTTGTATGATATCAATCAGCAGTCGCCCACAAGCCATTTTGCAAGGAAGCGCGCGAAGTTTGCTCCAACAGAAACACCTAACTTTGAAGTAGCTGAACGGCCTATCCGCCACCAGCCCGGTACGCTATGGGGTATGAACCATGGTCGTCAAAATTGGTTCGGATCAGTAGTTGGAATCAGTTTAATTAAAAATTAAAGTTTAGTCTAATTCAATGCAAATGGTAAATTCTCTGTTTAATGAAATTGGTATAAATCAATTTAAACCAATTGAATATTAATTGAATCGAAAACTTAAACGGTTTTATTTTAATTTTTTAAATCGATTCGCCTTTTGTAATTGAACCTTTTGCCAAAAGCAAATGGCATTTTACTGTCTTGCAGATTTACCATATTCATTATGTATATCTATACTACAGCATCGTAATAAAAAAAATATTATTAATAATAATTTAATTTATTAATTAAATTAAATTATTACAACATGTTATTTAAAATTTAAAGTTATTGAATTCAAACCTTCAAATTGTTAAATTTAAGTAAACCTATTTTAATAATTATTTATAAAAGTACTATTAATTATAATAAAAATATTATTATTAATTTTATAATATTTATTGATGATCTGAGATCCAATAGAATAGGGTTTTACAAGGGTTTTGGTATTGAAAAAAATAAAACTTAAACTTTCTGGGGAGGGGGTTCCCCTTTTATCCATTTCGCTATGCTTGCTGGTGACGTGTAAAGGCCTTTCCATGATTGGGACACGCGTCTCTGACATACAGATTCGGGTGTACGAGGGTATCAGCAGCCTGCTCCATGCGTAACGGCCTCTGATTCTCCTCGTGCGTACGTTCGAGCGGATCTGCTAGGCTGTCTTAGTATGGCTCTGGATACTGGGCTGGGCCGAGAGTCGGGCCGGACGCTGAGTCTGAGAGGAGAGGGCCTGCTAGTCACGGACTGGGCCGATCTAAGTGAAGAAGCTTGGTTGAGCCCGGCCTTGAAGGTGGCACGAACCAGGCTTGTCTCGTGTATCAGGTGTGTGGGCCTCTGCAAGATGGGCTTTTGGCTATGATCAAAGCCCTGGGCCAGGATGGAGAAATCCAGCGGTCATCAATTGCCCCTTCACCTTCTCGGTAGTTATTGCTCCTACTGCCGAGGGGGTGAATATCAAGAACCATTATGACCGCGCCTGTTCGTGTTCAGGTGCCTTAATAACATCCTTTCATCTTTCTGTCGTTGTGCAGTTTCCGAATCCTATCTGCTCTTTCCCCTTTCTGGCTTTTCTCCATTCTTCGTGTTCTTTGCTGTCTTTGTTTTCCTGTCATCATTATCTGGACATGTCCTTTCTTTCCTTTTCCATGACTATCTTTTAAAATTCTGACACCGTTAGCTTAGAGTCTAGCATAGCTCTGCTCCGTGCTAAGGCCTCAGGCTCCGGGTATATATCAACGCTAACTTTTCTTCATTCTCAAATCCTCTGCTGGAACAAGAGGTTCTTCCTTTCCGTTTCTCTGTCTGCTTTTTTCCTCCAGCGAGATTGTTCTGATGGTTCTGTTTTATCTGCAAAGGATCCATTTGACGCCTTCTTCAAACGGAATGAGGTGAGCTTGAGTTTGCATTGCTTTGTTGCCCCAGAGGTTAATCTTGCTTTTATCATCTTGATGGAGAATTGTTTCTGACTTGTCTCTGTTTTGAAACTTTTTGCAGTACCTGAGATAAGAATGGGTCAGTTCAAAATTCTTGAAAATTTGATGTTACCTCTAAGGAGTCTGGACGGTGCTTTGGAGATCCTTCTGGTAGGACGGCCGATGGGTGGGACTATTCGGCAAGCTACTGAGACTGTTTTACCCAGGTCGTCTGGCCGGCCTCCTCCTCAGTTTGCTGTCCGAGCTCCAAAGAGGTTCTGGGCTGATGAGAGGTCTGCTCCTTCTTCCGAGAAGAAAAAGGAAATTTCCTCAATGCCCCCGTCGTCTTCTTTTGATATAAATGGAAGTGGAGAGAATGATCAACTTATTGTTCCCTTTGATGTGAAGTACCAGTATTATGCGAGACTGAGATCTGCTGCACTCAGTCAAGCTTCTGGCGATGCCTTCGAATGTATGCTCTGCGATCTCCTTGGAGCCGTAACTAGAAAGCCCGTGTTTTCATGGTACATACGGACAAGCTCGGATATTATATCCTGTCCGTACGTATCGTGAATCACATCTGGGCAATCAGGGTGTCGACCTATTATAGGGGAACAGTGAGAAATACTTATGGGAATCAACTTGTTCAGTTCCCCTATAATAGCGAGACAGATCTTGGCCTTTTCTGAAAAACTCACATTCCGAGCTGCGAGAAGTCCTCCGAACTGAAGACTAGAATAGTAGGGTAGGTGATAATCGTAGATGATGAAGTATCCGGATATGTAAATCCTTTAAGGATAGTCTTCCATTCTGTAATGTAGGCCTTTGTAACGTGCTGTAATGTACTTTTCTTTTAATGAAATTCTTGTTTTTTACACATACTTGTTCTTTCTCTGTCATGGATGAAGTACTGATACTGCTTTTCTTCGTAGCTTTAGCCAACTAACTTTTGTTCCGTTTTTTCCGAGCTGAATTGACCGTATTTCGCGAACTCCTGCTTTTAGTCGATGAGCCGAGCCTCAGGCCTACTTAACCAACTGGACGGGCGGTTTACTTTTCCGAGCTTGACTAACCGACCTGTGAGCTCGGTCTTTACTTGATGGATTGAGCTTTGAGCCTCCTTTAGCCGACCGAGCTCTCAAGTTATGTTTTCCGAGCTGGACTAATCCGACCTGTGAGCTCGGCCTTTTAATCCTTGAGTTAATTTCTGAGCTCTCAGCTCTGTATGATCCCGAGGTGCTCTTGTCGCCTCTTTCCGATCTCGCAGCCTTTGTTCAATAACGATAAATCAAATCTTATAACTTTTTAAGTGATGAGCAAGTCTGACCTTTATCATGCTCCCATTTGCTTGTACTTTTGAGTCTTTTCTTGACTTGCCCCTCTGTTTCCTTGGTATTTACCATGGAGGTGGTGAATTTTGCAGGTTGAGTTGTTCCTGTGGGCTAAGTTGCTCTGACTGGCGAGTTGGGCTTGTATTATGTAGGTGGCGAATGGGCTTTTGTTTGATGGGCTGTAATCACGGATCTGGCCTTTGACGGATGTGGAGAAGTCCATCGATCATCTTTTTGCCCCTTTACCTTCTCACCGGTTATTTATCTAACCGTTGAGAGGGTAAACTTCGAGGGTAATTAATGATCGCGCCGCTCCACGACAAAACTGTTCAGATCAGCGTGCCGTCTCATTATTGCCTTTCATCACGAATTCCTTCTGTCTTCTGAAGAAACTAGCTCTTTTCTGCTCTCTGTCTTCCTGCAACTCCTTCTGCATTTTTCACCCCATTGTGTTCTCAGGTACGCTTCCTTGTTCTTCCATGGCAAGTCCAAAGCTTCCTGATGTTGATAACCTTGAGTCACATATTACACCCTCCAACATAACTAAGTATATTTCCCAGAGACTTTTAGATGCTCCGTTGTATTTCATTCGAGCACCTCTTTCAAATGAAAGGATAGTCCTTCCTTACCCTCCCCCTCCGGGTTTGGTGGATCCCCAAGAGGGTCGTCGTATAGTGTTTTTCTTGAAGCAGAGAGAATTCGGTCTACCGTTTCCTTTTACCCCTTTCTTTATTGAGGTCTTTGAATACTTCGGGGTAACTCCTCGGATGTTATCCCCAAATTCCATTTTGTTCATGTCCTGTTTTGAGTCTATCTGCCTGAGTTGGGGTTTTACACCCACGGCCTGTCTGTTTGTAACTTTTTTCCGTCTGGTTAGGGCGGTTCAAAAGTTCTATTATTTTTCCCCCCGTACTGGGTTATCTCTTTTCACGGGGTACAAAGACTCCATAAAGGGATGGATGGAGAATTTCCTTGTGGTGGAGTTAAAATTAGAGTCCGCCCGAACGTGGGAGGTGGATCTAAGTTGGGGGGAGATCTTTCCGGGTTGCAACGAGCTGCCCCAATTGAGTCTTATTGAGCAGGTCGGGCTGCTTCGACTGACTTCCGTTGAGAGGAAGTATGACGTCGAGAAGTGTATGTTCGCGTCCAATCTTAGGGATATCCGGGACACGGGTATAATGCCTTGTCCGACTATTCTGTTTCTTCTTTGCTCATAATATCGGAAAGTATGCTGATTCTTTATAATTTTGTTTCTTTTGCAGCTTCTGAGGTAAAAATGGATGACATCAAGTTCCCCAAGAACTTTGTCCTGTCTCGGGATAATATGCATGCCATTTTCGACGCCTTTGGGGATGGGCGTTCAGTGACTGAGATTGCTGCGGAGCTGGTTCAAGCTGCTTCCTCCAAGAAGGTTAGCCGACCTCCCGCCAAAGCTTCTTCTAGAGCTTCGAAGCCGAGCTCTCGCAGCAGCAAGTCAGCTCGGCTGTCTAGCCGAGGTGGATCGAGCTCAACTTCGAGGCCTGCTGAAGGGTCTAGATCTGCTCCAGCCTCCTCAGAGGTCGTGAGGGAAGCCTCCCTAGCTATTGTGGAGCAGACCCAAGGTGCTGAACAAGTGGAGCAGGGTATTGCCCATTCTCCTGAAAGGGTATTAGGGGGAAAGTCTAAGTCCCCTGTTGCTAAAGATAAGGAGGCCTCTGGGACAGGGCTGGAGATCGTCCTTATAGAGGACCCAATTCCAGAGGTTTCTACCCGAGATGCTCCTGCCCCTGTGAGGACTGAACCTGAGGGTTCTGAGGGCATTCCATCAAAGACCGGGGACAAGCGTCCAGCCTCCCCTGGAATATCTGTCCCATCTCCTGCTCGGAAGAAATCCAGGGCTGCCGCAGGATCTTCTCCAGCTCTTCCTTCCATTGGGAAGGGGAAAAGTGTTCCTGTTGAGCCTTCGTTGTCTTCTTCTGACAACTCTCTGAACGCGTCGGATATTACTCCTGAATCTCCGGCTAGTGCTGTTGCTGACCTTCTCAGAGAGCGAATGTTCAACGGAACTACAGAGGCTTCGGATCCTCGTCTTCTTGCCCTGACTGGTCTCTTAGCCAGTTCTACCAAGGAGCAAGTGTCCTTCCGATCTCGCTCTCGTGAGGAGCTCGGGTCTTCGATTAGAGAGATGCTTCTGATGGTAAGTTATTTTGTCACCTCTCTTTAGGTTTGCTTTGTTTCTTTTTCTTGACAGTTGTTCTTCCTTTCTAGGTGACGGGCCTCTTTATGGAGGTGGATGTTCGTGATCGCTCCCTCCAGGAGTCTGTAGACCGCCGGATTGAAGAGGCGCGTCTGGAGGAAAATCTGTCTGCAACCAGCGATGCGAGGGGTAATCTGGTAGCTGCTCGGGAGCAAATCCAGTCCCTCCAGGTGGAGTTGCATTCTGCGCTGGAGGCCCTTAGAAAGGCTGATGAGAAGGCGGCTGAGACAGCAAGGCATACCAAGTCTTTAGAAGCAGAGCTGTCTCAGACCCGTGAGGTTCTCAAAGCGTCTGATGAGAGGGCAGCTGCAGTGGAGGTTCGTTGTAAAGAAGTTTTGAAGCAGCTGTCCTCTATGACGGAGGCCCTTAGCGAAAGGGATGAGGCCGTGAGGCAAAAAGCTGAGGTCCAGCAACAATATGAGGCCTTAAAGGCTGATTTTGAAGGACTTCAGGTTCATCTGGAGGAAGTGAAAACTCAGAGAGAAACAGCCCTAGCTCGGGTGGAAGTCCTTGAGCAGGAGTTGAGCACGAGCTCTGATCGCATCAGAGACCTGGCTTCATCGGCTGAGGAATTCAACCTTCGCCACCAGCAACTCAACCATGAAGTCAAGACCTTAGAGCGCAAGTGTTCAGCCCTGCTTGGGGTAGTAAAGCATGTTGAAGATAAGGCTCAGCTAGTGCGCGAGCAATGTATTGCGGAGTATCAAGAGTCTGACGAGCTGAAAAAGAAGATCGAGCAGGCCTGTGAGGCTCATCTTCAGGACTACAAAGACTCTTCTGAGTTTAAGGAATTTGTAGCTGAGGCCTGTGAGGAACATCTCGATGAATATAAAGCTTCTGGTGAAATGAAATCGGCTATTCTTAAGAAAGCCTTCCGTATGTATGTGACCGGCTACAATCGCGGCTTAAGAGAAGCCAGACACGCTCCTGATACTCCTTTGGCCAAGCTTCGCAGGTACGAAGTGGACTCAGATGGCGAGCCAGTGCTGTATGGGGAGGATGATTTCCCTATGCCCCGAGGAGATTGCCGGAGGAACATATGCCGGCCAGCTGAGTCTTCCTCAGAGGGATCCGAGCTAGAGGGGGAGGACGTGGAAATCCTTGAGTCAGGGAAGGATGACCCTAACTCTGAGAAGGAGGATCTCCACCTTGAGTCAGAGATAGCTCCTGTTGTAAACGTTGAGGGCTCTGATCCAAGAGATTCCGAGCTTCCTTCAGATGTGACTGCAAGTAGAAATAATGTAGGCGAGGGTGTTCTTACTGATGTAAGTCCTTTAAGGACTATTTATCCCCCCACCTCGTCAGAAGGATAATTTGTAATAGTTATTTGTAATGAAATATCAGTTTTCTTTTTCCTCAAAGTATTCTAATATCTTTTTTCTCATATTTGTACGCTATGTATTCTCCTTCATAAGCTCTGGATTGCTCTTGAGTTGCAAGCTCAACTCTTAACTAATAGTCTGAGAGATCAAATCTCATACCTTTTAATGGCGACTAGCATGTCTGTTTTTTGCTTTTAGCCTTTCCTTCTTGGTTGTGAATTTGGATGTCTGTTCCCGATAGACTGATTTTGGAGTATAGCCTTTTCCTCCTTCATTTATCCTCTTACAGGTTTCTTCGTTTATGAGCCTTTTGTGAGGGAGCCCGGCCTTTTGTTTTGGCCTTCATACCTTGGGCTTTTGAGGATGCAAGTCTATCCGAGCTGGGAGCTCGACCTTGAGCTTAATATAGGTCTATCCGAGCTGGGAGCTCGGCATTTTGCCCGATAGCCAATCTTTTAGCGTTAGCGTCTGTTTCGAGGTCGGCGCTTCTTGGCTATTGTGCCCCGAACCTCTTCAGGAGGTCGGAACCTGATTTTGCCTTGGTAGCTCTGGGCTCCTCTCTTTTTTGTGAGGTCGGAACTGTATTTTATAAGTTGTCCCTGCATATGTTATGGGAAATTTTCATTTTGGGAGGCTCTTAAGTCCTTCTCCGACCATTTTTGTTTTCAGAGGATCTTTATGAGACCCTGGCTGTTTTTGTTCCGGGGTGACCTCGGGGTCCCGCCGGCAGTTTTTTGTTTTGTTTTCCCGGGAGTTCTAGGGGATCCCGGTCTTCATGCTCCGGGAGGCATCTTTAAGATCCTCACCGGCCGTTCCGGGGTGACCTCGGGGCCCCGCCGGCAGTTTTTTGTTTTGTTTTCCCGGGAGTTCTAGGGGATCCCGGTCTTCATGCTCCGGGAGGCATCTTTAAGATCCTCACCGGCCGTTCCGGGGTGACCTCGGGGCCCCGCCGGCAGTTTTTGTTTTGTTTTCCCGGGAGTTCTAGGGGATCCCGGTCTTCATGCTCCGGGAGGCATCTTTAAGATCCTCACCGGCCGTTCCGGGGTGACCTCGGGGCCCCGCCGGCAGTTTTTTGTTTTGTTTTCCCGGGAGTTCTAGGGGATCCCGGTCTTCATGCTCCGGGAGGCATCTTTAAGATCCTCACCGGCCGTTCCGGGGTGACCTCGGGGCCCCGCCGGCAGTTTTTTGTGTCTTCTTGAGGTGTTTGCACAAGATTCAGGCTCATTGGCCTTACTGTCGCTTCGTCATCTCAGCTGGTTTTGTGCCTAACTGAGGTCTTGTTTCAAGGGATCTTTCTGAGCCCTGTTCTTTCTTTTTCATGGAGGAATATTATTCTTTTTCATGGAGGAATGTTATTCATAAAGATAATTCATATTTGTATAAATAATTTTTATTTACTCATATTCGTCAAAATACAATGTCTTTCTTTACAAATATTTCAAGGGAAATACCTTTTTAGGTGCTGGATGTTCCAAGCGTGGGGCTCGGGGTTTCCTTGCATATCTTCGATTCGGTATACCCCTGGCTTGACCACTTTTGTCACCTTGAAAGGACCTTCCCAGGTCGGTGCTAACTTGCCCGCGGCCGCTCTTTTTCCTGTAGCTTCCAGGTTTCTTAAGGTCAGGTCTCCCACTTTTAAGCTTCTTTCTCTAACCTTTTGGTTGTAATATCTCGCTGCTCGTTGTTGATAAGCGGCAGTTCGGACTTGGGCTTCTTCCCTGACTTCCTCAAGAGCATCCAGGTTGCTTCTTAACTTATCCTCATTGGTATTCTCACTAACGAATTGGACTCGATGAGTGGGGATCTGCAATTCAACTGGGACTACGGCTTCTGTGCCATAAGCAAGTGCAAACGGTGTTTCTTTAGTGGGCGCTCTGGGAGTGGTTCGGAGTGCCCATAGTATGCTATTGAGTTCTTCTGCCCAATTCTCCTTTGCGCCATCCAGCCGTTTCTTTAATCCTTGAAGGATAGCTCTGTTGGTGACTTCTGTTTGGCCATTAGTCTGAGGATGAGCCACGGAGGATAACTTATGCCATATGCCCATGTTCGTCGTGAAGGCTCTGAAAATACTACAGTCAAATTGTCTGCCGTTGTCTGAGATAAGTACTTTAGGTATGCCAAATCTGCAGATGATATGCCCCCATACGAAATCTATCATCTTGCGAGCTGTGATTGTGGCTATTGCTTCTGCCTCTGGCCATTTCGAGAAGTATTCCACAGCCACCACTACGAATTTCCTTTGCCCCGTAGTCTTGGGGAAAGGTCCCAGGATGTCGATTCCCCATTGTGAGAAAGGCCATGGACTGGATATGCTTGCTTGAGGAGTGGCAGGGGTTCTGATGGCATTAGCAAATCGCTGACATACGTCGCACCTCCGGACAAACTCTTCTGCTTCTTTTTTAACAGTGGGCCAGTAGTACCCTTGCCTGAATATTTTGTTGGCTAATGTCCCTGCTCCCTCGTGAGCCCCACATAGGCCTCTATGTATTTCCTCCATTACCTTTGCAGCTTCTTCCGGACTCACACACCGGAGCCATGGGCTGGACTTCCCTTTTCTGTATAAGGTTCCCCTTATTGCTTGGTAGTTGGCAGCACGAGCTGCTATCTTTCTGGCTTCATCTTTATCTTCGGGGAGCTCACCCTCCTCCAAGTATCTCAGGTATGGGGTCATCCAAGTTGGGCTCTGTTCTACCTGCAGTACCGTGTTTGTCTTTTTAAAAGCAGGTGTACGGACATGCTGTATATATACTTCGTCGGGAAGCTGTTCTAACTCCTCTTTGGTCAATCGACTAAGCAGGTCTGCTTCCTCATTTTCATCCCGAGGTATTCTTTGAAATCTGACGATAACTCCCCGACCCGTGAGCTCGGCTTCTATAGTTTTTACTTTATCAAGATAGTTCTGCATGATGGGGTCCCTAGCCTGATATACTCCCGTCACCTGGTTGATCACCAACTGAGAGTCGCTATTCACCTCGAGGTCTGTTACCCCGACCTCCGAAGCTACCAACATTCCATTTACCAGGGCTTCATATTCGGCCATATTGTTAGAAGCCGTGAAGTCTAGACGCAAGGCATAACATACTTTAAAACCTTCTGGCCCCTTAAGCATTATCCCAGCGCCACTACCCTCAGCACCTGATGCTCCGTCTACATACAGCTTCCAGCTAAATTCTTGGGGGGGCTCTCTCTCTTCCTCCGTTCTTGATAACTCTGAGGATGATCCTCCTTTCTCCTCATTGAATGCGCATTCTGCTATGAAGTCAGCCAGAGCTTGGGATTTTATAGCTGTTCGAGGTCGGTACTCTAGACAGTAAGGGCTAATTTCTACAGACCATGCCAACATCCGCCCTGAAGTTTCCGGCCTATGTAGAATTTTCTTTAAGGGTTGGTCTGTCATCACGACTCCTTGGTGGCCTTCTAGATAAACTCTGAATTTCCGGACTGCTAGCAATAAGGCGTAAGCCAATTTTTCAATGTTCGAATATCTGACCTCAGTGTCTCTGAGTACCTTGCTAACGTAGAAAACAGGTTTCTGTTCTTCTTCTTCCACCCTTACTAGCACTGCGCTGATTGCTTGTTCTGAGGCCGCCAGATATATCAGAAGTTCTTCTCCTTTTATGGGACTGCTGAGCACGTGAGGCGAGCTAAGATACTTCTTAAGCTCTATGAAGGCCTTTTGGCAATCTTCTGTCCATTCGAAATTCGGTACTTTTCTCAACTTTTTGAAGAATGGCAAGCACTTCTCTGCCGACCTCGACATGAATCGGTTAAGCGCTACTACTCTCCCGGTTAGTCTCTGAACATCTCTTACACAGGTTGGTTCTGGCATATTCAGTATGGCTTCCACTTTCTCCGGATTAGGCTCAATGCCTTTACCACTCACCATGTACCCCAAAAATTTTCCTCCCCTAATGAAAAAGGCACATTTTGCTGGGTTCAACTTCATTCTGTATTGATCTAACACTCCAAATACCTCCCTCAGATCTGCTATGTGTTGTTGGAAAGTGGAACTTTTGACCACCATATCGTCTACATACACTTCCAGATTTCTACCGATCTGGTTTTTGAAGATTTTATTCATCAACCTCTGATACGTTGCCCCGGCATTTCTCAATCCAAAGGGCATAGCCCTATAACAATAAGTTCCATCTTCAGTTATAAATGAGGTCTTTTCCTCATCCGACCTTTCCATTGGGATTTGATGATAACCCGACATAGCATCCAAAGAAGACATATAATCAAAACCGGCCGTTGAGTCGACCATTTTATTAATATCGGGTAAGGGATAACAATCTTTAGGGCAGGCCTTATTTAGGTCGGTAAAATCTATACACATCCTGTATTTGCCATTGGCTTTTTTGACTAACACAGGATTTGCCAACCACTGTGGGTACATGACTTCCCTAATAAAGCCTGCCTCTTCTAGCTTCTGCACTTCTTCCCGGGTGGCTTGCTGCTTCTCTTTTCCCACTACTCTCTTCTTTTGCTTTACTGGTCTGGCCTCGGGGAGGACATTCAATCGGTGTGTCATCACTTTGGGGTCAATTCCCGGCATGTCTGAAGGCTTCCATGCGAAGGTCGGCGCGTGACTTCGGATCAGGGCCATGACTTCACCTTTTTGTTCTTTGGTGAGGCTGGCATTAAGACTGAAGACCTTGTTTGCATCTGCTCCTGATAAGGGGAAGGTTTCCAACTCTCCAACTGGCTCTGTCCGGGCTTCTTTTGTTTCATCTCTGACCTCCAGAACTTCCGAGTCGAGTCCTTCTCCAGCTGAGCTCGGCTCTGTTACTGTGGCCAAGTATACCGCCCTTGCTTCTTCCTGGCTGCCCCGGACCATTCCCACTCCTTCTTCCGTTGGGAACTTGAGTGCCAAATACCTGATGCTAGTGACAGCTTCAAAGTCAAACAACGCCGGTCTCCCCAAAATCGCATTGTAGCTCAGTGGGAGTTTGACCACCAAAAACACCTCATGATGGGTGCGAGCTCTGGGTGCTTCTCCCAAGGTAAGAGCCAGCTTCACCTTTCCCTCTACAAGTACCGGTGCTCCTCCGATCCCCTTGATTGGTGACTGGTCCCGAACCAGCTGTTCCTCTGGAATTCCCATCTGCTGAAACACTCGGTATGGTAGCAAGTTGACTTTACTCCCATCATCCACTAAGACCTTCTTTACCCGATAATTATGAATGACGGCTTCAATGACAAGCGCGTCATCATGGGGCATCTGAATACCCTGAGCATCTTCTGAGGAGAAAGTGATGATCATGGGAGAGTGGTCAACGATTTGCATGACTTCACTATTGCTGGTCTCTCCTTCCCGGTTTCTCTTCTTTCCTCGACGGCTCATCCGTCCTCCCGTTCCTCCAACAATCATGTGGATGGTCCCACTGGACCCATCATTCACTGGTCCAGGTCCTATTCTCCTAGGCGTCTGAGTTGTCGGACCAGACTGAGGCCTCTGTCCCTCTGGTTTCTTCACAAAATTTTTGAGGTGCCCCCTTTTTATTAGCCTCTCAATCTCCGCGATTAACTGAAAACAGTTATTCGTATCGTGCCCATGGCTCCGGTGGTACTGACAATACTTGTCAGGATTTCTTTGATCTGCTTCCGACTTCATGGGTTTGGGCCACTGGAGGAACTCCTTATCCTGGACTGCCATGAGCACTTCGGCTCTGGAAGCGTTGAGGGGGGTTGGTTTCTCGGGAACCCAAGGAGGGAGCACTCTTGGTTCAAGAGCCCGAGGAGGAGGTGGAGGCCTTTGATCCCTTCTCTCCCAGGCCTGTTTGTACGGCTCAGGCCTCTTTCCATGTTTCTTCTCGTGTCTCTCCGGCCTTCTCTCCTCCGGGGCTTTTTCTTTTCCGGCCATCCCTTTAGCAAATCTACTCGTCACCAAGGCGTCATCCTGCCTTATATACTTCTCCGCCCTCTTCATCAACTCAGCCAGTGAGGTCGGAGGTTTCCTGCTCAAAGAACCAAAGAACTCGGCAGAGGTTGTTCCCTTTTGCATGGCCTCCACCGCCCTTCCTTCATCCAGCTCGGGAATCTGCAGGGCCTCCGTATTGAAGCGGGCGACATACTCTCTGAGTGATTCACCTTCTTTCTGTTTCACTGTTTCTAGATAGCTCGTCTTCCTATCAGCTGGCACCCCGGCTATGAACCGGCTGATGAAGCGGGTGGCAAGATCTCCAAAACTTCTAATGCTTCCGGCCTCCAGGCTGTTGAACCACGCCCGCGCCGGTCCCGAGAGCGTTGTTGGGAACACCTTACACATTAAGGCATCTGACAGGGTTTGCAACTCCATAAAGGTCTTATAGTTCATGACATGCTCTCTCGGGTTACCAGCTCCATTATAGGCCGCCATTGGCGGCATCATAAACTTCTTGGGAACGGTCTCCTGCTGCACTATCTTTAAGAAAAGGAGAAGAGGTGGGCAAAGAGGTTTGGCTCTGATCTTTCTTACCTAGCTCGGCTAAGAGCTGCTCTTTCAACCTTTTCAGCTTTTGGTTCATTTTCTCATCTTCCGGGCTGGATCCTTTGCCCCAGCTGTATTCCTCCTCCTCTGTTTCAGTTCTCGTTTCCCTGGTTGTTCTGGCAGAATAGTTGTCCGCCTCCTCATTTTCTATCAACTCTCTTGCCCTTCTCCCATGGATTCGGGCCTCCGGTTCTTCCTCTTCCCCGGCATCGTGACTGTTAGTTTGGAGGCGGTCAGAGGTAGGTCGGGGTTCATTGGTTCTGGGTTCCTCCACTACTGGGAGTGCATTTACTGGGGGTGCTAAGGCCCCTCTGTTGCATTATCTGCCCCAACCAGTGAGCAGTAGTCTGTAGCTGGAGAGCCATAGTTTGAATGTCCTGGTTAGACAGAGTCATGGTGGGAGTATTCCCTGCCAAGCTTGGCGAGGGATTAAGAGGAATAGGCGTTTGGTTATTCAACGTTGTAGGGCTAGAGAAGGAGAACTGCTGCCCATCTTGGGCAGAGCTCAGGTCATTTGGAATGTTAAGGTTACTTTCTTGGTGGTTTGCCATCGTGGATCTCAGTGGGTTTTGAAAGTGAAAACTCCGGTGATGAAAAGATCTCCTTCGTTTCCCACAGACGGCGCCAATTGATGATCTGAGATCCAATAGAATAGGGTTTTACAAGGGTTTTGGTATTGAAAAAATAAACTTAAACTTTCTGGGGAGGGGGTTCCCCTTTTATCCATTTCGCTATGCTTGCTGGTGACGTGTAAAGGCCTTTCCATGATTGGGACACGCGTCTCTGACATACAGATTCGGGTGTACGAGGGTATCAGCAGCCTGCTCCATGCGTAACGGCCTCTGATTCTCCTCGTGCGTACGTTCGAGCGGATCTGCTAGGCTGTCTTAGTATGGCTCTGGATACTGGGCTGGGCCGAGAGTCGGGCCGGACGCTGAGTCTGAGAGGAGAGGGCCTGCTAGTCACGGACTGGGCCGATCTAAGTGAAGAAGCTTGGTTGAGCCCGGCCTTGAAGGTGGCACGAACCAGGCTTGTCTCGTGTATCAGGTGTGTGGGCCTCTGCAAGATGGGCTTTTGGCTATGATCAAGGCCCTGGGCCAGGATGGAGAAATCCAGCGGTCATCATTTATTATTTAATTACATATCGATTAAATTTTAGTTTAACTATAATTTGAATTTTAAATTTTTAATCCTTTACTCTTACCGTTTATCGACTGTATCAAATTTAAAAACCATAGTATGAACAACACTACGAGCTAGACTTAGTTTAAACAATAAATTTTTTAAATTTGTTTATAAATTATATTTTTATTTTCTATATACGAATTTAAGTTAATGATAAATTAAACGGTGAATGTCAAATTTTAAAAAAATATAATTAAATCTATTTATTTTTAATTTAAAATAATTTAATTTTAATTATATTAATAATAATCTCATTCATCCATGTAAGTTACACTATTAAACTAAATATAAACAACTCACATTCACCGGTGAGAAAAGGAGACCCACACGGCTTCGGGGACAAGCTCCTAAAACAGGTAAGAGAAGAGAAGTATCTCTAGCAAAAGAACTAGAGAGCTCTTCTCATATTTCTCTTTCCCATTACCTTATCTCATATTCCACTTTCCAACTAAGAAGGACATGGGATAAAGTAATATATTTTTAGCCTATCACATCAAATCAAGTTAGATTTCATTGTCTTAGCTTAATCTGAAAAATCATTATTTTTTAAATTATACATCTAGTATTAACTAATTTTTTTTTCTACAAGATGTATTACATTTCACAATACTTATTAGGCTATAAAAAGAGTGAATAAAAATTACTCTAAAGGTTGGAATCAAATTAAATTAAAAAAAATAATCAAAATAAAATAAAATAAAAATTTAACTAAATAAAAATAATAAATAAAAAAATACGAGCATACACCACTAAATATACTATTATACTAATACTCATCGACTAATCACATCACACCATCACATTTATTATAAATTAAAAAATAATTTTTTTAAATAATAAAAAATTAAATTAAATTTTTATAAAATTTATTATTTTAAATAAAAGAATTTGAGTATTTTGCGTTCAAAATTGTACAAGGGAGACATATGCTTGGTTACGCAACCATTTGTAATTAATGTGAAAGCTCAGAATGTACATGTAATGCACAGCATTTGATTAAGAGTGATTGATAATAGACAAGGGACAATGCACATTAATTTCTTAAAGAAATGCCCCTTTCATTTTACAAGTCAAGCTTTTTCCTATGAATCATAGGACCCTGAAAACAATAATTATATGAAATAATTTATTAAAATTGTACCGAAATAAAAATTCAAAGGTCAGTAAGAGAATAATCATTAATGTATGCACCAATAGCCGTCGTCCTTATCAGTTTTTTGTTTGCCCATGCAACATCCACGTGTGAACATTCGAGAGACTAATGAACCACACACCACGGTAAGCAATAAATCCGGAACATTCACATTTTAATATCGAAAATTTCTTATTTATATTAATAAAGTTTCATTAAATTAAATTTTAATTTTTAAATTTATTATAATCATATACAATATATCTAATATACACATACACATAAATTTATTATATGTATATATAAATGTAATATATTATTAAAAAATACTAATAAAATTATTTTTTTAATATATATATAAAAAGAGAAATTATTTCTATCGTGCAAGGAAGCGTGTGGCACCCGAGTTTGCTCCAACAGAAATACCTAACTTTGCAGTAGCTGAACGGCCTATCCGCCGCCATCCCGGTACAGTGTGGAGAATGCCGCAACACCACATGAGTCAGACTCGGTTTACATTTAGGGGAGACTCGGTTGACATGCCACGCAAGTTTAATTCAAGGATGAATTACGCTATTAATTATAAATTTTGGTAAAAGAATCATAATGAAATATTTTTTTTTCAATTTAAAATAATTTAATAATATTGTATTACACTTAATGTAATTCATCTAAATCAACGTAAATTACGTTATTAAAATAATTATATTTAATTCATTTATTTCTCCTTTTCACCCAATATCGTTTTTTAATGAAACAGAATGAATAATATATATATATATACACACACTAAATATAATAATTTATTTAAAAAATAAACATATAAATAATAAATAAATTTAAATGTTTAATAAATCTATATATTAGCTATAAAAGATTTTATTTTTTAAATATATATTATAAATTGAGAGTTTATGGAGTAAATTGCACATACTAGTTAGGGAGACATATGATTGGTTATACAAGTATTTGTAATAAATGTGAAAATTCAGCATGTACGTGTAATGCACAGCATTTGATTAAGAGTAATTAATAGTGGATAGAGACAACGACTATCAATTTCTTTTAAAGACCGTTTTATTAAGTCAAAGTTTTTTCTTTTCCATGAACTATACAACCTGAAAACAATACTTTTATGCAACAATTGATTAAAATTACGTTATTAAGAAATCAAAGTCAATGAGAGAATAGTAAGTAATGTCTTTGCTTTTCTAATAATATAACTAGTGTGTAAATTTTGAAACTGAAGTTTAAAAGTTGTGTATTTTTAGAATGTATATATTCTCTAAATTTTATAATTTTTACTTAATTTAAATTTTATATATATTAAAAAATATATATTTTTATTAACTTTTCAATTTATTAAATATTAAAAAATATTTTAAATTTTTTTAAAATAAAATAAAATAAAATTATAATAAATAATTTATATATTACTATAGTTAAAAAAATAAATAATAATTTTAGAATAATAAAAAAATATGAATACAAAATATAAGAAAAAATTATTTTATTTATAAATACAAAATATAAAATTTTCAAATAATTTTTTATAATTCTTTTAAGGAATTATAATAAAAGGTGACTGACGGTTAAATGTATTGCACTATGTTTAAATTTACAATAAAATAGTAATTTTTTTCTCATTATTTTTATATTTTTATATTTTTTTATTTTAAATTATTATTTATTTATTTTATATTATACTGATTATTATAATTCTATTTAATTTTATAAATTTTTTAATATATCTCTTAATATTTAATAAAATTTAATATATTTAAGATATGTATAATTTGAAAATTATTAAAAAAATTATATTTTTTAATATGTATAAAAAATAAAATAGATAAAAGTTATGAAATGAAAGAAATATTTGTTATTAGCAAATTGTAGTATTTTTTTAAATATTAATTTTGTTTGTCCTTTGTTTGGTATAATTTTGTAAAAAAATATAAATAAATTTTATAAAATTAAATATAATTTTTTTTAGAAAATATATATTTTATAAGTTTAAAAAAATTAAGCCTTTTGTTCTAAATTTCTTTATTTGGAATGATAAATTTTGAGGGAGTTTAAATTATTTTTTTTATATTTGACAAAATTAAAATGAAAAATTCAATTGTTTTTAAATATTGTGAGAATTAATTTTAAATTAAAAATAAATATTGTCAAAATTATTAAGATTTTATAAAAATAATTTTACCTAGTCGCTGTTTGACAAATAAAAAATAAAATAATGAGTTTTCAAATTAAAATCATTTTTTTACAAAATTTTATATACTTTTAAAATGAGTTCTCAATTTGAAATAATTTTGATACAAATAAGTTTAAGCTCTTGTTTGAAATGGCTTAAAATTATTTAATTATTTAATAAAAGAAAAGGAGATAAAATAAAATAAAAGAAATATTACTATAAAATAGCCTTAAAAACACATAGTTTGAAATAAATAATAAATTTGTTACTAATAATTACTTTAATAATAATTAGTATAAATTTTAAAAAATAATTTAGAAGATGGATTAGTTTGAAATGAAATTAAAATAAATTGATATACAAAATAATTGATAAAACTAAAAACTTTATAATAATAATTACATGAAATATTTTTTAATATTATAAATTTAATTTTATAAAAAATATTAAAAGTATTTCAATATAAAAAAATATAATTACATCTGAATTTTAAAATTTTATCATTTAAAATTTAATTTTTTTAAATTTTAACTAATTATATTTTAAATTTCGCTGATTTAATAAAATGACACAATAATAATGTGATAATTCTTTTAGTTTCTACTGAAAAAAATTTAATGTCCGAATATAATTAAAATAAATATAAAAATATAATAAATTAAACGCAATAATATATATTTGATGTACCAATACATCAAGGCAACCGTTTTGCAATATATTATTAAAAAAAATTTATAATTTAAATGTATGTTGCACATAAGCATGTATTTTTTTTTTTAGCAATTTTTTGAAAAAAGTTTTAAGTATCACTTTCATCATTTGATTAATCTATTTAATTTTATCTACTTTTATAATACGAAAAAATTTAAAATAAATTTAGTGATATTTTTATTTTATTTTTTATTATTCTAAAATTATTATTTATTTTTTATACTATAATAATATATAAATTAATTATTATAATTTTATTTTATTTTATTTAAAAAATTCAAAATATATTTTTAGTATTTAATAAAATTTAATATTTTTAAAATAAATATAATTTATTAATTCAATAAAAAATCAAAATATATGTAGTTTATTTGATAAATTTATTAATTCAATAAATTATTAAATAATATAATTATTAAATCGTATATATGTAATTTATTAATTCAATAAATTATTTAATAATATAATTATTAAACTAATACGAATAAAATATATGTCAAAGAAAAATAAAACTAAATTAATTGTTTTAAATAATATTAATTATATTTTTAAAATAAAAAAGTAAACTTATTTTTTAAAATAATTCATACTGATTGCACCTCATATACTGAATAGTAACATTTAAGAGGAAAATAATAGAGCAGATTTTTGTATAGTGTATATCCAATAATTGAATAGTACATCTTTCAATAATTGAATCAATCCAATTGATAAGTATTTCATTAATGGTTCAATTATTTAAATATTTTTATTTAATATAATTAATTATATTTTAATTTAACATTCATAATTGTAAACAAAAAATTTAAATACTATAATTATAGTTTGCAAGAAAAATTTATTGATCCATTTATTAATTATAAAAATATATTAAAATAGTTTTGATATTTTAAAAAATTTCTTAATTAATTATTTTATTAATTTTAATAATTAAATATTTTATAATTTAATTTGTTTTTTATAAAAATTTATTAATAAATTTTATTAATCAAATATTAGAAATATTTTAAATTTTTTATAATATTTAATAGTTAAAATTAATAAGTGCAATTAATTAATAAATTTTTTAGAATATTATAAATATTTTAATATATTTTTTAAAATTTAAAAATTAATTAAAAAATTTTTTAGTATGGAAACTCAATAATAATTTTTCTTTAAATTATTAATACAAATTAGTACGTGCTCTTTTTTTTTTTCCTCGCTAGGGACTAGGCGTTGAAGAAGCAGCCACACAGGCACGCGCCTGCCGAAACAATGTCATATCACACGCGCGTTGGGAGTTGCGTGAACAACTCGGGCATCCGTAGATATCGGGATCCCTACAAACAAAAAACAGGTCACACCAGACGTAGCTGAAAAGTGACAAGCAAGTATGCGAAGCAGCTGATGACGGCACTACCCTTTCCTCTCCACTCCTTTTCTTTCCTTTATCGAATACCCTATTCTCCTTTTCTTTATTCCGCCATTTGCCTTCATCTGTGCGCATTCCGTTCACACACTCAATTCCATTCTCACCCAAACACGTCCTTATATTTTATTATATTAAAAAATATAAATATATAAAATACTAAAACGACACAACGGTACAAAACGTCTAGCCATCGAAGCCGGCGTATACTTTCAAGGGCAATCTTCTCCTGTATTCTCTGTCTCTCTGTCTCTCTTTTGTTTTTCTCTCTGCGTGTTCTCTTTGTGTCGTTACATATAGATATTATACAGTTTCAGCTTTGTTAATCGATTTCAGGCAGTGAAATGGCTGGGAGAGTGGAGGAGGAGGAGGAGAAGGCGGTGTTCGATGCGGAAGCAGCGGGTGCTTTGGTGAAGGAGCTGAGAGGTACTTTCTCTTCTGGTAAGACTCGGAGCTATGAATGGAGAGTTAGTCAGTTGAAAAGTCTGTTAAAGTTGTGTGATGAAAATGAGAATGAGATCGCCGGGGCTCTTCGCCAGGATCTTTCAAAGCCTGAACTCGAAACCATTGTTTATGAGGTCACCATCTCACCTCACCACTTAAGTAGATAAAAATTCTCTCTACTTATCTGAATGGATTTTTTTTTTTTGAAATTCTCCTTCTAGTGCTGTTTGGTGGTTGAGTTTTATTTGTCAATAGTGCTAAAAAGGATATATGATTGTTCTTCAGTTATCACGGATTCAACTATTCCAGATGGTTGATGTGTAGAATTTAACCTTATTTTAAAAAATATATATATATATTTTTGGTGTATTTAATTGGGTATAGTTACTTACTTAGGGCCTTGGGGGTGATTCGGGAAGCGGTAATTGACTGTTGTAGCCGGATAATTAATGAAAACTTCAGCCGCCTGGATTGGTTGGATTTCCAATCCTGTCGCCGCTGCTCTGTTGTCACTTAATCCTTAACATTCTTTTCGTTTGATTTAATGCGTTGGTTTTGAACTGGATTCCATTTGGTCGCCTTTCTGTTTCACTTTCACGTGAATATTAATATTTCTGACTTACTGCTACTACTTTTGTGCACTAATTAGAATATGTGCTCTACGAATATTTGGGTCGTGTCAAATTTTCACTAACAGATGATTGGGGGAAGCATTAATGGCAATTATTAGCTTAGCTTGTAGAGAAATAGGCTCCGTTTCTGTCTCAATGATTCTATCCATATGCAGCGGAAAAAGAGCACGTGGACGTCTCAGCCTCTCCTTTTAATCTTTTTGGATTGAATACTTTCCATTTTGCATGAACATGATAAGTCGTGCTCATGTTCCAACTTTGATTGTGAAATCTATTTTAGAGTTAAATTTCAGATGGGAAGTTCCATATGATATGATTGTTAATAATAATAATAATTATTATTTTTAAATATTTTTAGGGAACCGATTATTGATTTTATTAAAGTTCTCTGAAACTCGGTTTAATTCTTACCATGAACTTGCCAACAATCTTGAAATTGGAATTACCATGTCTAGTGATTGATACACGGTTTAGGAGTTATTTGGAAATTATCAAGAATTGCAAATGCTTAGGTCCTCACTACTTTGCAAGTTATTGAGACCATTTTGTTAGCTGGTCAATGGAAATGGAATTAAAAAAAAAATGTCTTTTGAATTGTATGCTAATAACCAGAATGAAAACCTGGGATTCCAGGTATTCAAAATTGTATGATGTGAAAATAAGAGGATATATACCATGGCAGAAAAACTTGGAGGAAATTGTTGAATTATTTGAATAGCAGAGAATTTCGTTTTAATCAATATCATGTTCATTTGGACACTTGCATGTTTGAAACTTGATTGAATTTTTTCCAGATGTTTGTGGTTTGTGTTCATTAAGCATAGAGGTTGGCACTTTGTTTGATATAAACTAAATTCTCTTTAGGTCCTTTAAACAATGGACTTCTTGTGCAATTCAACTTTGTTCTTTTTATTTGATAAGGTTGCAATCAAATTTTACATGAAATTAAATGTCGAATTTAGGTTCCAATGTTGCCAATTGAAAATGCAAAAGTTACTGGACATTTTCAACTGGAAAAGTTAATGACATGTTAAACTCATTCAATGACTCCTGGTAGATATTGGTAGTGTAGCCATTTTTATCTGGAGATGGAATTCTTAGTTTTCTATTGCTTATTGTTACTTAGATTTTTTTTTTTTGCTCTGGCAAACTTAATTGATATCATGCGGTCTGCATGCATTTGTGTGCACTTGTATTGTGTGTGTATAGAAAGGAATATCTGCAAGCAATGGTCTATCATCATTTTGAGTTAACTAGCCTCCTCACAACTTTGTGCAATAACTTGTATCATATGTAGTAATGTAGAACTAGAAACAGAAGAACAAAGATTAAGAAGCAAATTCTCAAAAAAAAAAAAAAAAAAAAACTAGAAAAGCAAAAACTCAAAAACTATACTAAATTTTATTCATAATCATAATATTCAAATCTGCTAAAATCCCTAAATAACACATGTGTTATAGTAAAATAACTAGTCCTATTACTATTAAGAGTAGGAATACTTAAACAAGAAACCCTAATCAAATACAAATTAGCAATACTAAATAAAACAAATTAGAAAATTAATAATAAACCTAATAGTAAAATTCCTAAATGATAAAACTCTAAGCTTTCTAATTGTATGATGAATATAATTCCTAAGTTAAATTATTTTCCTATGTTGCACCATTCTTTCCTAGTTGGAGGAAACTTAACCTCGAGCCTTGTAGTGTGAAAGGATCAATAATTGAATTTGAAGAAAACACAACTCTATCTTCTTCAATGTTGACACTGTAATTAAAACAAAGAACTTCATACTTTCCTTTGCTTCCTTGAAAACATATGAACATAAAAAAATTAATCACAACTTCAATAGGAACATATTTCAGTTTATTAGGAAAATGTGAATTTGAAATCTTTCAATTTTCATTGTCATCTCCTTGACTTTATTTTCCTCAATTTCTATTGAAGTTTTAATGTCTGGATTTACTTTATTTCTAGACTAGTTTCCTTACGTTCTCCTCCTCAATTGCATAATCTCCTTGTTCTAGAATTAAGTTCTTCAACATGCATTTCCAAAAATAGTTTTTTTAACCAATGGTTTTGATTCTTTGAGCTCAAACCCATCAAGCTTAGATTCTTCTGTCTGCTTCTTTTGCTTCTCAGCTTCCAGTTGTTTTCTGGATTCAAGCTGCCTTGCTGCTGTTGTTACCTTATCTTTAACAACTTTTGATAAATCATTAAACTCTATTTTCAGTTCAAGTATGCCCATTAAGCTCTGGTTTCATTTTTGCAGTGCTTGGAACACAAATTCTTCCTCCATGATTCAACTCTTTTTCCCTATCTTGTAAAATTTGTTACATATCTCGCAATTCTCTTCCCTTATCTAGTAAAGTTTGTTTAATTCTCAATATCAAAGTAATAAAATAACTCATGATCATGACCAATCCAATGACATATAGAAAGTAATTTGCTATTATGATATTTGATTTACAACATAGTAGTTCAACAATAGTTTTGTAGTAATCAATTCATCTTGTAGTCTCTTGATGTGAGTCTACCCTTGAAATTCTCATTAAAGAAGTGTACCTCACTTAAAAAAGTAAAAACTCAACTTTCAACTTCTAGGAGTTCTTTATGTCCAAAATGGAGGCCAATATCATCCTTAGCGAATTAGTAAAAAAGAGACTCTGTCAAATTTTACTAACGTGGTAGTTAATGTGTTAGGTGACATAGCAGAGTACATCGACATGGCATGATGACATGGTGTTGTTATTCTTGTTTTTTGATGTGTTGATGCATGGAATTTGAGAAGCATCTATTTGCTAATGACGTGTTAATAATAACCTAAACCAAGACTAATGCGGCAGGTGATGTGTCTGCTTGTATGTTGTGTTTATGTTTTGGGTGCAACAGTAGAATAGGTGTGAGCGATCTCACACAAAGCTAGGTTAGTGCACCTTGAGGAGTAGTGTCATAATGGAGTTTTGACATTATAACTGATGTTCCTTATGGAAGAAGGAGAGAAGATGAGGATTTAGAACCTGAAATAGCAAAGTTATAGCTGGATCTTGATATGGGTCAATGTGTTGATCTAGTGTTCGTGGTCATTTGATGATGGAAGATGTTGGAGTTGGGGTTTGGCCATGGCTCTTCTGTGTGAGGAACCAACTTTATTCTCTCTCTCTCTTTAAACAATAAGAGAAATTTCAAAAGGAATGCTAGAAGCCTAGAACACAAGTGGCATATTTGGGAATTTTGCAAGAGGATATGGAAGGTTTGGATTTATTTTGGTCTCCAATACCAAAATGGATTTAAAATGAGAACAAAGATCAAGAAAGCAAAATCTCAATAGGAAGAGAAATAAAATTTCTCCAGAGAAGCAAATTCAAAAAATTTCATCAAGTCTTAGCAATAATCAAAATAGTCAAATTTGCTAAAAGTCTTAGATAACACGTGTATTTGTAGTACTTTAGCTTAGTGGTATCTGAGTTTCCTTCAAGATTGTAATATCTCAAGTTTGAGTCTTTAACGCAGTCAATTATACAAAAATAAAAAGTTTTTTATACTTTTATTACTATCAGGATTAGGAACTCTTAACGAGAAACCCTAATAAAATACTAATTAGGAATCCTAAATAAAACAAGGTAGAAAAATAATAATGAATGGAGCTAATAAATTATACATATCTTGACGTTTTAATTTTACAATGAATATAATTAAGGGATATGCATTATTTGGTTACAACTGGATAACCAAATTGATAAATTTTAGTTATCTTTTGTAAAGTTATTTTTAGTTCAATTTGGTTATTGTTGGTGATTTTTAAAAAAATTCAGTTTTCGGTTTGGTTTGACTGCCTTCAGTTTGATAATCGAACTAACAAAATAATTGAAATTTCTATTAATTAATATATGAATTATAACTTTGTTAATAAAATGTTTTCTACAATAATTATTTTTATAATTTTATCAGTAATATTTAAATTATAATATTTATCTTGGTAAAAATAAACTTTATATAGTATTTTTATAAATAGAAAATTATGATATACTTTTATTTATATTTTAATTAATTACTAATATATTTTTTTTATTTTGATTAATTTGGTTATAATTGATAGTTGATTGAATATTTTGGTATCAGTTTGTAAGTTTTTTTTTTATTTATTTTCAGTTCGATTCGGTTAGTATTTTAGAGATTCTTAAAACTTCATTAGTCAAAATTTCGGTTTGCTCAATATAATTCCTAAAGTAAATTGTCATCATATAGGTTCTATGATAAATTGTTAAATACATGCTACTATACTTGTAAGGTTAATAGAGATAATTTGTGGTGCAGGTAGGCATGCTGAAGAACTCATGCAGAGTGGCGCTTAAGGAACTGAAACATTGGATTGCGCCAGAAAAGGTAGTCCTCATAATCTGTAAAGAATTTTCTCAATTTTTGCACTGTCGTAATATTATTGTCTTTATGGTCATTGGCTCGAGTTCAATTAACTATCTTGTTTTAATGTAGGCAAAGACCTCATTAACCAGTTTTCCTTCATCAGCTCAAATTTTGCCAGAACCTTTGGGTGTTGTATTGATAATTTCAGCATGGAATTATCCTTTTTGTATGTTGACATCCTGGTGATCGTTTCTATGTGTTATTTTCTCCATCCTTACATTTGTCTATTAAATTTTATAAGATTGAAATCTCACTCCCTTTGTTTTTTTTCTAGTGTTGTCTCTTGATCCACTAGTTGGAGCTATTGCAGCTGGTAATGCTATGGTCTTAAAACCATCAGAAATTGCTCCAGCCACATCCTCATTGCTTTCAAAACTACTTTTGAAATATTTGGATAGCTCTGCCATAAGGGTTATTGAGGGGGCTGTTGCTGAAACAACTGCCCTGCTGGAGCAAAAGTGGGACAAGATATTTTATACAGGTTCTTGTTCATTCTTCATTTATTTACCTTACCTTTCTGTGACGTTAAGGTTTAATAATAATTAAATTCTTTGCAACTCTACACATATTAACATTCAGTTGGTAGATTATTATGAATGCAAACTATATGCAGCTCTTCTAACATGGATGCAACAGTTTGTTAGACATGCAGTAGCAACACATAGAACGTACTTTTTCTGGCTGAAGGTAGAATATTTCAAAACGTTTTCAGTTCATCCATTTAGCTTAAAGTGTTATAGGACAATTTACCTTTTCAATAATGAAATTTGAACCAACTATAGGTCAATTAAATAGACTAAGGGAGTAGTACACGGGATGTAATCCTCTTTTACCCACTTATGTGTTTAGAGATCTCAAAGTACAAAAAGATTATTGACAATTATGTGGAAGTCTAACAGCTGACCATGGTAGAGACTTCTTAATAAAGAAATCAGGTGTAGTGAGAGAAGATTGATGTCCAAAATTGTCTATTTGAGATTTTCCTACAAATATTTTTGCATGTATATTTCATTACGCCCTCTTGAAGCACAGAAAATTAGAGGGAAAATAAAAGGTCTTGTGCAGGGAGGAAAAGAGTTTTACTCTTGCTTGCTCAGTGAGCTGAAGCTTGGTATTCTTTCAGGAGAAGGTGGACCATTATTTAGACTGTTGCACTGAGAACTCATACATTTGGGTGGAAGTAATTTTGAAAGTTAACAGTTTGGTGCCTTTTCAAAACATATTTGTTGGAACTTGAAAGTATATGTGATTTTTTTTTTGTTATGGAAAATGACTTTCTTATAGACTCTCCTATTTTGTTATAACACTGAAAATCAGCTAGAAATTATCTTGGTGTTTGGTGCAAGTCAGGGACATAATTTTTCTTCAATGAAAAAAATACGATGAGGATGTTTGCATCAATGAGGATTTATGCAATATAGTATAGCGGTCTAGAAAAGAAAATTGCACAAAAGGATAAATCACAGTGGCTGCAATGATGACTGACCTTGGGTGTTGGCCAGCCAAGCTCAGGGATGTGTGAATTAACCTCTCTGGATGTCTTGTTCTTCCCCTTTAACGAGTTAAATTGAGGACAATTAACTGTTGTCTAAATTTATGAAAATTTAAGTTATTTTGTTTAATCTAAACGTTATAGCTAAAAGTAAAACTCAATCAATGCTTTTAATGATGGTATTCTTATTTCAGCCCTATATTTAATGAAAAGTTGAACAAATTACTTGAATTTGCAGGAAATGGAAGAGTGGGACGTATAGTGATGGCTGCTGCTGCAAAGCATCTGACACCAGTTCTTTTGGAGCTTGGGGGAAAATCTCCTGTTGTCATTGATGCAGGCATCAATTTACAGGTAGCGAGCTCTTTTCTCTGTCCATGCACTTGGACATGGTTTTTGTCAATAACCAGCATCATTTGTCATGTTCTGTTAATTATGACACCAACGCTAAGTTGTACGTCTTTCTGACACTTTTTATTTTATCTTTATCTCCAAGGTTGCAACTAGGCGGATAATTGCAGGAAAGTGGGGGTGTAACAATGGACAAGCATGCATTTCTCCTGATTACATTATAACAACAAACGATTATGCTCCAAAATTGGTAATGTTGAGTTCTATTAAAATTTTATTCCAATACTTTTTTCTATTTGCTTTTCTCCCAACTTTTTTGTTCATTTCATTGTTCTTTTTAATTCCTTCATCCAGGTGGATACCCTGAAAACAGAACTAGAGAGATTTTATGGAAAGACACCATTGGAATCAAAAGACTTGTCTCGAATTGTGAATTCCAACCATTTTGCTCGTTTGACTAAGTTACTGGATGAGGATAAGGTTTCTGGTAAGATTGTCTATGGAGGTGCAAGAGATAAAGAAAACCTGTGAGTTCTACTGGGAATCCTCAATGTTTTCTTGGTTCATGGTTTGGCTGGGTGTAATGGACCTCTCATCTTAATGTTCTTTCTCTCAATGGCAGGAAAATTGCTCCCACCATCTTGCTGGATGTCCCACGAGACTCTCTGATAATGAATGAGGAGATATTCGGTCCCTTGCTTCCTATTATCCTGGTAAAATCCAAGATCTGCTTCAGTTAGTTTTCTTTGTCGGGTTGCAAACTTGTATTCTTCAGATGTATAGAGAGAGTGATTTTTAAAATTTTAAACTAAAATTCTCCTGGAACATTTTGTAATAGTCTAGATCTTCAAATCTGGCAAAAGTGATAGCAAAAAAGAATAACTCTTCCAAAAATGTAGAAATAGGAATTAAGAAGTAGCATTTCATTTCAAGAATCTTCTGCTGCTATAATGGCCTTGTGCCTGAAAGTAGAAACTAAATAATCACTACATTTTACTGGGACTCTGGTATTTCATTTCAAGAATCTTCTGCTGCTATAATGGCCTTGTGCCTGAAAGCAGAAACTAAATAATCACTACATTTTACTGGGACTCTGGGAGCCTAAAATTTTAATCTCTAGCCTTTTATGGATATCATATCTTTGACAAGGTGAAATTTGTAATTTTTTCCCCTTTTGATTTGGAACAGGTTAACAAAATCGAGGAGAGTTTTGACTTGATAAACTCGGGAACAAAGCCACTTGCAGCTTATTTATTCTCCAATAACAAGAAACTCAAGGAACAGTTTGTGATGTCTGTCTCTGCTGGAGGTCTACTCATCAATGACACTGCTCTGCATGTAACTATTCTTTCTTGATCTTGTGGAAGCTAGTTGCATTCGTATGCACTCATAATTTAGTACATCTCCTGATAGAATAACAAGTTAAGAACTTGCTGCTTCTGATTGGCACGAGAGTTACTTAGGAGTTAGGACAATGCATGTAACTTGACATAAATTTTGCATACATCTTCAGATCTTGTTAGGTGCTGTTGAGTTATTATTCAAATGCATTGAACAGTCATATCAGGTGTATCAGCACTATATTATCAGTGATTAATTTGGCTGAAACTTTGTTCTTAGTTTGGGAATTCTTTGGGAGGATATACCTGCAATGTAAAAAAGCCATATAATATGGGAAAAATTACTATCTAGATTGTGTGGTTTAATGAAACTAATTACTTAGTGCCTCTATTTTTAAAAATACATTAGTTAGTTCCCTGTGTTTCAAGCTATTACTATTTAGTTCCTTCAGTGAATTGCACTTAACATTTGATATTTCAAAGTTGTAGGGACTAAATAGTTGTGACTTCGAATTATAGGGGTTGAACAGTTGTTTTTTGCAAATGTAGGAACTAATTAAGAACAAGGGTATCTTAGTTATTTGACACATTACTAACATGTTAAGCTCAAATAAATGGAGAGCCTAAATAGTTAACGGTTTGAAAAAACAGGAATTAACTAGTGCATTTTCAAAATAGGGGATCTAAATAGTTAGTTTCACTAAACCACATGACTAAATAGTAGTTTCCCCTACAATGGATTTATGTCAAGGTAGTGAAATGTTGTATAGAATCACAAGAATGCAAGAGCAGTAAGTGGCAGCAGGGAGACACTTTTTGCATAGGAAGAAAGTTCTAAAAAATAACATAGCAGTCAGTTTGCATTGGTATGATGGCAAGTAATGCTTGGTTCTTGTATTAATGGACTGCAAGCCGGGTTTCCTGTACTAAAAGAGATGCGTTATTCCTGCAAAATTAGAGGCTTGAGCTGAAAATAATCCTCAACATTTTCACATGGAATAGTTAGTTGCCTTGAAATTCATGTTGTTGCCTGATAACTTGGGTGGGCGCTGTATGACCCCTTAGATTTTGAAAGGTGGCACTGGTTGGAACTTTTGTTTGTTCTGGCACTTCAGCTGGCTTGATGCCGACATTGATTTAAGAAATTGAAACTAGTTTTAGTTGTGCATACTTTTCTGCTTTTTTTTTTTCCAAGTTCCATGTAATACTCTTCTATGATCCAAGATTTGCGTGCTCTGCTAATAGTCAATACCTGTCTTTCATTCTTATATTACTTGCATGTATCCTTGTAATTTGTGGATTTAATATCACAAAAACTGAATGCTAGTCAATATCTGAAAAAATTTATATGATTGATGCAGCTTGCAGTTGAAACCTTACCATTTGGAGGTGTTGGGGAGAGTGGCATGGGTGCATACCATGGAAAGTTTTCTTTTGATGCTTTTACTCATAAAAAGGCAGTACTTTATCGAAGTCTCGTTGGTGATGCAGTTATAAGGTATCCACCATATACCACAGGGAAGATGAGATTGATGAAGGCTTTAATCGGTGGTGGCATATGGAACATTATCAGAGCTTTGTTTGGCTGGGGTAAGGTTTGAGAAGAATATGTGGTTTTTCGTGTAAGTTTAAAATACTCAACTCGTGTAAATTATTTTTCTTGTACAATTTAAATTGGATTAGGATTAATAGTTTGCAACAGTGGAATGTTGCTGTACTTATTTATACCTTTTGATGACTGTGTGTTGATTTGCTCTGAAATGTGAGATTATTTTAGACCAGTTTTTGGGGTGTGTTGATTCAATCTCTACAGACCATCTTTCATCTTTACATGTGCATATCTACACGAGTTCACATGACTTCACTTCACGAATATTCTTAGAATCTGATAAATTCTCAACTCTCAGAATTTATAGAAATATGAAAAATATATCTGATGATGCCATAAATATTCTGCTGAATCTTTGCCCTACAGAATCACTGAAAAAATTCAACAAGAGTCCTCTAAAATGCTTAGAATATCGGATCGTTGTTCGTCTGTTAGTTCTGTTGGGAATTCAACTAGGAAGACAATTTTTAAATTTCCTCTCTTTCCATGCTCTTTTGCGATTGACATACCTTGTCCTCTGATGATCTTCTCATATCCAGGGTAAATTATATCATCAATCATCAAACTCATGTTCTCTCCACCAAGCAACGGGATCGAAATTTCGCAGCCTGTAAGAGCCTTTAACAGGGAGATTTCTATTACTATCTCCAAGTTATCTCCTTCTCTCTGAAATAGATGATGCCTTTTCTCAGCAATTACAAAAATTATGTCTGCTGGGCAAGTTCCAGGTCTCTCATTTCCCATTCCTTCAAATGTGATCTTTGTTCCCTTTTTCCATCCTGGCTTCACATCTATTATCAGTATTTCCTCTTCTTGAACAATTTGCCTGCCAAAATCCCAAATAGACATGACATTGATATAAACGAAAACGACTACCTAGTCGTTCCAGGCTTTTCAGGTTTCAGAAACAGATAAAAACACAGAACTGTTGAATCTTAAAAACCTTAAAACAGACATGGGAACAAAGTACAAACCCTGTATTTGTAAGAACATCTCTTGTAACCTTGATCTTCTTCATGCATCCATAACAAAGCTCCTCCAACGTGCACTCGAGATTTTTATGAACTGCTGGAGGTTTCACCATTCCTGTTGAATTCGAAAACATTATATGTGTAGAGCTCCTCTTGCTTGCATCTCTTGAAATAGGTAAACTGTTGCGATGATTAGGTTCGGTGCTTCCCTTGCTTTTGCTTCTGCGCAGAAATGATGGTGTTGGAGAGGGACTCCTTCGGCTCCCGTTTCTTGATAAAGATGAACATACATTTGGAAAACAGCTATCCATGCTTTTGTGCTTGTAACAATCTCCAGGACTTGCAGGATTTTCGCTTCTCACACTATCAGCATTATATCTGAAGCTGTGCACTGCATTCATTGTTTCCTCCTCTTCTTTTTCCTCACCAAGGCACTGCAAGATAGAGGTAAATTTAGGTTTTTTGCCCAATCAGGGTTAATAAAAAAATTAATCCGGATTTTGGAAATTTTTTTTCTCAAATCAGGACATTTTGCCACAAAGCTGCATCATGTTGATGTGGTAATACTTAATGCATTTTATAGATACGGTAAGTGATAAAATATATATATATATATATATAAATAACCTTGCCACTGTAAGATTATTTTAGTTAAAAAAATGAAAATTTCTAATAGATTTCTAGATTTGTAGGAAATTTATTAGTTTATTTTTATTTTAAAATCATTTAATTAAAATATTTTTATCTTTTTAAAATCAAACTCTTTAATATTTTTATAAAAAAATTATTATAAAATTTATTTTATTCTTGATATAAGGAATAAAATAGTATAAATATTTAAAACTATAAAAATTAAATAATTTATGTAATAAAAATTATATAAAATACATAATATACATATTTGAAATAATTAGTAATTTTTTTTAACGAAAGTACTAAATAATTAGATTTTTTAAAAAATATATAAATTGAATAAATTTAAAATAAATATGAATTAGTAAATTTTTAAAAAGTTCAAATACCTAATAGTAATTTGCTTTAAAAGAATAAACTTACCGTACCTTTCATGTGCAGTAAGCTAATTTTTTTTATTAATTAAATTTATATTACCGCATCTTACAAATGATTCACCCTGCTTTGGAAAAAAGTTTTTTCCAAACTCGAGGAGGAAAATATAGGCAAAAGGTTCGGTAAATTTGTTTTTTTCTAGAATTTCATAAACGAGCTATGATGACGAAGTTAAAACATTCTGGAATCTTGTTCATCTTTAATGATATGATTATATAATTATTTTTTCTTACCTCAGCAGTTTTCTGGGTGGCTGCTTGAGATTTTGCTTCTAGTTCAGCTTTCCTGCCAGGAGAATGGGATGATGTTGAAGGTGATTTCTTAAAGCTACACCATTTTTTGATTGCTGATAAATCAAGTTTACAAAAATCTTTAACGCCGAGACAATTATTCTTTTGCTCAGAAATTGAGGAACCTGTTTGTAAGCCAAGAATCTGAGGAGGATCTACCATTAGAAAGAGAGAAAAAAAGAAAACAAGAAAAAAGAGAAAAAGAACGAGAGAAAGAGAAGGAGATGATGATTCAGAGGACTAAACCACAAGAATTCATGGCAAGCCAAACATGGAGGATTTGTTGAGGCCTTTAATTAGCAGCATCCGTTGTCAGAAGATTGAATGGCTAATCTTAACTCCAGCCTTTTGCATTATTGAATAATAATTTTTTAAAAACAGAAAAGAAAAGCTAAAATGAAGAAAAAGAAAAAATCGGGATAAGAACAAGGACTTTCATTTCCATATTTTTAGAAGGTGGTTTTTTTTTTATTCTTTTTTCAAATATTTTTTCCCTTTTTATTTGCCATATATCTTTCAATGGCAGAGTTACGTTTTTTTTTTTAGTAATTTATAATATAACCTTTAAAATTTAATAAAATTCATAATTTAATTCCACAAATAATTTAATTTCTAAAATTTTATTCTATTAACAAAATAATTATTCTATTAAAATTCAGAATATAACAATTTACTTTCAAATTTTATTTTTTATAACAACTTAATAATTTAGTAATATGATTTTGATATTTGTAATCCCACCAAACTTCACCACTTAGGTCATGTCAGTTGGGTTTAAGCCCTTTCTCTGAAGACTTGGTCTTCTGTTTGATTCTTAAAATCTGTTTTTGTCTTAGCTCTTAGTCTGTTCCTTGTTCTTTTTGACATCAGTTCAGCTCCTTCTTCTCTCCTCTCCATTCATACAGTCTTTCTTCCAAACACCTCCCCTCGTCCTTTACTCTCAACAACCTCCACCAACCACCTTTCCCTTCACCCCTTTTCCATCTTAATAGAGAAAGAAATTAGTGAGTTATTAGCCCTAACAGAAAATCTCCACTGTAGGGAACCTACTCTAACTCTAGAAATGGACAGCATTCAAGTCTCACAGGCTCGAGAATTGGTGCTGGTAGGTAAATCAATGGCAGGAAAGTCTTTCAGCGCTAACACCATCAAAACCATTCTCCCTCAAATTTGGCAGAATATTAATGAAGTACAAGTGGAACTTAGAGGTAACAATATGTTCATTTTCCGTTTCACAACCTCAAGAACAGACCTTGGACAATACATAACTACCTGCTGGTTCTCAGAGAATGGCCCCCACAGCTGTCATTTGAGGAACTCTCCTTGGATTGCTAACCCTTTTGGGTTCAGGTGTTTGGTCTGCCACCCAACACTATAACTTCTCTCAACGCTAATTCTCTTGGAAATTTTCTAGGGGGTTTCATTGAACAAGATCTATCTCAACTATCCTCCCTAAGATTCCGATGTTCTGAGAATTCGGGCCTCCATTCCTCTCACCAAACCCTTCCTAACAGGGTTTCATAGGAGGAAAGAAGACGGGACAATCCAATGGGTCAATTTTAAATATGAATGCCTACCAGACCTATGCTTTAACTGTGGAATGGCTGGTCATTTTAGCGCATCTTGCCAAATTTAGAGATTGCCATCTGAGCACAAAGCAAGTGGAAGGAGATTGGCATTCGGACCATGGATGAAAGTCCTCTCACCAAGAAGGACAAGGGAAACAAAAATGACGCTTCCATCCGCCGCCAGCATTACCTTACAGATTGATGTCACCACAAACATTAATCGACCATTTCAAGAGGCCTTACCAGATCAGATTCAAGAGCGAATTAAGGAGGCACCTCGGGTACCGTCCAACGGTAATGAGGTGACTGGAAATGCTATCGTTGAAGCTCCTGCAACGGATTTAATGCATTTACCAATTCTGGAAAAAAGCTTTACATTAGAGATCCCAAAAGTCAGCTGCAGCTCCAAATCTGTTCCCTCGAGCAGTGCACCCTTTTTCCTTTCAAAGCATAAGAATTTGAACCTATCTCTATCTCCTGATGAGATTCCTCAGTTATTTAAGGAATATCTTCAAACAATTGGGAAGTCCAAGGTGGATGTGCAAGGACTTTTCAAAACCTTTCCTTTTCTATGCAATTACCTATGTCTTCAAACCTTAAATGTTTTTGCATGCTCTCAGCTAGACAAAGAAGATGGTGATAAGACCTTTACCAGAGGAAAAACAGGTTGGGCTAATAAATCTCTGGAAGCCAAAGTCGCTGGTATGGCCCAGGAACCCCCTTCAAGCCCAGCCCATCTCCTTGTTGCCAGATCCTGAATTGAATCGTGGTGGACAGACCACTCTTACTGACTCCAGATCTGAAGGCCACCAGCCCACTGGATCTTTCCTTTCAGAATTTAGGAAGACTCCTACTCAGGCCCATTGTGGTGAGAAATGGCATAATCGGAAATTGGAGTTTCTGTCCAAATGTCCACTGTTAAGAATTGAGAAGAAGGTTTTGGGACCAGAAGACTTTATGACTTTCGACCAGTTGATTCATCTCGCTGCCTTCTTGGTAGGAAAGGAAGAAAAGGTAACAATTGCCTAGAAATCAGAAGAAAAGTACCAGTTCCAGTGTTATTGTAAAGGAAATTGATGTACAGGAGACCAGGAACTTGATCACCACATTCCTGTGGCTAATTTGAAGAGAACGGGAGTTGCACTTGAAGCGGATGGAAAGGGTAAGAAATCTTGTTATTCTTCTACTGAGGTGGAGGAGGCCAGCCCGAATTGGTCCCACAGTCATCAATGAAGTTCTTGTGCTGGAATTGTCAGGGGTATGGTGAATCCCTTGACAATCCATAATATCGAAGGGATTTGCTCATCCCATTCCCCCTAATTTTTTGTTTCTAGTGGTTTCTTTGAGGCGTTTGTGGTTGATTCTTGGGGAGCTTCTGGTGGTTTATGTGTGGCCTGGAAAAGTGATATGTCAGTCTCCTTAGTGAAATACAGTTCCTTTTTTATTCATGTAGAAATTGTTGATTTAGCAAAAAATGTCTCTTGGAATACAATCCTGGTCTATGCAAGTTGTGAACATCAGGAAGGTTAAAGGCAGCTAAAATTTCTCCTTGAATACAAAAATGGTCTTTCTGAACCCTTTATCTTCCTGGGAGATTTCAACTGTGTGTTATGGTCTTGGGAAAAGTCAGGTGGTGAGGAGCTATCTGAAAATATTGCTCAGGTTTTCAGAAATTTTGTATCTCAGGCTGCACTAATGGATGTATCGAGTCCTGGTTTCATACAATTGGCTTTCACTTTATCCGAATGTGTCAGTTTCCCATCTTGAAGATGTGGGGTCTGATCATAGACCATTGTTGATTGATCTAGATCCTTATCTGCCTAAACCAAATCGTTTCTTTCGGTTTGATTCAAGATGGGTATCATCAGACACGAGATGTGATTGAAGGGGCATGGAATTCAATCAACACATGTTTAACTCTCTTTAAAACTTTCTCAAAATTGAAAGCTTGTTGACATGCTCTCAATGGTTGGAGTAAACAGAGTAATCTTAATTTGAGAGTACGAATTGATTACATTCAAGCCCGTCTTCTGCCATGCAAGTCGAATTCATCTCAGGTTGATTTTGAACTGATCCGGGGGTTGGAAAAAGAGCTAGCCATAGAAGTTCGTAGGGAGGAAGAATTTTGGGAACAGAAGGCTTCAATCTCTTGGCTAAAATCTGGAGACAAAAATTTTGCATTCTTTCACGCTACTGCTCTCCAAGGAAGGAAGAGGAACCTGATTATGGGCCTGTCAGGGGCAATGGAAATCTGATCTCGCGGAAGTACAAAATATAGCTGAACAGTACTTCTCTTCCATTTATACATCCACATGCCCATCTAATTTGCATATTTTCACAGAAGGGTTCCAGAGTAGAATTTCAGAGGACATTAATGCAGATCTAATTCGACTGGTGGGCATAGATGAGATAAAACGAGCTGTATTCTCCATACACCCTTCGAAAGCCCCGGGGGAGGATGGATTAACTGCAATCTTTTTTCAGCAGTACTGTGAGATCATTGTTCCGGACTTTATCAATCACACCATCATTTCCCTTATACCAAAAGTTAAGCAAGTTCAGTATATGCGTGATCTTCGACTCATCGGGTTGTGCAATGTTTTCTATAAGATAATTGCAAAGGTCATCACAAATAGACTTCAAATTCATATGAATTCTATCATTAGCCCCGAGCAAAATGTCTTCCTTAAGGATCAACTAATTTCAGATAATATTTTGATTAATCACGGAGTTTTGCATAGCCTAAATCTTCGCAAGAACTGGAAGAATTTTAGGATGGCAGTCAAGCTTGATGTGAGTAAAGCATATGAGTGCATTCTAAAAATTATTGTTTTTAATTTTAGAAATAATGGATTACACTAATAAATTGAATTTCAAAATAATCAATATTCATCATTTTATTATATAAAAATTAACATAATGTAATTAAATTGGTCTGACCAATTAAACCAATAAAGTTTTAAATGATTTCTATAAATAATATAATATAATTTTTATTAATTATGATATAAATTAATTGAAAGATATTACAAAATAAAGTAAAAAAATATTAAAGTTAAATTAATTAAGAAACTAAGTTCAAATGAAAACTAATTATTATTTGAAATCTAAATAATTAAAAAATAAATTTTAAAATATTATATTAAAAATAAAATTAATTATTGTACTGTATTCTGCCAGTATATAAATAATGCTTCCATTAGAGAGATTGTGGTTTTTGTGTTTATTGAGTATCTATTTGGCTATGGTATCTGCCTTTGGTTTTTAATTTTCTACTATTATTTATAAGATAGTGTCTTGAAAATATTAAAAAATAATTACGATAATTATAATATTTATTATTATAAAATTAAAAAATTATATATATATCAACCGATATTAAAATGAGTAGTTTAATATTATTCTTTCTTAAAATTAAAAATTTCATATTTATAAAAAATAAATATTGTAATTTATTTTTTAGTCGCTATTATATATATATACTCCCTAATATATTTATGAGAATTTTATATTTATTCTCTCTTTATATATATATATATATATATATATATATACTTTTTGAACTTAATTATTTATCTCTCAAATATAAATAATATATTTTTCAAGATATTATATATAATAATTTGTAAATTAAATAATTCAATTATAAAAAATTACATTTAAGACACATTAAGCAAAATTATTCAATTATAAAATATATATATATAATTCATCAAACATAATTATATAATTTTAAAAAATTTATTGAATAAAAATTTAAATATTTATGATAATTTATAATTATATTTAAAATTTTAAGTATTAGATAATAGAATTAATTTTTTTCTGTTTTTAATATTAAATTAAATTTTAAAAAATAAATTACAATATAATTTCTAAAATTTTATTTAGTTAATAAAATAGTTATTAAAATATATATTTTTTTTATCTCAATAATATCATTTTTTATCAATAAAATTATTTATAATTATTCAATATAATATATTTAATACCACATATAATAAATATAAAATATATTTACTCTCAATATAAGTTTTAAATTAAAAGACTATATTCTACTAATATAAAATATAGAACTTTAATTTAATTCTAAAAATCTAGTTTTATTATACAACCTTTAAAGTTTTAGATATAAGATTTAATTAACATAACATTTTAGACTTTGCAAAAATATAAAAAATATTTACAATTTTATTAATTTTTAAATTTAATAATGTAATTCATTTGTATTGAAGCAATACTTTATAGTATTAATTATAGCTGTCATAAAATATTGATCTGAAGATAAATTATAAATATTAAAATAAAAAATTAATAAAAATTTTTGTACTCTCACTAAAAAAGTTAAAATAATATTAGTTATTAATTACATTTTATTTATTGTATCAATATATTTCAATAATATTTAAAATTTTTATTTTTATTAATAACATAATATCATAAAATACTATTTTAATATAAATTAAATTATATAAATAAAAAAAAGTAAAACCACATTATTCATATATATATATATATATTTTACATTTTTTCCCCTTAGATTTTTTTTATGAACCAATTTAAAATTACTCAATTACAAGAAATATATTTAATACCAGTCCATCAAAATTAAGTGATTTTTTAACTTAACAGTCTTTGAATTGAATAACAGCTCAAATTGGTCTGACATCCGGTAAAAAAAAAAAAAAAATAGAAAAATTGGTCTGCCCTCCCATGTGCCTCCCGATCCAGCGATACAGGGCTCTTCCGAATTCCCATCGTCCGCGTCCAAACCGATTCCCAATCCCTGTTGCAGTTCTGCAATCTCCAGCTGCCGTAGCCGTACTACCAGCCTGAGCCGTCCGGCCTCATCTGAAGCCTCCTGCCATCCCTTCCGCCGCGTGCCCTAAGCAGTTCAGCATCTCCAGCGCCTTTCGCCTCCTTCGATTCAGACTGAACTTGCATTTATCTCTTACTTTGTCTCAGGTACATTAAAATCTTTGCCAAATTCTTAGTATGGCTTATAATAGCTCAGATTGAACCCAAAAATTCCTCACTCCCAATTCTGTGGGTTTACAATCCAAAGTCGTCCCTGCTTCACTTTAGTGTGAGATTTTTGCTAATAAACTATTTTCTGTATCACTAATTCATAGGATTTTTTTTTATTGAATTACCAATAGATTTATGATCTTGATAGTAAATTACCAATAGACTTATTGAATTGCCTAAGCTACCTATTTTGGTTTTTGGTTTCCATCACATTTGTGGTTTGGTTGGACAAAAGTTCTGAGCTTCCATTTCGTATGTGTTTTGAGTGTATTTATTTGTGGTTAGACAGAAGCTCTGAGCTTCCTTTTTATCTGTGTTTTGAGTTTATTCATTTGTGTTTTCAATTGGAGCTCGACCTCTAGCTTCTTAATTCTCGAGCTCAAGCTTTGTTGTTGAGCTCAGGGAGTCAATTATGTTTTTGAGCCAAGCTACAACTTGAGCTCAGAAAGATGTTAACAAGTTTCAATTGAACCTACCTCTAATAAAGGTTTTTATAAACGAGCCTGATCTTCATAAAACTCTACTTAGCTAGTTTTATTACACCCTAAATGATCTCCTCTTCTTTGCAGAATAGGTCGGTGGTACAATGAGCCGACCAACTACACGCAGCAAAAATAAAAGACACAGACCAGATAATGTTAATATTACTTCCGAAATTTTGAGGTACTAATGTTTGTCTTTCTTGTAGGTTGTATATTTTTTCTGCTTCATGTGCATATTCTTTTATGTATTATTTTGCATCTTGTTTGGTACTTTGTGTAGGAAAATTCATGCTACTGGTGAAATTTCCAATGACGATGTAAATCAGTTGTACATGGTTCAGAAGCCAGTTTGTCAAGGCTGCCGTGTGAACACTAAAGATAATCCCAACTGCTTTTGTGGATTGATTCCACCACCTAACGGGAGTCGGAAATCTGGCTTATGGCAGAAATTGTCGGATATCATTCAAGCCCTTGGTCCAGACCCATGCAAAGATCTTCGTGCTTCTGCTGATTCACCTGCTGGACTCACAAATCTGGGAGCAACATGTTATGCCAATAGCATACTACAATATCTTTACATGAATACATCTTTCCGAGAAGGTGTTTTCTCTGTCGAACCAGAAGTACTGAAGCAACATCCTGTTTTGGATCAGCTTGCTCGGCTTTTTGCACAGTTGCATTCTAGTAAGATGGCTTTTATCGACTCAGCTCCATTTATAAAGACACTGGAGTTAGATAATGGAGTTCAGCAGGATAGCCATGAGTTCTTGACCTTACTTCTTTCCTTGCTTGAGCGTTGTCTAAACCATTCTAATGTTCTTAAAGCAAGAACTATTGTTCAAGATCTCTTCCGTGGAAGCGTGTCACATGTAACAACGTAAGGCAAATGCTAATTTGAAAACCTTTAATAAGAATTTTGTTGTTTGGCATTTATTGATCATCCAAAAAATGTAAAAATGATCAATAATTTTTCTTTTGCACAATTTTATTTGATGCCTCAACGATGTGAGCTATCTCTCTTCCTCTCTACTGCGATTCAGAAGATAGGGTGAATGATGACCCATTATAGAATGATAATGAGTGATAAAGTGTATATGTAGCCTTCCTTCAGAATGGAATTGAAGAGCCTAATAAACAAGGAAGAAATGAAATGTAGACGTTATGGTAACTACCACAACAAAAAAAGGATGCATATAATTTATTCTTGAGCTTGAGAGTTCCTTTATATTGTACTAGAATTCCAAAAAGAAAGGCAAAATGTTTCTTTCAGAAGCAAACTTAGCAAATTGACCTTTCTTTTTTCTTCTGTATGCAGGTGCTCTAAATGTGGAAGAGATTCTGAAGCATCTTCAAAGATGGAGGACTTCTATGAACTGGAGTTGAATGTAAAAGGGTTGAAAAGCTTAGATGAGAGTTTGGATGATTACCTTAGTGTGGAAGAGCTTCATGGCGAGAATCAATATTTTTGTGAGCTGTGTAAGGCCCGAGTTGATGCTATTCGCAGCATCAAATTAAGAACTCTGCCTGAGGTCCTGAATTTTCAGCTCAAGCGTTGTGTTTTCCTTCCAAAGGTACTTTATGACGTGTTTTTGAAAGCACAATTTTGTATTTCTTTTGATTTTATTGTTAAAATTGTATGAGTTGACAGAATATTTAATTTTTTAAGGCAATTGGAAATGTAGCTTTCTTTCTTTATATACATGCATACTTGCATACATGGATATATATATATATTCACACACACACACATATCTATGTATGTATGTGTGCATGTACATTATATATGCTTTATGAGAACAATAGATGCTATATCTTGCATTTGGTTTCTTATTCAATGATTTTTCTTGAAGGAAGAAGAATGTGTTTATGGATGTGTGACTGCATTCGGAGGAAATAATTACTCATAGATTTTGTGTCAGTTTTGTAAAGTGGATATTTGACGTGTGCAATTTGTTAATTGCTTATTCTTTGATGTTATGTCTATGGATGTTCCTAATTTTATATCTATAGGCACGTCATAGAATGCTGACTCAACACTGGATACAGTTAATAAGTCATTTGCTGCTAATAGTTTTTTCTTGTGAATGGTGCAAGGTTTTCTGAGTTTTGTTTTTATTATTTCGGCTTAACAGTGGTTTGATATTTTGAATTTCAACTCTTGCTATCAACTTAATGTTTTTACCTATAGTTCTCATCTGAGGACTTTACCAGTGGCTATAATGGAAAACTAGTTTCTTAGCATCTACAAATATATATATTTGAGCCTCTTCTTTTTTGTCTGTATATTGATTTCTGTCAGTAGACCACAACAAAGAAGAAAATCACATCAGCATTTTGTTTCCCTGGAGTATTGGATATGCAGCAGAGGCTGTCTGAACCTTCTCAGTTGGATTGGGTATATGACTTGTCAGCTGTATTGATTCATAAGGGAACTGCTGTAAACAGTGGCCATTACATTGCTCATATTAAGGATGAAAATACTGGGCAGTGGTGGGAATTTGATGATGAGCATGTCTCAAACTTAGGATTTCATCCCTTTGGAGAAGGCTCTTCAAGTTCTACATCTAAAGTTGTTCACAGTGAGCCACCAGCTAACATGGAAGAAAAACATGCTCTTGCCAATGGAAATCATGTAGATTCTGTTCAGCTACATTCTTTGAAATCTAGTACCGACAGCCATGTAGAGGTGTTCTCATCCTGTGATGCATATATGCTGATGTATAATCTTAGGCGTACTAAGAAGGTAAATGAGAAAATACATGTGGTTTTTGGTGCCAGCAAAAATGAAATAGAAGGTTGTGAGAGTTCTTCACATGATACTTCTCTTCCATCTCACCTTTTTGAAGAAATAAACAAATTGAATGCATCATATCTTGAAGCTTGTGAACAGTACAAGCTGAAGAAGGACAGTGAGATGAACCATATCACCGAAAGGAGACAAGAAGTGCGATCAGTTCTTTCTGAAGCTCCTGTCCAGTCATTTGAAGAACCAACTTATTGGGTTTCCATGGACTGGCTTCGCCAATGGGCGGATAACCTTACTCCACCGTAAGCTCAAGATTCTATATCATGCTTGTTATGTGCATCCATTTGAAGTTTCTCTTCTTTTTATTTGCTTGTATTATGTACCTATACATGTCTCCTACCTCTGGGATAAAAGGTTTTTGTACTTCTTATGCTTTACCTTAATGAGTTTTTGCTAATATATTTTTTTTTCTATAGTGATATTCATGACACACTTTGGCAACTTATCTGTAAGCTTTTATGGTTTTGTTTATAATTTCTAGCAGTATATTGGATAATACCCCTATCCAATGCTCGCATGGAAAAGTCCCAGTGTCAAAAGTTGGCTCCATGAAACGGATGTCTGCTGCAGCTTGGACCAAATTGTTCTCTAAGGTATCTACAAGTGTACATTGTCTCACTTATGTCCAGAGAACTGTATCTGTCGCTGCTTTCCTGGCTAATTATGTTTCTGTATAGCCTAAAGGTGAAAGATGCATTCTATGTGCTAGGTCTCCCAGACAAACTGAGGTGCTAAGGTGCCAAAAGGGCATGTGTTGAGTATATTAAGGATTGTGTAATAAGTAAACTTACACCCGCCCGCCCCCCCCCCCCAAACCAAAAAAAACGTCTTTTTTTTTTGTTAATTTTGTAACATTAACACTATGAGCATTACATTAAGATGTAATTAAACATAATCTAATGCAATAAAATAAAAAATGCTATGAACAATGAGATGAAGTTTTATTGAATTAAAATGCTGTACAAGTTTCATCACATTTTGTTTCTCCAAGAACCATTAATATTTATTTCTATGATTACAATAATCTTTATTTTGTTTGGCTTGTGCATTGGAGTTATATAGGAAGAAATAACAAGGAAATTTGGGGGAAGAAGTGAGCTTCACATTTACAACTCCATGGAATGGTGAAAATGGGAAATTGTATTCAAGAAGTTGACAGAAGGGTACATGAAGCCCTGAGTATGAAATTGCTAGTCTTTGTTATCTATAAGAAATTAAAGATAAAATAAAATAGAAAACAGCATAGAAACATTATATGGCTGAAAGTGAGGGGAGAAAAAAAGTTTCATTTGAGGGAGAAATGAATTGATTATTTGATAACATCTGAAGAAATACTATTCTATTTTGGTATTACAATAGCCAAGGGTAAAAGCTCAAGGCATATAGCTAAACAAAGAGACATTTTAAGTAAGTTGATAAGAAGGAATTCAGAGGCACAAAAAGTAAATGCACAAGTTCTTTTGCTACTATGGGTTGTCTTAAATTCAAGGCTGGCATAGCAAGTCAATGGTAAAAGGGGGGGGGGGGGGGGAGGGTTAGATATTCTTGGTACTCACCTCAAGTGCCTCCCACATGGGGCAAGGCATGCCTCAATGTAATTACCTCACCTTATGGGTCTGAAGGCACCTGTACTTGGCTAATTGCCCAGATGAGTGCAAGATTGTATGTAACTTTCTCTTTTCTACATGAAATATTTAAAAGTATTATTTACAATTTTGATTGAGAGCCATATTTCTTGTTTTTTTTTTTTCACTTCTCCTTTCTTGAGCTCATGTTTAACTTCTTCAAGTTCTTTCTCCTTCCTCCCCTTGTTTTTTTCTCTTGCTTATTGCTGATTTGCTGGGCTGTGAAATCATTGCTGAATTTTCTGTTAAATGTTTGTAAAATTCAGTATGAAGGAGGGCCACCACTGACAAATAATGACTACTGCATGGCCTGCCTTATTGATGGTGCACAATCTGTCGTCTTTGCTGATAGCTATAGGGATCGGAGGACATTAATGAGGGATCTGGCAAGTGACGTACTTGCAGGGAAGCGTCTAGATGGAACATACTATGTATCTAAGACATGGTAAGATTTAATCTTGTACTTCTTTCCCACTTTTTTCCAAATGAATTTTGTTTGCTTGTATCAATGATTAGATGTGGCTTACTAAAAGGATTTACCATTTTTAGGAACCAACTGATCATAACAGTTGTATTGCTTTTTGATATCCATTTTTTCCCTATGCACCACTTGAAATTTTAAGGCATATGTATCATTATGATCTTTGAACCTTAGTGATGATGCACATATTCAACATACATTTTAAATTTGATATTCTCTTGATTACTGCTTTCTTTAATTGTCTCGTTTTTATTTTAGTTGAATCTTGATCAAAATCCCCCCCTTTTACTTTCTTGTTTATTTTCCTAGTTATTGATTGGAGGTTTTTTTTATTAATTCTTTGTGGATTCAATCCTATTTACTCTATACGCAATTTATATTTGTTGGATTTGGATAGGTTATTTTTTGTGGTTTCGACATCCATCACTTAGTTTTTTCGCTCTGTGTGGAGCTTGGGCATGTTTCTACTGATTCTGTTCCTTTTTCGCTTGTAGGTTACAGCAATGGGTGAGAAGAAAGAACCTCGATGCTCCAAGTGAGGCTGATGCAGGGCCAACACTTTCAATTAGGTGTACACATGGGCAGCTTCTGCCTGAGCAAGCCCCGGGTGCCAAGCGATTGCTGATTCCAGAGGAACTCTGGCTGTTCATTTATGAGGATGCCATTGCAGTAAAACCTGATGATCCCTTGGGTTGTACAACTTTTCCTTCAGATTCTGAGCAGTGCCCTCAATGCTGTGATGAGCTTTCTGAAGTTGCTTGCTTGGAAGATTCTCTAAGGTAATATTCCTGCATATTAATGGCACAGAACTAACTTTTTGTGTTCATGCTTGTTTTTTATTTCCTGTGTCCTCATTGCAGAGCAGTGAAACTTAAACAACGTCAGAATCATGAGAAATTGGCTATGGGAAAAAGTATTCCCCTTTCTTTACAATGCTCTTATTACTTGGTCCCCTCTTCATGGCTTACAAAGTGGAGGAACTATGTAACTGCTAGTGGCAAGAATGTTTCCTCATCTGTGGAACCTGATACTCTTGATTTTGTCATTGATTCATTAAAATGCGAAAAGGTAACTTGCTAATTTGCCTGAAAATTCTGTTACATTGTTCAGTTAGTACTACCCCAGAATTTTTTTTCCTGTAGTCAGTAATGCATGAATTCACTTTTTGTATTTGAGAACTGGACTTTTCTCCTTTTAATCCCTGCTTTCTCCTCCATTCGCCATTGAGTTGAATTCAGCTCTGCCTCTCTAACCTTAAATCATTTTTTGCTAAGTTTCAGTATTGTATGGAATGAGTTTTTTGTGAATATTGATATGAACAAAGCAATTAGGCAAGGACCAAAGATATTCTATGGTCAACAACTCAACATGGGATTAGAATGTGACAAATGTCTTGGGACATATGAAGCTCGTTTTGTTTTCATTTTTAGCCATATTTTAATCATAAATATGTAAATTGTAATGTTATGTTTGTTTTCTCCCTCTCCTATTTCCTTTTTTCAGCATTCACGGCTCCTAGAGAGGCCTCCTGACCTGATGTCCAAACGTGGAATACTTTTCCAAAAGGGCTCTATGGTAAGTGTGATATTATTATATATATTTGGCAAGTAGGAATATAGATTTATAAACAGAACTTATGTTATTTGATTTAAAGTGTCCTAAAAGGGAAAGATGCCATTAGCAGTGGTAACCTAGGCTAGAACTTCCTTTTTCAATCTTGTACTTATCATTTGTTGGGCCCTGGAGCAACTCGATCTAGCTCCCCTGGAAAATAAATGAATTGACCATTTCTGCTTAAAGCCAATTACTACTTGATCGAACCAGCAGAAATGAGTAAAATACAAAGCGAGTAAAATGAATAGTCACTATTGCTATGACTGCTCTACAGTAATGAATTTCTCCCTATGCTCCCCCATCCTTGGATTTTAGACAGATGGCTTAACAATTATTACTGAGAATGACTGGAACAACTTCTGTGAAGAGTGGGGTGGTAATAAGGACAAGGGCATATCTGCAATTATCGAGCCTGATAATGTTGCACAAAGTAATTTAGCTGGCTCCTGTGAAGAGACAATTACTGAGGAGCATCAGAATCCTCAAGATGAAGTAAATAAGGAGACTGAGACCAGACAGCCAATAATTAGGACTTGTCCGGAGGTAATGGAAGCTTAACCATGTTTCTCTTTTTTATATGTGAAACATCATTTGCTTCAGTTAAAATTTTTGCAATCTTCAGGTGAACTTTCAACTTTTGTTTCTTTATCTGATTATGGTGTTTATTAATCCTGCTAGATCTGCGAGGACTGCATAGGTGAACGAGAAAGTTGTAAGTTGATGCAGAAACTTAACTACTCTGATGGTGACATATATGTATCCCTTGTACGTGGTAAGGAAGCTCCACGATCAATTCTGGAAGCATCTGAGACAGCTACTGAGCCTGATCGACGGGCCTCCAAACGCTCTCGAAAGACCAGTTATGGCAACTCAGTAAATTTAAAGGTTTCCGGTTCTACGTCTATATACCAGCTAAAAATGATGATATGGGAATCACTTGGGGTAAGCTACATTAATTTATATATGAATATCTTGATTTTGATATTCGATGCATGAGATGATATAGGAATTAATATGTTGAATGCAATAATTACATGCATCGTATAAGAGATATCATGTAGCCTTCTGGTCCTTTCCCTTGTGTTTTCAATGAGGCTAGTTCTGTAATTTGATGACCTCTGGGGTATAAAGTTGTAGCCTTCAGGCCCTTGTATTTCCAAGGATGCTATTTCTGTGAGTGCCTGACCTCTCTTGGCAATTGATGTTACCATTGCCGTGAGGCTTGCACTCAATATGAGAATGATGTGCATCCTGCATTAAATATATGCATCCCTTTGAGATTCTCCTTGATGACCTGCAGTTTCATTTGGTTATGTACTTTGTTATTGCATTTTCAAGATTAACCTTGCTTCCATTGTTGTTTAACTTCATTCATCTTATTACCATGGAGTGTTGTTGGCAGGCTTTATGGCCACAAGCATCCTTTAACTTATTATTATTATTTTTTTTTGGTTCAGGTAGTTAAGGAGAACCAGATACTACACAAAGGTTCTAGGATACTTGATCAGGAATGTGCTACTCTTGCAGACTTGAATATATTCCCTGGAGACAAGCTTTGGGTTCAAGATTCTGAAATCCATGAGCATAGAGATATTGCTGGTAATTAGACTGTTCGTTAAACTAATTTAAACTAATTGGTTATTTTCTTAGGAGTCCATGGATACTTGGGTTATATTGACTATATCATAAAATTTTGGCATCAGATTTGAACTTATGTCTTTGACTCTTCTCTTTATACACTTGTACCTGATAAATATACATGGATGTGGATATGGCGTTTTTGAATTAGTGGGGAGGTGATGAGTGAAGTAAAATCATACTTATGATATTTGTTATTTGATTCTTAATTATGAGAATTCGGATTGATGGTTGTACTATTTTTGGAATTAGTTTCCTTTTGCCCCTTGGGATTTTCTTATTTAGGAAGATGTACTCTAATCTAAAACTGTTATGTAGTTTTCTTACTTTTCATATTACAAATCCTAGTAGTTGTTACTAATTCTCTGCGGTTACCCATATTAAGTTCTTTCTTAGGTCTTTGATGAGAGAAATTTTGAGAATTTTGATTTGGTTTCTAATTTCTTTGTGCTTTAGTTATTTTGTTAAAGGTGCCTCTAGCCAAGGCACCCTTCAATGAGGCTCTTGCCTCTGGACAGAGGTGCGCCAGGCATCATAGGCACTGCCTCTTTAAAGCAAGAGTAAGTGATTTTTTTTTTTATGAGCTGAAAACCTAGCCTTCTCTCTTCCACTCCAAAGACCAGCAGCAAAAAACTCTCCTCTTCCTGTCTCTTGCTCTTCCAAGTCCTAACAAAATGTATGTCTCTTAGGCATTGGGTACCCTATCGCCTTTTGCCTTAACAATATGGTGCTTAGATTTATGTTCCTATTCTTTTATCTCCTTTCTCTCTGCTCCTACAATTCCTTGGGAACTTTTTTCAGCCCCCAGACAACCTTTCATTTCTTCTATTTTCTCACTTTAGCCAGCACAAATTTAATCGCCTAAACTTCCTGCCTTCCTTAAATTCAAACCCTAACTCTTAATTGTTGGAGATTTCCCAGCCTAAAGGCATTATTAGGCTGGTTGCGTAACCTATACTGAATCAGAAAACAACAACTAAACCTCAATTCCAAAACTACTTGAGACAACTATATCCCATTTTTCGCTATTCAGCTCTGTTTGATATTAGTTTCACATCTATATTTAAAATTGCAAATCTTTGATATTACTTCTGTCCACTTTATTAAGTCTTTCCTTTTTCCTCCCAACTCATGTTACCGTTAATTTATACCATTTCTATATAGGAGTGTTGATTCTCTATGTTGAACATGACCAAGATAGATGTTCTCACGCACTGGAGGATTTGATCACTCTTAACCTTATCCATTATTGTAATATCAAATGACATCAGCATATGTGAAACACTTATCTTGGGGATATGTTATACCTTAGATGCTCAACGTTCACTCCCATATAACTTAGCTAACCTGATTACAGTTCCATAGGACTTAGCTTTCACTTTACCAGTGATCTTACGGCTGCATTACATATTAGTTGCATCATTACATTATGTTCATCATGTTTTGATCCTATGATTTACATTCACATTTATTATTCTGTTATTTTGCATGATAGAACCTAAATACTTGAGTTTGTTGCATATATGCACCAAAACTCCAGCCATCAAACCACTCCTCCATTTCTTCCATAAAAGGCAAACTTGCAATACACATAGTATGTGTTACATCTAGTTAGTCTAAAGCCCTTACTCTCAAGACCTTCTCCATAACTCTTTTAACTTTTAATTAACTACCTCATTTGTTCATTCACCAAGATGGCAAGGTATCATCATCTGCAGATAACATTCAATATGACCAGTGAACTCATTGTCCTGCATCAGGAAGTGTACAAAATATTTGAAAAAAGCCAGCATTACAATCAGACATGCTGGAATCCAAGTAAAACTTTTAATGACTATCTCTCTTTCTCTCCCTCTCTCTGTGTGTGTCTTTGTGTGTATGTGTGTGTAGTGGCATGCATGTGTTTGTCAATCTGATGTGCATTTAAAGCATTCAACACGAAAAACCTGATTCTCATTTAAAGCATTCAACATGATCAAGTGGCAGACATCTAGCTTGGTCATTAATCCTCTCAATATCATTTCATGGAAACTTTCTAGGGAGGGATCCTTAGGGAAACATACGAGATGCTTCTCAGTCCTATTTTGTGTAGGTGGATTTAAATCTTCACTTTTGGTACAGGATGCAATGCTGTGTGATGCTCAAAATGTTCTAGATTCATGAATTATTCATCCTGTAAATAATTTTGTTAATACATGCTCATGAGTTTGGTGCCCTTTTGTTATTTCTATTTATCCAAAAAGCAAATTATTTGAAAGATTTCCTGCACTGAAGTAGCTGTAATTTGTACTGATTTTTCTGATCTACGTGTTCAACAGATGAGCTTGCTGAGCAGAAGATGACTTCACAGCATGCTGAGGAAGGTTTTCGTGGAACACTTTTGACTTCAAATATTTCCTAACCAGTCATTTAAGATGTATGCTGAAAGTACTTGTCTTCATGTCCCATCACCTTTTTGTACATATATATGGGGAGAGAAAACAGCTTGAATATTTGACCTGCCTATCGGAGGTAAGAATATACACATCTTATGTTATTCTATGTATAGATAATGATATTGTCTTTAAAACAGATTGTTTGCTAATCTTAAATACTTCCCAATCAGCATCTGGTGACTGGTTGTACCAGAGGTGATGAGTAGGGATCCAACTAAAATGCTGGATCTCAGTCATCATTTTCTTTTGGAAAGTGATGTACTATTTTACACAGCTAGAATTATTGTTTTTTTCTTTTCTTTTGCCCCTTTATTATGAAAATAATATTTCAAACTAATTCTAGATAGTTTAACAATGGTATGCTGGATCATGTGTAAAATCTTTATTTAATATTTTTAGTTGTCGTAGTAGTTACTGTTACTTGGCCTGCTAGACTATTTATAGTTGTCATAGTAGTTGCTGTTACTTAGCCTGCTAGAAGGCCTCATAGTTATGGCCTTCAGCTCAACGTAATTTAGAAAGGACACATTTCATTTTACAGGAGAAGGGTAGGTACTGTGAATCACCCATTGTGATTGCTGCTTTGTCCTGGATAATTCTTATTGTATTTGCTTGTTTAAAGTATTTATAGTCCTCTTCTATCTCTCTTGCTATTATTCTCCGCAACTGCATTAGGCATTCATTGATGAGTCATTTTATCGTTTCCTTTGCAGAACCAGCAGTTGAGCTCGGTGTTTTTGGCTTTTTGTATTATGAAAGCGTGGTCCAATACTACTTGTAAAGCTCCCAAAATATTTTGTAACATTTATACTTACAGAGGTACAGATGTATTGCCTCATTCCCTACTTTTGCCTAACACTTGGAAAGGAAATGAAACGTGTTTAGCTGGTTTCATGCTAGCCAATTGTTGTGAAAACTGTGTGATTTGATGATGCTAGATTTTAGTAGCCTTGTTCTTTTGGGGTCCTATTTAATTTGCTAAAAGTCACGCCATGTGATGTGTTGTCCATTTATTCATTGGGTTCATTAAGAGAGAAAGGGGAAATTTATGTTGTTTTGGATAGGTCAAGGGTCTCAAGGTCTAGGAAATGACTATGTCGTCAATGGTTGAATGGAATGTCAGAGGTCTTAGCCACGCCCTTCAATATCCTCTGTTATGGCAACAACTATGTTGATGATTTTTCTATTCGCTTAATAAACACCTTAACGGGTTGATGTTGTGGACTGCAGCTCCTAGCTCCAGGTTGTGTCGTCCATGATTCATCCATTGCAGGATTGCAGACCCATTGAAGCCTTGCTGAAAGCAAATTTCACCTGTTCTACTTTCATTTTCATCGTTCCAGAAAAGGGGGAAACAATGTGTTTGTATAACCGCATTAAATTATTGGTATTTAAATGAAAGGGGGATAAGGCGTAAACTGGGCTAAATTTTATCATTTTCTTCCATAAAGGTTTAAAGAGATATCTTTTGTTTGTCGATGAGCATTAGATTGGTATGGAAAGCAGAAACGAATCAGCCATTGGACACCAATTTGAAACTTGAGCATACTCCCAAAATGATTGCTTTTGAAGAAGTCGGAACTGTAATAATCAGAGTACAAAGAGTACATGGATACTGAGTTAAGTAGCATCTGCAAATTCTGAGCCAAAAAGGACATGGGATTTCTCAAAAAGATTGGGAGCTGCTGTACTTGTTATGTTTGGGAGAATTGGATGAATTGGATTGCTGATAATTGTAAAAGCTCGCTAGATCTAGCGCTTGCAGGAGTTTGGAGCTCCTGTGAACCACCGGTCCCAGCTAATATTGGTTGATCCTTTAGTCCTACAAAATCCATCAATTTCTCACTTGTAGCCATAAAAAAACTTCGTATTCATATTTGGCGACAAGATTATGCTTACAGTGGATCCGGAATGGATTCAACACTTGAAATTATCCTGCAGGAGATATATAATAATATCATAAAAAAAAAAGAGAAGAAAACGGAGATAGTGAAGGCTTTAAATGCTCTACAGTGCTCACTCTCTACAAACGATGGAGGCTTCACCCAACTCCTCAAGTTGGTCTAGCTCCTCCTGCCAATTTACATAAATAAATAAAACGAGTTTTTTCAGTTGTGGCCTAATTGCAGGAAATTACAGAAGAAAAAGTTGGGAAACTAATGAACCTGGAGAAAGTTGATTTGGCTTTGGAGATCGGAAATTGCAGCTGCCATCCGATGTTTCCCAAGGAAACCTTTAGGCTGTGTTTTGGGAAGGAGAGTTGATGATGTAGTGGTATGCTGCTTTTCACTCCTTGACAGTGAGTCATCAACCGGCGGTATCGATTCTGGGTCCATGAAGAATATGTCAAAAAAGAAGAGGCGTTATCGCCGGCTTATAGGTGAGCAGAAATTAATGGATGGTTGCGAAGAGTGGAGCAAGCATAGAGAAATTTTGAAGGGAAGATGGTGTGAAGTAAACTATAAACAAATGATAAAGAACAGGGAGAAAAGGAAATTGCGTTACTCACGCAATCGACAAAAACCAACTAAAGCAAGAACTGAAAGAGACGAGAACAGGACAGATAACATGTGGGATTTGTGATGAAATGGTTATTGGGGACCTATCACAATCATCTCTCCCGCAGCGGATCACTACTGTTCATTCTGTTCCTCATTTTCAAAGGATTCTAAGCTCTCTGGCATGAATTATTAGGGCCTGATTGGGTGTTTAGGCCTTCTCAAAAAGCCCAATAATTTAGGTTTCTTTATTCCTCAATTTAATTGGATGACGATGAAGATGGATGCTTAGCATTAACAGAGTGATCGGTGTTTGACGTGAATCCCACTCTTTCCTAGAGCTATTCTTTCTCCTTCCGCTTCCCTTGAAAGATCAGTTTGCCCATTCTACGCCCCGCCCCTGGCACTATAGCATCAGCCTCTGCAAATACTATTAGCAATAATCATCGTATGATGATGAAGAAGAAGAAGGAGAAGCAGCAGCGGAGGAAAACAAAAAATCAGAGTTGCTGGCAGTCAAGAGGGAGGAGGAGAATAGGAGAACTCGTGCAGAGAAATAATTTGGCTCACCACTTCTTTCGAGTTGCAGAATAATGAAAATATATCTCTATTATGCTTGGTGAAGTTGCTGACGTTTTTTGTTCACTGAACATCTATATATTATATTGAATCGACTTCCTGAATCTGATATGTAGATTAAACTGAACTGGATTTCTTAGTTCTCCATAACTGAAGGGTGATCTTGTAAGGCATATTTTAAACTTGAACTAGTGAGCAGACATCATCACTGATACTCTTTGCCTTTGTCACATACGTTCTAATATATATATATATATATTTTTTGTTTTAATTTTTATTATGTTAATAGAGGGACTGAAGCTCCTCTGAGCTAATGATATTTCACTTCCCTGCATTTACTATGCTTTTGTGTCTCTCTAAACCCTTAATTCTTGTTAATTAGAATTTGCTTGTTTCAGAATCAATAAGTTCTACTATTTAACTGAGTTGAACAGGCATATGACTGGCGACTCTGAAAGCAGAAGCCATTATATTTCTGGCCTGATGCAGAGTCCTAAGAGAGCAGGGGAAGAAAACAACTGGCATTTACTTCATAATAACCTTATTCAGGCCCACCTAGGTGGTGTTTTCATTCCACCAGTGATCCGGTAAATATCATTTGCAGCAAGAAACCAGGCTTTTTGCCTATTTAAGTGTGGAATATTTTTTATTTATGAATTTAGAGTTAAAAAAAAATTATTTGTGTCGGATTGTCAAATTGCAGCCGAAAAACATGTTTGGTGCTTGTTTAATCGGTATAAAATAGCGCCACGCTATTATTAATATTTTTTAAAAAAATGATCTAGCGCCACTTAGAGAGATGTAAGGCTATTATTTGTTTTTATTTTTTATTTATTAAAATATTATAATTATATTAATTAATTAATATATTATTTTTATATTATATTAATTTAATAATTATATTTTTATTATATTTTTATTATAATAAATTTTTTATAATATATTTTATTAATTTTAATATGTTTTTATAATAATATTATAATTAAATAATACTAATTATAAATTTATTTATCAATTATTAAATATATATATATATAATATTTAAATTTTTTTTTAAATAGAAATCGAAAAGTGAATTTAAAATTTATCCGATTTATTCGAATATACTTACCATTATATTAAATCTGTGAGTGAATTAATATTTAAAATTATAAAAATTAAATTTATTTTTATTAGACTGTTATTATGCAGTCGTAAATAATCACATAATAATATAAATATTTTAATATTTTGAGGAGTTATGAAATATATTATTATATGATTTGATAACTGTCGGATTTCTCTCACTTAGCCGATCCAACATTTTTAATCGATCCAACATCTTCGGTCCTGACCCAAACACGAAGGTAGATTGGCCCGCCCGTGAGCCTTCAACGCAAAGAATCCAGTCCGGTGATGTGACTTGAAGAAATACAGTAGGTTCAGTCACTTCGCAGTCCTGCCCACATACGCAAAGGGTCCTGACGCTGAGAGGAGTCCCGACACTTACGTAGGTACGGACCTATAGAGATAGGAATAGAGAGGCCTTTGAATGTTACCAGCAGACAAAAGAAAAAGGATAAAAGGGAGGATAAAGGGGAGAAAACACCTTTCTCTCCATCTAAGTAAATTCAATTATTATAGATATCAGACTATTATAATTAAATATATAAAAATAATTTAATTGTGATTAGATATAGAAAAATAATTCTTAGTATATATTTATTCGATAAAATTTTTTATTATTTTAATAAATTAATACAGTAATATTTTAATCATTTAATAATATTGTTTTATAACTCTATAAATTACTAAAATTTCTACAAATTACTAAAATAAGTTATAAACGGTTATTATATTTTATAAAAGTATTTTTAATATATAAAAGTATTAAAGGGACTACACATTAAAATATTTAAAATTATAATATTATCTTACTATTATAGTATATAAAATCACTTCATTAAATTAATTATTTAATTTATTTATTTTTTCTCTTTGATAAATTATAAACAATACGTATAAAATATTTAAAATTATTATATTATTTTATTATTAGATATTATATGAAAATATTAAATTATAAATTATCAAAAGAAAATAAATAAATAAATAAATCTAATCATATAATAAATTGATTAACAGTATAATTTTATTTTATATATTAATATTTAATATATTTTATTATTAATATTTAAATTAAAAATATTACTCACCTTATATCATTTTAGTGTTATAAAATTACTATCATTATATAATTATATATATTGCTATAAATTAACATTATTATGTGATTATGTGCGACAGCACAAATCAATCCAATAAAAATAAATTTAATTTTTATAATTTTAAATATTTATATTAATTATTTAATTCAGTGTTTTTTATATATATTTAATAACAGGTAAATAAATTTATAATTAGTATTATTTAATTATAATATTATTATAAAAATATATTAAAATTAATAAAATTTATTATAATAAAAATATAATTATTAAATTAATATAATATAAAAATAATATATTAATTAATTAATATAATTATAATATTTTAATAATTAAAAAAATAAAAAAATTATGACATTGCGCCCAATAAAAATAAATAAATCCTAATTTGAAATCATATATAAAAATTAAAAAAATATAAATAATGATATAACACTAGATTCTAGCACCTGTTAAATAGTTGTCACACATATTTTTCGATTGTTAAATCCTAAATTTATAAATATTTTTTTTTTATCTCAAATTCACAAATAAAATATCTCCTTTCCTTAAATCGGCAAAAAGCCTCGAGAAACCTTCGTACAAACGTGGTTAAAGCATGTTAAACTTGCATCTCCCTAACCTGGACTGTGCTAAAAGAGTAGTATATGCAATGGCAAGGCAATAAAGTCGTGCAAATGGATACATTTACTGCAACAGGAGGGAGGCAAGCTTGGATAAAGACGGCAGCATGGGTATTCCAAGCTCTGAGGAAAGCAGTTAATGATGAACTCAACAGGCTGGAGAAGTCTGTAGATGCTTGTTTCAGCTGCCTTCGGCCTGGGGAAAGGCTTGCTGTGATCTTTTTTCCGTCGCTCAGAAGATAAGAGTTGGGAAACAAACATTTCTCAACACCATACAAAAACCAATAGACATGGAGTTGTGCATGGTGAAGAGAGAGGTGGAAGAGATATAAGGAAGATGGAAGATGAGAGTGTGCATGGGCGGATCGGAAACACCATCAGAAGAAGAAGAAAGATCGAATAGGCGGAGAAGAAGTGCCAAACTCAACTCCGGGGATTGAGACTCAAAGTAAATAATTGATTTGAGTTTCTATGACCCCTAATCATTTGATTCTTGTTTGGAATCTCAAATTTTGAGTGGATTCAAATTTAATTCTTTTTTCTTAACTTTTGTGGGTTAAGAATTTAATTCTTAATTTTAAATTTTGGTGAGAATTAATTTTGAATTAAAAATAAATCTTGTTTTTTTTTATCAAAATTATATAATTAGTTCTTTTGAGAATCTTATTTTTTTTCCTTTCTTTTATTTTTTATTTTAATTTTAAATTTATTTATATTTTATTAATTAATAACTATTTTCTTTAGAATTTAATTTAATATTAAGTATGCATTTGTAATTGATATTAAAAAATTTATTATATTATTTTGTTAATTTTTCTAAAAAAGAGTGTCCATCTAATTTATATATTTTAATAGTAAAAAAAACTAAAGTTTAGATTTTAAATATTATGAAAATATTAATAATAGTGTTAAAAATATTTTTTATTTATAAAATACATATTTATATTTAACTTAAAAATAACAAGAATAATAAGGGAAATAAATCAATTTAAATTTATTATTATTTTGTTTAAAATAAATAAAATTTATTTTTTTTATAAGAAATAAATTCGAAAACAGTGTGATTAGTTATACGCTGCATTTGCCAAATTGCATGTTCCAGATGCGAGCGTGGATCAGAATGTGCCCATGCTGAGATATTGAGGAAAATTGAATAGCTTTTAATTTTTAAGCAGAAAACGCTAATTGGATTGATGTTAAATGGGAGAAATTTTATAGTGCAATGGTGATTTCAAGTTTGCAATTTCATATAAATTAGATATAAACTAAAAATAAAAGTCAATCCTTAATCTTCGATTTAGTCTGATTAAAAAATAATTTTTACAAAATTATATTTTTACAAAATAAATTTTCATCAAAGATTTAAAGTATTTTATTTATCTTAAAATATAATTTAACATATTTTATTAATGAAAAAATTGAATGAAATGTAAAAGTTCAGATAAATTATTATTTTATTTTTAATTTTTATTATTATAAAATTTCTGGAAAATTGTTGGTTTCAATTTGGTCCAAACTCCATAGAAGCCCAGTAGAAACAGGTTATTTATTTATTTATTTATAATAATAAAAAAAAAACAACTTCCTTAAATTTTTATAGAATTGAGATAAAATGGCAACTGAATAAACTGATATATTAACCTATTGCAAACTTAAAGTTTTTTAACTTAATTAATCTCCAATCAATCAAAACCTTAATTTTTTTTTTTAAATTGACTGAAAAGTATTCCAAATTATTAGAATATTTAGTAAAATCAATTTTAATTATAAGATTTGAAACCACAAATCTACTGATTTGTAGACTCATTTTAACATTTTGGATCGTTAAACAACATGATTTATTAAAACGGTCTTTATTTTTTACTTTTTAAATAAAAAAAGCAATAAATATTTGGTAAGGGAAAATGAAAGAGTAACAAAAATTTCTTTTTCAATAGTTGGAAAACTCTGTAAACTTATGAGAGTCAGAATGTCTTTAACCATCTTCTAATATTTAGTAAAATTTATTTTTTTTGAATTTTCCAAAGTCTTTAACCATCTTCTAATCAAAACTTTACATGTATTAATTGAATATATTAAAAATGCCTTTAAATTTTAAAATTATTTTAAAATTTTCAGTTTAAATTCAGAATTTTTTTTAAATTTTTTATTAATATTTAGAAAAGTATTTTTGCATTGTTATTCTAAAAAAACTAATTTTAAATATTTACAAAAAAAATAAAATAAGTCGATTTCAATATAAATATGAAGTCAGAATGTTAGTGGAAAATAAATTAGGGATTTAATAGGCACATAATTTTTTTCCCCCAATTTGTAAAACAAAAAAAATATACAAAACGACAAAAGTCCAAATCACATTGGGCCCCATCATTTAAAACCCCAACCTCATTTTCCTCGTCCTTTCTCGATTTAAATAAGATACAGCGCTCATATCCACCAGACAATTTTGCCCTACCATACGCTCAAGTTCGATGAGTTAGTTAGGGGTAATCTAGACTTTTCATACCAAATACACCCGCGTTCTAGACGCGGCCCTAGCGCCAATCCAACTGTCACTCCGTTTCTGCGATAATTCCAGTTTAAACGACGACGTCTTGCTATCTTTAAAATACATGGGCTCGGCCGCGTTTGCCGAAACTTGATATCAACTATCAAGCAGCGAGACTGCAGAACTTGGTAGACTTTGCTCCTCAGCTCGCTCTCTCTCTCTCTCTCTCTCTCTCTCTCTCTCTCGTTTTCTCCAAATTTTTTTTTGTTGCTTTATCCGTTGATGACTTGAAATCTTGAAATCTTTTGGGAAACAGCTCGAGAAATCCTATAAAGACTCGAAGAGATGGAAAAGAAAAGCAAGAGAAGAAGGGTGTCACTGTCATATTCAGTGACGGCTTTCTTCTTTATTGTATTGGTTGCAAATTTCCAGGGCTCTTCCTCTGCGGCTAGTCAAACACCCACATCCAACAAGAAAAAGTCAACCCAGCCGACCGTGGCTGCTAGTTTCGGCTCCTCTCTTCTTCTTCCCGTTGCTGGAAATGTTTATCCTCTTGGGTATCTCTTTGATTACTGGAATGCATTTTTAGTCTTTTGTTTTTCTTCTCTTTTAATCTTAGTTCGATGTGGATTCTTGTGTGATTCTTTTGTTTCTCTGTAATTTCTTGTTATTTGTTTGGTTAGTTTTGGTCTGTTCCAATTAGTTTGCAACTGAATTCCATCGTTTCCATGATTTTTCTTTTGCAACATTTTAACGGTGTCTTTTTTCTAAAAAGAATTAAATTAATACTTGTGGGATGTTGTATTAAAATGATTTTTATATCATTTTCTCGGTCTCATATTCAATTTCATGGATTATTCTGGTAAAAAAATACCCGTTTTTCTATTTTGTTTAGTTTCTTGACAAATTATTTCATCCCATTTGTCCAAAAATAATTTTCTCTGTTTGTCTTTCAGTGGATAACGGAGAATTTATTAGAGGGGGGAAACTGGTTTTTAATAGGAGTAAAAGATAATAGTCCTCTAAGCAAAACAAGAAAATATTGTATTAGGTCTTCTGCATTACCTTTTTTCAGATTGGCTGATTAGACATGCAAAAGATTCTAGTAGGAAGAGACCTAAGATGAATGCATATATTGCAGGAAAATAAAATTACCCAAGAACCTATTTTTGCCAAGTTGGGATCTAAAATAACAGTGAGAAAATACTGTTTGTGAAGCAGTAAGCAGTCTCCTCATCTAAAATTCTTTTACTTTTTTTACCCATAAGCGTATGATCCTCACATAGAATAGTAAATAATTTGCTGAGTTGTTTCATATTGAGTGAAGCATGAGTGTCATTTCTTAATTTCACTTACTGTGTCCTTTAGATGAATGGAAGGATCAAGTTCTTGATATTCTGATTTGGATGTTGATCTTTTATTCCTGTCCAAATCTCTCAGTTTTGTCCAATTTGTGGATTATATGTGATTCTTTTTTTTTTTTCAGGGATTGAAATATGCCACTGAAGTGGAATGTTTTTTCCAATTTTTTTTCCCAATTTGCAGGTACTATTCTGTGTCACTCAGTATTGGCAATCCCCCCAAGCTTTTCGAATTAGATATTGATACTGGTAGTGACCTTACTTGGGTCCAATGTGATGCACCTTGCACTGGTTGTACAAAGGTAAATGTGCTAGATAAAAATTATAACACTTCCAACAGATTCTCTTCATGGTTATACCTACTGTACTTACATATGCTCATTAATGCAGCCTCTTGATCACCTTTACAAGCCAAAAAACAATCTAGTGCCTTGTACTGATCCCTTATGCAGCGCCATCCACTCTGGAGGAAGCTTTCAGTGCGAGTCTTCTAATGATCAATGCGATTATGAGGTTCAGTATGCTGATGATGGTTCATCTCTTGGTGTGCTGGTCTTAGACCATTTTCTCCTAAAATTAATGAATGGTTCTCTCCTCAGACCTCTAATGGCCTTTGGGTAGGTATCGGACTTTCAGCATTTGATTTTGATGAAGACATTGTTCATATCATCAAAAGAATTAGTAAATAATTACTCAGCAACAAGTTTATCAGTTTCATAATAGCTTGAGCATGTGAAGGATCAAAAGTTGTTACCTTTATAGTTCTTTGATTAAATTGCCTAGTGACTACTGTGATATTTTGTTTATGATGCATGATGATCATCTTGCCTGTAGGTGTGGGTATGATCAAAAGAATCCAGGCCCACTTCCACCTCCTTCCACATCAGGGGTCCTTGGCCTTGGCAATGGCAAAACAAGCTTTATTTCACAATTGCAAACCCTAGGTATAGTAAAGAATGTTATTGGACACTGTTTGAGCAGGCTGGGGGGAGGATTTTTATTTTTTGGAGATCATTTTATCCCTTCTTCAGGAATCAGTTGGACGCCAATGATCCGCAGTTCATTGGAGTAAGAGCTCTGTTACTGGGCTTTCACATATCTATATGCTTACCTTTTCATGCATATAATTAATCTAAATGGAGTTCTTTCTTGATGTTCTTATTCAGAAAACACTATTCATCAGGACCAGCAGAACTTCTTTTTGACGGAAAGCCCTCAGGAATGAAGGGACTAGAATTGATTTTTGATAGTGGGAGCTCTTATACTTACTTCAGTGCCCAGTTATACCAAGCCACACTTAATTTGGTGAGATATGAATAAGAATGAGTATTTCTCTGAGTCACAAACTTGGATACAGGAAAATCTGGTTAGAAATTCTGTTGCTGGAAAAATAACTTATTTTTGTCTCAGATAAGGAAAGATCTTTCTGGAAAGCCTCTAAAAGACGCACCAGAGGAGAAGGCCCTCTCTATCTGCTGGAAAGGTGCAAAGCCCTTCAAATCTGTTAGTGATGTGAAGAGCTACTTCAAGCCCTTGTCACTAAGCTTTACAAAATCTAAGAATGTTCAGCTGCAGTTGCCACCTGAAGGTTATCTTATTGTCACGGTGAGGACCAACTGAAATGCACATGTTAACTGAAGTTAGTAACGCTTCAGAACATGAATATTGAATATAAAGCATCTCTAGAAACCATTTATTTGTTCCCTGCAGTTAACACACATCTAACAAGTAACAACTACTTCTCTTTCAGAAAAATGGAAATGTGTGCTTGGGGATTCTAAATGGCACTGAAGTAGGACTAGGAAATATCGAAGTAATTGGAGGTAAGAGATCTCAATAGAGTAGTTAAGTTGTTAATTATGATCTAACATCGAGCTTTTCACATATTTGTTGTGCAGACATTTTTTTACAAGATAAACTGGTGATATATGACAATGTTAATCATCAGATCGGCTGGGTCGCTGCAAATTGTGACAGACTTCCCAAGTCCTGAACTATTCTCTAGTGATATTCTTCCTTTCATGCAATTTTGCTGAAGGACTCTCTCACTGGGATTTTTTTTGTTTTTGTTTATGATTATTGACAGTGTTGACCGTGATAATAATGAAGGTCTTTGTCAGCCTTTTGCAACTAATTATGTTATCCTAGACGGGCACTGTCCATCCAGAGTATGAAGACAATTATGGACAAAGAATAAATAGTTTCATGGCATTATACATAGTAAATACACATACATTTCAGTCACTCAGGTTTACAAATTTTAATGTTGTTCTTCTTCTGTGTTCTGTAGTCTTCACAATACATGTAATTGTCTGATCCCACATACACAGCATTGCTTACAAATTTATGGCACTGTAGCTTCTAGTGAGAGTTATAGACGAGGTGGTATAAATTGATTCAGTTACTTCTGTTACTGTGCAAATTCGTTACTATTGCATAACACCAGTAAGAGATCAAACAGTTGTTCTGTTGATGATTGTCATCAATTACATGTAAAATTCAGACTGTCCTTTCTGTATTCTGTTGAGGACAATATGCATCAACGGTCACATCACTCTATCTTATCATTGATCCATTGTCACTAGAGTTTCCAGTGCCATCTAATGACATCTGTGTCAGAACCGAGAGAAAGGAGTTGCTTTTTGTCTCCCAAAGTCATGTTTCAGAGATTTTTGGTATATTTTAATCATAACAACATGAAATAACAAAATAGTTTTTTTTTTCAAATTTTTTTAACAGCATTAGAAGTATTTTTTTTTTCCCTAAAAAAGTGCTTTTCTAACTCAACTTCTTTGTCAAACAACCTTTACGATGACCTACTTTAACATGTCTGTGCAACAGCTAGCACCTGCCTTTTTTAGCAGTCGTTTTGGTGGCCCATGTCCATCATAGTAACAAAACAAAAGATACTATTTTCCTTTCAATGTTTCGTTGGTCATGGTTATACTAGGTTATATATATATAAAAAAAAAGAAATTTTATAGAAAAAAATGAGATAAATTGAACTTATAGTTTTTTTAATATTCTCTCAATTTGGGTTACACTTCACCAGCAACTTCCTTCTTATCCTAAGTAATGTTTGTTGTGCTCCTCCCCAAAATTAGAGATTCACCTGTGCCGTGATTGTCACTCAGTTTGGGAGATATGGGTTTTTTCTTCTTTATTGAGTACTTCCTGTTTTGGGTATCTTTTAAACAATGGTGGACAGGACCTTGCGAGAAAAGGTCTTTTAGAGGATTTGGAGACCATAGCATGTATTTGTTACCAAATATGGAGGGCATGCATTAAGCTCTTATTTGAAGGGAATGTGTAGGAAATTTGCTTTGAGACCACATGGATGATAACAATATTTCAGGTGGTTCATTTACGCCCAGAGATGTGGTTGCGCAGTTCTTCAGTTCATTCTTTTGGCTGAAGAACTACTATATCCTTATATGGTTTAATTTAACTTCAGTCTAACAGCATTGAATCATTTAATTCAATATTAAACATATAATTTTTTTTATTAATGCAAAAAATGTTTTTTATTATTTATAAGAAATCCTATATCCTTATATGGTTTATGAAATATTATTATTTATTAATTAATTTAGTAATTTTATAATTTTCCATAAAAATATTACTCTACGTAAAATTTATAAATACTTTTAAACTTTTATATTTTAAAAATAAACCATCCATGAAAATTGCCATATCATTAATATTTAAAATTTTTCTCAAGGTTCGCAGAGTCAGCCCAATAAGGTCTATTGGGCCATAAAAGCTCCGATTGACCCAAAATGGAACTACTAAAAGCCCACACCCAGTTCGGCACCTGCCTCAAAATCAGCTTGGCGCCATCAGCGAAACCTCCTACCCGCTGTGCTCAGTGCTCTTGCTGCTTCTCAAATCTCAGTCGAGGGATCCTGAACTTGAATTCTCCGGCTAGACAGATAGCGAGAGTGTGTGAAAAGATGACAGAGGTGGTATCTCTTATGGACATTGACGAAGATGAGAACCAGAACCGTAATCAAAACCATTCCTTGAAATCAAACAAGGGCAAAAACGTCGTCGTTGCTGGCACTACGCCTGATGCTAAAGCCACTCCCTGGGTGGAGAAGTATCGCCCTCAGTCACTCGCCGACGTAGCTGCTCATCGCGACATTGTTGATACCAGTAATTATTTTCTGTTCTCCTTTTCCTCTAGGGTTTTCACTGTATATGTTTATAATTGTATATGCGTGCCTATTAAGCTCTTCGAATTCTTCAATCAGTTGATAAGAAGTTTCAGAAGTAGAGTTAAAAGATTTCGAACTTGTTTTCGAAATGTGTTATTCCTCTAAATTTACTCATCCTTTCCGTTTTGGCTGGTGAATGTGCCTTTTTTCTCCCCTCCTGGTTGGCTGCCAAGAAAACTCAAGATAAAAAATTTATAATCTTTGCACTTTTGAGTGTGTAATGATTTGGATGTTGCTTACCCAATAAATGAGAAAAAGTTAACCATGGAACTGTGTTGTTGAATAATCCAATCAAAAGAAGATTGAATATTGTTGTTTGTATTTTGTGTTATAATGTCTCTCCAGTAATATCATAATTTTTGTTTTGTTTGGTTGGGTAGTTGATAGGCTTACCAGTGAAAACAGATTGCCCCACCTCCTACTGTATGGCCCTCCTGGCACTGGAAAAACATCAACTATTCTTGCTGTTGCACGTAAACTGTATGGGGCACAGTACCATAATATGATCTTGGAGCTGAATGCATCAGATGACAGGGGAATTGATGTAGTGCGACAGCAGATACAAGATTTTGCTAGCACTCAGAGCTTCTCATTTGGGTAAGCTTTTATATGTTGCTCTACAGTGTGGCTCTTGTTATGAAGCTCCAAGTAATTTCATGAAATGTAGCAGTCGACTTGCTTTGATAATTTTTCGACTTTGTGGTCACATTCACAAATGAGTTGAACTCTTTCCCTGGCCATAATAATGATAATCTATTATATGTGATTATTTTAGTGCTTTTATTCTTATTTAGTATCTAACAGAGCAATAGTTTCTTCTTGCTTTCAATTTTCTGAATGTGCTGCCTGAGGTGAATTGATTTGAGGGCTGAAAGTACTGCTCAACGGCTCTTTACAATTGTAGCTTATTACAAAGGCTTTATTATTTACAGGACAAAGTCATTTGTAAAGTTGGTCTTACTAGATGAGTCAGATGCCATGACTAAAGATGCCCAATTTGCCCTGCGTAGAGGTATTGATTGTTACTCATCACTGTCTTTTGGGTCTCCCATCTCCTTGTTATTTATTGTGCACTGATGTATATTCTGCTTGTTTGTGGTGTAGTGATTGAGAAATACACCAAGAACACTCGGTTTGCACTCATCTGCAATCATGTGAACAAAATTATTCCGGCACTGCAATCTAGATGTACTCGATTTCGATTTGCTCCTCTCGATCCTATACATGTTACTGAACGACTTAAACATGTTATAGAGGCTGAAGGGTAGGAGATTCTGTTTCTTGTCCTTTTTTAGATTTCTACGTATATTTTAACTGTGTAAACAGGATGGTGCCTTTGGTTTGTGCCAGGTTTAGGTACCTCCTATTTTGAAGCACCATAGATGGTCCATCTTCTTTTATTAGGGTAGCCTTTTCTATAATTAAATAACAATTTATTTTGCTTTTATGAAGTTTTTGTTTGAAGGCTGAAAGACACATAACTTACTATTCCACATTGTTGATCCAATGTATGCATGCTGTTTTCTCCTAACATTTGGGCATGCATATAAAAGTGTATGTGGACTTGATTGTGATGGGGTTAGAGAAATGGAAGGGAGTTAAACTACGAAGGGTGTTGTGGAGATTGGTAGCTTACTTGCATGGTGTCAAACTGGGTTTGTTTTTTCGGGCCACTTGTTTTGAATCATTTGAACAGTTAATGGGAGTGATGACCTGTTTTTGAGTTTATACAGGAAAAGGAATAATCTGTTGCCTTAGAGAAGTGCTGACTGTTTTAATTTGGCCTGTTTCTTAGAAGTTATCCAGTAATGCTTTGAACATCTGCCTCTCTTTCTCTAAATAGGCTTGATGTACCTGAAAGTGGCTTGCAAGCACTTGTACGACTTAGCAATGGTGATATGAGGAAGGCCTTGAACATATTACAGGTTCTAATATATTTTTCCCTTTTGTGCTCCTTCATATGTATTCCTCACACATGCTTGGGTGATAAAAGGTGACTACTTTTATTTTTCACATCTGCAACCAAGGGAAGTTAATATCTCTGTTTCTGAATAGAGTTTCTTGGTTGAAGTTGAAAATATCAGTATTTTATAGTCTTTTTGCATGTGTTGTAGGGAAGAACTTCCGTGATTTTCCTCTCGTTCTCTCTGTCTCTCCATTTAACATGATTATGTATTAAATGTGAAATTTAACCTTTAGAAAGGAAGGGAAAGGGTAAAATAATCGTTATGGCCAATCACATTATGGTTCCTGTTGGCCATCTTGTGTTAATGAATTCAAAATGGGCTCCTTAATCCCTTTTGCTGATCTATGCAGTCAACACACATGGCTTCTCAGCAAATTACAGAAGAAGCTGTATACCTTTGCACTGGAAATCCATTGCCCAGAGACGTTGAGCAAATATCTTACTGGCTTCTAAATGAATCATTTGCAGAAAGTTTCAAACGTATTCAACAATATGTTCTTCATATAATGCCGTTGTTTCATATTAGTTATGGAAGTGCAGAATATGATTGGTCTTTGTATCTTTTATTGGTTTTGTGCTCATTGTTCTGTAGGAATTTCTGAAATCAAGATGAGGAAAGGATTAGCATTGGTGGATATTGTGAGAGAAGTGACTATGTAAGTGTTGTGCAATAATTTTGGGCATCAACTTCTGTGAATTTGCATTAATTGACATGTTCTCCACTGAATTATTCTAATCAGGTTTGTTTTCAAGATTAAGATGCCATCAGATGTCAGAATTCATTTGATCAATGACATGGCTGATATAGAGTATGTGGCCATGTCTTGCTCTTGTTTTATTTGCAATTATCCCAAATTGTTATGTAACAAGCCTACCAAAAGAGAAAAAATAAAAAAAGAAGGTAAGAATAGACTTATCGAGGTCTTGATTGAACTAATTTGTGGCATTTGCAAACAATCCGCAGGTACAGGTTGAGTTTTGGGTGCAATGATAAGTTGCAATTGGGGTCACTTATTGCTTCTTTCACGCGGGCTCGATCTGCTCTGGTTGCTGCTGCTGGTAAGTAGTTGACAAGCTATTTGTGCTTGCCATTTCAATTGCTGATTTCAGCTCAGTACAGTTGAATTTTGCGTGTGCAATAACTCGAGTCATCCATGTTTAAGAGTGTAGAGCTTAGCTGATTGAAAGCTTTTAATCTATTATTTAAAACAGTAATTCTTCAGCTTATGGACGAATTCGCATTTCGCTAGGAGATTCTCCACTCCTGCTTTTGTTAACTTCTACCACTACCTCCATTTTAATTCTCTCAAAACCCGATTGGAGAAAAAACTGAATATCCAACTATCGAGGCATAATCAAAGCGAACAGGGAATGATGCCATAGTGAACTGCTTGCCACCTATAAAAGAAGAAACTTGGTGGAGGGTAGTGCATTATGGTAGTTCGAGGAGGCGTCCCTCAGCCCTGACTCTAAGCTACCCTTGATGATCTTGCCCCTTCCGCTGCAGGGTTGGAGAATCATTGTTCTTGCCCCAGATTGTTTTGGGTTCCGCAAGGGCATTTTATGCTTGATCTGAATACTTTTACTATATTACAATTTTCTCATCTAATGACTTCAATCTCAATAATTTCCCATCAATAGAAAAATGAAATAATTCAAAAAGAGAAGTAAAATAACAGTACTTATTGTATTTAGTAGAAATAAAGGTAAAATTGAAAAATAAAAAAATAATTGATATTAATTTTATCATTTTTTTTAAGATTTAGAACAGAAAAATTAAAATGTAATTAGTAATAAATGTGAGAATACTTGTTTTATTAACAAATCATCTATGATATAAATATAACTAATTATTATTATTATTTCAGACACTAAATAGGTTCTGACCTTAATTTAAAGGTCTAATTAATTAAATCTCAAATAGGAATGTAAATATATATTCCTAAATCCTTCATTTTATTAAGTGTGTAGCTATGACATGTTTGGATATTATACTATATATTCGTAAGATCTGCTGGTTTACTAATTTATATTCATAATTTATAAGATATTAAGAGTGCAGATGGGCTATGACATGCTTGAATCAACTTTGTGAATCAAAGTCAAGTGGTGGTTTAGGCTTTAAAGACCTAAAAACTTTTAATTTAGCTCTATTTGCTAAATAAAGGTGGAAACTTCTTTTGGAATCACATTCTTTTCTAATCAGGGTGCTCAAAAGTAAAAATTATTCATCTTTCCTTCAAGCTAAATTGGGCATCAATCCTTTTTCAGATTGGAAGAGTATTATCTGAGGCAGACAAGTCATTAATAAAAGAAAAATTGGTAAGTGAATGATGGAGAAGTATTTTTTGCGGCAGATAAGTTATTAATAAAGGAATACGTTGACAAGTGAATGATAGCTGCTTAATTTTCTATAAAGAAGATAACTAGGACCTAGAGCTTTTTTCCCGATTGCCCAATTTTTTTTCGAACCATGATCCTTCCATAGTATGGATTTTCAACTCATTAACTACCAACACCACTCTTAGAATCAAAATCAGATTAAAATGAATTTTCATCCAAATGATATTCCTCATATCCTTTCCATCCCAATTGTTATGATTAGAGATGAAAACAAGTTGGTTTGGCATCACATAAGAAATTGCCAGTATAAGGTACGATTTGGTTATTATATTGCTAAATCCATTACTAATAGAATCTCTACAAGTTCAAATGCAGGTCCTGGTCCAGATTCATCGATGAATCTTACTTCTTTTTGGAAATATATTCAGGAAGTAAATGTGCTTCCAAAACTACATAATTTCCTTTGAACTTATACGAGAGAATGCCTGCCACTTATAGAAAATATACACTGAGTACTCTCTCATATATCATAGAATTGTCTTTTCTGTGGAGAAACCGGAAACTTATCCATATCTTTTCTTTAAGTGCTCAAGAACAATTTAGTTTTGGCTTCACTCTCCCTTTCAATTGAGATCATTTATGCTCCCAAATCACTCTACGAGGAATTTTTGGACTTTAATTTCATACTATATAATTGGTTAAGGTAACAACTCGGATGACTTATCCTTTTTTATTTTCCTGATATGACATTTGTGGAAATGCAAGAATCTCCATGTGTTTAAACACCAACAGCTACCTCTAGCTGAAAGTATCCTCCATGCAGTCCATCGTTAGCAAAACTTTCAAATTGCTACTTTTACTCAAGAACCAACCAGATCGCTTTTGAGAAATCGTCCAATTGGTTGGATTCTACCTCTTATTGCATCCATTAAAATAACTTTTGATGCTAGTGTTGACAATAGGAAGAAGATAGGGTCTATAGTGGTAGTAGCTCGCGATAATATAGGAAATACTTTGACTTGGAACTGTAGAAGGCACTCTGCTATTTCATATATCTTCACGTTGGAATTCTTGACATGTAGGGAGGTTATTTTGCTTGTAAAAAATTTAAGTTTTACTAATATTTGTATTGAATGAGACTCTCAAAACACCATTGATGTCATTGATAATGTCTCTCTACCGACCTAAGTTCAAGGTATTATTAAGGATATTAAGTTCTTGGCAGATCATATTCGGTCTATCTTCTTCATACATACATAAAGACAAGCAAATTAAACAGATGATTTTTTTGCAGTCAAGATTTTATATGATATTTTATTTCTATTTAATATTATTTACCAATATTAATCTCTTTTCTCATTTCTATTTAACGGTAACCTTAGCTCTGAAATAAAAAAATAGTTTAAATTATATTTTACAGTTTTATTTTAAATATGAATATTGGTAATGTAGAAACTAAATAAAATGTAGGTGGCCCTAGCATGAGAGTAACCTATTGTTTGGTTAGCTGAAAAATTATAAATTAATTAGTAGGGTATGGCCATGCACATGAAAAATTGAAAGCAAGATGCTTTATACCATAAATTAAAACATTGATATAACAAGTTCATGGTTTTGATATAATCTATTTACATTGTACTCTGACAATGGTCTATAAACCTAGAAAATTAATTATTAGGTATTCTAATAAATGTTAACAGTTTAATTATTTTTTAATTATACATTAAATATTGTATAGATTAATATCATAATGAAATGTACATTATCAAGTTTATATATAAAAGAGCATGAACACTTGTTCTTGTTTTCACTTAAATATCAAAATTTTTATTAAGAATGTGACATGATAAAACATAATTTTCTATTCACCAAGAAAAGCAATAACTTAGCAATGGCCTACGTGAAAAATTAGAAGTGATCTATTTGTATATATTTTAAATTCATAATAAATCGAATTTAAATAAAAATTTTTATCAATATAAAATGATTATAAACAAATACCCATTTACTTTTTTATTCAATTCTATTTTTAATTATTATGTAATATTTTTGTTCAGACACATAAATAAAATTAATCTATGTTAGAACGGAATATGATATTCAAATCTTCATTTTTAATTTTTAATTCTTTTAATAGTTGTTTGAAGTTAAACGAAGAGATTACGGTGAGAGTGGATTATGAGGTTATTTAAGGAAATAAATCACCTTAACATTATTTTTAAAGGGTTAATTCCCATACTGACATTGCTAAAATAATGATTAAAACTTCACTTCCTTGGTTATAGCCTGACCAACTTGGCTATAGTTTTTGAATTCGAGGAAAATTGTAATCAAAATCAGAACTTTATGTAAGTTTTAGTCCGCTTTTTATAATGTTTCATATTTAATTTTAATTTGATTTAATTTAATTATCAAAGTTTTTTTAAATAATTAAAAATAATTTAATTTTAATATAATTATAACCTACTTTGATTTAAATTGACAACTTATGTACGTGTATATTTTTTACTTAAAAATTTTAATTTTCTCTTCAATTATATATGGTAAAATCCACCCTTGCGGAGAAGGAAACCATACGATATACCAAATAATTTGTAGCTATCGAGTAGTTGGTGGATTATAACCTAACCATCACCATCTTTCAAACACTCACATTCAATGGCCAGAGTAGCCTACGAGATAAGTAGGCATAAAAATTATTCAGTGTCCACTAGATTAGGCAATAGAATATCAACTTTCAATATTTCCTAAATAAAAACTTCAAACAATGAAATTAAAAAAAAAAAACATTTACTTAACCACTAATTTTTTAGTCATTAATTATGTTTGAGATGGATATATTTAATAATAATAAAACAAACTTTTACTGATCCCAATGTATAATTAATAACTTCTAACTAATACTTATTAATAAATTACCAATATAATTAATGAGAGAAGAGTATAATTAAATAAAGGATTCTAAATAATTAATAATTATTCTAAATAAAACTACAAAAGCTACCTTAAAAGGTCAAAATTCAAATTACAAATCCAACCATATGTACATAACAAGGCGGCTATACTTTCTATTCCTTTTTGCTATACCCAAATAGGTCCTTCACATTTGGTGAACGAATTTCTTCTTTACTCTCTCTCTCCAACGGCACACTCATAGACTTTCAGTCTCGTGTTACCGTTCGATTGCTTTATCAAGTCAAACACTCCCACTAGATCCGCATTTGGCTCAAAACGGCTTCTGTAGGTTCATGAACATATCCTGTAGCGGTGACATCTGATTATTTCCCTGAAACAGCGACGCGAACGTTTTGTCCAGGCTGGCATCCATGTAATTATATGAGAAATCCAGGGCATTTACGTCCCCCCAGTCTTTCCACTTTGGCTCGCTCTGCACCTCACACGTGAACTCCGGCGATACTACGTGCTCCGAGCAGCTCGAGTCCGTGTGCAACTTCGGTACTGAATCGGACGTATCAAAGTACACGTAATCGTTTGCGGTCCCCGTCGCCGATGATGGATCAGGGAAAGGTGCTCTAATATCCGGCTTCGTATCCTCCATTATTTCCGGCGAGTTCAATTTCCGGTTGCTTACTTGCCCTTGCTTCTCAATTGTGCCTTTCTTGTTGTATATGCGACAGAGCACCCAATCATCCAACTGCAACAAAATCAAAATCGGTTATTCGGCGAATGATTCGTAGCGTGTACCATAATCAGAATCCGAAAGCATAATAAATATTTATCAACGCAATTAGCCAGTTGAATTTCACTCAGGTGGGGCCCAACCACTCAAGAACTACAATCACCGCCATCACATGATTTAACGCATCATTGGAGGCTTGTGTAATTGAGCAATTCTTTCAATGGACAATACCAGAGAGGATTTTTTAGGAAGGTTAAAAGAGTCATTTGGCCTCCACGTGCGAATTTGGAATCATGTTCATGCAATAGAATGTCGAAACTACCCCTAATTTTCGGTGGAAATGAAAATTAAAATGGCTATTATACCCTTAAGCTGTTCTTCTTGCGAACCGAGCGATCTACATCGGCTAAACGATACTCGTGCATAATCCAATTTGTTTTCACTCCTTTGGGAGCTTTCCCTGCGTAAAAAACCAAAGCTTTCTTGATACCAACAGGCTTCGGCAGCCCAATTGGCTTATCTGCTCCCGTAGCCTTCCAGTAGCCGGTCCCCGCGGCTCGATTCGGCCTCGATCCGTTTGGGTACTTCCTCTCCCTAGGTGAAAAGAAGTACCAATCCTTTTCTCCATACAGAGCCAAACCTGTAAATACACGAAGCAATTGTAATCTTCCCCCGAAATATATCTGTAAACCCCTTAGATTTAAAAAGTGCGAAAATAAATTCACCTGGGAGATCCCACGGGTCGTACTTATAGAGATCGATTTCGGCGATTATTGGGACTCCAATAGGCTGAGACGCGCATTTGCGGCAGAGGTAGTGAATCACAAGCTCCTCGTCTGTTGGATGGAACCTGAATCCTGGAGGTAAATCCAAAGCTGCTGCCATTTTTGACCTTTCTACCTTTCCTCTGTTCGACTAGTCGACTACACCTGCTACTCTTTGATCTTCTCTCTGAATCTCTCTATCTCTCTCTCGCAAACTTAGAATGCAAGGGAAGGCCGTGAATTTATAGGGGGAAAATGGTGGACGACACAGGGCAGACGTGATTTCTAGAATACACGTGGTTGATAAAGTTTTCCCTTTTATTTTTTTTTCCCATGACAGCAGCCGGGACACGTGGCCAAATCTTAAGTGGGGGTGCGTGCGTGTATGTCGATAGCCCACATGGAGGATTTTGTCACTGCTTACAACAAGTATTTTGGACTCTTGTGCAGAGATACTGTAAAGTGTAAACAGAGAATAACCACCGAGAATATAACTTTTCCAGGATGAAAAAAAAATAAAGGGGCAAAAAAATAGAAAAATGCCTATCCTCCTTAAATTATATTTTCTCTCTTATTTTCTAGACATCCAAACAGAGGGTAACCAGTTGGTTCGTACTGAAAATTTGAAAAATATTTAAAAAAAGGAATAGACACAGTCTAATTTCTCCTGTCGAAATCGTGTGGACTCGGTTTTTTTTTTTTTTATTTGTTAATGAGCCGACAGTTAAACAGCGGATTTGGTGTACACAATGAAGAGTGAGTGACCCACGTGCACCGGTAATGAATGTCGGATTGTGTCATTTGGCAACACAGGAGCCGGAGCTCAGCTGAGGATTGAGGATGGAGCAGAGCAGAGGAGCATGGAGATCCAACCAGTGTAAGTTTTTGTAAATGTGAAAAAATAGATGAGAAGATAATCCTTATCTTCATATAAATGCATGGGATGGGAGCAATATAATACACTAATATGTGAATTTTTAATTTTAAATTTGATAAAAATAATATTTGCTCATAAATTATTTAATTTTTTTACACACCATAAAATAACATCTATCATAAAAATATTTAAAAATTAATGACCTCGCTTTTTTATAATATAATAATATATAAATTGATTATTATAATTTTATTTTAATAAATTTATTAAAATATTTTTAATATTTAATAAAATTTAATAATAAATATTTAATATATTTAAAATGAATATAATTCAATATTATTTTTATGTATGAAAAAATAAATAAAAATTATATGATGAAAAAAATATTAAGTAGATATTAATCCTTACAACATTAGAGTTGTGAGTTATACTAAATTAGTAAATCAGTATATGTATTGATTATACATAATTAATGTAATATTTAATAAATAATTTGCTATAATACGTTTGCTGTAGTAAAATCTTCTCTTTTAAGTATTAAAATCATAAAAAGTTTGAAATTAAAATTTTAATTTTTAGTAATAATGTTTTGTAGGGGTGAAGTATTATGTGGTAAGAGTATTAGTGGGCAATTGTAAAATAAGAATATTTGCTTGACCCAAACTTTCTAGAGCCATGCACCTTTCAATTTTATTTATTTATTTATTTAAACAAAAACCACTAACATTCTGGTAGGTGAACGTTGGTGTTTGGGTATTGACGTGTCAATAGTCTACATGGATAAGGCCAAAAGAAGGAAGTTACTCGGCAAGCGCCGGAATCGCCAAATCACTCCACTTCCACGCTCGCTTTTTCTCGCGCGCGCGCACACCATGACACCGGAAAATTAATGTGGATATCCGAATTATCCTCTCATCCAGTCGTTGATATACTGAAGTCTCATTTAGTTTAAAATAGTATATTTTTCTGAATAGTTTCATTTTTTTTAAAAATTTAATATAATCTATTTAATTATTAGTTTAAAATAAAATTATTTTAATAAAAATTAATAATTCATATGACATAAATGCTTTACTTTAATATTAACACTCATTAATTTAATATAAAATATTTTTCTAATATTCAACATTCAAATCACATAAAAATTAATATATAATTTTTAATAGTATAATAATTAATAAAACATTATATATATATATATATATATATATATATATATATATATATATATTTACATCTATTTACTAATGATATAATACTACAATATATTATATCGATACAAATTAAATTATATATTTTATAATAAAAAATAAATTAAAGAATATAATATTTTTTATATTTTTTTTTAAAATGAACTTTTATTTAGATAACTTTTAAGCTAGAAATTAAAATAAAATGTGAAAAATAAAAAAGTAAAATAAAAGTATCCTCCCATGAGTTGGATGTTAAAAAGGAAAATAAGAGAAAAAAAAGTAATTTTTTAGTAATAAAATAATTATTTTATAATAAAAATAAATAATTATAAAAATAAAAAACTAATTACATCTATTTTCATTTACTCTTTCTCTAATTTGAGGAGAAAGTGCATAATAATTTTAATTTTTTATTTTGTTTATCATATTTTTCTTTAATCTAAATAAAATAAAAGATAAAATATATTTCTTTTCTTTTCAAATTTTCCTTCCCTAGAAAAAATAAAGGTGCTGCTTGGAATGCCAGGCGTGAACTTGTGAATTCCCAAACGTGGACATATCCGAACTTTTACTTTCGGTGGCTGGGTGGTGGTTACTTGAATTAATGCTGTCCTTTTCAATCGCAATGGATCTCAACCTATCAGATTTTGCCACGACACAATCTAATTTCACGATGTGTAACGCTCAACTGGTGGAGTTGTCTCCACGTCAATCTTGTCGATTTGGAACGTGATTCTTGCACAGAGAGTGACAGGCGGTGACATATACTGGTCGCAATGAGTGACCTAATCAACGTCTCCTCAGTGACCAAATTGCCCCCTGTCTCGTGACGTGGCATACTATGATTAGTTGGAATAGCTGCAAATTGGTAAGCAATTCAACGCGACGAATGGGCAAAAATTGGTGGACCCAGATTCAATCAATAACATCAGATTTAAGATTTTGATGGTCAATGCTTGGACGGTCAAGATCAATAATGATTGATGTAGATTTATAAATATTTTTATTTATAATTATAAATTATCTTCTTAGGAGAATAATTTAATTATTCATCCTTGTATATCACTTTTATTATTTCGTATTCTTATAAAGTAAATAAACAAGCTAAATTTAATAATCATTAAATTCACTCAAATGTAATATATTGGTAAGTGTATTAGTTAAATTTTAGAGATCACATACTCAACACACTAATAATCAATTTTTCATTAAAAAACTATTAAATGTCATGAAAAAAATTTTAATTTAATTTTTTTATCAAACTTTATTCACCATTTAAAAAATTAAATGAAACAATTTATTTAAATTCATTTATCATCAATTTAAGCTTATGAGTGTAATTAGATTAAATATTTATAAATATACAATTAATTGAAGATATGTGTATAATAAATATATATTAAATTTAATAATAATTAAATTAATTTTTTATAATAATTATACGAAAATAGATTTAAACTTTATGGTCCAGACACACATTTTCAATTATGATCACCAAATCCGGGTGATGAAATTGAAATCCACTGAACAAAGACAAAAAATTGTGGTGTGAAATGAATATAATACCCCTACTCTGAAAACACCCTCATTTAAATGACTTTCAACAGCGAACTCATGCCCCACTTTTCAGCGAGAAACATGTTATATTATTATTATTATGAAAATAGACTCAAAACATATGAAAATAATATTTATTTAATTTTTTATAAATAAATTCATTTATTTATATTTTAAGTATTACGATATATTAATTCGGATAAATTATTTCATTATTACTAACTATTCAAACTATTAAATTAAATTTATAATTAATTAAATAAAAATCCATTAATTAATTATGCTATGTGAGGTGTGAAAGCATTAGAATTGGGGTGGATTTCAATCACATCATCATCATGTGTCAAGCTTTGCTTATTAAAATTATTAGGAAAGATATTTTATAGTCAAAATTTAAATATGAAATCTCTAATCAAAGAAAAACGGAATAATTTTTTTTGATAATGTGTTTTGTGTCCAAGTTAAATGAACAAAGTGGTCATACATATCTCGTGATGTGAAGAGTCTTTGTTGATACTTTATTTATGGTATAGTGAAAAGGGGAAGACTTGTTATATACGGCCAGCCAATTTGTCTCGTTGTTGTTGTCTCTCTTACAGTAAATCCAAATGCATGTTTTAAACATTCTTCCTAAGTCGGCTGAATTATTACAAGATCTGTTTAGTCATTTCAAGCTTTCCATGTTTGGAAGTGTTTAATTTCTTTAGTTTTCTCTTCTTTTTATTACTCTTGTCCCACAAAAATACGTTTTTATTTTATTTTTTAAAAATTATATGCTAATTTACTTATTTTTATTTAATATACTCATATTTAATATGCAATAAAAATATAATTTATTAATTTCAAGAATGATTTGACAGTGAATAATATAAGTGGATGTTATGTTATGAAATTGATAAAAAAAAAAGACTATTTTTTATCATTTTTGCATAAAATTTATTAATAATTTTTCTTATATAGCAAAAACTAAATAGTAATTTATCAAATTTCTATTCTTCTCATTATCTTAATAAAAAAATCCTAATCATCCTAATTAAATAATAATCAATTTGGATTGAAGCCTAATTAATTTAAGTAAAAATAAGATAAATTTTGGTGGATGATCAACGGCCACGTCGGACTAAAACCTAGATGGTTCCAGGAATGTTCGCGGCCGTATATTCTCTGAACTATTCCTTTTTTATTATATATATACTATTTTTATTTTCTTGGTCATGTTAAACGACAAGCCGCATCAGCTAATCTACCCAACATATTCCCTGAGTGAGTAAGCTTTTCTAAAAGTCCGCCCATTGATAGGAAGGATTTTGTTAATATTTTTATGGCAGAGTTGAATATGATGTTCATGGTCTAAATCGATTTATATTTTTGGTTTAGTAGTTAGAATAATAAATAAATAAATTATATAATTGCTTGACAAATAATAAATAAATGATTTATTTTCAATTATTTAAAAAATAATAATAATTCATTTTCTAAAAAAAATAAAAAAATATTACATGATTTTATTAATTTTTTATTTTAACATATATAATGTAATTTATATCAAAATTATCAATAAACAATAATAATTTTAAAACGCAGTCAACATGTTAATATGAAAATTTTCTCAGAAAATTAATAATTGAACATATATCGATCACCGCTCTAAATTGAAAATAAGTAAAATTAAATAATATTTTTTTAATTAATAATTATATTTTATTTATTAAATTAATAATTTTTAATAATATCAAGAAATTACTGTTATCCGTTAACGATATAATATTATAGATATTATTTTAATATAAGTTAAACTATAAAATTTAAAATAAAAATAAATGAAATTATAAAATATATTTTTATAATATTTTTTTTATTATTAATATGATAAAGTGAAATAAATTAATTTGACCTAATCATAAAACTTTGATGATTAAAAATATAAAATAAAATAAAATAAGTAAACGAAAAATCAAATAAGAATATTAAATATGAGTCATCTCAAAAATTAAATCTAAGCTGACATATATGGCTTATGTTTTTTAGCATATGAATATGAATGTGTTTTTTTTAGCAATGTCTAACATCTAACAATTTCAAGATAGTATTTAAAGGCCAATAAAGAATATTATTAAATTTTTATTTTTAACTTTTGGCTACCTACTGATTTAATAGCTATTAAAATTTAATTAATAATTATTAAAAAAATAAGATTTAAGTGTTTCTGACGTTAATGGAATTAAATATTCATCTCAACGTTATACTTTTTGAATAATTTGAATGATGTAATAAATGAGCATTGTGGTGAATTAAATATATATATATGAAGATAACATTTAATGAAGGGTCTTAATCTAATGGCCAATCAGTTGTTGTCTAAGCTTGTTATATTAATGAAAGAAATTGTCTTCTCTATTTAATCAAATGTCATATATTTTGTGAGAAAGTCTTCTTTGCGTCCTTTTATATATTTTTTATTAATTTAATTTGCATTGGATAAACCTATTAAAAAATTAAAATGTTTTTTTATAAGTTTTAAAGCTGATCTATGTCTAATGGTGAAACTCTAAATTTTTTTCGTACTATTTCATCACGTCTCTTATTATTTATGACTCGAGTAATTTATATTACATAGAGGAAATTACTTAATAATTTTTAAAATTTAATATAATTAATTTTTTTATTTTTTTATTTTTACGGGTCAATACTTAAATCTCACTTTTATTCCATTAAAACTCATAGTTTTTTTGTTTAAACTCGTACCTTTTTACTTCTCACATTGAACTCTTTAACCAAACAACTATTTTAGATAGAAAAACAACGAAATTGAACGAAACCTCTTTGATCAAACAACTATTTTAGACAGAAAGACAACGAAATTGGACGGAATAAAAAGTGAAACATTTAAATATTAGATTGTCAAAATACAAAGATAGAAATATTAATTAAGTTAAATCTTAAAAACTAAAAAATAATTTTTCTATTATATATTTTCAAGTTCAAACATTGCAATTTTTTTATTTAGGGAGATTTAATTTTTAATCCCTAGATATTGATATTATTAAAAAGTTAGTCTCTATATTTTAAAAAATTTATTAAAACGCCATTATTTTTTTTCTTTTTAAATAAAATAGTCATTCAATTTATTTTTACCGTTAAAAACATAACAAAAAACTAAATTACTCCTTCTTTTCCCCTTCCTCTCCTTTTTTTTTTTTTTTTTTTAATTTTGAGATTCTGACTTTTCTTTTTTTTATTAGACACCTACTCCTTCTCTTCTTCTTTTTGTTTTTCTCCTTTTTCTAGGCGCCTCCTTGTTTTTCTTCTTATTCTTCTTTATTCCTTTTTTCTTTGAGAATAAAAGAAAAAATAAAAACGTTTTAATAAATTAAAAAAAAAGATAAGAATATTTTAATAAATTTATAAAAATATAGAGACCGACGAGAAGAAAGAGTAGGACTATTTCGTTGATGAAGAGAAAAGATAATAACGTTTTAATAGATTTAAAAAAAAATAAAAAATATTTTAATATATTTATAAAAATATAGGGACTGACTTGTTAATAATGATAATACTAAAAAATTAAATAAAGAGTTTTATTTTAAGGTAAATTAAATTTTAAAAATTCTCACTTTCATTTTTCATCTATTTTTAATGAACGAACGAATATTTTATTGATAAAAATAAAAAATAAAAAATTTTTAATTAATTTTTAAAAATATAAAAAATAATTTATTAATAATAGCAATATTCAGATATTCCATTTATTTATTATTCTCGTTAAAGCATACTGTAGAGGCATGGGGCAGCTCTATTCATATTTCCAATGGCTTCTTCAAGACTTTGTTTCAAGTGGTCCTGCACAAATTGAAGAAAATTCAAATGCAAAATTATTTTTCATATTTATATTTATTAGAAATAGCTAAAAATATCAGATTATAAGATTTTTTCATAAATTAAAAAATAATAAAATCTATATAATAAATATAAAAATAACGAAATTATAATTTAATCGTTATGTATATAATTTCTTAATATAAATTATATTATATGAAAAAAGCTATCAACATCAAAGTACTATATTAAGTCTGTACTGTTTGTATAACTCATAAGTTTAAAAGCTAAAAATTAAATGTAAACCCCAAATAGTTCTATTATATGGCACAATAATATAAGATTAAAAAATAATCATTATAATTAATTAGACATAAAAATTTAGAGAGTTGTAAAATAATAAATAAATATATCATATAAAAATAAATGTATATTTAAGCTCATCAATCCAATAAATGAGAATTCATATTACTAATTTCATCTAGAGATATATGCAAAAAAAAATTATTATTTAAATTAAATTAAATAAAATAAAGTGGACAAAAGATAAACTAGAACATTTTTGTTTACCTACAAAAAGAGTGCAAAACTGAAAAATAATTTTAATTTGTAGCCAACAAACTACAAAAACGTCTTCTCCTCTTTTATTGGCTTTTAATCTTCTGGATACTGCTCCTTTCAATCCTAGCGGTGAATTTGAGTTGCGATTGTGGAAGTTCTACTCTCTTTTTGGTTGGCATCTCATCTCTCTTCTGCTCGTTTCTAGTCTAGTTTGTTGGCTATCCTGTTTGCGATCTCCGTTCTCCATCGCCTCTTGTTTCTCTGGTGCTCGTTTTTATAGTTGATAATTTTGCTCTCTGCTCTTCAATATGCTAGTTTCCACCATTACTGTGAGTTTGTCATTTTAGGCAGCTGGCAAGATTTGGCCCCAGTTCAGAGGTGAAGAGCGACACTCCATTTTGGGTTTTCCAGGTTTGGAATTCTAGGGTTGTTTCTTCAGTAGGCTTTTCATATTTGGGCCTTAAAGACTCATGTATTATTGTTGGCTATAACTATTTATTACTAATTTTACACAATTAACCTAACAAATTATATTTTCTATTTAATATTGTAGCATTTTTAGTATAATAATTTGTTATGTTACCTATATAAAATTAGTGATAAATAAATTAAATATATTAAATGAATCTCAACAACTATATATAATGTTATATTCATCATGAGAAGCAAACAAATTAATTGATGCAAAACCAAGTTTGATTAAGCAAAACAAATTAATTACAATTGAACTAATGTTCATGAGATATGTACAATCCATTTGAAATTAATCAGACAATTATATAAAACCCTATCAAATATTGATTAATTCTTGGGTGAATAAACTTCAGAGCTGCAAATTGGGCAAATCTTCTTGATTTGAAGCCAATTGGTTATGCATTCAGAATGATAAGCATGCCCACAGGGAATAACTACCAAAGATTCATCATCGCCTCCTCCATATTCCACTTGACAAATCACACACCTTTCAATCTCATTTCTCTTCTCTGTATGCTCAAACGTCCATGGCCTCAAGCATTTGCAGATTTCTTCTGAGGTCAGTCCTCTCTTCTCTTCTCCTATGAACTCCCCCAAAGCGATCAGTTCTTCATAAGAGAGATCGTCTGGATCAATATCATCTTCTTCGTCTTCGTATAGTTCATCTTCTTCCATGTCTTGGTTGTCGCTGTTGCTATCTTGTCCTTCGAGCAACTCTAATTCTAGGGTTTCGAAGTATTCATAATCATTTCCATTGATTTCTTCTTCGCTCGAATAATAATCTTCTCCTTCGTCACTATCGCTTCCGATGCTTGTTAGGTTATTGAAAGCCCTCTCCTGCTCTTGCAATAGCCCTCTCATGGCAGCTTGCTTTCTCCCTTCATCGTCCATTGGGCGTTTCCCGTCTTGGTTGTTCTCCATTGTAATGATAGAAGGCTAGAAGATCAGATCAATTTGTGTACGCAGAATTGCAGATTCCTAGGGTTAGGGTTATATCGATGTTCTTGCCTCTGCATCGACGATCGCCGCTAGGCTAGCTGAACAAGTTTCTTGAGGAACAAGGAAGGTTTTTCTGTGAAGCAATTGAAAGCCAATATTTCTGCCAAGTTGTTTCCTTCAAATTCCTAAGTTGAAAAGCTTGTGAAGCCCTTGCCTTGAGGCAACTTCTCTCGCAAATCCAATCCACTACGTCTCCTCATGGATTTATTTTTCTGGTACACGTCAAATTATTCATATTTAATTTATTGCATGATTTTTAATTGTATTAAGCATTTTTGTTTTTTTTAGGAGAATATTAGGCATCTTTACATTTAATTATATTGGGTGAGCTTTTGGAATTAGGCTACACTTTGTTCCGCTAAAATTATTTTCTTAAAAGAAATATTTTTAATATTTACTTATATTTAAAAGGAAAATAACTATTTAGTTTTACTATTTAATTTTTATATTCGGGAAAGATTTAGTAGTTGATCTCTTGAAAATTTTATTAATAAATTTTTTATTAATTTTAATCGTTAAATATTATAAAAAAATTAAAATAAAAATTAATTAATTAATTTTTTATAAATTTGAGAAATTAATTAATAATTTAAAATTAAATATTATAAAAAAATTTAAAATAAAAATTAATTAATTAATTTTTTATAAATTTGAGAAATTAATTAATAATTTTTTTAAATTATTGAAATTAAATAGTAAAATAATTAATGGTTAAAATTAATAAAAAAATTAATTAGTAAATTTTTAAAATATTAAAAATATTTTAATGTGCTTTTTATAATTGAGAGTTTAAATAATAAATTTTTTCATAATAAATTTTTTATATTTAAAATTCTTAAGAAGATCAATAGTTAAATAATAAATTTTAGAATTAAATAAAAAAGTGAAATTAATTTATATATTTATTAAAATATGAATAACTGTATAAACACATAATATAAAGTACGGACTTTTCTTGTTTAGACTATCCTGGTTGATCAAAATATATGTATATATATATAAAGATAAATATTTACCATCCATTTAATATAGACTCGAACACTTTCGACTTAGAAGACAAGAAAGTGGGTTGGACTGACATATACATATAGATGAATATTTACCATCCGATTTATTATAGACTCGAACACTTGAAGACAAGAAAGTGGGTTAGACTGACCTATTAAATAATCAATACTTGCTAACCTATCAGGGGCAGCCACCTCGGATAAACCTGGTCACTGAGTTAGGCGGATTGAATTCGGGTTCGACTGGGACCTCAAATGCTCTCCAACTCTCTCAACAAGAACAAAAATATATATATATTTCAAGCCCACATATATCAGGCCAGACCCTGTGGAAACTGAACTCATAAACCTGTTTAGCCACCGGATAAAGTTGCTATTTATCAGTTCACTTTCTTTTTTTTTTTTCCTTATATCTAATAATAAATTGAGTGTTTATGTTAATATTATAAACTAAAATAAACTAAAATTTTTAGGTGTAGTTCAAACACAAAAAAATCAACTAAAGAAATTACTTTTTAAGAATTCATAAATATTAATTAAATTATCTTCCATAAATGAAACAGCCATAGTAAGTGTGGGAATTTCCAGGCCATTAAATTGGTATGGAAATTGATAAGCTCTATTGTGGGTACATGACTAAAAATTGCCGTTCCTATTTATACGAACGGAGTTGTTTTTTACTTTTTTTCAGGCAATAGTACGGTTTAAAAGTGGTGATGTTGCTGTTAATCATCGAGCAAAAGAAGTCCCGTCCATTTTTTCTGGAAAAGAAAAAATAACAGTTCATCTTAAATTACCTAATTTGAAACTAAAAAATGAAAAACCAAAAAGAAAATAGAAAAGCTCTACCATCACACCATGCATGATTTCAATGTTTTTAATGTATGCTTTTTTTTATATATATTAATGAATGTGCTCTCTTTTGTTTATAACATTTTTATAAGTCATCTTAGAATAAACTGGTGGATCATATAAAACCCATTCTTGAAATTGTGTTAATCTACCATCCGAATTCAGAACACATTCAGACACTCTTGGAACAACAGAGAGATCCACTTGAATAATAGCTGTGACATCTTATCAGAGGCCTAACTTCGTTCCAACCAGATAACAAGCAAATTAAACTCGGAACTAGAAGTTGCATTCAGTTTTGCACCATAACTTAATATAGAGACAAGTTGAAAATCTTATCAACAGTACTTTCACCAAGTTACAGAACAATAGGTTGGAAAATATTGGAAACTGGTGGGGCCTAATCTTCAGATAGAAGCTCTTTGATCCTTTTGTGAAAAAAGGTCAATCCATTCTTCCCTTTAAGATTCTTTCTTTTACTTCAGTGGGAGTACTGTCACATAAGCATAAATTAAAAGAGAAAGGGTTAGGCCGTCACCAATTACAAACAGCTCCAAAAGGGAAAATGAATGCATCTTTAATGAGCATATATATGACCAACAACTGAATAAAAGTATGAACTTGAGAGGAAAACTTTTAGATATAGTAAATAAGTCTGACAATCAAACCCTCCAGCCCGGATTTGGCCATCTAATGGAATCACTCACACATGTTTTAACCCAACACCTACTATTGCATTACAGAAAATCAGATCATTGTCCCACAAACTTATATAGCTACTTTCTAATTCTCCTCATAAAAATAAAATTCAGTAGTCCAGCAATTATGATGGAAGATAAGTTTAAAAAATAAATAAAAAAACCAAAAGTCAAACAAATATGATATTCAGAAGAACAAAGACAATACTATCTAATTGTTGAATATGGCATCGGAAAACATTGAAAAGTTGAAAATACTTGCAATGGATATTCATGTAGTCCCAATCTTACAAAGATTTTATTAAAATTCAAAAAGGCACCATTTGGCATCACAAAAATTTGTATGCTAAACCTACATTTTGCCTGTGCAGCACAAGACACATCATACATCTCTTCAAATTGAAGACAAACAGGTTCATTTAGAGGTCTTACCAACAACTCTCCACAAGAATAGTTACACAATGTTCAACAACAAACTGAATCCTATGAGATCAGGCATAAGTTTCTTTCTATTTGTAGACTTTTTGAAAACAAAGATAAGAAAACTAAAATGCTATTATCATCAATAATTGAGAAAGAAAAATTACAGATAACACTGTTGAAATGAATCATTTTTAGGCCATTGCTTTGGACGGGGAAAGTTTCTATGGTGTACAAACTACAAAGCAGTAGGGAAGAAAAAGGAGGTTCACAAGAAGGCTTACACAACATAGACGTGTCCTCCCCAACCACTCAAACAGTCCCGATCTACTGATGATAGCAATGCTTGAGATACAGTCTCAAACAATTCTTCAGGTTCCTGAACAGAGGTTGAATCAAAGAGTTAATAATGCTTTCATCAATGACACATAGGAAAGGGACTACTAAACCAATATAAATCAAATCAACTACAACAAATTTCAGATGCCAGCCAGCAGTTTAGCATCTTGACTTGTCATTGTCAATCATTCATCAGATTTCCTACCAGGCATAACTTGTTCAGAACTAAATGAATGGAGTAATAGTCTATTAGTACCAAGAAATTAGAACTGCATAAAATATCAATAGATTTTATCATCAATGTTCATGTTGTGATCTAAAGCCTGTGCAGTATCCCGTCATTCCATTCATCACTAAGTATAAAGTATACGCCCTCCACTTATATAATGCAACATGACAGTTATTATATTTTTTATTTGCTCATATGTTTCTCCTGCTCTACTAACTTTGTATCTTCTATACCAAAACCATGGTGTTACTCAGACTGGGTTACTACAGGAACCAAAAATAAAAGTTAAATTTCAGCCAATGAATTTGCAAATTGATAGATGCAGACAAGTTCCGCTCAAACCTGAAACCCCACCTTCCCCATATCTCCAGCCCCCACCCACCCTCTTCTCACATGCTATCAAATATTATCAAGAGGACGCAAGAGAGAAAAAGAGAGAGAGAGGGAGAGAGGAATTGCACCAAGTATCAACTTTCATATGTAGAGAATTATGTGCAAATTTCTGTACACAACTCATGAACCCATGTACATGTGAGCACAGGGTGCAAAATATAAATTCCCCATAACATGCATCTTTTAGATAAGTTATAAATAACAAGTCAACTAACCATGTCAGGCTTGAAAACTGCTTCACAGGCACCATAAAGTGACTCTGATGCTGTTCCAGCAACAACAAAGTCTTTTGCAAGTTCCCTGTATTTTACATAGAGGGAGAAGAGTAAAAAAGAAGACAGTATTGCAGGCATAAGTATGCAAAGCATACAGAATCTAATGAAATTTGTTCAACATTCTGGCCAGATTGCAGTTTGATTTGTACAGTAAGGTCCCACATGCTAATTACACATGGAAACAGCACAACTGGTAATGCCAATAAGATGAGTACTAAGAGACAGTAAGTGGAATTCATTCACATAAATATCAAATCTACCGACAAAGGTTACTGAATCAACAAGTTACAATAAATTATACATGGACTTTACAGTAAAAGTTTCAGCTTTCGATGAAATTCAAAATCCAAAAAGTTACAATAGAATATACATGGCTTTACAGTAAAACTTTCAGCTTTTGATCAAATTCAAAATCCAACAAGTTACAATAAAATATACATGGACTTTGCAGTAAAAGTTTCAGCTTTCGATCCAATTCAAAAGCAAAAGAAGAAGCTGGGAGATGAGGAAATATCCCAGAAAATATTTATCTGGCAAAATACAACATATCCAGTAAAATTTGTTTTTATGATGTCAATAAATAAACATCAGCAATGCAAGGCAACTTGAAGTCATCAGCTTTTTTTCCTTTTTCTTTTTTTTTTTAAATATATTAACAAAAGAAAAAGGATGCATCCTTCATGTGGATAATAGCACATTCAAGTTCCTAAGAGAACCCAGCATGCTGAGACTTAAGTTCAAATGACAATAGATAATCTATATAATAAATAACATACTTGGCACCAATTGAATCCATTGTGCAAATGAAAGGCTTGTCTTCATCACTCAATCCAGCAATTACAGGTTGGCAAAAGTATGGACCAAACCTGAGAAAGAATAAAAGCTCTGTTCATTTTTCTCATGCATGTAAATAAATGCTCCAAAAACAAAATATGCATTTGAAGAAACAGATAAACAAACAATACTCATACAGAGATTAGAAAACTAAAAGTAGAAAGTTGTGAACCCCAATAGTGCTACCAAGACAGTAACAAGTTTCATTCAATACATACTGAAACAGTTGATTACTAGACATTAGGCTGTGATAGATTGAATAATAACGTGTCTTACATTATCATACTTGTAATGTCACAGTTGTTCTTTATAAATACCCATCTTTGCTGTTTGTCAATAAAGCTAAGAAAGAGAAACAAACATGACTATAACTAGTTCAGAAATACTTCATGACATTGCCTAACATGCAACATTGACAAACCCATTTGAAAGTGAAGGTGCCAAAATTAATAATGCTGATGGCGGTGATCATAAAATTGGCAAATAAAAGAATACAGAGTGTAACAAGAAAACCCCCACAACCAGATTAATCACGCCAGCTAACACTGTCATTACTTAAAAAAAAAATCACAAACCTTTTCTCATAGAGGAGAGCAGAGACAAGACTAGCAAATGTCTCAGGCTTCATGTCCCTCTCTTCTCGCAGTTGATACAATTTATGGCGGAAAACCAACCTCTGATACCTGTGAAGATACTTATTTTATACTGATATATCATTTCAAAGTAAAAATAAATATACATAGCAGCAGTCACAGAAATGCCAAAGGACGAAGCAATAAACACGCAGAGGAAGTATAGTAGTAAGAAAAGAAAAAAAAAATTGCATTGCAGCAAACAGACATTTCATCAGTAAGCGAGAATTTCAACAAACAAATCATATACAAAAGCCCCAAAAAGTCACCGCCAAATTAAATACAGAAACACGAGGAATATATAGAAAACACCAAAACATCCAATTGGGAAGCAATAAGGAAAAAAAAAATTTAAATGAGCGAACATACAGTGTTTGAGCGTCGGTAGCTAGGCCAGAAAGACCGATGAAGAGCCTATCATGGACTTTGTAGATTCTCTGGAAATCCGTGGCGATAGTTTGGAGCTGGACACCGAGTCGGCGATCACTGGCTATGGCGAAGCAGTTCTTGCCCACCATAGCTATTAGGGCACTACCATTGTACTCGAAGATCTACAATCGCCTCAATGTCAAATGCTAAGAATGAATTATGACATAAATTAGGGTTTTCAGATAAGGAGAAATTAACTTACCGACATTGGGATTGAGATGCAGAGAGTAGATTGAGGAACTAGAAAGAAGGAAAGAGATCGTCGTGTTCTTATGGACAATGGACAGGAGAAAGAATAAAAAGAGAGAGATGTGCAAGTGATGGTTTTGGCTTGGATGTTACTCCAAGGTTTTGCTTCTAGCCCGATTTGAGCAATCCGACCCGACTCAACCACTCCGGTTGATAAGTTGTTGGGCCGGGCTAGTTCACTTGTCTTGTAAGTTGTAATGATTTAGAAAGGTTTATGGGCCAATTCCATATAGTAAACCTCTGATTTCTAGACCCTTTTTAATGAGAAAATGAATTTTTTTTTAAAATAGAAAACAAATATTATTAAAATCAGAACCAATTGATTTGGTTTAAAATTAAATTGAAATAAATAAATTAAAATTTAAAATTTAAATATTTATTAAAATTAAATTAAAATATAAAAAAATTCATATAAATTAAATCAGTCTAATTTAATTTAATTCTATTAGGTTAATTAAATTTTATAATAAATTTATTATTTTTTATACTTTATTTTAAATATTTAATTAAAATATTTTAATTTTGATTATTAATTTTTATATTATTAAAATGGTAATGATATAGTATTAATTTTTAATCGATTTGATTTATTTTATTTTTTTATAAAAAATAAATCAAATTAAAATAATTTAATTTAACTGAATTGAATATGAAATTAAATTTAAAATTTTGAATTAATTTGATTCGATTAATTATTTTAATTTGAACGAAATACTACTCACATTTAATACTAATTAAAATTATTTTTTTATAGGGTTAATGTTAATTTATTTTATAAAAAAATAATTTAAATAAGTTATTATAAAATTATATATAATTTTAATATTTTTTAAAATTTAAAAAGAAATTATTTTAAAGAGTTATATGATAACATCATACTTTATTTCAAAAATATTGTGTGTGCATATATATACATATAATTGATTTAATATTCCCCAATTTTCTCCCCGAATGATTCATTGACCACATTTATATTATTTAAAAATAATTAATATGAAGAATTTTTTAAAAAAAAATTGCATATCTCCATTCACCCATGCTACTTAGCTCACAACTTATTACGAGATTCTTCAAATATCTAATTAATTAACATCATAATTACTGATCACAACTGATTTGTTCAATGATCAATAAGTAGAATGATTAGTCATCCGCTTCTAAGTTGGACAGTAAGATTAGAGGATCAATTAATTCTGTGAGTGCATATTATAGAAATATTTAAATAGTAATTTAATTTAGTGAATTGATTATTGAATTATAATTGATTTAATGAGAAGATGCCTTTTAATTTTGAGATTATTTTATACAGTGTGTTGAGAGGTAGTGTAATTACTAAATTAATGGGTTTGATTAATTGAATATTATAATTTAAAGTAAATAAATAAAAATCTCCCATCTCAATAAATGGAGATTTGAATAGCAATGATATTTTATAATTTTTATTTTAAAATAATCGAGGCTTTTACAGATATTGTTTACTTTATGTTTTGGTTAAAGTTGTTGGGTTGACTACACAATTACCGGTTAAGAATAGGAATCGGCCCGAAATACGGTTAATTTAACTATGAATCAAACTAAAACCGTTAAAATCGAACCTATCAAAATCAATTTTAAAGTGAACAACTAGTTACTTCAAGTTTAGACTATTAAGAAAAAAAATCATATTTTTTTGTCTAGAAAAAAATAAAGACTAATTAAAAAAATATAGTCTATTTTTAATTTTAAAAAATATATTTTTTAATATTTTAATAATTATAGTTAACTTTTAAAATTAATTTATTAATCATATATTATACCTATGTGAATTTTTTATATTAATTTTAATTTTTAATTTTTAAATTTATACATCAATCTCATTAACTCTAATTAAATTCAGTGGATTAGTATGAATTTGTAACAAACCCAATTTGTTGGGTAAACTTATTAATACCTTCAACCTACGAAAGTTCAGTCCTGAAAATTATAAAACCTTTTAAAAAATTCTCAAATTTTGAAAACTCAATTTTTAGATCTAACAGTCATCTTACAAATGGGATTTAGCCCCCAGCAAATATAATGCTACAAGCTCCAGGAGATTCTATCAACGCCATAGAGCACAAGCCGCCATCCATTAAGTATGAAAACTCATTTGTCTTTTTTATTTAATGAAAGTTACGATTGAGCTGAAAAATGATATGAATTTATAAATTTATTAAAGAAATTTAAAGTCCTTGTATACATAATTCATTGATTTTAGTTAAAATTAATTTTAAAGATTATTTATAATCGTGAAAAATTAAAAAAATTGATTTTTTATTCAAAATTAAAAAATAAGACTATAATCGTAGTAAAATTTAATATTTAACTCTTTTTTATTCAATAGGTATTAATGATCTGAAATTAAAAATTATAAAAAAAAATTTATATAAATATAATACATAACTGATAAAAATTAATGTTAAAAAATTAACTATAATTACGAGGAAATTAACCGTTCAAAATTGAAAGATGAAATTATAATAGTAAAAAGTACAAATGATTGATTTTTCTTTTTTCGATCAATCATTAAATTTATAAAATTATAAACGAATTAAAATTGAAATTAGAAATCCTTTAATCGTGATTCAATCTTTTAAAATTTTAAATTAAAATAATTAATTTTGACCCTATTCAATTCATTGATCACATTTATATTATTTAAAACTGATTAATATATATATATAAATGAAATCCAGAGTGTTTAGATCTTGACACTTTGATAAATAGTTTGATTCAATAGAAATTCTCTAAAGAATGTGATTGGTTTATTAACAGAGTAAATGCATGTGATTAATGAAAGGTTTGACTGTATCCCACTTTGAAAAAATTAAGAATTTTTGTGCAGAAAGCTAGCTAGTGTTCTCTTGTTGGTGAAAAGATTTGGGTAAACTGTAATTTAATCCCTCTAATTTAGTGAAATACAACCTTCATCCATCTGTTTTAAAAAACTTTTAATTTAATCCTTCATATTTAAAAAAACTGCAAAATAGTCCTTACCGTCAAATTTTCAGTTAACCTTTCGTTTATTTTAATAAAAATGACTAAACTACCTTTTAAGTAAAAAAATTCAACCAAACAGTATTCACACCATCCCAACACAGAAGGAGGAGGAGGAGGAGGAGGAGGAGGAGGAGGAGGAGGAGGAGGAGGAGGAGGAGGAGGAGGAGGAAGGATCAGAAAAAGAAGGAGGAGGAGGAGGAGAAGAAGAAGAAGAAGAAAGAAGAAGAAGGAGGAGGAGGAGGAGGATGAGGAGAAAAGGAAGAAGAGGATCAGGAGGAGAAGGAGAAGGAGAAGGAGGAGAAAGGATCGAGAAAAGAAGGAGAATGAGAAGAAGAAAAAGAAGAAGAAGAAGGAGGAGGAAGAGGAGGAGGAGGAGGAGAAAAGGAAGAAGAGGATCGGAAAAAGAAGGAGAAGAATGAGGAGAAAATGGTAGTTTAGTCATTTTTATTAAAATAAATGGAAGGTTAACTGAAAATTTGACGGTAGAGACTAGTTTACAGTTTTTTTAAATGTGAAGGATTAAATTGAAAGTTTTTTAAAATATAGAGACGAAATGTTGTATTTCACTAAATCAGAGGGACTAAATTGCAGTTTACCCAAAAATTAATCTCTTGCTTATGTTTTGTAGGGATATGTATATATATCTCGCTAATGTTGGCACATCATTTTCAATTCTATTTGAGCGTTTCTTTTTTGTCTGTTGCGGGTCACATTGCCAAGTTATAAACTCTTTTTGTTAGAGATTTTAAATGGTTTATTAATGATGGATAATTGAATATTAAATGTGAAGTTGACTAATTTTTATTTATTTAATTAAAGACTTCATATTAATACTTTTCATTATATATATATATTTAAAATCTCGTGATTGTCTGAGTTTTGAGAGGTCTATTTTTATGCTATTCATTATTTAATTGAATTAAAACTCTTAGCAGTATGATTTGATTTTTTAGAAATCGATTTTGATATGGACCAATCGGATTAATTTGTAAAGTTTTTTAGATCATTTCTATTTTAACTGACAAGTATTGTGATTTGAATATATATAAAAACTGACTAGATATTTGTATATCTCGATTCACCCATGCTACTTAACCACAACTTGTGTGGGTGGTCTTTTCCCTCATTAATTAGCAGAATCAATTAATTAACATCAAAATCTAGATCTAAAAAGACCACCAAAATAAATTAAAGATAAATAATGAAAGACCATAGAGCATTAGTACATACAATTTGGCAGTCAGCCACCCACTAATTGGGTTGGTTAATAGCACTTGGGAGTCCTCGGACAATTTCCACTCTCCTACCCTCCTCTCCTAGAATGTGTACCTAATTATCCGTGATGGATTTTAAATGCATAAATACTCAGTATAAAAAAAAGTTACATGTAATGTCTGGCATTAAAAATGAAAAGTTTTTATATTTTATATTTTTATTTAATCATACATATTAAAATTTTTTTTAAAGAAATCCACATTAAATTTCATATATTTATATTATAAAATTCATATATATATAGATCTAATTTAAATAAGAATTATCTTTTTTCCAATAATGTATTTTATAATAATCAAACACGAATTCTTCGCTCGAGAGTGCAACATGACATGTTATTGCGCACCGAGTTATATAAAGAATTAAGTGAAAGTAGCAGTCACGCATGCATTGTGGCCTATATAAATGGCAAAATTCTGTGAACAGAACAAGCTAAGCTTGGTTATGGGTTTACTGCAAGAGCATCACAGGATGGTTCCTATGGTGTTTTACTCTGTGCTGGCAATAATCATCATCAGCATCCAAGGACAAGCAGAAGCAGTAGGAGAAAACAACGTAACATATGATGGAAGATCCTTGATTATCAACGGCCAACACAGAATTCTCTTCTCTGGTTCCATCCATTATCCTCGCAGCACTCCTGAGGTATCGCTCATGCAAATTTCATTTCCCTTGAGTAGTTACACATGCCAAATGCATATGTTTTACTAAATTTTCTCTGCCTTTCTCGAGAAAGTGAAAGAATTTTCCATTTTCTAATTGAAGTTCAAACTCGTAGCTAAATGTGAATGCTTTTCTTCTTTACTCTTTGCCTTTTTTCTGTTAATTTTGGCGTCCAACTGATTTTCTTCTTAATCTTTACGCATAAAACCAAAACAGCGTAACAAACTCGATCCATTTGTCAAAGATGCTTTTGCTCTTGATGAGTATCAAATGAAAATATAGTGCAAACTTAAGGGCATTATAGTAAAATAAAGGTGGATGTATGGTGCTCAGTAGCGGTGCGAGCTGTAAAGGGTCTGCATGTCATAATATCTGTGAATAAAACTTTTACAGATGTGGCCATCTTTGATATCCAAAGCCAAAGAGGGCGGCCTAGACGTTATACAGACTTACGTTTTTTGGAACCTCCATGAACCCGTCCAAGGACAGGTGTGCCCTTTCCTCTCTCTCTTTCTCAAATGCTTATATTTTGAAAAAATTATTAAATACAACAGTGACATATACGACTATTAGACATTATTATAAAAACTTACATAAAATTTACTATAATTAATATTTATATTATGTTGTAATTTTTTTTAATGGTTAAACTGAAAATTCATTCTAAAGTCATTAAAATTAAAAAAAATTATTATTTAATTTCTATAATATAGAAAAATTTATTATTTAATTTTTTAATTTTAAAAATTATATTAAAATATATTTAATATTTAAAAAAAATAATTTTAACAGTTAATTATTATGAAAAAAATTAAAAGATTAATCAGTAGTATTTTTATAAAACTAAAAAACTAATTAATGAGTTTTTTCATAATACAAACACTAAATAATAAATTATTTATCGACTAAAACTAAAAAAATAACTAATTAGTAATTTTTTTAATATTTTATAAATATTTTAAAATATTTTTTATAATTGAGAGATGAATTAATATTTTTCCTATAATAAATGGATTGGCTAGTAAAGTTGTCTAAAATTTACAATGTTTCATTCTGGACCCTCTGGTCAAATTCTGCACTTCTATTTTATCTTTTTCCTCTCATATTTGTTGCAGTATGATTTTAGCGGAAGAAAGGATATAATAAGTTTCATAAAAGAAATCCAGGCACAGGGTCTATATGTTTCCCTCAGAATTGGACCCTTTATCGAAGCTGAATGGACATATGGGTATACTCTTTACTGCTCAACTGTATGCAACATGACCAAATTCTTTAGCTTTTCATAGAGCATGATGAAGATATTTGATGGTGCAGGGGACTACCATTTTGGTTGCATGACGTTCCCGGCATCGTCTTCCGATCTAATAATCAACCCTTCAAGGTAATCAATGATTATTATTACAACTCTCAATTTACAGAAAAACTTGAAAAAGATTATATGACAAAAGTTTTCTATTCATGGTGATGACAGGATCACATGCAGAGGTTTGTGTCCAAAATAGTGAACATGATGAAGTCGGAGAACTTGTATGCCTCACAAGGAGGACCAATCATAATATCACAGGTTAAGACCATGGCAGTGTGTTTTCAAACGAAAATTGAGATTACGATGATGTTAAAGTTGTGAGCATACAGATTGAGAACGAGTACCAGACAATTGAATCAGCTTTTCATGGGGAAGGACCAAGATATGTTCGTTGGGCTGCAGCCATGGCTGTGAGTCTTCAAACTGGTGTTCCCTGGATTATGTGTAAGCAAATGGACGCTCCTGACCCAGTGGTTAGTGAGATTTTTCACATGAGCTCAGGTAGCCTTTCCAAGTTATAAGCAGATATATATAACAAGCTTTCGTCTTTCAATCAACAGATAAATACATGCAATGGAATGCAATGTGGAGAAACATTTGCAGGACCCAATTCACCCAATAAGCCATCAATGTGGACAGAGAACTGGACAAGTTTGTAAGTTTTAAAGAAATGCCTTTCTTTTCTAAAATTAAAAAATGCCATAATTTTGCAGTAATATTCATGAATATAAAAAAAATTGAAAATACCAACAAGTGTTGGGATGGTTCGACACTTTTAATCCGAGACTAATTTAGCCTTAGTGAGCCAACCCAGTGTGAACATGATATCACCTGTAATTGTACTAAAAAAATGTTTCTGAAACCAATCTAGCAAATGAAAGTGGCTAAACAAGATTTTATAGGATGAAACCAACTAAAGCCTTTATGTTTGTCTGAAGCTATCAAGTATATGGTGGAGAAACTTACATGAGATCAGCTCAAGACATAGCATTTCACGTTGCTTTATTCATTGCTAAAAATGGAAGCTACGTAAATTACTACATGGTATGACAACCACATTCTTTGAGAAATTATAATTTCCCTCTGTGATTTAACAACAGTTTTCTTTTTTTCCCCTGAAAGCATTTCTCTGTTTACAGTATCACGGAGGAACCAATTTTGGAAGAACAGCTTCTGCATTTGTAATAACAAGTTACTATGATCAAGCTCCCCTTGATGAGTATGGTAAGTTTTTATAATATTTTGTGCTAATCACATTAATTTGTAAAATTACAGTGTAAAATTATTCAATTGATGATTTCAGGTTTAATCAGGCAACCAAAATGGGGTCATCTTAAGGAATTGCATACCACAATAAAGTCTTGCTCAAAGACATTACTTAATGGAGTACGTGATATTTTCCCCTTGGGAGAACTACAACAAGTAAGAAAATTATGACAAGTTACTAAAGGGATTCAGCATTTTTATTTCCAATCTTGTAAGTGTGATTGATTTTTTTCAAGCAATGTTTAAGTATAACTATGACAGATTGGATTTCCTCCACATTCAGGCTTATGTTTTCAAAGAAAATTCAGGGGAATGTGTGGCCTTTCTGGTGAATAATGATTTGACTCAAGATGTCAGAGTCCTATTTCAAGATATTTCGTTTGATTTACCCCACAAGTCAATCAGTATTCTACCAGACTGCAAGACCATAACCTTTAATACAGCAAAGGTAAGGCCTAAGTACACGTTTTAATCGAGTGATTTTGAAATAGGGACAGAATAGTTAATTTCATAAAAGCTCGAGGATTTGTTAATAATTTACCCTAAATTATGCGTTAGAAATGGAATAACTACAGAATTAACTAATTTAATTTTTTTTGGCCCTAACAAAATATTCCTTGGACAGGTAAATGTACAGTCTCATATAAGGTCAGCTATGAAGCACCAGCAGTTCAATTCAATAGAAAGATGGGAAGAATACAAAGAAACTGTTGCTACATTTGACTTGACTTCTTTAAGAGCACAAACCTTGTTAGATCACATGAGCACAACAAAAGATACATCTGATTACCTTTGGTACACTTTCAGGTAAATACAAAGCAGGTCTTATAATATAAAAAAGATCAAATTGGATAAACGAGTATCTCGATACTTATAGATAAAGCAAATACTCGCTGAGATGACCTGAACTCTTTCTTCTACTGAAGTTCCGTATGCTGTAAAATTATGCAGGTTTCAAAATAATTTTTCAAACGCTCAATCTGTAATAAAAACCATTTCACACGGACACGTTCTGCACGCGTATGTCAACGGAGTATATGCTGGTAAACTTCTATATCTCCTAAGCTCTTTTAGCCATGGTATTAGTGATGGTGATGCTAGATTACTTAGTTTTCATTTTGTTCTATCTACTAAGATCTCCTTATGCTTATTTATGTACTTGATTAATTATGGCATAATACAACAATTGTGACATTTAGGGTCTGCTCATGGAAACCACAAGATCCCAAGTTTCAAAATGGAGAGTTCAATTTATTTGAGAAATGGGACAAATGATGTTGCCTTTCTTAGTGTAACAGTTGGGTTACCGGTAATTTTCAGTCGCAGTCCTCTCGTCTCTTTGGAATGACTCAACAACATTCTAATGACTGACAACCGCTTATCCACAGTACGGGAAATTCTTATTTAGACCAAGCTTAAGTGGATTCGTAGTGTAAAATGAGAGTGAGAACCATGCATTTACACTATACATCCATGTAAATCCGGTCTAAGTAAGTTTTCCCTTGACAGTTATAACATAAACAAGTTATTTTATTTGTTACAGGATTCAGGAGCATACCTTGAGCGTAAGGTCGCTGGATTACGTACTGTAAAGGTTCAAGGCAAGGATTTCACTAACTATGAATGGGGATATCAGGTACTTCTGCCTATGCAATTACAGTCCTGCTATACTAGCACTATTTGGCTGCTCTATATTTTTCAGACATATATTCTTACATGGATTGGGTCTACGTAGACATATAGTGTAAATGCATGGGATTTCATATAGGTCCCATTGGTATTTTACACTGCGGATCCATATAAACCCATTTAGGCAAGTTTTTTCCCCTTGCCTGAAGTGGAGGTTATCATATAGCTTTCTTCTATATTTTATAGATGGACTCCATATATAATCACTGAGATCATTCTGATCCTTCTAAGAAATTTTTATTGATGAAGGTTGGCTTATTAGGAGAAAAGCTACAAATTTACACAGATAATGGAACGAATAGCGTCCAATGGAATCAATTTGGAAGCTCTACTCATCAACCTCTCACATGGTATAAGGTATGAAAACTTCATTTGCTAATTCTTATTTCAATTTCATTATGCATATGTTGTCACAAACTGAGCACAAATTGTAGAATCATCAAGAATGAAATGAATCATACCAATTTTTTTTTCTTTTTCTTTATAATAAATTTTCAGATATTATAACCAGAAAAACAGAACATGAATGTTTCTTAGTATATTTACTATTATTAAAACATTCACCTAAATTTTTCTCTAATTTGTAATTGGCAGACTCTCTTTGATGCACCAGCAGGGAATGACCCAGTTGCACTGAACCTTGGCTCAATGGGAAAGGGTGAAATTTGGGTTAATGACCAAAGCATCGGCCGATATTGGGTTTCATTTCAGACACCAAAGGGGAGGACTTCCCAGACAAGGTATTTTGATCTCGATTCTCGATTCATGATAAAATGGATATTTTCGATTCTCGATTTGCCAACTATGGGTGAACTATTATTCTAGGTACCATATACCTCGATCTTTCCTGAGACCAACAGGCAACCTATTAGTTCTACTTGAAGAGGAGGGAGGATATCCTCCTAGCATTACTCTTGACATCATTTCAGTCAGGACCATGAGTAGAAACGTGTCCGAATCACATCCATCTTCAGTTTAGGCCAAATGCACATGACAGAAAAGAGATCTAAGGCATTCAACAAACTTTAAATTTCTATTTTCTTTTTTGAAGTTAAATGTAGATGGACACTGAATAGTTTATGGATGTCATCAATAATTTAGATAGCTGAAGTCCTAATCTCAGCTCTTCATTTATTTTCTTCTCCTTGTATGTCTTTTCTTTTTCATTTTTTTATAATTTTTAACTTACCAGGAAAGAAAAAGGAAAAAAACTAATTAAAAGAAACAAAGGTCTCATATTATTTAACCAGATTGTATAAAAATATGCAATCATTCACTTAGAGATTTTGGGTTTTGCATGTAGAGATCAACAACCTTCTTTCTTTGTTGATAAAACTTGATGTGATTTATATTAAATTAAGATAAAAGTTATCAATGATGAATTGGAAGGGAAGAAGCTGTTAAAAAAAGAAAAAATCTAAAATGCTAAGGTCTAAGAAGTTAATAAAATGCTGTACATTAGTGATACATTCCTCTCGTAGACAGCAAGTTAGAAGCATTTGCACTTCTTTAAGCTGTATAATTGATTGCATCCTGCAGGTAGTTAGCATTGTGTTTGGCAGCCCCACACAAGCTGCTATATATAATTTTTTAATCCTTGTGATGCTTTGAAATAAAAAAAAGTTTTACTGTGGTGGAGGAGGAGACGTCCCTCTCTTTATTATTTTTTTTATTTTGTCCACAAGTGATGTCTAACCATTTCTTTACTACAGTATCATCTATTTCTATCACTCACGTATATATCAGTACGTACGGACATATGAGAGTCTCTCTCTACACCACACAACCATTTAATTCTCTCGGCACACATACAAGTAGGGCTGCGAAATAATTAGACTAGTTATTATCCTTTACGTTACATCAACTGAGTTGGATTATTTCACGTTAGACTTGGATTCGCGATTGACCCGACTCCACATGTTCGGATCAAAATTTGAGACGTTGGATTGATGGCTAAAGGAAGGATTGATGGCTAAAGGAAGGTTTCATGAATTTTAGATTATCGTTATTCTTTTGGATCCGGTTTTGTTAGAACAAAAAGAAGTCAGACGATCACGCGTTTTAATAAATAGAATTTTTTTAAAGCAATAAATATGAAAAATTCACAAAGAGAGGGTTTAAAAAAAAATTAAAAGAAATATTTTCTTAGGAAAGTTCTGACCTGTTTAAATATATAAGATTTTGTATCAGCTGACTATATAACTATAAGAATCGCCTAATTTTTCATCCTCGGCGACGAATCAACAATGTAAAAAACAGGGAATAAAAAAAAAAAATCAAAGACATCAACAAAACGCAACAAAGGAGAGACAGTGTGTGTTTCCGTTCCTCTCGCACCTCAATTCTCTTTGATTCCGTTCAAGCAAAGACCCCACAAATCTCCACATTTTCCTCAGCCACAATGCCAGCTTCTCCCTCTTTCCCTTCAGGTAGTCTAATTCCTTCCACACGCTCAAAACCCCTTCTTATCCAACCCCTCTTCATTTTTCAAATTATTCTTCAATTTTTTCTTTCAATTTGAACTTTTTAAGTTGTGTCAATACCAGATGGCAGAGGCAAATGGAAGAGGCGAAAGCGGGAGCCCCAAATCACTCCCAAACAACACCCCAAATACCAACACCGCGACCCTCATGATGACGACGACGACGACGCCATTGAGGAAGACAACGACAACCGCCACCACCATCTCGACGGTGATTCTGAGGACCACCTCAATCCCGACCTCACCCAGTCTGCTGTTCTTCCTGATTCCAGCCATATTGAAACCGAGGTGTTCGCTGATGGTGGGGTCCGCATATGTGACTTCCCTTCCGTTACGAAGCTTGTGGTGAATCGGCCCCATGAGTCGGTTTTGGCTGTAGTGGCCTTAGAGAGCGCGAATTTGATTGGGGTCAGTAGTGGTAACGGTAGGAGTCAGGTGCCCAATTTGGAGAACGTTTCGTACGGGCAACTGCAGGCTGTTTCTGCTGTGCCTGCTGAGGGTTTGGGGTCTGATCAGGAGAGGAATGACGGTGGAAATTCTGCTTATGTGGTGACGCCGCCTCCAGTTATGGAGGGAAAAGGTGTTGTAAAACGTTATGGGACTAGAGTTCATGTGGTTCCAATGCATTCAGGTATTGTCATCTCCTAAAACTATTTGTTTCTGGGTTAGTACGTGTGTGAGTGTCACTAGAGAAGGAACTAAACTGTAGCTGTTTTTTTTTTATTCTTATGATGCATATGTTAAACTGGTAAGGTTTTGTGTAATTATTTCATTTCATGAAGACACTTGTGCTTATGGAGAAGTGGTTTTTGTGGTATTGATGTGCTCATTTTGAGTGCCACTGTAAAAATCGCCAATACTTTTGGTAGTTTATTGAACTTTTAGGCTTTAAATGTGTTGCAGTAGCAAAACTGCGTGCGGATTGAAGCTATAGGTAGTGTTGGAAAGTTACGAGTTGTATAGGCTGAATCTAATTGTATTGCTTGATATTTTTCGATTTAAACTCTAACATCTCTTATGAAGCCTTAATAAGAGTGGAAATGATTGTTCTGTTTGGTTCCTACTCCGAATGCTGTGAAGCTGTCTCCCTGACTTGGTTGGGCCTTGGGGCATTAAATGCTCTGCAACTGTCACATTACCTGCATAAACTTAATTTAGGACTGATCTAGGATCACCCTCTGATCCGCATGCGTTTCGTTTTATAACCTTTGTAAATAATAATAATAAAAATCAGATCTTCAAGTAAAATCGAGCCATTTTACACTAAGGTTGGTTGCTTGTTTAAGTTCAGTAAACATGTTGCAATCCTCATTCAAAGGAATTAAACTCATTTTAATTTTCATGCATACACACATATGCTCTCATGCTCTCACATCCACCCATGTTACATTTGTCTTAGAATAGTTTATAATTATTCAAGCATCGTTATGTAGATAACTGTCTTTGTGTGCATGTGTATACACTGTCAAGTGGGCTCGCATGATGCTCATTGGTTTGAAGTTTCATTTAAATTATTGTTTATGCTGTGATTGTGCATTGTTGTATTGATTTTGGTGTGCTATCATTGGGATTCTTTTGTGAATAGATTGGTTTTCACCGGCTACAGTGAATCAGTTGGAAAGACAAGTGGTGCCTCATTTTTTCTCTGGAAAATCACCAGATTATACACCAGAGAAGTACATGGAATGTCGGAATTATATTGTTGCTAAATACATGGGGAATCCAGAGAAGAGAATCTGTGTTTCTGATTGTCAAGGATTGGTTTTTGGAATTGAGAATGAAGATTTGGCTCAAATTGTTAGGTTTCTTGATCATTGGGGAATTATCAATTACTGTGCAGCCCCATCAAGTCATGAAACCTGGAATGGTGAGTCCTACTTAAGAGAGGATCAAAATGGCGAGGTTCATGTGCCATCAGCTGCTTTAAAGTCAATTGATAGTTTGATAAAATTTGACAAGCCTCAATGTAGGATCAAGGCAGCTGATATTTATTCACCATTGTCATGTCATGATGATGATTTCTCTGACTTGGATAACAGAATTCGAGAGCGCATTTCTGAAAATTGTTGCACTTATTGTTGTCAGCCTCTTCCTGGCATGTATTATCAGTCACAGAAAGAGGTAAGTATATAATTTGTCTATACTTTCTTTTTTAATCTATACCTCATCATTATATTGTTCTCTTCTCCACGCTTCATTGTTTTTTTGGCGATTCCTTTTCCCTTGAAAGAATATCAGTCACTGAAATACACAGCAGGGAAGAGAATTATATACCTTGTTCTAATTATGGATTCTTAATCTAGTAGATGAGAACAGGAACTGAAAAGGTAGGCGTGAGCTTTTTGCTGTATGAAGATGAATGCTAAGTACGTAATAAATATATTCAGTTGCTTGATTACATTAAAAATTGAAATATGAGTTAAGGCATCAAATCAATAAGATTATGAGCAGGTTTTATGTATAGAGGGACTAGGTATAGGAATAAGTAAGTAGTTTTGGCGAGAACAGTTATTTTAGCTGGTCCTTGTATATAAACAGATGAAAAAGGCCTATTCAGGGCATTCAATAATCAACAAAGCTAACTACTTTTCCCTCCTATTTCTCTCTCTCTCTCTCTGAATTCCCTCCCTTTCTTCTAATTCTCTCCCCTTTTCTTCTCTGTTTTCCGTTGCTCTCAGCAACTGTCACTGACATTGCCAGATCTGGTAGGGTTTGCCTAACACGTGTGTTAGGTTAATAGTGTTTCAAAGGAAAAATAAAAGTAAAATCAGCTATTAGGTGTGTAGAATATGTTTTCCCCCCTTAATGTAGAAAGAAATACATAATTTTGAGATTCTCAAATGCATTCATTGGCATGGGAAAAAATTGTAAGATGCCATTGGAGACCTTGGATTTAATTGAATCTTGATATTAAGTTGCCTGTTCTGTTTCATTGTTATTATTGATGAACATGTATTTTAACAGATTGATATACTTCTATGCTCTGACTGCTTCCATGATGGGAGGTTTGTGATCAATCATTCAAGCTTGGATTTTATAAAGATGGATCCAACAAAGGATTATAGTGATTTCAATGGAGAAAGTTGGAGTGATCAAGAAACACTGTTGTTGCTTGAGGCAATGGAAATTTACAATGAGAATTGGAATGAAATTGCAGAACATGTTGGATCAAAGTCAAAATCACAATGCATTCTTCATTTTGTTCGTTTACCCATGGAGGATGACCTGTTGGAAAATATTGAAGTCCGAAGTATGTCCAAGTTACCTCATCCATCAAGTAGAGATGATCATGGAAGACTACATTCACGGTCAAATGGTGATCTACCATGTGTTCTTATTTACTTACATAAGGATCTTCCTGCCTTCAAAATGATGATGATGTGATTGTAACATTCTTTATCTTCATCTCTATATTTTCTATAGGATCCTGCCACCAAGATGCTGATGCTGAAAGCAGAATCCCCTTTGTGAACTCTGGGAATGCAGTGATGTCATTGGTAAGTTTCTAATCTTTATCATGTGTTTCTCAAGTTTCACCTGCTTATGAAATTGTTAATTTGTTGACACCAAACTGCTAGAGTGAACAGTAGTTTCTTTTTTAATTTACTTTTTAAATTACAGTGCTTAGGAGTGGATCCATTAATAAATTAGCATCACTCTGTTTCAGACTGCTGCCATGTTCTTACCATATTCACATCCAAAACCAAAAAAAAACCTAAGCGTTATCAAAAAAATGATTAATGAGCATAATAGATGTAATAGCTATATCATCATCATTCTTTAATGACTAACCTCTCTGATCATTGACTGTGAATGTGAGGGATACTTACCGAGATTATGAAAGGCATGAATTAAATAGGCAAAATGTCAACTCATTTTTTAACGCTTTGCCAATATCCTATATGCTGCTATGCTGTACTATGTTTTAACTCGCAACAACGCGATTATTGGTGTTTTTCTCATTGGAGTATTTCTGCAATGTTTCCAACTCAAGTGCTTATGAATCCTCAAAACAACAGCCAGGGTTTTATTGGCATTTTGGGCTCAGCTGTGCATGCTTTGTTTTGCCATTGTCTCTATTTAGTGTATATGCAACTGAATTTATTTTCACCTTGGCTGTAGCTTATTCTGAAAGATATACCATTCCTTTTGCGTAGTCATTAGGCAAGTGCTGATAGAAGTAGGATTTGGGGAGACTGCTGTATGATAGTGTTTATCATATGGTTTGTAGAAAAATAAATTCAGGCTTTTCAGGATGCACTTTTTATTAGAACATGGCAGAGATGGAGATCAGTGTTAAGGTGGCTTTCCAACATGTAAACTCCTCTTATTCTTAAGAATTGCATTTCCTTTTTATGGTAGGACATCAGAGGCAGATGGTTTGTAACTATATTTTATGATAAAGGAATTTCACAACAAGATGTCCTGTTTTCTAGTTTTGCTTTCTTTGCTTCTTCTTCCTTTTTTTTTTTAAAAAAAAATATCTAACTAGTGGGGAAAAAAAATTCTAGGTTGCCTTTCTGGCGTCTGCTGTTGGACCAAGAATTGCAGCAGCATGTGCCCGTGCATCCTTGGCAGCATTGTTCGAGGACAATAGGTAAGTGCTTTCCTTCTTCCAGCATGTGTATATTTACAGCTACTTTGTTTGAAGCATTGGTTACGAGGGATTTTTTTATGATTATGATTTGCAAATTTTCTTCCCTTCTCCGTCTGTATTTTAGTAATTCTCAAGAAAATTTGCTGAATGCGTAATTTATCTTTGTTTGGTTCTTTGGATTATCGGCTCTTAACTGTTATGATCACTTTATGTTCTGTTTAGCAGGCCATAAATAATTCTGGATGCACCAGAAGATCATCGCTTTTATGAGCATTATGCTTGATTGCATTCAATCCTTAATATATGAAATCTATTAATTTATTTTATTTATTTTTTGTTTATGAAGGGTGAGTTCAGAGAGATTACATGGTAGAGAAGGCAATTTTTATGGAGAAGTTGCAAATTCAATTCAACAAAAGGGTAGGCCAGGGGCTTTACTTTTCCTTCTTATTGTAGTCACTTCCTTCATTTTGTTCTTCTCTTCTCACCTTTCCACTTCTTTAATGTATTTGTATGGATTATAATTCGAAAAACAACTTGCATGGTTCATGGGGTCCAAGTGAGGCAGACGGTGTTGTTTTATCTGCAGAAAAAGTGGAAGCTGCTGTGGAAGCTGGTCTTGCTGGTGCTGCAACTAAAGCTAAACTGTTTGCAGATCATGATGAAAGGGAAATTCAAAGGCTATCTGCTAATATCATTAACCACCAGGTATCACTGTTGCTAATTATATTTTCCTTTAGTTCTCATATTTGTCTTTTCTTTCCCTTTCTATTCTACTCCCTATTTTATGTGTGTGATTGTGTATCATGGCATTAATCAGAGGTTAGTTGGTGTTACCGAGTTCTCCTGGTAATGACTGCTATCATGTCGTATTTCTTTTTAGCTGATTGTGTGTTTGTCAAATATGATAAATTCGCTCACTAGTCTTGCATCCAAGTATTAATTTTGATACTGAATCTTCCACCTAGTGTAACATCTCCACATGTTCAAGTTGTGCCGTTCTTTTAGCTTCAGCTGTTGACAATAGCATCTTGTGTTTGAAAACTTTCCTCGCTGGCATGTTGAGCTAGCATGGTTGATACCTGATTCCGGTGGAATGGGTATTTATTTTGTTTTATATTAGGGAATTCACAACCTTATCTGCAAGTTCTTACTCATGATAATTGTTTAGTGTATATGTGGACCATTTAGCTCATGGTGTATTTTGTTTCAACTGAAGTACAACCAGTTGATAGAGGAATTAGCCATCCTGATGTAGTATTCCTTGCTGCTTAGCATTTCTTTTAGGTTCCCTTTTAAAGCAATTTAGTTAAGACTGCACAATACCATCTATTATTAAGTCATCCTTTAAATAAGTAGTTGATATGGAGACAGTTGAAGAGATTGGAGCTGAAGTTGAAGCACTTTGCCGAAGTGGAAACTTTTCTAATGAGAGAGTGTGAACAAGTGGAGAAGACTAGGCTAAGGTTTGTTGCTGAGCGCGCCCGCTTTCTAGCAATGCGGAATGGACCTCCTATGTCTGCTTCACAAATGAACATAGCAGGTGTTTCTCCTTCCATGGTTAACAACAACGTTGGCAGCAATAGGCAACAAGTAATGCCTACCGCTTCTTCGCAGCCAAGTGTTTCAGGATATGGCAACAATCAACAAGCTCATCCCCGCATGCCATTTATGCAACTGGGACAACCACAACCAATGTTGCCATTAGGGCCTAGGCAGCCCTTAACAGCCATGCAGCCATCCTCATCTATTCCATCAAATGCCATGTTCAATGCCTCCGGAAATTCCCAGTCCAGTCTCAATCAAATGCTGAGGTCTGTGTCGGGGCCGAGCTCTGGTCTATGTTGAAATAGAAGAATAGATGTAAATGGTGAAGCCTATGGTTAATGTTGTTGGCTACTGGCTCACTTTCTCCGCTGCAACTTGGATGGAGGATGATATTAGTGGGGATAAAGAAAGTTCCATCTCCCCTGGCTTTTGAAGGTTTGATCTGAATATAGATTCCCTGGTGCAGGTTGTAGGGCTTGTAACCCCCAAGTGTTTGGATTGAATTATCAACTGTTGTAATGGATTAGGAAAATTTGTTTTTCAATGTTAATTTCATTATTAAAAATCTGTTATGAAAATTAATGGTCAATAATTTCTTTCGGGAGGTTATTGAACCAGTTTCCCTTAGAAAATTGAAATTGTAGCCATAAATGGCCACAAAGGTTGAAATCATCATCAGTCTCTGGTTTCAGCTGCTTGATAATCCCAAGTAAAAAGAGACGATAAAACGAACAAAGCAGAAAGATGAGAACTATATTCCATGCACTACATAACTTCTCAGCATTGTTAAAAAAGGAAACTTGAACAACCGAGACATCACAGGTAAAATTTCACAAGTGCAGAATAATCTTTTGTCCATGCAATTGAAAATCTTACTACTCTGGCAGTGGGACATGTGCTAAATCCTCTCTGTAATTAACCTGATGCATCTGCAATTCCTCTTCAGATTTTCGTAGCCCACTTTCAATGCTAGTTTGGATAATTGGATCACTCTTTGTTGGTTCAATAAACGTTACAACTCTGTCTTTTCTAAAAGTCAGGTATATGACTGCGAGGATATAGATTGCCATTAGCGGAAATACTATGATCCCAATAAACACATTTCCAACTTTTGGTAAGTTGTTGTGAATTAACCAGTCCACGAAGCCTGTGCTTAGATAATACACATTGATCCCGATGATCAACGAGCCTAGAATCCACGAAAATACAATAATCTGCAGAAATATATAATATTAAACTGCTAATACCAAACCCTAATAATTATTGGCTTAAATTAGGTAATAAAATCCGAAATTTGTTAGAATAAAATATTTTTTTAGCATAATTAATTTCCACTAGAATTTAAACTCGTAACTGTTATTGAATTAAAACTTGTTAATCTGCAAGTGAATCTATAACTATTTGAATCAATTTTCAACGGTCAAAAGTGAAGGATCTAAAATCATAATTGTACCGTTATTTTTTTGAAAAAAATTCAGCTTTTAGTTTTAGATTTAAATCCAACCGATATGCAAAGAAGAAAAGCAGGGGAAAAAAGGAAGTTGCTACTCACATAGATTGAATTTTTATATGGTCCCATCTTGGTGGAACCGCTGCTGAATTTAAGAAGTGGGATGAGTGAAAATGGAAGCTCAAATGAAAGTATCATCTGAAATTTTTTTTTTTAAAATCATTAATTTCATCATAATAATTAGTTATGCTAATAAAAATCATATATGAAAAATAATTATCATCATCACTAACCGATGCAATGATAATCAATCGACCTGCCCCAGAAGATCCACCTATAATAGAGACAATAAGGCTAGGAGTAATGGCTATGCACCTTGTCATTAGGTTTCTCTTCCATTTTTTCATCTTAAGATTCAAGAAGCCCTAATTTTTTTTTATAACCACAAAAATCAAATCAAAACCCATTTTAGTAAACCTTGAAATAGAATCATTGGATCCTAAACAAAGCCAAAATGAAAAAAAAAAAATTGAAAAAAACCTGCATGATAAATTGGCCAGCATAGGTTCCTGTGATGGTGGAGCTTTGTCCTGAGGCTAATAATGCAATGGCATATATGGTTGAGCTGGACTTTCCTAGCACATTCTGAGACAAAACTATAATTAATTAATTAATTAAGACTTAGAGATTAGTGAATTTTGGTGGTTAATTATATGATTAAGAGTATAGACCTTGAGCAGGAAGGAAGCAGAGTTAAGTGTGAGATCATTGCATCTATCAGTGTCTTGAGATGAGAGATTGTTGGCCATGCAAACAGTTCCAGTCACAGAAACAATTGATATATTGATTAAGAGAGCTACAAATAATGCTATTCCACTCTCCATAAGGAAATATCTACATGCATCCTTCCAAATTTAATCAAATATATCAGAATTTAAAAAAAAATAATAACTTCAAATTATAAATTATCTTTTAAAATATGAAATTGGTAGGCTTACATTGATGCCGGTGACAGAGTTGGGTATTTTTCTGGAGAGCACGAGAGCAGAATGAAGAAAAAGATTGTGTCTATATATTGAGAAAATATGAAACAATAGTGAATGTGAATGAAAACAATGGAGTATAATTTAAATTGTAAAGGTGGAAGTAGGGTGTTTTACGGCATAACAAGGGCACCCAGAAGGGCAATGGCGTCTCCGGTGGCTCCTTGGCCGGACAACTTGGGAATAAACATGCCCTTAATCACATCTACTGCAGGAGGCTTTACGTAACTGAGTTCCCCAAAGAAACATGCAGCCATCACAAATACCAGCACTGTTATCAACATTTCTAGTTTTCTAACCTGTACAATGAAATTTTGAAATTATATATTATTTAATTTATTTAATAATTATAACTAGGATGTTACTATTAATAAACTTGCTAATCCACGATGTGGGATTCAGTTCCCCAAGCTACTGGGGATGGGATGTTACAAACATATAATTATATGAATGAATTATGAATTAAAAAGAAATATAATTAAAAAATATAAAAATACCCCATATTTCTGCAGGCCAATAAGCAGGAGAGTGCTAAAACCAGTCAATAGAACTCCAATCCATAGTGAGATATGAAACAGTATATTTAGTGCAAAAGCTGTTCCAATTACTAGAAAAAAAAAAGAGAAATTAATTAAATTCAAAATATATTTAATTTTTATTTTCCTTTATAAAAAGAATAATAACAAAGAAATAATGAGAAAAATCAATACCTTCTGGTATATCTGCAGCTATGACAGCAACCTCAGCCAGTAACCATAAACAAAGCTTCACATATTTTGGGTACTCCACCTTGCACAACTCAGCCAGATGTTTTCCTAATATCAATCCCGTCTTAATAAGAGCGATATGTATGTATGTATGTATCATGTATGTATGTATGACTTCTTACCTGTGCTTACACCAAGATTTGCAGCAAGTGACTGAATTATCAGAGCAAAAACCAAGCCGATGACTATGATCCATAGAAGCTGGAATTTATAAAAATTACAAGTCAATTGACATGCATGAGATCAGTTTCTCAAATTGAGGACAAAACTGCCAGGATGATCACTCAAATCAAAGAGGATAATACATACATACATACATACATACATATGTATGTATGTTTGTTTGTTTTACCTCATAACCATGGTTTGCTCCGGCTTGCATATCAGTCTCCACTGTGCAGATGCCAAAGATTCTGGGTCAGTACTATTGATATTCGCACGTTCAAAACATACAGAGAAGAGAGAGAGAGAGAGAGAGCTTACGGTTTCCAGGATCAAGATAAGCCAAAGAAACCAAGAAACCTGGTCCAACATAGGCTAGAAATTTTCTCCATCCGGCTTTCTAAAGTTATCAGAATGATTCCACAACAGATGATTGAATTCAGAACGTACATTTGAGTAGTAAAAATCAATTGAAATACTAGCTTTGTACGTATATACCTGGTGAGCAGCAGCTGGGTCCTGTAGATGATCTTGATCTTGATCATGATCAACGGAATAAGGTGGGGTCTGGCCCTGCAAATTAACGGCTGCTATACGAGTACTGTGTCCCATTGGTGTGGGACCTAAGTGTTCCTCATTCTGCAGACCTGCCATCTTTCTTAGTTTCTTGATTGCAATTGCAGCAACTCCTTTCCACTATTTATGGTGGTAGCTTAAATTTGATTGCCAGAATATCTTCTGAAATATTGGATCATATTTGTTCAATATTCTTGTATTTCAATTTTTAAATCAGATTACTATCTCAGCTGTTAAAAATTTGTTTTTGTTGTTAGTACGGTAAATAATACAGTCAAAGTTATTAAATTGTACAATAAATTATTTTACAGCTAAAAATTTAAATTGATTTCTAAACTATCATTAAAAAATTAAATAAATAAATTACATTCTGGACCAATTATTTAACTCTATTAAGACATATTTACCCTTCTAATAATAATTCCTATATTTTTTTTCATCTCAAAACTACCAGGTCTAGATATCTTTGTCAACTATCCTAAATGTTTGGAAATCGGTTAGGAAAGTTGGATTTGAAAAATAGTCCTGTAAGTAATTTTCACTCATTGTAATTGGTCACTAAATCTCAATTTATTTTAAAAAATTATCAATATTTAAATATTTATATAAAATAATTATTCAAATAAAATTTTAATAGATATTTCGGTAAAATATATACGTAGATTAAAAATAATAAAAAAAATTATTTGGCATCGATCTGCTTTTTTAATTACATCAAATTAATAAAAATAAACTACTACAAGTTGTTTTTACATGATACTTACTACTAACTCTCACATTTTATAATATTTATGTATTTTTTTAATATTTATTTTGTATATTTAAATAAATAGGATGTAAGTATTTTTTTTATAAAATTAATTAAGTATTTATGAAATTAAAAATATATGAATAAATTTATAAATAATTAATTTATTGTGGTACTTGAATTTAATTGCCACTTAATTCAGAAGTCTTAAAATATTTTGGCGTGAATCACGACAATAGCAAGCAGTTGACTTGAAAGAAAATATATATATATTTAGAGTAGGATATTTTTTATTTGTGAACTTGATTGATGTATAGATGTTATACAACGTTAAATTTATTATTCAAGTTGACTATTTAATTAGTTTATTTGGATAATCTTCGGATTCTTATTTGGAAAGAAGTGGTTACAACATTAATTGTTACAAATTGTCAAAATTCCCAATTATTAGCATGTGACTCTATTTTTTTATATAAAAAAATATTAGCATATGACTCTATTAGTCATTTTATTAATCAAGTTTAGAAACTGGGATTTAAATCTGAATTTAATGGATGAATAATAATATCTTTAATCATTTGGATTAAACTAAATTAAACAATTGGTTTGAATCTTATTTTAGTTGTTCCCAAATTTTTTTTAAAAAAATATTTAATTATAAAAAACAGTCTATTACAATAATAAACTGATATTAAAATAATAAAATGTGGACACTTGGTTTGATTTAATAGAAAATTAATGAATTGTAATTGATTTAATAAAAAATAAATGAATGTTAATGAGCAAAGGTTTTTTAGAGAGTAAAGATATTTGTTAGGCTCTTAACAATGGACAATGCTAATTAAAAATCTATGTTTCGACGGTTAGATACGTTATACTACTGATGTTGTTCATCACATGCGCATTTAATATTTATTATAATACTAATTTTGAAGAGATTACTTTTTATTTCAGATTTTGACAAGTTCAGGTATGATATGATTTTAGTATTTTATAAATTGAAATTTATTATTATTTAATTAAATTAAATAAAAAAATTTTAAAAATCCTTTTAAATCTTATGAACACCGAGATTTTAATAAACCTTTTTATTTACATGATATCATACAAGATAAATGTTGTGGACTAAATAAAAAAAGACAAAAAAAAAAGAAAGAGGAAAAGAAGAAGAGGAACGCTAACATTTTTAATTTCAGTTCTCAAGAACATTTCTGCAAGACACATAGAACACAAAGGTCAAATTAAAACAAAAGCAGTGAAGACTGAAGATGTTCTGCTTTAAATGGTTCTTATCATTTTTTTTATTTTTTTTTTTTGAAAAGCAATTGAAATTCATTGAACCAAGACTCAAGCCCAGCAATTACAGCTTTAAAACCAGCCAAAAGAGAGAAGCTTCCAAAGCTTGAAAACAGTTATAAACAACAGAGGTCCAAGGCTCATTATAATAAACTCTAGAGCCAAGAGGAAGACAACAGGGAAGCATCCGCTTAAGGAGAAAAAAGAAAAGAAAAACATTTATTATTATCTAATAATCTTTAGCTTTGAAACCGATAAATGTGGTCCAAAAGTAGCTGGCAAGCCTCTATTTTGGCAGGGGGATGTCAGCTAAATCATCTCTATAAGGCACATGATCCAACTCCAGAGCCTCAATAGAATTGCCTAATCTGCCAACTTCCATGTTATTTGCTTGGACAACCGTTGGATCTTCCTTCATTGGCTCTATAAATGTTACAGCTGTGTCTTTTCTAACAGTTAGGTAGATAACTGAAAGTACATAGATTGCCATTAGAGGAAATACTATGATCCCAATCAACACATTCCCAACTTTTGGTAGATCATTGTTAAGTAGCCAACCCACAAAGCCTGTACCTAGATAATATACATTGATTCCAATGATGCCTAGACCCAGAATCCAGGAGATAACTATTATCTGCATGAATAAAAAACCCATAAAATTGTTATTATATTTTGTAATTTTGAGTTTTTTAAGGGTATTTTTAAAAAAAAAAAGTTGTAGAGCTTACAACTATTGAGTTCTTGTGTGGCCCCATCTTGGTGGAACTGCTGCTGAATTTGAGAAGTGGGATGAGTGCAAATGGAAGTTCAAATGAGAGTATCATCTGCAAAATCATTACAAAAATGGTTGAGGGTTTAAATCTCGGTCTATATGCATTCACCTACTAAACTGGTCGTAAGTATATCTGATTAAATCTGAGAGATTTTAAGTTTTACTCTACCGATCTCTAATCTCCATTTTAAATATAAAAAAAATCTCAGGTTTATATCTTACCGATGCAATTATGATTAGACGACCTGCACCCTGTGATCCACCAATAATTGAAACAATAAGACTAGGTGTAATGGCAATACATCTAGTCATCAGGTTTCTAATCCATTTTCTCATCTTAAGATCCAAGAAACCCTGCAAAGCTTAAACCATATTTCAATTAATTTTTTATGGGTATAAAAATGGTAATTAGCAACTAATTAATCCCAGATTTTGAATGATTAAAATTCTAAAATGAGATTAAAACCTGCATAATGTACTGTCCAGCATAAGTTCCTGTTATAGCAGAGCTTTGACCTGAGGCTAAAAGGGCAATAGCATATAGTGTAGAGCTTGATTTTCCCAATACATTCTGTCAAAAATCAAATAAAATATAAACAAATTTAGGACAATTATTTTAATTTAATTAGCCTAAATCCTGAATTAAAATTAGAATTTTTTGTAAAATAATAAAATTAACTTCAACCTGAAGAAGGAAAGAAGCAGAGTTGAGGGTGAGATCACTGCATCTGTCTGCTTCCTCTTGTGAGATGTTCTGAGCTGAGCAAACCGTCCCCGAGACAGACACAACTGCCACATTGATTAAAAATGCCACAAATAGTGCAAATCCACTCTCTATAAGGAAATACCGGCAAGCATCCTGTTAAAATTAATATTAATTAAATAATTAATAATTATGTTTTTAAGCTTATTTGATGAATTTATTGAAATTTAGACATGAAATAGACAGTTTAATTTAGTACTCACATTGACGCCTCGAACAGAATTAGGTATTTTTCTAGAAAGTACAAGAGCTGAGTGAAGAAAGAGATTATGACTGTAAAAAAGAGAAATTCATAGTTAAAATATGAATTATCTAATAAATAATGTAAAAAATTATTAATTATTGTAATAATAAAGAGGAAATTATTCTTACGGCATGACAAGGGCACCAAGAAGGGCAATGGCGTCGCCGGTGGCTCCTTGGCCGGAGAGCTTGGGGACAAACATGCCTTTGAAAACCTCAGAAGCTGGTGGATTAACATGACCCATTTCCCCAAAGAAACATCCTGCCATTACAAATACTAGAACTGCTATTAACATTTCAAGCTTCCTCACCTGTACACAACCAAAAATCCCAAATTAATTCAAAATCAAAATCAATCAACAATCTTGCAAAAGCCCCAAAAAAAAGACTTGATATTTTATATATGTAGTATGTGCTAATGACATCTTAATTATTTATTCTGTAGATTAATTTTATACAATAAGTAAAAAATGTTGCTTAAAATAATTTTTTGTAAAATCTAAAATAAAAAGAAAATACTCGTGAATCATGTCTAATTATCAATTAATTAATGGGTTGTTTGTATAATAAATAAATAAATAAATAAATAATAACAAAATTAAAAAAACATATTATTTATTTTAAACGAAATAATATTAATGATATAGAAAATTCACCCCATATTTCTGCAGGCCGAGGAGGAGGAGAGTGCTAAGACCAGTGCAAAGAACTCCAATCCAGACTGGGATGTGAAACAGTATATTTAAGGCAAAAGCTGTCCCAATCACTGCCAATAATAAATAAAGAGTTAAAAAGAAAATTGTTTTTTGAGGGAAAATTATTTTATTTAGGAAAGATATGAAATTGTTTAATTAATTTGGTGGTCCAATATGTGTATGTAGAATTTAAAGTTCTTCAATTAATTCCCTTTTTTTTCCATATGTAACACTGAGAAATTAAGGCCATGAATATAAATCAATAAAGATAAAAATATCAGATTAGGTCAGGTCAATTCACTTAATTAACAAAAAATAATGAAAAAATAATGATTCTCTAATATTTAAATTTAAAATTATTAATTAAAAAAGAAATTCGTAATATTTCATCACATTCCTTTAATATGAAATTTTGTACAAAAAAAGTCAAAAAGAAAGTATCTGTGGATAAGAAAATTTGCCTTCGGGAATATCGGCAGCTATGACAGCTATCTCGGCCAGCAGCCATAGGCAGTACTTCACAAAATTTGGATACTCAGCCTTGCATACCTCTGCCAGATGTTTTCCTGAAAATTTCACACGTCAGATTATTCATTCACAAAAATTAGCTTACTAAGCACTAATCACATCATTAATTAATTTTTTATTCTCATGATTTCATATTTTTTCACAAATAAGAAAATAAAATCTTACCAGTGCTAACACCAAGATTTGCTGCCAGTGATTGAATTATGAGAGCAAATACTAGTCCAATAAGTATAACCCATAGCAGCTACAACAAAGTACAAAATAATAATTTAATTTTAAATTACTTTATATTTTATTTTCATTTTATGTAGACTTAATAATCTTCTATCTCGTTAAAATGATTACCTCATATCCATGGTCAGCTCCTGCTTGCAAATCAGTTTCCACTGTCGATATCACATTACAAAGGAAAAAGAAACAAGGAAAAACACTGTAAGCGATAATAAGAGAATATGGGACCTGGAAATTAGCCGGAGACAGACTTACAGTTGCCGGGATCAAGATAAGCCAAAGAAACCAGGAAACCAGGTCCAACATATGACAGAAACTTTCTCCATCCTGGTTTCTGATCATAAAAAATTAAGAGTAATTCAATTACAGATCACATTATTCTCAAAAACTTACTAAATGAAACACATACTTGATCGTGAGTTGTGTGGTTATGGCCATGCTCATCAAGATCATCAATGGTAGCAGGCTGTGGTTTCTTCTCAAGGTTAACAGCTGCTATGCGATTGCTGTGTCCTCCCCATGAGCTCGGTACGGTGTCGCTGGCTTGCTCAGCCCTCTCCATCGCCGTCGTCTCTATCTCTCTCTCTCAGTGTGAGTACCTTAGTACTACATGTTATTAAAATGGTGATGTGGTGTGTTCATTTATAGGCCCCTGTTGGGGATGAGAAGGGCAGCTGCTTGCCACTTGTTCTTTTGTTCAATTTAGAGAAAATGTTTGGCTGCTATTGCCCATAGGCCTAAGAGAGGAAATGTCACTTTCTTTCCTTTTTCACGTTCCAATAATACATAGAAAAAATATTTTTTTTGATCATTTTATTACGATGTGTACTGTTGATCCCTTTCTTATATACATTAATAATGTTCATAGTCCATTCATATTCTGGATTAATTAGCCATCAATGTCGTGATATATACGAAAATATAGTGTTTAACATGACCATATAGAGAGATTTACAGTGGAAAATTGGAATTTTCATTTAAAATTAATTTAAAGATTTTATGTTTCAATTTCTGTAAATGAGATAAAAAGATTTACGGGAAGAAAAAAGAAATTGATTAAATGGCTACACTTAGCCTAATATGATAAGATTTTTCTTTTGAGTTTTGTTTAGTTGTAATTGTATTAATTTTTTAGGGTTTGAAAATTAATATTACACAATAATTTATCAGTAATTTAAAATTATTGAAAATATTAATTTTTTAATAAATAATAATTTTAATAAATAATATTTTTTTTGAATGTATCATTAACCGTACATATTACTATTATTGCATATTACTAGCATTTATAATAACAAAATTAATGTGGTTGTACGACTGATTTTAATATTTATTATATTTATTGTAGTGAATAATGCCTTACACTAATTATATAAAAGTGTTAATAGTTTAATTAAATTTATAATTTTAATAACAGTAAATTAAAATTTCTTTTAAATGAATATTAGAGATTTAGACAATAGAATATGAGATTTTTTAAATTTATTTAGATACATATACTAAATATGTGAGTGTAATAATAATAAATTAATATTTGATAATTAATTAATAAATATATATTTTATTTTATTAAAAAGATATATATTTCATTTTAAATAAAAATATAAATTTGAGAAAGTTATATTTAATATGAATTATTTAAAAGTAAATATAACTATCCATAGTGTTAATTAAAGTTATAGAGCTTTTATTGTTATAGTATAATGACTGGTATTAAATAAAATATTTTTAATAAATATATTATTATTATAATTTAAATTATGCTTGAAAATTGTAAAAAATATCGGATTTTATTAAGTATACTATAAATGAGAGAAAACGAAAGAGATGACGATAGATGGCTTTTTCCATCCAACTTGGGATCGGACACCTCCTCCTCTCATTGTTTTAAGCACACGTGGCAAAAGATATCACAAGAATTGTCTTGCCAATTCAGAAATATGTTAAATAATTTAAGATTTTTTTATATTACATAAAATATTTTTAATATTTAAAACACTTAAAAAATATAAAAAAAATTTTTATTTTAAAAAATAAAATCATTTTAATTAAAATTTAAAAATTTTATTAACACTGCTAAGCATATAAATTTATTAATTAATATATTATTTTAGTATTATTTGTATAATTTTTATATGTATGATTTAATAATTTAAAAAATATAATAATAATGATAATTATTATTATTAATCTAAAATATAATTCTAAAATATTAATATTAATAATATAAAATATAATAAAAATCATTTAAAAAAAATATCTAATATAATTATTTATAAATATGATCTAAGAAATAAAAAAATTATTTTTTAAAATATTATTGGGATTAGCGTTATTTTATTTAAATTGAAAAAATTAATTAAATTGAATTCAGTTTGATTTTTTATTTATTTTGATTTGATTTGATTTTTAATTTAAAGAATTTTAATTATTTTACTTCGATTCAATTTTAATCATAAAAAAATTAAATCGAATCGGTTAGTGATAATAATATATTTTTAATAATACGAAAATAATGAATTATAATTAAAATTAAAATATTTTAGTTAAATTTTAATTTATTAAATTAAAATTAAACCGACCTTTTAGGTTGGTGCTGAAAGTGGACTGTGCTCTTAATTAGTCTTTGTTTAAAATTTTTAAAATTTCATTATCAATCAAGTGAAAATTAATTAATAGTTGAATGGTACAACTAATTATCATAATAAAATGAGATTCAATATTTAATATATAGTTTTTAAATAACACAAAAATTATATTATGATAATATTTAAAAATAATTTTAATGTGATTAAATTAAAATTTATTTAATAAATTGAATTGAAAGATTTTTTTTTTGGAATTTTATAAGTATATAACACTTGTGCTTAGTTTGGATTTAGAATGATCGAATAGTATATATTTAGAAATATTATAGTTGAAATGATTTAATTTTATTGAAGATAAAAAATTATACTATTTCAAAATAATTAAAAACTTATTTATTAAATTAAAGCAAAATTGAAACCAGAAGATTCAACCTCCACTGGTTAGTGCTGTCTACTTATATAAACAAACGGAGGGGTGAGATCCATGCCTCCCAAGTTGGAAAGCTTCATGCCTCTTATTATAATAATAATAACAACAACAACAACAAGATGGTGAATTTTTTTTAAAAAATTATTAATTTATCTAATTAAAATATTTTATATTTATAAAACTTAATATTTTAATATTTTTATAAAAAATTATTAATCAAATTGAATGATTATATTATTTAATTCATACAATTTCAATTATACTCATTATTATTTTTATTTTAAATATTCATATTATTTAATCATTTCAATCATATTTAAAATATATTATTTAAATTTTTTTTAATATAATAATGAAAGAGTTCTATTTTACGAGATAAAGAGATATTTTAATTAAATAATTTTAAAATATAAATCAACTATTAAATTTTTTAATAATTTAATAGTAATTTTTAATAATTGATAATATATTAGGGATAAGACATTTTATGATAATATTATCCATAATCCGATTAAATCTTAATAATCGAAGAGAATCAATCTTAATAAAAATTGAGCATGATCTGATACAATAAAAAGATAAATGCGAATTTTGATCGATCTCAATAAAAATTAAGTATAGCGTGTTGAGCGCAGTTTGATATAATCTAAAGATAAATACAAATCTTTAATAAAAATAGTCGATATCACTGGCTCTTATCGATGACATATTTTTTAGGATTTTCTCATTTTCTTCTCTACTCTTGTTATTTTCTTTTTATTTTAATGCATCTCTCTAAAACTTTTAGATCTAATTTGAAAGATTTTTATCGGATATCCCAATAGATCCTGATTATTTTTTTATATTTTACATACTCCTTTTCTAAAATTAAGCATGAACGAATTCATATCATTATCGGTAAATCAAATCACAATTACGAATTCATATCATCATCGGTAAATCAAATCACAATTCAAATGTCCGCATCTAATAATTTCATTAAATCTCATTTTATCAATAATAATAATAATAATTGTCCTAATAAAACAAAAAATTATTATTAAATTTTTAAAAAATTACTAGTTTATTTTTATTTTAAAATTATTGAATTAAAATATTTTTATATTTTATAAAATCAAATTTTTTAATAGTGCTGAAAAAATATTCAACTTGTTTTGATTAAATAATATAAATATTTAAAATTATAAAATTTAAATAATATATATAAATAAAATTATAATAATTATACAATATAAATAATTTAAAACAGTTTATAGTTTTTTTTAATAATTGAATTTATAAAATATAAAAATATTTTAATTAAATTATTTTTTAAAATAAAAATAAATTAATTAATTTTATAAAAATTTAAGGATTTTATAGGAATTTAGTCTAATAAATAAGATAGGTTGATGAGTAGATTGAGGTCCATCATCAAATTAATTGAATTATTATTTTATTAGTTGGCCGTCTCATGATTATAGGGACGCATCGGAATGGGAATACTGGAGTTGTCTAATCAACGCTAAGACTCGTCTATTTTTATACAGTAATATAATAATAATAGTAAACAAATTGATTATGATTGGGATAAATCTCACCCGTCCATTTGTTGAATAACATTATTATTTTCTCAGTTTGTCCTTCGGATCTATCATTTCTAAGATTTCAGTTGTTGCATTTGGAGAACTCAAAATAAAAATTAAAGAGTAAACTGCAGTTTAACTTTTTTAATTTAATGAAATATAATTTTTTTCTCTTTATTTTTAAAAATTATGAAATTAATTTTTACTGTTAATATTTTAATTTAAAACAGTTTTTTAAGTTGATCGATGAAACATAAAATTTAAATATCTAAAATACTTTTCATATATTTAGAATGGATTTAATAAAATAAATTTAATTAGATTTTAAATTCATTTTTTTTATCAATTATAAATATTAAATTATAGTTCCAGTAATCCATCCAAAAATTCAATAATCAATCAAGAAATTAAACAAAAGAGCGAGTGACTATTCAACAACTCTTTAAAACATTTAACAACCCTTTAAATTGAAATAAAGTTATAATCCACTCAGTTCATCGTAGGTTTTAGGCAACCAAACAGATTCCTCTGAATAGTAATATAGAAAATTTTGCCTTCCTAAAAGACACATGTAAATTAATATATTTATAAGAAAAGAGTTTTAGCTAGAATTTAAAACTCTAAGATGATATTGCAATCATTGTTTATGTAAAAAAGGGTGTGTTTTATTAAACACACATCAAAGGCATTGAAGAGAGATAGATAGAGAGGTTTTACGGAGCAAAGATATTATAGAAAATCACAAAAAATTACGATTTCTCTTCCATTTTCCCATAGCCAAACAAGATCAAAATTTAATAACATTACAGCAACCTATCAAGAAATTCAATGAAAAATCAAGATAAAACAACCCCAACAACTCATCAAGAAATTCAACAAAAAATTAAGATCAAAACAATCACAACAACTCATTAAAAAATTCAAGATAAAAACAATCCCAACAACCCATAAAAAAATTCAACGGTATTTATCATAAAAATTTTCTCACCATTAATAAAAAAAATATTACTAAAAATCTTAGAATAAAATTTTAAAATATTGAAGAAAGTGTATTCTTGTTTTTGTAAAATTTTTAGTACCCATCAAAATCTAAAAACCTTTCATCATTGATGGAGTGAGATTCATTCGAAGGTAGGATTAAAGTATGTGTATATGAACTTAGTCTTGTGTGCTCTCCTTTTTTTTATTCTTTTCCTTTTTTGTCTTCTTGTGACATATAACCGTCGTTCTATACCCCTACAACCTGTCATTTCTGCGCGAGGCCATATGTACAGATGTATTGCCCTTTTTCCATCGTCAGACGACCATTTAATACTCTTCAACATCACGCAGATACGGTTGATAGAGCATATTTTAGTCCATTTTATCATTATGTTCTTGATGTTTATTTACATCTTTTCTGCTTAATTTTGTGATTTTAATTATGTTTTGCAGATATTAGTTGTAAAGAGGCAATCTGGAGAAAATGCTCTTAAAACTGCCAAAAAGTGCCAAATATGGAAAGTGCCAAAAAAGGAAAGTTTCCAAATAAGGAAAGTTTCCAGAAAAGGAAAGTTTCTAAATGAGGAAAGTGCAGAAGCAAAAGCAAACAAGAAAAGCTCAGTCAGAAGATTATTTGAAATTCAAATCGCAGATCTTTCTTTCCTTGTTCAAAGATGTGCACACACTGCAGCAGTCATATCTTCCTATTTAGGCAGCAAGATCTCAAAGAGATGCTTTTCCTCTTCTGCGTTCAACATTCAAATTTCAAAAGAGGCTCCACCTAAAAAGGAATGTATGGACAGCATATCTTCCCCTTTGAAGATCAAAATTCGTGCATCCTTCCTATTCAGAAACAATCTGCGCGCTTTCCTCTTCTGAGAGCCATCTGCGCGCCACCTTCCTTTTCTGCAACAACTTGGGCAGCAAGTTGCACATGGGCAGCACCTTGGGCAGCCTCTACACTAATTAGGAAGCAAGGTCAGCATCTAAACTTATTTAGGAAGCATAATCTGCGCCTCCTTCCCTTTCTGAGACCAAACCGCGCGCACCAACTTCCTTCCGCAGTGCATTTTCGCGCAGCCTTCCTTCTGAAGCCGAAAAGCGCGATCCTTTCCTTTTCAGACACATCTTGGGCAGAAAATACCTCTTGGGCAGTAAGTATGACCTAGGGCAACACTTTTCAACTATAAAAAGCCACATAGGAAGCCTCTACAGGACCCTTAAGCTCCCCTTGGGAGACACCTACGAAATTCACATCTCTTCTTCTACCTTTCTTCTTTTCTTTTATTTTTGGTTTTGTTTCAGCCATGAGAGGCTGAAATATTTTATTCTAGTTGAAGATTAGGTGATACTTTGGTTGTTTTATGGATTGGGAGACTTGATCAAACATTGTTTAACTTTTGGTTGTTCAATATTTATGCAATTTCATGCTTGATTTCAATATTGCTTTGTTGTTTAGATCTACGTTGATTCTTGATTGCAAAGTAATAATATGTTAGTTTGGATGATTTAAGTCCGTAATTGCTTAGATTATTCTTACATGAGAACACTTGGGATAAAACCCAAGGAAATTGTATGATCTAGCGTTATCTCCATACGTTTGGGTAGCTAGGATTGGATCTCTCTATTTCTTAATGCAATTGACAATTGTTTTGATGCCTAAGGCCCAAGGACGTTCCTTGGCAATTTGTTAATTAGTAATTAATTAGAGGACGTTCCCTAATTGGTTTAATCATAAGGAGAGATAATGGTGGTGAGAAGCGTATTCCATCTCCATAACTAATCTATTGAATCAACCCAAAGGAAACTAAGTGTCAATGATCAATCCCAACAACTAAAGTGGATCCAATTCTTCAACTAGATCTTTCTTATTATTTATTTCTCTTTATTTTTATTATTTGCCTTATTTTTATTGCTTTCAGTTTTAGATTAATTAAATCAATCTCAAAACCCCCCATTTTACTTACAGTTTAGTTTGTTTCAGTTTTATCTCGTTTTAGTTTATTTTGCTTTCCGTTTATTTCTCTTTCAGTTTTATCTCATTTCAATTTATCTCGTTTTCAATTTTATCTCGTTTCAGTTTTATCTTATTTCAGTTTTATCTCGTTTCAGTTTTATCTCGTTTCAGTTTATCTCGTTTTCAGTTTTCTTCTTTTGCAGTTTATTTTTATTTCAGTTTATTTTATTGGTCTTGATAAGGAAAATAGGAAAGTCTTCAATTCCCTGTGGATTCGATCCTTTCACCACTATCTGCAGTTGTAAATTGTTGATAAATAGAAAGGTTATTTTTGACCGGATTCGACAACCGCGAATCAAAAATTGGCGCCGTTGCCGGGGAGTTGATCTAACTTGTTTATTTTTCTTTTAGGGCCAAATCTGCACTCAAGGACATTCTTCCTTAAGATTCCAAAAAAAAAAAAAAAAAAATATTTTTGAGCACAAAAAGCTTCCATCACAGATCTGAATCATGGATGAGGTAAGTACATCTAATCTTTCTTCTCAAATTCCTAACCTAGCCTCAAGTGTGAAAACCTACGTCTTAGAACTACGGGCTCGACGACTTGAGCTATCTCAGCCATGTAGGATATGTGCATATGTGGGACATCTAGCTTTTGAATGCCCTACACTTTATGAGGATGACCAACAAGCACATGCGTTTGGAAGATACTATGAACATCCGAGGCATGATCCCTATCCTGACACATACAATCCATATTGGGGAGACCAGCCAAACTATGGCTATGCTGAGGCTAACTACTACCAGGATTATCAAGAATATCAAGCCCAACCAGAACCTCCAAGTTCAGACCTCGCCATTAGTGAGTTGGCAAAGACTTTGCAAATGATACAACAGCAGATGGATCAAATGGCCACCTCATTAAATGCGATCATGTTAAGAAGAGAGGAAGAGCTTCAAGATGTATGGGATGATGATGAAAGTTCACAAGTACAAGAACAAGCTGCTGAAGAGGCACAACCAGAATACTGTTTGTCCAAACCAACTGATCAAACAGAACCTGTTGATAATTTAGATATCATTGATTCTTTTAGTGAAAATGTTTTTCAAGATGATATACTAAATGATGATCTTTGCAGGGAAGAAACCCAGAAAGAGCCAGAACTGAAAGAAACTAACTGTTACATCCAACAGGTGGACTGCGAACACGCACAGAACAAAGGAGAGCTAATCACACCTCTTCAGATCAATCTTGCGCAGTCAGAAGGAACTCCAACTGAACCACCTCAGCTTGGACCGCAGGACAGCCCTGCAACTCTTCTAGTTGCACCTCTTCAGCTTCCATCGCATGAAACTCCTTTCATTCTTCCATTGCAGATCAATCTTACGCAAGAAGGAGTACCTGAAATTCTCTCAGGCGCGTCCTTTCAGCTTCCAACACAAATCAGTCTTCCACCTCAGTTAGGTCCTATGCAGAAGGAGGAAGCTGAAACTCCTTTCATCCTTCCAATGCAAACAGTCCATGCCCAGGAGGAACAAATGGTAGTCCAATGGCCCAAACCAAAGGACCATGCAGATCAATGCCTTCCCAAACCTCCGGATAAGGTAGAGTTTGTTTTACCTGAATTCAGTACTAAATTGCAGCTAGCCATAGAGAAACATGAATTGGAGTTCAAAGTGCTTCCCAATCATCTCAAAAATGCGAACATAAGGGCTAGAGGCACACCTCATCTGAAAGAGGAGGAGCTAATCATGTTACTTCATGAGTACATGGAAAAAGTAGGATGGGCTATGACCAAATCAAAAAGAGTGCTACACTTTTTGCTCAATACAGTTGGAACTCTTTTCCCCTCTCCAATTACTTGAGCCTTGATCAAGTGGATCGCACCATGCACACCACACTCAGGGGAGTACTCAGTTTCCTTTGTTCTTTTATGTTTTTTTACACATTGAGGACAATGCATGATTTAGGTGTGCGGGTGCATATTTCTGAATTTTTAAATTTTTGCTTTGATTTTCAGTTTGAATTTTTATTTTTCATTTTTCAGTGTGATTTTCAATTTTTCGTTTTGCTTTCAATAACACACACAGATAGCCACAGTTTTTTTATTTATTTATTTTTGTTTCCGTTTTTGAGATGCTTTACTCATCATATAGACTATGTTGGATGAGCTTTTCTTTCCATGACCCCATTGATGTGATGACGCTTTAAACTTATGTTGAATCAATTGCAGTGAGTTATATTCATGTTTGAGAATTGCCCTTTGAATTGAATCTTTGAGCTTTACATGGTGAAAAATATATTGATGACCCTCAATTGATGATAATAAATTAAAAAAATTGTGTGAATGAACTTAATGTGACTTGATTTAGCAATTGGTGTTGATTTGCCCAAATTATTAAGAAAAAGAAAATTCAGCAAAGGCAAAGACCTCAAAAGCACAAATCTAAGATTGTTCCAATGGTCAAAAGACTATGAACAGAGCTAGTAGCCACTTGGAAAGGTGACCAACTGAGTAACTGGGGGTGGGTATCACAAATATGTACCTTCACGTAAAAAGGTTGGTGACTTTTTCAAGCAAGATCTAAAGTGCAAAAGTCTGAATAAAGTACTTCAAGGTAAGGGCAAGTCACTCTGAAAGCTAGAAAAAGTCTTATCTGAACAAAATGTGCATGTATGGTCTCTCTTGAGGAAAACAAATCCTAGCCATGGTAAGTAAAGGGAAACAAGGAAAGAAGGTGAGTAATCTTCATGCATATATTCTTCACTGCAATGATTCAAAATAGGTGTCTAGAGTAAGAGCTTAAGTGGAAATAAGGATCAAGTAGCAAAGAAAGCTTATTTGACTATGTTTATTTGCTTGAGGACAAGCAAAAGGCTAGGTGTGGGAGTATTTGATAGAGCATATTTTAGTCCATTTTATCATTATGTTCTTGATGTTTATTTACATCTTTTCTGCTTAATTTTGTGGTTTTAATTATGTTTTGCAGATATTAGTTGTAAAGAGGCAATCTGGAGAAAATGCTCTTAAAACTGCCAAAAAGTGCCAAATATGGAAAGTGCCAAAAAAAGGAAAGTTTCCAAATAAGGAAAGTTTCCAGAAAAGGAAAGTTTCTAAATGAGGAAAGTGCAGAAGCAAAAGCAAACAAGAAAAACTCAGTCAGAAGATTATTTGAAATTCAAATCGCAGATCTTTCTTTCCTTGTTCAAAGATGTGCACACACTGCAGCAGTCATATCTTCCTATTTAGGCAGCAAGATCTCAAAGAGATGCTTTTCCTCTTCTGCGTTCAACATTCAAATTTCAAAAGAGGCTCCACCTAAAAAGGAATGTATGGACAGCATATCTTCCCCTTTGAAGATCAAAATTCGTGCATCCTTCCTATTCAGAAACAATCTGCGCGCTTTCCTCTTCTGAGAGCCATCTGCGCGCCACCTTCCTTTTCTGCAACAACTTGGGCAGCAAGTTGCACATGGGCAGCACCTTGGGCAGCCTCTACACTAATTAGGAAGCAAGGTCAGCATCTAAACTTATTTAGGAAGCATAATCTGCGCCTCCTTCCCTTTCTGAGACCAAACCGCGCGCACCAACTTCCTTCCGCAGTGCATTTTCGCGCAGCCTTCCTTCTGAAGCCGAAAAGCGCGATCCTTTCCTTTTCAGACACATCTTGGGCAGAAAATACCTCTTGGGCAGTAAGTATGACCTAGGGCAACACTTTTCAACTATAAAAAGCCACATAGGAAGCCTCTACAGGACCCTTAAGCTCCCCTTGGGAGACACCTACGAAATTCACATCTCTTCTTCTACCTTTCTTCTTTTCTTTTATTTTTGGTTTTGTTTCAGCCATGAGAGGCTGAAATATTTTATTCTAGTTGAAGATTAGGTGATACTTTGGTTGTTTTATGGATTGGGAGACTTGATCAAACATTGTTTAACTTTTGGTTGTTCAATATTTATGCAATTTCATGCTTGATTTCAATATTGCTTTGTTGTTTAGATCTACGTTGATTCTTGATTGCAAAGTACTAATATGTTAGTTTGGATGATTTAAGTCCGTAATTGCTTAGATTATTCTTACATGAGAACACTTGGGATAAAACCCAAGGAAATTGTATGATCTAGCGTTATCTCCATACGTTTGGGTAGCTAGGATTAGATCTCTCTATTTCTTAATGCAATTGACAATTGTTTTGATGCCTAAGGCCCAAGGACGTTCCTTGGCAATTTGTTAATTAGTAATTAATTAGAGGACGTTCCCTAATTGGTTTAATCATAAGGAGAGATAATGGTGGTGAGAAGCGTCTTCCATCTCCATAACTAATCTATTGAATCAACCCAAAGGAAACTAAGTGTCAATGATCAATCCCAACAACTAAAGTGGATCCAATTCTTCAACTAGATCTTTCTTATTATTTATTTCTCTTTATTTTTATTATTTGCCTTATTTTTATTGCTTTCAGTTTTAGATTAATTAAATCAATCTCAAAACCCCCCATTTTACTTACAGTTTAGTTGGTTTCAGTTTTATCTCGTTTTAGTTTATTTTGCTTTCCGTTTATTTCTCTTTCAGTTTTATCTCATTTCAATTTATCTCGTTTTCAATTTTATCTCGTTTCAGTTTTATCTTATTTCAGTTTTATCTCGTTTCAGTTTTATCTCGTTTCAGTTTATCTCGTTTCAGTTTATCTCGTTTTCAGTTTTCTTCTTTTGCAGTTTATTTTTATTTCAGTTTATTTTATTGGTCTTGATAAGGAAAATAGGTAAGTCTTCAATTCCCTGTGGATTCGATCCTTTCACCACTATCTGCAGTTGTAAATTGTTGATAAATAGAAAGGTTATTTTTGACCGGCTTCGACAACCGCGAATCAAAAATTGGCGCCGTTGCCGGGGAGTTGATCTAACTTGTTTATTTTTCTTTTAGGGCCAAATCTGCACTCAAGGACATTCTTCCTTAAGATTCCAAAAAAAAAAAAAAATAAAATATTTTTGAGCACAAAAAGCTTCCATCACAGATCTGAATCATGGATGAGGTAAGTACATCTAATCTTTCTTCTCAAATTCCTAACCTAGCCTCAAGTGTGAAAACCTACGTCTTAGAACTACGGTCCTGGACATGGGGATTCCGTTGATCCGCGTATCCGTTATCTCTAATGAGATGGACCTATTTCTTGTGGGCCTGGTCCTTATTGAGTCCAGCCTGTCTAAATTAAACCTGGGCTGCATGCTAGTAGTTCGACCTGCATATTGGACTTGTGTTATGGCTTGGCTTTTCAACGTGGGCCCGATCGAGGCCCGGGTATGAGAGCCTAGTGATTATCGAATGTCCCTTTACCTGCTCATTAATTATTCTATGATTAATGAGTGGGTAAATTTCGAAGCCCCAATTATGACCACGTAGCTCTAAGAATGCTTTTGCCAAAATGTCTCCGTCTTCACCCATTTCAAATTCACATTTTCGGCTTTATTCTCAGTTCTTCTTCTTGCACTGCTTCTGCTAACTTGTCTTCTTTCTTCTCTGTAATTTCTATTTTTCCGATTCGAAGTACGTCTCACTTTTCTCATGGCTTCCATTAAAATTCCTGATGTCGCTGGTTTAGCGTATTCTGTCACCCCTTCTTCCCTTCTCAATTTCTTCTCTTGCGAGTACACAAACACCATCATCTATAGGATTAGGGCTCCCCTTCCCAATCCACCTCCAGTGGGCTTGATAGACGCCCAACAAGGGTGTAGTTTAGTTTTTTTTTTTGTGAAACAGCACCGATTTCGAGCTAACATTCCCCTTTACCCCTTTTTTTATTGAGGTTTTTCGTCACTTTAGGATGACTCCTCGTTTGTTATCTCCCAATTCCATTATGTTCATGTGTTGCTTCGAGTCGGTTTGTCTGTGTTGGGGTTTTGCCCCTTCTATTGCTTTATTCTCCACCTTCTTCTGCCTCGTCCAGTTTACCCACGAGTTCTATTACTTCGGTCCCCGGATAGGGTTATCTATCTTCGTTAGGTACAAGGACTCGATAAAGGGTTGGGCGGAGGCCTTCGTAGTTGTTGAGCTAAAAGAGAGCTTAGGGATCAATTGGGATGTTGATCTCTCTTAGGGGGAGGTCCCTCAGAGCTGCAATGATTTCCCTAGGTTGACCCTGTTGGACCAGATTTACCTTCTCCGACTGACTTCTATGAGGAAAAATTATAACGTCGAGAAGTGCATATTCATATCCAACCTTCGGGACTATTGAGAAGCTTGTATTACTATTTTTTTTCATTTTTCTTTCTTGTTGTATTTCTCTTTTGTTATTTCGAGTTCTAACTGAGTTGGTATCTCTTTTTTCAGCTTCTGCTGTTCCTATGGAGAACGTTAAGCTCCTGAAGAACTTTTCTTTATCTAGGAAAAACATGAAGGCGACCTTGGCAGCCTTCAAGGCTAATAAATCAATGATAGATGTAACTCGAGAAGTTTTTCAGGCAGTGGGTCTTGAGGGCATGGGTCGTTCGACTGCCCCTACTTTGGTGCTAGTACCCGCAGCAAGGGGTTCTTGGTCTGCCACCTTGTGGACGTCCATTCCTACTAAAATGCCGACTCCATCTAAGACTCCGGCTGCTCCCAAACCGGCTTCCAAGGAGCCCATTGTGGTTGGTGAATTTACCGAAAGCAGTTCGAAGAAGGGCACTAGGGTTGCCCTTTTGGACGTCCCACCTATCCAAATTGTGAAGGCCATTATGATCGAAGGAGTGGCTAGGAAGCGAGCTCGTGTTGCGGAGCCTACGAAGACAGCCCCT